>NC_089814.1:4744145-5356645 GCF_029633855.1 Hoplias malabaricus
TAAGTCGAGACATCCGTAGACCCCGGTGATGTGAATTTCAAGCCCAATGAGTGACGCCCTCTGGGCTAGGGTGGTGGTAAGTGCGGCCCCCCCTCTGAAAGTGTTCAAAACCTAAGTCGAGACATCCGTAGACCCCGGTGATGTGAAGTGACATGCCCGAGGAGTGACGCCCTCTGGGCTAAGGGTGGTGGTAAGACCGGCCCCACTCTCTGGATGTGTTCAAAACCTAAGTCGAGATATCCGTAGACCCCGGTGATGCGAATTTCAAGCCCGAGGAGTGACGCCCTCTGGGCTAGGGTGGTGATAAGCGCGGCCCCCCCTCTGGAAGTGTTCAAAACCTAAGTCGAGACATCCGTAGAACCCCGGTGATGCGAATTTAAAGCCCGAGGAGTGATGACCTCTGGGCTAAGGGGATAGCTTGGGTTGCCTCCCCTCTGGAGGTCTAAAATGACTTCCATGGACCCCGGTGATGCAAATTTAAAGCCCGAGGAGTGGCACACCTCTGGGCTAAGGGGATGGCTTGGGTTGCCTCCCCTCTGGAGGTCTAAAATGACTTCCATGGACCCCGATGATGCGAATTTAAAGCCCGAGGAGTGGCACACCTCTGGGCTAAGGGGATGGCTTGGGTTGCCTCCCCTCTGGAGGTCTAAAATGACTTCCGTAGACCCCGGTGTTGCGAATTTAAAGCCCGAGGAGTGGCACACCTTCTGGGCTAAGGGGATGGTTTGGGGTTGCCTCCCCTCTGGAGGTCTAAAATGACTTCCATGGACCCCAGTGATGTGAATACACAAGCCTGAGGAGTGACACCTTCTGGGCTTAAGGTGGAGGTAAGCCTGGCCTCCCCTCTTTATTAAAAAAAACCTCTAAGTCTTACGGCAAATGCCAAAGCTTTTAACACTGGTAGAACTGACTTGACTATCTGCCCTTAGCCCCCGATGGTTCGTTCGATATATGCCTGGAGAGGTGGCTGTTCTCTGGGCCAAAAAAGCCGAATGGTCTCCTACATCCATCTGACGGGTGCCTATAGGTAGTTTACCCACCCCGGGGACTGCCTAAGGTCGATAGGCCTCCGACCACTGCCCACTTGCGGGGCGGTGGAACGGGCCACCCGCCGGCAAAGTTAACTGTAAACCCATTTAATTTCAGTGACATTAGCTCCAACCCCTCCCGGGGGGATTGGTTCTATATATGCCAAAAAAGCCGAATGGTCTCCTACTTCAATTCGATGGGTGCCTAAAGGTAGTTTACCCACCCCCGAGCACTGCCTAAGGTCGATAGGCCTCCGACCACTGCCCACTTGCGGGGCGGTGGAACGGGCCGCCCGCCGGCAAAGTTAACCTTTAACCACTGATCGTTACAGCCTTAATTCAAACAAGGTCGGTCGGACCTCGTAAAGTCTCCCTCTGGGAGGATCACCCAATCTCCACCCCCCCCCTCTGTCTGCAATCGAAGCAAGTACCACACTGGGAACACTTTGGTTTGTAGATTAAGAAATACATTTTATTTATTTCACACAAAACATAAGCCCAATGGGGGCGCAGAAACACGGAGTGAATCCCGGCTGGGTTGTGCTTTGAAGAGGTCTGGTTCAGGGCGCTTCGAGGGCGGAAAGACGGTTCTCACGAGCCCGCATCACATCGGCCGCAGAGAGGCCGGCTCGGTAGAAGGCCCAGGCGGTGATGTTGGAATGACTGACACATGCTGGTAAGTCACTCGATCTCGATCGTCGACCGGCAGGTTCGAAATCTGGAACAGAGACGAGGTGTCAGAAAAGTAGGAAGGCCGGGTCAAGAGCCACATAAGTGCGACACTCACCTAATTCGAAACAGCCGTGCGGATGAGGTTGAAGGCCACCGCGCCTCCAAGGCCTGCATCTTACCACGCAAGCCGAAGAAGGTTGTTTGCATTATGCAGCTGGTTCCCCCCCCCGGTCCAAGAACACGAACCCGTCCTGGGTCCCGTGTAAGTCGGTGAGAGCAGTCAACCAAGAGAGCTCGGTGGTCGGACAACCCGATCGGAGCATCACCGAACGAAGCACTGGTCTTATGGTTGCGGACGTAGATCACAAAGCCGGCATCATCCGTGGCGCTGGCTTGCCTCAGCTCCTGCACGGTCATGTTGTGAAATACCACCGACCGATGTCCTGTTAGCACGGACAACAGGCCGAGGAGGTAGCCCTGGAGCGCATCCGTAGTGGCGACCGGTGGGCGGTGTCCCCCGCCTGGGCCTCTTCGATCAGCTGAGGGATTCGGGTCTTAGCGTGGCTTAGAAAGACCCTGAAATCCGACGGAGGTGGCAAGCGACTTACCTTGGCCTGCTTCATGCGTTGAATGTGGCCCAGAATTGTGCGAGCAAGGTCCCTATTTGCCTTGGCGAAAGTCAACTGAATCCTCTGGAGCTCTTCAGGGCTGAGCCCAGAGACCTCCGGGCTGAAGGCGCCCACATGTGAGATTGAATGACTTGGCGCTGTGGAGATAGCACTTTGACGGTGGTCGATGTGTATCCCAGCTTCTGTAGCCTCTGGACCCAAGTCGAGACTCTGGAGTGATGGACGAATGACAGGTCTGTGTATTCGCAGCCGGCCGGGGCGCAGTGAAGCAGGAATCGGATAACTTGGCCCCGTCGCTGGCAAGAGTTTTCGACGTCTGTCGGGGATGCGTCTGCCCTGAGGTAGAAGTCCTGGAACTCGTCTACCAAACGGCTGGCGTAAGTGTCCCGAAACCGATGCGGGACCACGAGCTGCTTCCCCTGGGAGGTTCGCCGTGCAAGCTCGGTCTCCGAATCTGTGCCCGAGGTGGATTCGGCAGGGGAAGGCTTGCTCGGTTGGTAGTCGCTGTCGACTGGCTCCGGCGTGGCTTGGCCCGTTGTGGCTGGGCCTGGCGAGGCAGGGTCCGGGGAACAGGATCCCGAGGGCGGTGGAGAGTTCAACGGCTTAGCCTCTTGATGGCAACGCAGAAGGTGGATGATGAGAAGGCATCGAGCGGCAGAAAGTGCAATCCGAAGGGCAAGGCCATTGAGGGAATGCGCCGAGCCCAGGTGATCAGCCGGCGAAGAGAGAGACGGCAAGCCACAGAGAGGGCAGTCGAGCTGTGATGAATTCTCCCCGCTTCGGTCCAGTTCTCGGAGGAAAGCTACGTCGTCCGGTCCGAGAAAAATGGGTGACTTTGGCTTTCACTCTGCCGCCACATGCGGAGCCCCACATTGGAGTGGATACAAAAGATTGGATCAGTTCAATTTATTACATTTAATTTGGAAAAAAAACACCTCTTAGCAGTATCACATGACTTCTGTAGAAACACACACAATTTGATTAGGCACTCCAGGCCATAGAGCGACCTCGGTTGCCCAGGTGAATTCAGTGTCTTAAATAGGACCTCAGATGGTCTGTTCTTCTTCATGATGAATAAAAAAAAAAGGCGGGAATTAGAGCTTACACCTTTTCTTCACCATCCTTGAGAAATGTAGTCATTTTATAGGATATGTTATCATATTAAACCTGCTGACTCTCAGCAGTATCACATATCACAAAGGTCAACACCAGTGCGTCTGAAGAAGATAAAGAGGAAGATTTGGAGGTAGGAAGATCCTTCTGTTCGTGTCTCGATGTAACAAACTGTAAGAAAGTCTTTTGTTTCTGTCGCTCACAAACCCCATATCTCTGTTTTAAAATATTATTTGAAAACCGCAGATGCACTTCATGTTGAAATTAGATGATGAACAAACCAACTGGGGAGGTCCAACACTCTGTCTTTACAGTAACTTACATTAGAAGCTGTGGGATGCCTCCTCCTTCTGCTGGAAAGTGTCCGTTAGATAAGGTCCTGTTCAGACAGCGACGGTGTGTTGTTTTCAGTAAATAATTGTATCCATTAAATTGAAACATGACGTGTGTTTATTCACACTCAGGAAACACATCAGGAGATCCTGGCCCGAGCTGAACCTGAGAAATCAGCCTACACTGGTAGGAAGGAGAAGAGCTACAAAATCCTCTCCTGTATCTCCAAATTCCTCAGGAGTGTTTTCTGCTGCGGCTGCATCCCACACGAGGAGTCAGTCTAACTCTCCTCAGTCTTCACACCGTCCCAAATTCCAAAAGAAAAACTCTACAGGACAGTTAATTTAAACCCTTTTTATTAAAACTAGTTTAGAACAATGTTTCCTAACCCCAGTTGTTCAAAAGGCCCAGTGTGTATAACAGACTTATAGTCGTTCAGTACATAACATCTTAAATGTGTATGTTAATATTTAGTTTTCTTTATAAATGTGCATTTAGCCATAGTTATTTCTCATTGGTTGAAGCTCTGTCACATGACTCACGTTTATCTCTTACCGATAGTGTCCTACTTTAAGTGTAGATTTATTCATTCTTTACGTTATATGTTCATATATATGTAATATTCTTAATTTATGTTATGGACATTGAATTGGTGGGTGGAGAAACCGTAGGAATGCTACCATCGTCTTCTCTGATTATCATTGGGTTAGTTAAAGGAACCGACCGCTAGGTGGTGTCTCAGTACTATTTATAATGATTAATGCTCTGATGTTGCTGTACTGAATCCTGAGTTTAGAACCCCACCCATTTATCACAGTTCGACATGTCGTATTTCTTTCTTATTCATATTGCTATTTTTGTGTATTAATATTTACAATCATGTATGTATTTGTTTTCTACAGACCACACACACACACACCCAGAGCTCTTATTCCTCATGTTCATGGACTAATAAATTCTTGAATTAACTCTGGCCTCAAGTGGTGTTCTGGCCGACACAGCGGATTGAACCCAGGACAAACTACGTATCAGTGGTAGCCTCCTAAGATTACAGTGGTCTCCACCACACCGGTGATGTTCCAGACTTGTTCTTAATGCTGCACAATCTTCACAAATATGGATTTTTAAATGGATGCAGCATATTATAATGGCCTTGGAAGATGCATTGAGACTCAATCCTGCAAACAAGCAACCTTTAGGAACTGGACTGATAGAGAGTGAGAAGTGAGTGCTAGCCTTGCAGATTAACACCTTAAGGTTTTCTCTACACTCCAGAGGGACACACAGTAAAAGCTGGCTTTAGAACTCTTCCTGAACGAGTAGTCTGTCGGCTCAGGGCAGACACCAGCAGCCAGAAGAAAAGTGAGTAAATTTAAAGACACATAAACACGAGTCAGTCTTTCCTCACTGTGCTTTACTGTTTTAAACAAGTGGAGTATCTACAAAGTGTGTTCATTAACAACTGAAGATATTCATGCAGAAATGCTGTCTTCTGTTTAAGGAAAGGATCGGGAACTCATTCATCGACAGTGAAACTTTTTAAGTCAATATTTGCACTTTACATCATGAATTACACCAGAACTACCTCAGCTTCTTAAATTGCACTATTACTCTACATTAGCTGCTATTCTACACACCTCTAATGTTATGGTTTCCATAATGTATTTGCACTTTACTAGTTGCATGTTTGATATTATAATTATTGTATTGTTTTATTGACCTACTGTCTGTAGGGGCGGCATGGTGGTGCAGCAGGTAGTGTCGCAGTCACACAGCTCCAGGGACCTGGAGGTTGTGGGTTCGATTCCCGCTCCGGGTGACTGTCTGTGAGGAGCCCCCTCCAGGGTGTATTCCAGCCTTGCGCCCAATGATTCCAGGTAGGCTCTGGACCCACCGCCACCCTGAATTGGATAAGTGGTTACAGATAATGAATGAATGTCTGTCTGTAAATCTGTGTATAAGGTGAGAGAGAAACGACATTTTGAAACAGATACAGAAACATAAATATAAAGGTTAGATTGGATTAAATAACTTGTATCTGTTTTTATCTTTATAACAGAGATGAGCACACACTTGGTACAGAAATGATTTGGAAATAAACCAGTGTCTTTATTTCTCTCGTGATCACTGAAATTTTAGTCATTTGTTTCAGACACATGTAGCTCAAGTGTTTTTCAGACCATATGTAAATAAGCTATTACAATTAAATAAATGTAAAAATGTATTTATTTAATTCATCTACATAATTAAAGTGTGGAGATGGAAAATAAAGTGAACAATTCGCTCTTAAAATGCTTCATTTAATGATTGTATTTTTCATTAACAAAAAAAGTTTACATTATTTGTCCAGCAGATGGCAATATTGAGGAGTAATAAATCACAGAAAACACAGATCTAGGAGCCCATAGCCTGAGAGATCTGGACCAGCTTTATCCAATCTGAAAACGTTTTGAAAATCTGAGGCAAAATCTCTGAGATCACTTTGACCCTGGACAGGAAAAAAGGGGGATTTGATTAAAAGTTTTGAAAAACAGGTCCCTGGAGAATGATTTTTTATATTTGAACTCATCAGAAAAACAAACACACTGCTACCTTCTGTACTCCTTCAGAAGCTCTGCCTCCAAATTCATGCACATACCTGTAGATACACAGTCACCCTTCCTCTCATCTTCCCAAACCTGAACTCCTGCTGCACATTGACTACAACAGTATTTGTGCTTCTCTTTCCAAGCCTCGTTCATTGTTTTCTTTTTGCAGAGACACAGCTGAGGACAAACACCAGACATTTTCCAGTGTGTAAACAGACCCTAGTGCTAGTGAACGGTGAAGGAACATTTTCTAAATGTGCACAGGGCCTTTAATTACGATGCACTGGGGGGCTTTTAGAACAAAGTTTACAGATTTACAGGTTTAAAAGGTGTTAAAGTGAATGGCAGGATCAGTGCTGTGTGTGCTGCTGTGTTTACTCTGAAAGGAAAGTTAGTACCAGAGAGAAGTGTGCTTCGTGAATTATTATTTCTACTGAGACAGCATTCTGATGAAGTGGGGTAGATTCTAGTGTAGCTTTGGAGAAAGCTGTGTTTCAGTTCCCATCCAGGCAACAACACCATGCTACACCCATAAGAGGCCATGAGTGTGTATATGAAAGAATGTATGTATGTGTGAGTGAATGTGTGTGTGAGCTCAGATATGGATTGTAGCTCTATTCTGGGTGAAACCCTAGAGCCTGATGCGTTCCTCCGGGTGGACAGTCGTTCCTGGGTGAGGGTACACTGTGCATGTTTGGCTGCCATTTCCCGCCACTTCTCGTGTGTGTGGACTGATTGTGGATTGTAAATAAATAAATGGGCAAGAAAATAATAATTATTGATTTTATTTATGTAGCACTTTTAAGAATACTCACCTTTGCTTTACATTCATTAAAACAATCAGAGAGAAAAGTGCATAAGAACATTAAAGGCTATAAAATTCAGTTCATTCATTGTCTTAAGCATTTATCCAGTTCAGGGTCACGGTGGGTCCGGAGCCTACCCTGAATCACTGGGCGCGCAAGGCAGGAACACACCCTGGAGGGGGCGCCAGTCCTTTAAAAATGCAGTTTATTTAAGAACATAATATAAAATACAAACATGAGAACATTAAATCAAAAATAAAACAGTAAAGTAGAAAAGCTGAGCCTCAAAAACAGACATTAGCTCATTTGTGCCTCATAAAGACGTGAGTTTAAGTGGTTGAAAGTGGTTGTTGCTGACTGGGGAGTTTGATAAAACTGACCAAGACCTGATGACTACAGCACTGAGGATCAAACAGCCCAGAAGCCTGCGAGACATTTTATAGAAGTTCCAGTGTTCGTCCGCGGAGGCAATGACACAGAGACAACATACAGGAGGTAGGTTACTTCAGCACTTCTCACTCTGACCTGAAACACCTCTTCATTCATTCATAGACATTCAGTCATTGTCTATAAGCGCTAATCTAGTTCAGGGTCGTGGTCTTGTATATTTAGATCATTTTTATTTTATTTGTATTAACCAGAGCAAAGCCCTGCATGAAAGTCAAAGAATTTGGGAAGCTAAGGTTCATCAAAGGTTCATTATTATTGTGTTTACATTTTTTTTGCTGTGCCTAATATCTTGTAATAATTATTTTATTTATTAAAATTAAGATTTGTCAAAGCCTGACCTCAACTTCACATAAAAAATGCCCCAAAATAAGAAACATTCTTGATCTTGGCAGTGTGGCGTCTGATTTTCTAGTAGTGTACTAACCTGCAATTACTAGTATTTACCCGAGATATATATGTATCTTTGTGAATTTAGATTTAGATGTATTTTCAAAGTCAGTTTTAATTCAAATGAAGACATTTACAAACAGGTCAGTATCTGCCATAAATAATGATTATCAGAATATTATTCAGTGGATGTTAACCACTCCAATATATTTCTCCTGAAAAAGCAGATGTAGGTGTATTTTTAGACAGGAACAGAAATGTATTATTTGTTATTCATATTTATGTGATTTATTTATTACTCAGTTTTCTCCGCAGTCACCACCACCTACACTCATCTGTCAGGACTCCCCCCCAATGTTACTCTACAATCACAGAGTCAGCTCCTATTCACTGATGCCACTGTGTTTATTATTCTACACAAGCTACTATATTCATGAAGAAATACAGAAACAGCACTGTAAACTGCTGTAGGAGAATATTATGTAGAATATATTAGGAACAGGGTTAAGGCAGATTTGTCAAGCTGAGGAGGTGTATATCAATGACAGACAAATTACATTTAGTTCATGTGTGAAAATTCACCGAAAATCACAGGAAAAGCACTGATATGATATTTTACAATTTTGTATTTTTATTTATTTATTTTTTTGCCACTTACTGAGTGTCTATAAGCTACAGTTGTTGAGTACATTTACTGAGTGGAGACAATTTCTAAATTATTCACTTTAAAGAAGCAATAAGCCATTTTTAAATTAGCTATAAACAATAATGATCATTTAAGAGTAAAATGTTGAAATAAAATATATTCACCGTGACCTTGTGGTTCCCTCAGTGAGGACGGTCATGTTTAATCTGGTTTTGGTTTCTCTTACTCTTTATGTCATAGATCTAGGTGGAATACTCTTCAGTACAGAGATGGTGTGTGAAACTTTAGTGCAGAATCACTGATATACTCAGGTCACTAGGCGTCAGTATAATGACTTTTATCATTCATTCATTCATTATCTGTAACAGTTGATCCAGTTCAGGGTCGCGGTGGGTCCAGAGCCTACCTATAATCATTGGGCACAAGGCGGGAATACACCCAGGAGGGGGTGCCAGTGTTTCACAGGGCAACACACACACACACACACACCTACGGACACTTTTTGAGTCACCAACGTGTGTTTTTTTGGACTGTGAGAGGAAAACGGAGGATCCGGAGGAAACCCACGCAGACACGGGGAGAAAACACCAACTCCTCACAGACAGTCACCCGGAGGAAACCCATGCAGACACAGGGAGAACACACCACACTCCTCACAGACAGTCACCTGGAGCGGGAATCGATCCCACAACCCCCAGGCCCCTGGAGCTGTGTGAATGCGACACTACCTGCTGTGCCACCGTGCCGCCCGACTTTTATAATGTGAAATAAAATCACAAGAAAAAAGATAGATAGACAGATACTTTATTGATCCCGAGGGGAATTAAGCAGAGATTAAAAGTGCTGATTGTTCCTTTATTTAAATAAGCAGTTCATTAATGAGGTTGTCTTTTGGGGACATGTGTAGAATGAGTTGTGTGTTGTGTTTTTTTTAATGAAGCTGATCTTAAAGCCACTCTTTCTTTTTGTTTTTTATGCACAGTGTAGGAGAAAGAGAAGAGGACACTAGATGACCTGGGCACAGTTTTTTCAGCTGAATGCAAAGAAGAACAGGGATATTTTTAATAACACCAGTATCTAAGCACTGTTCCTGTTTAAGACACTGCAAATTCAGTCTCTGATGATGCCACAGCCATCTGTCACAAGACATTGTAAAGATCACAGAAAGTGGAGGACTAACTTCCCTCCCACCATCACTCAGCACAACACTGTTGTTAGCTAACACAATTAGCATTTAGAGGTCTCAAGCATGTTTAGAACTACAAATGTAGCTCTTCTTTCTTCTGTTGATTCTTTGTTTGTTTGTTATTTTAATCACTGAAATATTCTACACTTCTGAAAATACATTTATGACTTTAACACTTTGTCTAGAGCCACATTACATATAAAGACTGTCGTTTATTTTCAGCGTTGTGAAGATGATGAAGACTTATACGGCGACACCTTTTTTACATTTTAAATAAAAAGGTTTTATTACAATGAGAAAAATTGCATGAAACAAGCACCAGTGGACAGTTTGTTGAGAAGTTTTGACTTCGCCTCTCAAGTTCACTGTTTATATAGGTTGTTTTCTTTCTATATAAAATAATGGTATAGTGTCTTGTTTACATGCTCCCGGACTGAGGAAAGGAAAAAAGAATTATAGCTTCCTGTTTTTTTACAACCTTTCAGTCTCCACTGGGGGCTGTGGGAACCCACCTTATTTATTTACAACACTCAGGTTCTAAAACTGAATTAAAATGGAATTCAATTTTGAAAATTAATTTATTCAAATTTTGACTAAAACATTTGTAATTAAAATAATATCCTCAGTTGCATTTTAAACACGTCCATGAAAATATCAAAGGAACATCTTTGTTGATATTTACTAAATGTCTAAAAAATTTTTATAAATATACATTTGTTTTATCCAAATATAATAATAATGTTGAATTGATAATGTTGATATGTTCCACACATTCTGTCATATCACATGTTATGTTCACAGGGCCATTACAAAAATGTCCACAGTAAAATTTCTTCATCTTCAGGATATTAATAGTCTGTTATATTGTGTCTTTAATGAGCCTTTCAGATTTTTGAGACACTTTGAAAATAAAGAGACAATATTCGCGGAAGGAAGCTAAACATGTAGTTTTTCCACGGTGTGGAAGTTGTGTTCGCATTCCGCCATCTAGCGGCGACAGAATGCAATGAGTGCTCCATTTAAGGTGAAAGAGAAAATCCTAATGAATCGATTGCTCATCCTTGGTGTCCCGGATGTGTATCTGAATTTTTTGTAACTCATATTTTGGTGTCTGAACTTTGAAATATATTGTTTTAATTATTTTGAACTTGAATTTTTAATCTGAATTTATTAACCTTGAATAATAACAGTGAAAATGTGTTCTTGAAAATTCACGAGTTCTATTCAAGAGCAGTTATATTCAGATGCATAATTTCAGTGCAAAAAAAAAATTCAGTGCTACAAATTCAAAGGTTTCAAAGTCTGATGAGACAGATTTGCTTCCATACAGCTGGCCAAAAAAGAAAATGGGGGGTTGAAGTATAAAGTTACCCAGAGCAGACTTCAGAAAAGGCCAGTTATATTTTTATCCACAAACCATCTTTCACAAACACCTGCATTAATACATTAAGGTTTAATCATTAATGAGTCTCATTATTAAAAAGTAATAATTAGAAATTCATTGATTTTTTTATCTATTTGCCTTTAGTCCATTATTTGTTCTACAGTACATGACATAGTCTTTTTCAAAGAAAGCTTTGCAACAGGTTGTTCCTTTTCTTAAGATAACATGCTTATTTGATTATAATTCCATCAAGAGTTATAAATGAGGTTTTTGAAAACAAATTATTGTTTGGGCAGGGGTTTTCTGATCTAACCTTTGCTGTAGGTGTAATGGGGTTGCAAATATTTAGTGGTATTATCATATGTAAAAGTGCTTGTTGAGCCTCATATAAGTTTGTATCTTCTTTATTTTCAAGGTAGTTAGAGAATGCTTATTTTAATCTAAGTTTATGGTGTACTTGTACTTAATTGTACTACTTAGTAAAGGGGATTTAGTGGTGTGAATTTGTATTGCATATTAAGGTTTGATTTCTCTGAAATTGGCAAATTCAATTTGGATTTAATTTCTGTTGATTGTGGTAATATAGTGGCCTATAAACAGAGGAAAAAGGGAGAGAAATATTTCAAAAAAGTGTAAGTTGGGAACATATTAAGCCATTATTATGCCAAAAATGGGCACTAATGTTTTAAAAGGGTTACTCCTGTTGATATAGTTAAGAAAAATAATCCTTTAATACAAACCGGATTCCAAAAAAGTTGGGACACTAAACAAATTGTGAATAAAAACTTAATGCAATGATGTGGAGCTGCCAACATCTAATATTTTATTCAGAATAGAACACAAATCACAGATCAAAAGTTTAAACTGAGAGAACGTATCATTTTAAGGAAAAAATATGTTGTTTCAAAATTTCATGGCGTCAACAAATCCCAAAAAAGTTGGGACAAGGCTATTTTTTACCACTGTGTGGCATCCCCCCTTCTTCTTACAACACTCAACAGACGTCTGGGGACAGAGGAGACCAGTTTCTCAAGTTTAGAAATAGGAATGCTCTCCTATTCATGTCTAATACAGGCCTCTAACTGTTCAATCATCTTGGGCCTTCTTTGTCGCACCTTCCTCTTTATGATGCGCCAAATGTTCTCTATAGGTAAAAGATCTGGACTGCAGGCTGCCATTTCAGTCCCCGGATCCTTCTCCTAGATGGGAGCATATGTTGTTCTAGAACCTGAACATAGTTCTTTGCATTAATGGTGCCTTTCCAGACATGCAAGCTGCCCATGCCACAATCACTCATGCAACCCCATATCATCAGTGATGCAGGCTTCTGAACGGAGTGTTGAAAACAACTTGGGTTATCCTTGTCCTCTCTGGTCCGGATGACATGGCGTCCCAGTGTTCCATAAAGAACTTCAAATCGTGACTCATCTGATCACAGAACAGTCTTCCATTTTGCCACACTCCATTTTAAAAGACCCCTGGATTGTGGATTGTGTTCACTGACAATGTTTTCTGGAAGTATTCCTGAGCCCATTCTGTTATTTCCTTAACAGTGGCGTTCCTGTTTGAGGTGCAGTGATGTTTAAGGGCCCGGAGATCACGAGCATCCAGTAGAGTTTTATGGCCTTGACCCTTACGCACAGCAATTGTTCCAGATTCTCAGAATCTTTTGATGATGTTATGCACGGTTGATGATGATAACTTAAAAGTCTTTGCTATTTTATGCTGGGTAACATCATTGCGGTATTGCTGCACTATCATTCTGCGCAACAATGGTGGAATTGGTGATCCTCTTCCTATCTTGGCTTCAGAGAGACACTGCCACTCTGAGATGCTCTTTTTATACCCAATCATGTTGTCAATTGACCTAATTAGTGTTAATTGGTCTTCCAGCTGTTCGTTATATGCTCAATTTCCTTTTTCCAGCCACTTATTGCTACTTGTCCCAACTTTTTTGGGATTTGTTGACACTGTGAAATTTTGAATCAACATATTTTTCCTTTAAAATGTTACATTTACTCAGATTAAACATTTGATCTGTCATCTATGTTCTATCACAAATAAAATATTGACATTTGCCATCTCCACATCATTGCATTCAGTTTTTATTCACAGTTTGTTTAGTGTCCCAACTTTTTTGGAATCTGGTTTGTAAAAGACATTGCAAAAATATCAGAAAAAATTTATAAGCGATGGCCTGATGTAGACCAACCATGGCCGGTAGAGGGGACACAACCCAGATGTAATTAAAACAATGGAGGTACTTTAATCAACATACAAAGCAGGACAGAAGAAAGGACATCAAGGAAAAAAGCAAAAGGACAAAAGACAAATAGAGCTTGGCATTCTCCAGTTATTTGAAGAAGAGAGTCGGAAACTGATAAAGGCTGCTAAAGAAAAGAGGGAGAAAGGTGCAGAAGCAATAAATCGGTGTACAAAGGTAATAGAAAAACAAATGGCAGAAGTTAATGTGTCTTTTTCACATGTGGACTCAGTTAAGACACCACCACCTCATGAGAAGGAAGTGAAAACTGAGGAAGCCTACCCTCAGCTTCTAGTGATCAGTCAAGGAGAAAGCTATCACATTCGAGATGAAGATGAATACATCATTGAAACAGGACAAGCAGAAACAACAATAAAACTGTATCCAAGTTACAAAAGCAAGAAGAGAACTCGACGTCTGCAGACTAGAGGTTACCTAAGAATGAGAAGGAGGACCATTGAAGATGAGGATCTGAGTGACCAGGAGGAGCCCAGCCATCAGACGAATACTGGCTAAAGCAGAAAAAAGAGGAGATGCGAGTAGAAGGAAAGAGGACTCAAGAGATAGAAGTTCTGATAAAACAGAATGAAGACAGTGATGATGGATGGAAGAGTAAGGGACCTCCCCAGGTCTGGTCAGATGATTCAGACAATCGGGTTTGATATGGGAAAAAGTGTACCACGTGACTTTGCTGGTGTCTGAGGACTGTGAGCAGAAACAAATAGGTGAAATGATGGCAGAAGCAGAAGAAGTTGTCTTTAAACCGCTGAAAGAGAATCTTTCTATCTGGAGGAGTGAAGATCAGCGATTTATTAAGATTATGATTACTGCTTAAGGACAAGGACAGCCACAGGTCGTCAGGATAACACGAGTCACTTTGCAATGAGAAGATGGATTCAAACTCTCTGAAAGAGGAAATGCTGTGATATGTTCCAAAATGTTTATGGTCACAACATAGCACTGACATTGGATTTATGAAGTCAGCTCAACCAGTGAAAGTTGAACTCCGACCAGGAACAAAACCTCCATGGAAGCCTCAGTATCCTTTGAATGAAGAAGCAATCAAAGAGATGGTATCACAAATTGAAGGTCTTATGAAGGCAGATGTTCTGAAGATAACACAGAGTCCGCAGAGTAATACACATTTGTTGCCTGTGAAGAAGCCAGATAACTCTTATTGTTTATTACATGATTTGAGATCAGTAAATGAAGTAGTAGCAGACTTTCCAGCAGAAGTGCCAGATCCACATGTTTTGTTAGCCCAAATTCCTCCAGATGCAAAGTATTTCACAGTGTTAGATTTATGTAGTGTTCCACTAAGTATTGAAAGTCAGGGTTTATTTGGGTTCACATACAAGGGACAATTCTATGAGTATAAGAGATTACCACAGGGATATAAACATAGTCCTCACATTTTCAATAAAGTATTGAAAGATGATCTAGCTGGGGTAGATCATAAGTTAAAAAGTACTGTCATTCAATACATGGATGAGATTCTTCTTTGTGCACCAGATAAACTAAGCGTAAAGATGCACAAACTATTGACAAGTTTTTGTGTAGAGAAGTCATAAGCAGGTGGGGACTTCCAGATCGAATATCCTCAGATAATGGGAAAGAGGTTGTGAAAAAAACAGTGAAATTAATTTTGCAAAAATTGGGAATTAAACAGCATCTGGGTGCTGTGTACCATCTGCAAAGTCAAGGGATTTGTGAAAAAATGAATGGTGTCTTGAAAAATGGGATTGTTCAAATCTGTCAGCACAGGGGTTTAAATTGGATAGCAGCACTTCCATTAGCATTAATGGTGTGTCGCTCAAGTGAGCTGTGTGATTTACATATGATTCCTCATGAGTTGTTGACAGGCAGAAGAATGCCAACGCCGTGTTTGCGTACAAGTGGGAAATGTCCAAGTTTAGCCCTTTTAGAAGATGACATGTGGGCATGTTTCATACTTAGCTAATTTACATAAAATAATATCCACATACGTTTCAGAAAAGAAGAAAGGAAGAATACAGTGCAGCCTAGAGACAAGGTGTTTGTAAAGGTATTTAGAAGAAAACGGTATAACGAACGCCAAGAAGGACCTTTTGAAGTTGTTCGCAGTACTGGAACAGCAGTCCAAGTTAAAGGGTTTCCAGCGTGGTATCATTTATCTCATTGTGTTAAAGCACCAAGTGAAGAGAAGCCTTTCTCAAAGGGAGGAGAGGTTACAGGTTCAGGAGAGCCAAAAGAACATGAGGAAGAACAGGTTGAAAGTAACATGCAGCAGACATCCCAGAGTCAAACTCCTGAAGAGGAGATTGTCCCTGGTTTGGATGATGCTGATGACGATGCCAGAAATGACACAGCAGATTGTAAACAAGACAGAAAGTTTGGAGACATTGAATTTCAATTTGTCCCAGAAACAGCAGGTCCCAATCAAGAAAGTAGTAATTCCATTTCAAAACAGTTCAGAGACTTGGATCAAGAAAAGAGTCCAAGACCAGTTTGAAAAATGTTAGACCTAAATGGTATGAGAACTAAAGAGAATGAAACTTTAGAGAATTTTACTTTTCCAGTGTCGAAAGTAACTGAGGGGGTAAATGAATCACATCTAACTACACTAGTGCCTCTGATAATTTCAACAACATCATCACCTTTGAAGACTGTGATTAAAGTTAAATTAGGTCAAACAGTTCATCTTCCCTGTAAATGTAGAAGATTTAATACAGAGAGTAATAGTCCTCCTAAGTGGAAAAATAGTCAAGGTGAGGATGTGGTGTTAACAGGACCTGAAGTTGATCATTTGCCTCATGACCAGAGGAAGAATCTTTTGTTTAATGCCTTTAGGTGGTTCAAAGTTAGAGATGATTGTTCAATTCTTTTGCGTAATGTTACATGGGAAGATCAAGGGAATACACTTATTTGGAGCCAGAGCTTAAATTTGTGCCATTTCAAAATGTGTGGAGAGAAGGGTACATAACTCGTACAGTGATAGTTATGATAAAGGACCAGAGTCCTATTGAAGTTTTTACATCTACTGAAAAAGATCAGGACCAAACCACTATAGCAATGACTCTGAAGGTTACTAAAGAACAAATGAAGCCATTTACTTTAGCTCCAGAAATAAGTAAAGGAAATAATGTAACAAATCAGATTACTACTTTAGATATGCCATTAAAGGAGATGAATATTACTACACTGCCTACATTAACTTCTTCTTCTAGTAAATCTGAATCTATCACAACTGCTGTAAATGAAAGAATAACAAGATCACCTAATGTTGTAAAAGTAACCCAGACTCTTGAAATAATGTCCTTTCCATTGCAGAAGAAAGTAAACATAACACAGAGACCAGCGTTAAATATAGAGCATGAAGTGAATATTATTAAAGTGACTTTTGAAGCTAGAAACCCAATGGAAAACATTGATTCAAATGGTTTAGTAACCACTCAGAAAATCAGTTTAGGGCAGAAAGAGTTATTTGATTTTGACTGGACATCTAAAGAAATGACTGACCATTACCATGCATTACAGAAAAGAGAAGCAAAATGGAAAGCATATGAATTTGATGCTTCAGTGTTACAAATCACAGACGCATGGGCAGCTAGAAAGATATAGTTTCAGCAAATAACCCATTCCGTAAGAATGAGTAAGAAGTTGACTGGTCCATGTGTGATGAAAGTTCCAACACCAGGCACATGGCCATCAATTTTAGAGACAGTACCAGAACCACTGCATGCTATGTGTCAATTTTATGCTTTATCATGGTTATTATATCAGCAAAACTCTGCAGAAGATAGAATAATGGCTTTATCAGTGCAATTGTTTAGACCTAGATTAAATTGTACTTGGTTGATGAAGCTGCCATATGTGAATTTCCTTGATCAGCATGAAAATATACTGACAACACAGCCTGATGCGATGGAAGTAAAATCTGTGAGGTCTGTTTTTGTTCCAATGATACTCACAATGGACAGGGGATGTTTATGGAAATATCTGATTGTGCTTGTTATATGATGAATTTTAAAGAACCTAAACCCAAGGATGCTTTGTTTAAAGTGAATTTTCATACACCAGATAGCAAACAGAATAGAACATTAATAGTGCAGTTTGACATTTTGCCTGTAAATGTGACTATAGGAAATTTTAAGGATATTTGGTGTGTTTGTGGAGATAAAGCATACATGTTTCTACCATATGGGTGGACGGGCTGTTGTTATATGGCAACATAAAAGCTTCCTTATGAGGTTTATACTCTCCAAACAGGCGAAGCAATTGATGAAGGGAATTCTGAAGGTATTTCTGGGCGAATAAATAAAAGGGAAATGGCTCAGTTTCATAGTTTGGAAGCCTACCATTGGAGAATCAGTATAGGAGAAAAATGGGGTATAGGATTATTCCCATGGTATGGTGTGACATTTTTAGCAGATCATATAGATAATATTACGTACACTTTACAAGGGTTTGCTAATGAGACAATAAGAGGGTTTCAGTATTTGTCAAATACACAAAAAAGTCATAGATTAGCATTGTTAAAACATGACAAGACTCTGGATTACATTTTAGCTAAGCAAGAAGGTTAATGTGTGGCTTTGAATCTAACAGGGGATGCCTGTTATACCTTGATTCTGGATAATTCTGATAATATGACTAGTGTTATAGAAGCATTGAAGCATATAATGGAGGCGTTTGGTCCATCGAAAGGAGCTGGATGGTCTGTGAATGCTTGGTTATTGGAGAAATTAGGACCACTAGGAGCAATGTTGGCTCAAGTTTTTGGAGCAGCTCTATTAGCATTGTGTATAATGTTTTGTTTTTGTACACTGTTGTTAACTTGTGCAAAGCTATGATTTTGAAATGGGTTGGAGTTGTAATGCCTGGAGATCAAGTACAGATGCCATTATTAAGTAGGACCGACTCAGACAAACATGAGAAGGAAATTTTGGAAAACAACCTGGTGGAAAGATATCCATTTTGAATATCCACAATTATACTTTTACTATTCAATTATGACATTATCCTATTATTTTGTTATGTTTATTATTTGGTAATCAATTATAAAGATTGTAGGATGAAGTATAAACTGTAGCTTATAACATGTATTAATGTATTAGTATTACTATTATTAATTTGTATTTGATGTTTATTTGCATCTGTCATTTTTGCAAAAGATACTGCTGTTGTTTCTTTCTTCCAGAATAAAAAGGGGGGAAGATCACTGTAAGGGTGGATGGTTGTTCAAGATTCCTGAAGTGCTACAGGGATCCAAAAACTCAAAAGAGGACAATAAAACAGAAGGACTTTGAAAAAGAATGGTGAAAACTTGCTGAAGCTCAATATGTCATCAACATCACATCAGAAGATGAAATTGCTGAAGAGACAATACCCTGAATTTGGATTTCTATACACATTTACTCAACTCCCTACACATATAGAGTAAATTTAATTGGAATGGAGTACAGTATGTGATCGCCTTGGGCAGAGGGATCATGAGGGAATTTTTCCTGTCTAAAATGTTTGAAGGATATTCAAGAAAATGTCTCACACTCGGGATAGTTCAAAATGCTGCAGCCAGGGTCCTCACTAAAACTAGAAAATTTGAACATATCAGTCCAGTTCTATCATCACTTCATTGGCTGCCTGTTAAATTCCGCATTGACTACAAATTTTTGTTATTAACATATAAAGCTCTACATGGGCTTGCTCCTGAATACCTTCAAGATACAATTTCCTATTATGAGCCTCCACGTTCACTCAGATCACAGAATACTGGATTTTTAATTGTTCCCAGAATTCAGAAGGCCTCAGCTGGGGGAAGAGCCTTTTCTTATAAAGCCCCCAAACTCTGGAATGATCTTCCAGAAAATGTTCGGGACTCAGACACAATCTCAATCTCAATCTTCAGATCTAGGCTAAAAACTCATTTGTTTAGTTTATCTTTTGGTAGCTAGTGCTTCCCCATAGATAAAGGCGGCTGACCGGGGGGTCCATGGACACAGGGAATTATAGTAAACTGAGACGCTGGTGCTGGCCTCCCGCCGCTTCTCGCGATTACTCAGGTTTGTTGACGGTGGAGCGGAGGGATGCCAGTGTTTCAGGATGCTCCCGTGTCTGTGTGTCCTTCTGGTTCTCTCCTTTTAGTTAAAGCTGTCATAGTCAGATCTGTCGGAGTCATTAGCCACACTCTGGAAATTTTCATATTTTCTACTTTACAAACACAAAACAGTTCAAAACTAATTCCATCCCTTTACATCTTTCCGAGTAAACGACTGCCCACCTGTCTATCTGGACACTGATGGATGACTGTCGAGATCCTCCTCCACGCTTCAGATCAGCTGCCCACGCTCCAGCAACCACCAAGTGCCTTGAAGCTGCCCCTACACTGAAGTTCTCACGGACTACTAACTATCATCACCAGTAGATTGACCAGAGGAGGATGGGTCACCCCTTGTGAGCCTTGGTTCCTCCCAAGGTTTCTTCCTCAGCTGGGGGAGTTTTTCCTTGCCACTGTTGCCCCTGGCTTGCTCACTTGAGGGTTTTACATTTTGTTTTTTTTACATTTCATGTCAAATCTTTGTCTTTACTGGAATTCTGTGAAGCTGCTTTGTGACAACATCAGTTGTGAAAAGCGCTATATAAATAAATTTGATTTAACTTTACAAGACTTTAACAGTCTCGAAGGGAGGAAATGACATATATTTAAACATAAGGCCTTAAGTGCAGTATTAAGAAAATGTTCACTGTTCTGTATGTTTAGACGTATGCTCTGTGTCTGTGCTCCAAAGAGAGAAATGTTTAGGAAAAGCTGTCAGTGAGGATAGGAAACTATAAATTTTTACCCCTCCCTTGGTCCCTTAAACATGCAAATGTAGACCAAGCTTTACGTTCACCATATTTGGAAAGGAGAAAAAACAATATAGATCGGGGTCCTAGCCAAGAGCGAGCACTGAATCGGAAACCTTTCTCAAGGGATCCTTAAGAACCCATAAGACACTGTTTCTGTAAATTAAGATGTATTTACACCTTTAACCATGTCTGCGGGGATTCTTTTCCATCACCTGTCTTCACAATACAGCAAAATTAGCAACATGTTGCTGGTATCAGTTTCTAAATGTGTTTATATTAAAGAAAAACAAATAAGGTCATCATTGAAAACTCTGAAAATCTGTTCTTTTTGTGGTTTAAATAAAGGTTCAAATGGATTAACAAAACACAGATTTCAGTTTTTATCCCATTCTTTGATATTGTCCCAACATTTCTGGAAATGGTGTTTGTATTTTGAACTGTCTAAACTAATCAACACAGATCTATGTAACAACCATCACAAGCATGTTTTTCTTGCTTTCATGTGTCCAGTCAATTTGCACGCCTGGAGATTATATGCTGCACTATTCACACGCTTGAATTATTAATGACAATGGAGCAGGCAGGGAATCTTCCTGATAATGCACCCACAAGAAAGCCCCTTCCCACACACACACACACACACACACTCACACACAACAAAGCGTTCACTTGCAAGATAACTTTACAATTTATTACGATAAAATCCATATGGTAGAATCATACAGAATCCAAACTATATCAGCTCTTGTAAACAACTTTGGACAGAAGCGTCAATCAATCAGAGAAACATATAAACACTGACTACATTGAAAAATGGGTAAATTACAGGATGTGTGTAAACGTTCTTCTTCTTCTCTCCCTTTAACATATATCTGGACATTCTCTCATGTGGCAGAGAAGTGGGGCTACAGTCACAGAACCAGTCCAACCAGGCCACTGTCAGCAAACTCACACCAGGCTTCGGAGGTACATTGCTTCACTGTAAACTCAAGTACCGATGAATTCTTACAAACGTATGATCCATCTGTCTTTGTGAAAGATTGCTTCACTTGAAGTGGACATGAAGTAGGACACTAACATTCAAGCTTGTTTATACAAATATCAACCACAGACAGACAACTTCCATTCATTAACACAACTGGGCTCCGGAGATGATTCAAACGTAGATTTGAGTGATCTTAAATTGAAACCATGACTCTTCATAAAAGAAACACATCCTGACTGTAACTAGAGAGATTCTGCTATGAGGTAAAATATCTGGGTTTTATAGTTTTCTTCCGTTTATTTGCATAACTAGGAATCCATAGAAAAATAAACCTTTATTTTATATTATGAACCTTTGAAAATACAAAATGAATTGATAGTAGCCTACATATTTGGTGGTTTAGAAGATGGCCTAATGCCTCTGTATTGAAAATGAAAGTTTAAAGGTACTTAGGAGGATTGCAGAACCACTCACCCAAGAGGCAACACTCCTTTTGATTATCATCTTCTGCCATAAGTGAAAAATAAGTGTTTAACAAAAGATGATGCACAAAAACTGGCAGGAAACCAAGTATCAGAGTGGAGATCAGTCTATAGACTAAAGACTTATTTGAAATGAAATGAAAACTACTATTTCCTGAAGATGTCCTTACCATAAAATTAAGTTATTAAACATCTGCAATATCAAAATATAATATATTAAAACAAAATAGCTCTAAGCATTGTCTGCACATATGCGATAAATAAACTCTAATCTCTTGTCATTTATATGTATGTAGATTCCTATGGGCTTTATGTTTGTTTTTGTTTTTTTTATAATTTATGCAATGGAAATGGACTGATAGAAACAGATGAAGGTAAGATAGATTTTTAGAGTAACTTACAATCACGTTGAGCAATTAATTGAACATTATGTTATCATAATGTACTAAAGAAACTTGTTAAAGTAGAGCATGCAGATGTTGGCAGAAGTGAAAGCAGCATGTTGTACTTGACTGTGATTGGCTACCGGCAGAGAGGTTGGGGCACAAGACAGAATGTGATCTGTCACAAAACTGGCTCCAGTATCTTGAAGGGAAGGTGAAACTATTTTAGACTTCATACACATACAGACAACCACAAGAATACAAACAGGCCTCAGAAGTGACACGGTAGTACCAAAGAACAAGAACTGGAAGAGTAAGTGTTGCTCTCGTTCTGTGCCTGGCTGCAATGCACTTATCCTCACTGATTTTCACATTCTGCCCTTTCAGATATCCTGTTTCCCTAAGCATCCTTTAACTTTATTTTGCTTTACCGCAGATGATCTCAGTTCCAGTCCTGGGGACCCACTGCACACAATACTCCTGACACCACTGGGCAGCTCATTATGAAAGCTTTCATAAACTGGATCAGGTGTGATGGGGCGGGCAATAGTCTCGCAAGCCAGAGAGATAAGGACTGATTACTTTTCCAGGAGTGGGTCATTGGGTCAATATAATAAATAACCAACCACAGAGGGCTGTTGTAATTGATGTCAAAACTGGTTCTTCAACAAAAACAAACTCACATGAAACAAAATGGTGACACAAAGGGTCAGCAGCCATTGGGAGATGCTGTGGTAGAAGTTGCCAAGTGTTGCCATTGATTTGCACAATGTTTGCAGCAGAACCAGCTAGCTTTTCGTTAACAGATTCATAGAAAATCTGATCTTGGAAATATAGATTGCCAATGAGAGAGTAAATGATGCAATTATAATGATGGTGCAATCAGACTGACTTTGTAATAGTCACAAAATCAACTAGTTGTTTGTATTTGGGTGGTCCTAGGCAACTGGTAAATTTATAACATGAAAATGTGCATCATTATAAGTAAGACTAATGTTACAGACATTTAAGCACATATACACACAAATAAAAGTGTAATTCATATATTTAAAGTTTACAGTTTGCTGGCTTGGTCTGCTGTGGTATCAGACAATACATGGGCTGTTGATAAGTTATAGTTATAGTAAGTTGGCATACTGCAGTGGATAACATATCCTCCACATGCGAAGGAGCTTTTGAGGCTGAGGCTAAGGCAGAATATGCTGGAACCTGTGCGGCTTGGCAAGTCCCCAGGACTGTAGTTGAGAACCCCTGGATTTCTTCACTATCTCTTTTTAACTCTTATTTCTCTTCCTCTCTTCTGCCCCTCCCTCCCCTTCTCTGCTCTGGGTCCCTCCCTCACTGCTGCTCCTCCTCCAGCAGGTTGAAGAGAGCCTGGAGCAGCCGCTCATCTCTGTGCTGGTCTGTGTAGAAGCTGTCTCTATAGCGGCTGTATGGACTGCTCACAGGGCTGAGATGTTCCTGGGCACTGAACAGCTTCTGTGAAGGGCTCCTGCCCCTCACTGGTGATGCCCGGTCCAGGGAAGCCACAGAGTGGGGGTAAACTGCAGGACTCTGCCTAAAGGCTGACTGGAGCAAACGCAGCAGGGCTATATCTGGGTTGGAAGCAGCCAGACCCTCCACAGGCTTCCCCTCTGAGGAAGTAAGTGGGGCAGGAGAGGAGGGAGAGCTGAGAGATGCTGCATGTGACTTTTCCACTTTCTTGGGAGGGATAGACTCCCCCTGTGAAGAAAAAGGAAACAAAATACAAATCAGAATTTGATGAAGTTGAATTAGATTTGTATACTATATATCCAGAAGTGTGTATTTAGTGAATTTACCAAACGTAGGTGCAGCCATTGCTGAAAAATGTGTGTCTAATCTCCTTTTAAAAGAACTGCTATCATAATGAGACTTTTTAGGTCATGCATGCCCAATGCAAAGCATAAGCAACAGGGGTATAGAGCCCCCATCATTGGGCTGTGGTGCAAAGGAACGGCTCTCTTTGGAAGGATGGCGCTCTGTTTTATACCTATACAATAAAATATTTATGTTCATGCAGAAGCTCTTGTATACATGTCTCTCACCTCCAGCATGTCCTCCATGGGTTCTACTCCTCTGCGGTCATTCTGCACTGCATTGTAGGGCGTGTACACTCTTGGCTTCTTCATGTGCTCTGGCTTCTCTGATGTTCCATGGAGGATCAGCTTCCAGCTCAAAATCTGTCCTTCATTCTCCATTCGGCCCGACTGAGAGAGAGAGAGAGAGAGAGAGAGAGAGAGAGAGAGAGAGAGATTAATCAGTGAGCTTCAAACCAGTTTAGGTAAATTATTAGAGAAAGAAAAACAATGTTAAAGGAAATGTGGTGATATTTACTGTGTCAGTGATTTTTAATGTCCAGGTGCCAGTGGGGTTCTCTCCCCAAGTGTGTACAGACATGAAATCCCAGTTTCTGAAGCCATTTGAGGATGTGTCCCTCTCCCTCTCAGCCAGCAGCACTGTGGTTGTTCCTGAGGAGACATGCAGGGCTTAACACCTTTAACAGTCAGTGTGTAGCTGTATGTGGTTGTATGTGATTGTGTGCAGTTCTGTAAAGGCATAACTTCAGTGAAAACAATAGTTATTTTTACTGTATTCTGTTGTGGGTTTGAATGAGTTTTACACACTGCCCAGCTTAGTAGTTTTGAACAATTTTGTCATTGTAATTACATTTACATAACCATTTTGAAAGAGGACATAGTCTACTGATTTTCCACTTCTAGTGTCTTTATTATATGTCTGTGAAATGCTTTGGTCAAAATACTACAAGGATCAAAAACTCTAACTAACTAACTAAACTAACTAACTCTAACTAAAACAGATGGTGTGATCTTGTTTCACAGTTTGTGTGTTGGTAGACTCCAGATCCCCAAATGAATGTGCACATGCACTGAAGAAGTGATATACAAAATATGACTCCTTAATTTAAAGCATTTGTTAATGAGTGTATAATGCAATTAATAGAAAACAAATAGAGTCAGAGATGTTTAGTATAAACGTGACCATACTGACATTAAGCATTATCCATATATCAGTTGCCATGATGAAGTTTTACCAGTGTCTAACCAAATATAAATTAATTAATGTTTCGTTATGATTATGTATTTGTAATGGACTGTTACTATACCATTAAATAATATATGTCCTGCATGTTTCATGCCTATGTTGTTCTTATAAAGTGTTACAACAGCATTATAATATACCTCTATACTGAAGCATTACCATAGTACGTTACACAAGGGCATGTTTCACTCGATGAAATACATATTACTATATGTGTTCTTGTGCTGTGCGTAGTGTACATATTTCTTACCTGACGGAGAAGTGAGTGTGATGTGTAAGTCTCCTCTCCTCGTGTACTCAATGCTGGCCTCCACTTGAACATGCTCCAGAGACAATAAAGAGTTTGTCTGCCCAGCACAAGCTTTAGTGGGAATCTCAATACTGATCTCCCCTGCTGCTTTCAATGGCCTGTAACACACAGCAAACCAACAAATCTGACACATATACAGGAATTAAATTACTTTACAGTACCTATAGGACATGCATCTCCTGATTAATAATCCTTGTTCCAATGTACAGGACAGGAACGATGGGATTTGCATGTCCATTCTGCACTGGAATGAGAGAGGTATACAGAGATGGCATAATCCTGAAGGATTACAGTGAGATGGCATGAAGTCTATAAAGAAGAGTTACCATCCATTTCCGTATTAACATGCCCTCATGAACTTGACCTTACCATTTCCCCTCAGGAATATCTCTGACGCCATCTTAAAGAACATGCCATTACTGTATTAGACCAAGTGAATTTATGAAATGAACTCACAGAAAGTGAGTGATTGAGTGATCAAAAAGGGATTTCAGCAACAGAAACTTGCCCAAAATCCATTGTAATCTGCTGCAATTCTCTGTCAATGCTCCCTCAAAACTTTTGCACCAAGTAGTTCATAGTCACATTAAAATACTTTTAATTACTTGCTGTTACAAATGATAAGTTTCAGTTTACTATATAATAATAAAGATAGAGTAAACTAGTCCATCGGTTAGATATGACCATCTTGAACTCCTTTACCTTCCTGACTTGCTAGTTTGCAAGCTAAAGGCTACTCAGTTAGCAACAAAAAGAATGACAATCATACTGTCAGGCAAAGCAGTTTTTTTCACAATATATAACATTCAGTCTTTCCTCCAAAATTGTACTCATTGAAGCAGAACTTACAGAAGCTGAGTTTGTTTGAACTGAAAAACATACTTCTTAAGGTTCCCAATATTTTTATAGTTTGGATTAACTTGTGATATCTTTGTTATCTTCTCTTTGTAGAATTATTATGGACATGAGATATAACAAAGTATAGCCTACTGCACTGTATTTCCACAATCTGACTCTCTGAATCTGCTTCTCATTTCTGTAAAGGTTAGTAAGACTGAACTCGACTCTTTCCCTTTGCCTACTTTTTGAGCTTTGGTTCATTGCAAAGTAAAGTATTAAAACAAACTAAAACCTGTTCTTACGGCTGTCATCACTCTGTCATGTTCTGATATTTTCAGTCTGTGTGTGTGAGGCTGTACCTGGGCTTAAAGGAGTCATCTCTAACGATGCACTGCTTTTTCTCAGGGACGTGTTTCCACACTTTGGGGTCAGCCAGGTTGACCAGAGCTTTAGCGTTCAGCAGACCGAACCCAAAGCGGCTGTTCACCATCAGACCGGCGCCATTCCTCTTCCAGCCTGGGTTATTGGCTAGAGGGTCGAACTCAGATGTCCACACAACCAAGTGCTGCAGGTCCCTCCAGGTCAGATCAGGACTAAATTCAGATAGAGATTTATTAAGCTTTAAGAATTTATACAGTACACTCTCAGAAAAAATGTACTAGCTAGTGTCACTGGGGTGATACACTCAAAAGTTCCTTTCTGTGCCATTAGTCAGAGAACATAACTGTAGCATATAGACAGATTTATAGATAGACAGATAGATACTACACTGATCTTGAAGGAAATTTAGCAAGCTACTGAAAAGAATGCCACTGCACTGCGGCACCAGAAGTGATGTTCCAATACATACTCCAATATATTTATGTCTTTTATTTGCATTGGTACTGTACACTCCCATGACTCCATAAGATTGTTTTATATCTCAATGGAGGTATCTGTAATATCCTCAAATTGTTTTTCCTCATGTTATAAACCAGCCATTATACTGACACCTGTGGCCTGGAGGTGTCAGAGAAACCTAAGACATATTGTAATAATAATAATTTTAATAATAATTTTTATTTTAAACATGGGCACACCAACATGCAGGACCCCCTCTATGGAGCATAAACTGGTTCTTTCAGGGATTATAAAGCAATCTGTATCTTCAGGTCTTTTGATTTGTTCAACTGCTAATCACTCTCCTCAGCTTTGTTTGCAACTTTTTTTTTGCTCCTTTAAAAAAATCTTTGTATACTTTTTCACATTTGTGAGTGTATTGCACCTATTTAAAAATTATTTAAAAAAAGTTGTACAATCAAATCTTATAACCAATAATATATTGATACATCGAATGCACATTTTTTTGTTTTGTTTTGTTTTACTTTGATTAACAAATATGTACCTGTACATTACTTCTTTTCTGCCAGTTTCTGACAGACTCTACAACAGCCTCAGCTTTCAGGGTTCGTGTAATTAGGCACAAGTTTAAATGACATATTCTCTATGCTTGGTTGCTCATCCATTGGGCGCCCAGTTGATTACAATCCCTGATTCTCCTGGGCATCGTTATGAATATGAATAGTAAAAGATATCAGTGGTGTTATAAAGATGTCTTTACGTACTTCTGTTCCAGAGCCAGGGCGAATATACCAGCTGCCAGAGGGGCTGAGGCAGATGTTCCTGTGTGTGTCTCTGTGCATTCATTGTGCAAGTCAGCGCTGGTCTACAGCAGAAACAAAGCGCAACATAGGCTTTAGGGCATGAGAGTGGGGAGTAAATAAATAATTCACAAGAATAAACACCATTCAGAGAACTGACAGGAACTGGAATAATAGCCGTGATAAAAAATAACAAGCCAAAGGGTTTTTTTTTTACTTCTGCATGAGTAAGTTGGTGAAAAATGCACAAAAGTGAACCTGATCCTCTAAACAGAAGATTAGGTTCGAATCTTGAAGGCTAGTTCACAAGGATCAAGTCCATGGTCTTGTAAGAATACATGAATACAACAGGAGTTGTGCTGAATTCTGACTCTCATTCTCATGGTTGCATATCATGATTTAGTTTAAATAGAGTGCATCAAACAAAGTAGTTCCACGCTTAAGAGGTTTTTACAAAGATCACAGATCACAAATCTTTTTTTTTTTTATCCCAAGAGTATATTTAGAAACATCAAGTATGTCTTTGTTGATCAATTACATCTGCCCTGGAAATGTGTGCACATAAACAAGTTGAAGTTATGAAGATGAAAGATCTTATGTATGTTTGAGGTGGCTGTGTGTCACTCACAATCCTCTGGTCAGTGTAGTCTCCGCTGCTGTAGGCTGTGGCCAGCGTGGATGAGCATTTCTCTGCATACCATGGTGACAGACCCTGCTGAGATGCACTGCTGATGGAGATGGTGTAGATGCTGTCTGTGTAACCGTCACAGTCACAGTTATCTCCCTGACGCCCACCATTACCGGACGCCCACACGAAGATGGAGCCCTTTCCACCACGGCCCTGAGAGAGAAAACAAGGTCACTTACAGAAAGTCTAAAAACTAATCAAGTATCTACAAGAGTCATCGAACTATAACATTTTATGAGAATGCCACTGAGGCAATGCTTATGCTTTTGCTGCCTTCATATGATATTAGAAGAATTGTAAGTCAATGTTTCCTACATAAAAGTTATATATGAAACTAGTAAAAGCTTTGGAAACAATGTTATCTTGTTGGTTGTGAACATGTGTTGAGTTGCTAGTGAGCAATGAGGGCACTCTACTGTAAAAACAGTTCACGCCTCTCCAGTTGTGTGATTTCTTAAAGGAACACTAAGTAGTATTTTTGTCTTTCAATTAGAGTTTCAACATCACCAACCCCCTTCCCCTTAATTTCAGGACAGTGCTGTAAAAGTGAATTACACTCTGCAACTCTAGGAGGATCCAGGACCAAAAATGCCAAATCTTACCTATTGTTCCTATTAATTACTTAAATTTACAATGAATTACTGTCTTCTGATAAGCATTTGAAGACAGCATACATACCCTAACCCCAACCCATACCCATACACCAAATGTGTCCTCATTCTGAAAGCATATATACCGTCTGGATGCCGTACTCAAAGGCTTTCTGAGCCAGGCGGCCAGGTCCTTCCACTGTTTTCCCATCATCATTGGGACCCCAGCTGGCACTGTAGATGTCCACATGGTCTGGGTTAAACCCTATGGAGCTCGCTTCAATGGCATCTGTCACAATGCCATCCAGCATCCGGATCCCTGAGGTGAGACAGAAGATCCAGAAGAGTGATTACCTCAACCCCAGCTGACCTACAAAACCATAATGGGCCCTGATTGGTGCATGTGTTTCTGTGTGTGTGTGTGTTGTAATTTGTGTGAGTGCTCTTATGTAACAGACATTGTGTTAAAAGCACACTGCCCTTCTAACTTTACATCCCCCTGCCTCTGGATGCTGACAGATGGTTTTTAAATGGAGGGGTCATCTTTAGTTTAATAACTTGCATTCACTGGCACTTCATCATTTAGATATGATACTTAAATACAGTGCTCCCTCAGATACACAGCATTCAACAGTGTTAAATCAACACTATTAGTGTTAAATTAACACGGTTAGTGAAATAATTTAACACTCTTAGTGTTAAGTTAACACTAAAAGTGTTGATTTAACACTGGTGAATTTGCTTTGTAGTCTTTTCTAAAATAGTTACTTCCAACCACACAAGAATGTTCATTTCTCCATACATTTATCCTTCTAAGTTACAAACACATGTTGCTCTATTCAAACCTAATAGAACAAGAAATTGTGTAGTGAAAAAACTGCCACTCAATAATGTCTCTTCACTTTGTGAGACAAATGATGTTTTATAGAAATCATTAAAGCCTTTTATCTCCATTCATCTCCATTTATAGAAGACCTACATACAGCTGTCATCAGTGCGTATAGATCTTTAGCTGAAACAGTGTTCAGGGCTTTCATTCCTTATATTTTATTCTCAAATATGCAACCATTAACATTATGAATAAAATGAAAGCTGTTATTAGATAATACCTCAGCCTACAAGCTGCATGCATTGTGAATCACAAATCCTTTCTGTTTTCTCACCTCCAACCTTAGAGTTGTAAGCCACTCCCACTCCACATTTGTTGTTGTCGGCCTGCATGGCAATCTCCCCAGCACACCTCGTGCCATGTCTGAGGACACAAGAACAAAAAGAAAGATGATACCCATCTCAGTACATTACCATTTTATCCAAAAGCACAGTGATCTTGATTTATAAGTGTCCCCGCAGTATGTTTTCTTAATCAACAGATGTAAAAAATAACATCAGCATTTTTCTCCACAATCTCTATCACACTGACGTCTGAAAAAGCCATAAAAACGGAGCTCTGTCCCCATTAGGAAAGTGTGCCCTTTGGACTGGTTTGTAATATGAAGCTATTTATTTTAGTTTTTCATGTTTGATCACATTATGTTGTTTGGAGGGGGTCATTTGCAAAGACATGCTAATAGTTGGTTATGACTGAGTTCTATTTTCTCCTAGTTGTGCTTTCCCAATCATACAAACTCTCTTTTAAGCATAAATGGACTGTTGACAAATTCTGTATTATACAAGCAATTACAGTGAAGTACCTTGAGTCTATTGACAAAAAGAGCTCTGACATAGAGGATGAGTGTGTTTGCATGTGTGTGGCTCTGTGTGTGTGTGTGTGTGTGCTACTCTATGACTCACTCCCAGGCATTGTGTGTATAGTGTGTGTGAGATGGAGGCAGCTGAACTCACAGTAGGAAGAGAATAGTGTTTTCCATTTTATTTCAGCACCTACGTCAGCCACAAATTGCAGAACAGTACCCCCACCCCCCACCCCCCACACTTTGCTGCAGTAAGAGCTTCCACTTCTGGGAAATCTTCAGCTTAGATATTACAACATTTCAGTGAGGATTTGATGGCATTCTGCTATGCGAACATTAGTGAAGTCATGTACTGATAGGTCTTGGATCACAGTCTCTATCTCATCCTAAATGATGTCCAAACTGTGTGTCATTTATACCCTTCTAGCTGATGCTTGACATTGAATAAGTGATATTAAGCAGGTGCTCCAGAGCATGGTTTGCGTATTTCTTTTCTTCTGTCTATTTTAGTAGCTCCTTACTAATTGAGGATGTGCAGTATTAATATTACATTAAAATAACTTTTTATTATTGGGATATGACTGCAAACAATGACACCACACCAAAACAAGCTTAGCTCATATTTGTTATATTACTTCTGTAATGTTTCCATTGTGTGCCAAACTGTGTATGTACAGTAATCCTGTTATGTAAGCATAGACTTGGGGAATATATAAAGGGGAAGTGGATTACATGCACTGAGTGACGGAGAGCTGACCTTTCTGCATCACTCCCGCTGACACTATCACCAGCCCGTTTAAACACAGCTGTCATTGTGGCTGGGCCTGGCCATATTAAAGTCCATCTGATAATAGTGATCCTGGTATTCCTGTCATAATTCTAGATTACCACTTCCTAATCCTGGATTGCGGCTTGGTGCCTGGACTTTTTATTTATCCATCTGTGGGCATGAAGTAATTAAGAGCACGAAGCACTCACTTGTTCTCGTTGGTGGAGTCGTATCTGGGGAAGGGATCCGGGTCGTTATCGTTGAAATCATAACTGGCTGCAGGATCCTGGAGAAGAGAGGATCTTTAATCTTAATCTTTAAAACAGCAAGTCATACTCTGACTGTCTGCTGGCATTCTGTCACAGAAACATTAGTGAGATTGTGGATGTTGTGTGGTTAGTTCTAGATTTCTGAAATGTCTAACGTATTGAATAGTACTCCATCACTCTAGAGACCTGTTCCATTGCTTTATGAATTTTCTTGTAGTGCATGGCATGGAGACTAAAGACCATAATCTCCAGAACATCCCATGCTTTTCTTCAGAGTATATATTCTGTATGTACATTTACATTTACATTTACATTTACATTTATGCATTTGGCAGACACTTTTATCCAAACCGACTTAAAAAAGAGGATCTTACATTCAAACTACAGCACGATTTATACAAAATACCTTACATTGAGTGCAATAAGCCAGGAAGTAATAAGTGCATTAAAGAAAGACATTCAGTTCAAAAGATACTCTCTGAAAAGTTGGGTTTTCAAGGATTTCTTGAATGCAGAGAGGGTTTCTGTTGCTCTGATGGAGCTTGGAAGCTCGTTCCACCAGCGTGGTACCAGAGATGAGAATAACCTCGACTGACCTGTACGGGGGGTTGGTCGTGTTAGTTGGCGCTCCTTTGAGGAACGGAGAGGGCGGGCGTTAACGTATGGTTTAAGAGTGTATTGAGGTAGATGGGAGCAGAACCAATGAATACTCTGAAGTGTTATATAAACTGAATATGCAAGGCCACATGGGGTAAGGGAACTAATCTATTCCTGAAACATACAGTAGGAGTACAGCTATTTTTTTATCATATTTATGTGAATACAAAAATAAGAAGGAACAAATTTTTTAATATAATTAATGAACATATTTAAGTGACTTGTGTGCATGGAGGTCTTAATTTAATTAATCAATAAATAATAATAATAATAGTAATAATAATTTAATTAATAATGAAAAATCTCTTTTCTTAAATTTCATATGCCATATACATGTAAATGTAATGCTGAACGTCTTCACATTATCTGCAGACAGCCGTGGTGATGCTGGATGTCACTATGGATAATATCTCTCATGGTTGGGGGTAGCAGTCGCCATGGAAACAGCTGTGTAAGGTGTTGTGGTTGCAAAGTGGATGTTGCTATGGTGATGTTCTTACGTAATTGGGGTAGATGTCAGTGTGATTCCACTCCAAGCCGTCATCCAGCACGGTGATGACCACACCTTTCCCAGTTATCCCTTTCTTCCACACTGGGATTACATGCAGGTCCAGCTTTGGCAGGGAAGGGGATGTCCGAGTGTCTTGCTGAATGGAGAGAGAGAGAGAGAGAGAGAGAGAGAGAGAGAGAGAGAGAGAGAGAGAGAGAGAGAGAGAGAGAGAGAGAGAGAAGTTAGGGAGAAGGAGAAAGAGAGAGAAGACAGGAGTCAGTGTGTGTGTGAGAGAATATAAAAGTGGAAAAAGAACAGAGAGACAGACAAAGTCAGAGATAGATAAAAAAATAACGAAAAAAAGCAGATTGAAACAAAGCATGTATGTCAGAGATAAACAGAAAGATACAGAGAGAAAATAAAGTCTTTATTATACCACCTATTATACAGACTATATTTCTTTCCTGAAAATAAAATATGTTTGTAATTAATGTCCTAGTATTTTCAGTGTAGAAATTAAAAAAATGCTTTTGCTACATTTCCATTTCCATAGTGCAGATATTGCATCATGTGTGTCCAGTGAGGTTGTATGGTCCACTTTTGTCTGCTTCCTTTAATAAAAAGCCACTCTATGAAGCGCATCCATTAGCAGCTCTTTAAAGCAGAAGGCCTCTTGTTTAAATGATATAATCTTCCATGTTGACCTTTCTGGACTCTATTCACTGTCCATCTAGGACCATGAGAGCGGGCCGTCTTTGGCCAGGTAATTAACCGTTAGAAAGGGAGCTGGAGTGAACTGAAAATACGCACAATATTATCACGTCATCAATTCAGGAATAGTACTGTAATGAAAAGAAGGTGAAGGGGAGACCTCATTAAGACCAGAATTTCAATTGGTTAAAATCCTTAGGGAAGTGGGAAGGGCACAGAGAATCAGCTCAGGGGTCCAGATGACTCAGAGAAGGAAAAAGCAGGAGAAATAAAGGGCTAGAATAAAGCCCTCTAGAATCCTGGAGAATAGACTCGTGCAGATACGCAGCACAAGCAGCAGCAGCCCCTCAGCCAATGACTCATGGCTGATCTCTCTCTCTCTCTCTCTCTCTCTCTCTCTCTCTCTCTCTCTCTCTCAAGCAGAAGAAGGAGGGGCTAGAGCTAATGGTGGTCATGACCACACATACAAGCTTTTAGAATGGTCAGGACACAATGCTGAAAAGCAGAGATTAATTCACAAGTATATTATAATATTACATTCTTATTCTTTTGTAGGAGTAGTGCCTTCATTCTGTTTATGCAACATTGTTTATTCATTCACCGTCTGTATCTATGTCATCCTGATCAGGGTCTGAGTGGGTCAGAAGCCCCATGAATTCATTGGGTATAAGGCAGGAACACACTCTGAACCAGTCCATAACAGACCATCACACACTCACACAGTCACTCACACCTGAGGGCAGTTTCACATACTGACCTAGTCACACACACACGGCTGTGGACAAATTCACACAGCCAATCCACGTATCAATCCCCGTCAAAACACAGGGAGAACACACCAAACTCTTTATAGCAGTGGTACTCGATCCTGGTGATGGTGGACCTGTGCCCTGCATGTTGTAGATTTCTCCCCACTCCATCACACACACTCAGGTGTATTGGGAACAGAGGAATATCTAAAGGTTGCAGGGCAGTAGCCCACCAGGCCCAAGACTGAAAACCACTGCCTTACAGACAGTGACCCGAGGTGAGTAAGATTGGTCTTTAAATTATTTGACTATTTCCTTTTCTCAGTAACGACTTCCTGTCAGCTCCTCGTCCTTTCAGACCCAAAGCACTGAGGTATCTTCTCTCATTAAAAAGGTAAGAGAAACACTTGAGGATTTGAGCAGACCTGAGGTCAGAATGGAGCTTGATTTTTTTGTCCTGATTTATTTTCTAGGAAACAAATCATGACGATGCTTAATATAGATGTTAAGGTTATTGTTGTGTGTTATCTATGTATTTATGGTGAAGCAGGAGAGAATGCATGATTGTGGTGAAGCTTATGATCATAATCACACTGAGTATCTGAGGTTTTCTTCTACAGTGATTAGCTTCTGAAGGATTACCATGCACCCAAACACACATTCATATGCATCACTCCCACCCAATTACAGCCTGTGGCTCTCAGCCTGAAACACACAGAAATGCCTTCTGACTCATCTCTGATTATCAAGCATCCTCTCCAAAGAACATACGGGAATGCATTCGCCACACAGTCTCTCTCTCTCTCTCTCTCTCTCTCTCTCTCTCTCTCTCTCTCTCTCTCTCTCTCTCTCTCTCTCAGGAATAAATATCTCTGCTCATCTTCTCTCCACATCCTTTTCTCTCCCAGTCTCTTTCTTCTCTCATTTCTTCCTCTCCTTCCTTCACCCTGAATAAATAGCCCTTCACACCTTCACTCAGCCTTTCTCTTTCTCTCTTCCTCCCTCTCCTTCTCTCTCTCTCCTCCCCTATAAATATCTATTTCTTCCTCATCTTTTCCTTCCTTCCCCCTTCTCTCTTTCTCTCTCCCTCCTCTCTCTCCTTCTCCCTTTCCTCCTCCATGAATATCGGTCTTTTCCTCATGCCCTCCCTCCGTCTTAGCACATCCTCTGTCTCATCTCCATACCTCGCACGTCATCCGCCCTCTCTCGCTCGCCCCCTCCCTCTCTCTGCACCACTGCACTGGAGCATCTCTTGAAAAAAGCCAGTGCCAGTGGCGCATGAAGGCAAGCCACGTTCAAAAAAAGGCTAGTTTTGAGAACAGGTCAAATCAGGGGGTTTGAATATTTCTCTTTGTGTGACATTACTTTGAATCTTAAGAGTTTATATGTTATTCAGGCGACTCAAACAGATCAGTCTGAGGGTGATGCACTTTATAACAAAGATCAGCAGTGTGTAATCAGGACATTGTGGCTGGGTAAGGAAAGTCATTGTTTATGATATGTGATACCTACATAAGTAATTTATGAAATGAGGTAGTGCTCACGGAAGATTAGCTTCATCCCAAAGACTCTAGTTCACCTTAACGGCTTTATTTATTTGGTGCTCCATCACTCTCTATCCATTGCACTGCCAAGTCAACAGTTGGCATTTGGCATGGTGACCATCATTCACTCATGCGTACCCTTTAACCACTTCATCCTGTTCAGGATTGCGGTCGGTGCAGTGCCTACCCTTAATCAATGGGCACAAGGTACTGTCACATCAGCCCAAGCAGTTTCTCCTTCTATGCACCAGAGGTCTCTGTCTCCAGCCGAGCTGGTTTTCCTCCAAACCACCAGAGGTCACACTCACCTGAGTTCTAGCTTAGATTCCTCACCTGTCTCTGAGTAGTCAAATCATTTGTAGAACATTTAAGCTCACTGTTTTGTTCCACAGGTTGTGAAGTATTGTTTGAACTAAATCTGCAATGCTGAGCTTTTGTATAAGCTTTTCCTGTTTTTTGAATCTTGGCTTTGGACTCGGTTTATTCCTTTGATTGGTTTACCCTTAGAATTATGGTTGTTTTTCTCGACTCTTGACTCCTAAACATTTTGTAAGACTGATACATATGACAGGTACACACCAAGGACAGGGTGCCAGTCCGTCACAAGGCATCATTCACTCACACCTATGGAAACATTTGCACAACCAGTTCACCTATAAGTATGTGTTTTTGGAAAAAAATGGTGATCTGGAGGACAGAGGGTGAACACAAACTCTTTAGAAATAGTGACTTAAGGCAGGGATTAAACCCACAACCCCAGGACCCTGGAGCCGTGTGACAGGTATTAAAACACTCAGGTCAGTAATTATGTGCATAATTATTAGGTAGGTTCAAATATTTTCAGCACAGTTGAAGCAAATGTACAGAAAGCTGGGTTCTCAGGCTCAGTTTGTGATATGACAAAGCAAGCAGGAAATTTATGACCAGTTCAATTACAATCAGATTGATGAGGAAATGAGGAACGTGTGCTTTATGGCTGACTCACATTTTCTAATATCCTGTTATTCACTGATAAAAGAATGATACAGGAGGAGTGATGGTGAGTGGAAACAGAAAACAGAGAGAGAGTAGGAGAGAGAGCAAGAGAGAGAGAGACCAACACGCTCTCCAAAAGGAACAACAGGAAAAGAAGACCTGCACCAGTGAAGAGTGATCTGGGATAATACGCATGTCCTAAAATTAATCCATCGCTCGTAAAAAGTGTAGCGAGCGCTCCATTTGATTACAGTGGGTCACAGCCCCGGCCATGAGCGGATGTAATTCATATCTGAGAGAAATGGAACGAATTTGCATCTGTGGCCATGCTTCATGGCGTCTGGTAGATAAGCCCACGGTGCTAAAGCGAATTAGGATTTCACATTCGATTGCGTCCGCTGCTGTGGTTTTAGCGCCTGCTGCTTTTCTCTATATTTCTAAAGGCATGCTCAATTATGCAGATGAACATTTTGGCAGCCCGTCTCTGTCGCTCTTCCCCTTCTCCATATCTCAGCTTTTACAAACAAAGCCCATGTTGATAGGGATATATCCAGATTGCTGAAAGAAAGGCAAAGTCTACAGCAACAGGTTCATTATCGCTGCGTGTGCTTGGTCATAAAATCAGTCTCTAGCACAAAGAATGATTCAGCACTGAGCTTCAAAACACTTAGTTTGGCCAGACTTCTGGTTTCAGGATGGACAGTGCAGTTTTTCTCCTCTCTATTCTACTTGTCCTTTATTGGAGAGCCTGATAAGTTGTAGCTTTCAGTATATTACTATTTTTGTACTGTGTCATTTTCTTATATATATATATATATATATATATATATATGTGTGTGTGTTAAAGTAAATATCTTCTTTTTCTCAAGTCAAAGCTCATACAGAAGGTCTACGATCTAAATGTTATGACCTCATAGCATCCTTGTGTTGGCAAATTAAAATAAGCCCAGTTTTGTGTGGTTAGCCTGAGCTCCTTTTTCGTTTGAAGAGTTGGAAAGATTCATTTAATCACTTGTGAATCATCACTACTGAATGTATGCACCAAATGTGCAGAGTAAAGGTGGTTTTATACTTCAGCTTAAATATTGAATGAATATCTCTGCATTGTGACATGGGCAAAGTATGCAAATGTTCGCGTAGGTGCCAACATATTTCAGTGTAACTGGAACTCATACACCAGGGGGCAGAATCCAAACCAGAATGCATCAAAATAAGCAGCGAAGGAGAAAGTCTCACACTTTTTTGTATAGAAAGAATATAAGCAGGAGACCATTGGAAAAAATAAAGTGTTAAAACATTATACCATACCTCATTTGTCTGACAACACGTCCTCAAAACTGCTACACTTTTATGGCTGGGTAATGTATGGATCTTTTGCTAGTCTCTGCATGCTATGCTTAACAGTCAGGTTATTTATTAACCAGCTTTAAAAACAGATATTTGTTCTGTTATGTAGACCATGGTTCCCATTTTGAGTGCCATAATATTATGCCCCTTTCTTGGAATTATGTCCTTCTTTTTGGGTTTATGAACATGACCACCCTGGTCTACAGTGTAGTGCCCAAACCCAGAGCTTACTTCAGTCCAGTATTAAAGGAACCACCAGGCACCTTCTGGTCTCTACAAGAAAACAGAATCCACTCCGTGAAACCACTCGGACAAAGAGCAGCACACTGCTGTTTATGATGGATGATCCGATTTGAGGCATTGACTTTTCCTCATTTTGACTGATGGCTTTCCATAATTCTCCTCGTTTAGTCTTACTCACTTATCAATGAGGTAGGTCTGTCCCCTATTGACACCATCATGATCAATATGGATACACGTCTGTTTATAACTGCTCTCCCTGCAGCAGTGTCAAACATCACTACACAGATAAAGCCAGAGTACTACTTCACGTTGTTTGTTTTCCTCATGTAACTTATCCCACATTCACAATGTCAAAAATACTCATCACACATCTCAAGTACTGGTTACATCTTGTAAAAGATCTCTGCCTTGTCTTACCTAAAGCACCATGCTTGGCCATTCAAGGATACTGTCCTAGCCCAAATGGACTCTGCACCTGCTTTTACTCTCCCAAAGAATCACTGACCACCTCCTGCTCCCTCTCTCACATCTTCATTACTAATTGAATGTTTTTTACCTTCATATTACCCATATCTCATTATCTCTATCTGTTCAAATTTTCTGTTCTGTCTTTTTGCTGTGTTTTCCGGGATCTCCGGGATGAAAAGGATTTCTTGCCTTTGCTTTGTAAAGCTCGTAAACGCTGGAGACGTTGTTACGGAGGAACACATTTATGTGTGGATCATTGTTTGGTCAATTTATTTAGACAGAGCAGAACGAGCAGAAAGAAGGATGCTGGGTGCTTCCATTGCCACAAACATTCCATCTGCCAGATAAGCGGCATATGGCTTACTTAGGTCAATAGAGTAAATGCTGTATTTATATACACTAAACTTACCAAGTACCACTGCTGGTTCCACATGGGGTCATCAAAGAGTTTGTCCACTGAACAATCTTTACATTCGCTGCCTAGTGGAGCACGTTTACTCCTCTGCTTTACATACTGCTGCTCCGCCCAGGACACCTTTAGAGAGACAATGAAATAAAATCCCTCACTCAAACACAAATTACTTTAATAAAGAATAACTAAGCTTTATTCAATTACATGTTTATTTATAGCATTCAGCAATCAGTTCTGGGAGCTAAACAGTAGTAAAATTACAGTAAAAATGAGGTACATATCATTATACAGTAATTTATGCTCACGGTACATTAATTTTTTAGGGTTGATGTATACAAGAAGTAATAAAATTTCAGAAACAGCAAACTGGACATTTTAAAATACAATTCCCTACAGTGATAGATACAGCTGTAAAAAGCTGAAAGCTCTTACCCTGTCATCTTCTGACAGTCGTTTGGTGAAGTGATCTGCACTCCTTTTGGTCCTGCTAGGATGACTCGGGTGTCTGAATAAATAATGGTTTTCTAGTGCCCCAATCTGTGAAAGGAAGACAGAAAGATTCAGAGAGAGAGAGAGAGAGAGAGAGAGAGAGAGAGAGAGAGAGAGAATCTGTTAAAGGAGGCTATTAATCTTTTGAAACAAGATTAAGTTTTATATTAATGATGTAATTCCATCTGTCTGGTCTTGTCTGACGTTTCTCATCCAAATCCACAACAGGAAGCCGAGTAGTGTTTTCTTATCTGTGATAAGTTTGTTTTTTATTCTAGGTTGTAGATGTTGTTTTGAGTGAATAGCTATGGCTTACTAATTCATTAATTCATTCATGGTCTGTAGACACTTTTCCAATTCAGGGTCCGGAGCCTACCCAGAATCACTGGATGCAAGACAGGACACACCCTGGACAGGTCGCCAGTCCTTCACAGGGCGACACACACTCACACCTATGGACACTTTTGAGTCCACCTACCAATGTAGGCATCCGGAGGAAACCCACGCAGACACAGGGAGAGCACATCAAACTCCTCACTGACAGTCATCCGGAGCGGGACTCAAACCCACAACCTCAAGGCCCCTGGAGCTGTGTGACTGCAACACTACCTGCTGCACCACCGAGCCACAGTGTTTTCCACATTTGAGCCACTCAAGCTAGTGAACACACACTCCTCACACACACTATTGCTCTAGAGGCAGCGAGACAGCTCTGTTCCTTCACTCACCTCACCCTCCGTAACTTTCTTGCCAGTCGTGTGGTGACCGAACCAGACACTATCCAATCCCAAGCCCTCTTCTCTAACAATTACACTACTGCTGTGACTAGACTATATCTGTTTCCCAGTTTTAGTTCATTTAGAGTACTATGCAAAAGTCAGAGACCACACTCCTTTTATTTGGTTCACAATCAAAATGGCCATTATGTACATGTTACACATTTTCTGAGGGGACATAACCCTTACTAATGTATAGGAAAAGAAAGTCAAAAAACATATAGGCTCTTCCAAACCTGGTGTTTAAAATGATACAGAGAAAATGCGCCTCCCAGCAACCACACAAGACCTGCTAGACCACCAAACCTGTCCCCATAAGATAAGACAGTGGTAAAAATTATTTATCTTTAAGAGACAGGAGAGAACATTTGCTCAACAAAAGAAAGTGCCTGTGTTCTCAGAACAATGAACTGACTGCCTCTGAGCCCAGGCTTCAAAGACCTTTGATTTGCCAGGAGGATGAGAGAGCACAATGTTTGAATTTGAAAGATCTTAAAAGTAACAACCGAGTCTGCACAGAGGACTAATACTGTACCTATTATATATGGCTGGGCAGTTATAATCTGTTGTTGTGGTCAGAAAAAAATACTTTCCAGGAGAAGTAAATGTAAAGTCATAATAACATTATCCTCAATCTAAACATTCATTCATTCATTGTCTGTAACCACTTATCCAGTTCAGGGTTGCGGTGGGTCCAGAGCCTAACCGGAATAACTGGGCGCAGGGTGGGAATGCATCCTGGGAGGGGCGCCAGTCCTTCGCAGGACAACCAACACTCACACATTCACTCACACTGACACTTTTGAGTCGCCAATCCACATGCCAATGTGTGTTTTTGGACCGTGGGAACACACCACACTCCTCACAGACAGTCACCCGGAGGAAACCCACGCAGACACTGGGAGAACACACCAAATTCCTCACAGACAGTCACCCGGAGGAAACCCACGCAGACACAGGGAGAACACACCACACTCCTCACAGACAGTCACCCGAAGCGGGAATTGAACCCACAACCTCCAGGTCCCTGGAGCTGTGTGACTGTGACACTCCCTGCTGCACCACCGTGCCGCCTCTCAATGTAAACATTTAAAATGAAAATAAATGGATTAATCTGATTTCACATCGACCTATTTTTGAAATTTCCTCACAATAGCCTCAGAATATGTCGACAAGTGTATAACAGGAAATGCAGATATATGTTGTCCCAATATGCAAATGCCACATAATACAAAGAAATCTCAGCAGTATGGTAATGAAGATATATTTGTTTTCGCTCTTTCATGTTTTTAACAATAATTCACCAACACCTGTCTGTGCTGACGTATGTATCTCACACGTCAGCAGCTGTGCCTCCTCTCGCCTTGGCTGAAATGAAAGCACATTGTAGAATCTCTGAGACAAGACTCATTCAGTCCATTTCAAATTCACTGTGATGTTACAAGGGTTGTGCTATAAAAACTCCAGTCTGTGGACTCTATTCTGGACTCGCTGATACTGCTTTTAATGGTTTCATCCTTTTAAGTAAGCCTTAAGACATGAAGACAGCAGATCAGATTTCAGTGAAGCAATCCAACTGAAAGTCAGTGCGTACACAGGTCAAATTCATCCGAGCTTCAGGTTTTAATCCTGCTGCATCATTTCAACCCCATAGGAAACAAAAATTCCCATCAGCCCAGCTCAACTGGCAAAGCACAGCGACAGATTGAGCTCCTCAGTCACAAAGCTGTGCGTTATACAATCCCATGCATATGCAACAGAGTTGCGTTCCAGCAGATTTTAGGATCCAGCTGTAGCTTTCCAGTTCAGTTTGGATAGCTCTTTTTACAGCAGCCATTGTCTCAGAACAGATTTATATTTATCCAGAAACAGACCATCATCAAGATATATGTGGAATAATCACTGAGGTAAGCAATTTAAAAGAAATCCATTATTATGATACAAGTTGGGCAGGTTTTCAGGGAAGATTAAACCGACATATCCTGTTGGATCACCCAGAAGAAAGAGATCAGAGTGATAAGGCACTGACAAATGACTGATGTCTATCAGGAAACTGCCAGAAAGCAAACAGAGCAGCTGAAGACATCAGGACAGCACAGAACAGCTTCCCTAGGGGCTTTAACACAACCTGTTCAACTTTCTACAGAGATAAGGCTCAATCAGAATCCCAAGCATTACACCATGCATACGCAACAGCATGGGCTCCAACAGACGTCAGAGTCTAGCTGTAGTCTTCAGCACTGGACAGAGCTCCATTTCCCAAAGGCTTTAAAGGGGGTTTATTATTAAAAAAATAATGTCTTCATTGTATATGCGTGTTCTGATGTTGTGCTGCTTCTTTGGTTAAAGGCAAACAAAGTAGAACGGTCCTGCCTCCTCATCTAAGTCTCTCCAAACACAGATTTGGACTTGCAATTATGGAAAAAGGTTAGAATATGTTCCTATTAACTTTACTCAATTCCAGAGCTTTAATTGAACCTTAGAGCTCCATTTGAACTAAAAAATAATTTAACTGTAGAATAATGTAAGAAAGTAAGATAATATAAGGATACTGTAAACTAGGCTTTAAATAAATGTTGAGGGTTACATTTACTACGAATGGTTTAACTCAACACTAAAGCTTCAACACAACCCAAAGAGGCTTCGAGTGAAGCTAGAGATCTAACTCAACCCCAAGGCTTCAGGGTTTTAACTTAACCCAAGAGCTCCAGTTCTACGCTCTCAGAAAAACAGTCACTGTACCTTTAATTAGGGAACATAATTGTACCATATATAACAGTATGTGTGTAATGTACCTTGGAAACCCAGATATACTTTAAAACCGCTGTTGTACCTTTAAAGATGCATTTACTGTTCATATCTTTAGTGACAATAGCGTACCCCTTCCGTACATTTTTTTTTCTGAGAGTGTACCCCAAACCCCAAAGCCCTAAAGCGAAGCTCTACCAGAGTCAACCCAGAAAGCTTCAGCTCAACACACAGGGCTCGGACAATTCCCCGAGATCACTGATGTCTCCTACCTGTCTTACGAGTTCGTATCCGAGCTCGCTGGCGAGCGCGCGCGCAGCGTCGACTCCTCCGGGGGTCTCCACGGCCCACTCGTTCAGATACTGCCGCTCGAGGGCGCGCGCTCCGCTGCACGGCAGCGCGAGGAAAGCCGCCAGAGCACCGACGATCACCGCAGCAGCAGCAGCACATCGCACTGCCATCTCACAACGCAGGGCACGGACCGGGGGCGCGTACACGGCACGCGAGGCACAACAGCGGCTCGAGACACAAACAAATAAATAAATATATAAAAAATAGAACTATATAAATAAAAAAAAAACAAATAAATAGGAAAGACCAGGACACGGAGATCTCCTTCCTTCAGTGCTCCGTTAGTCTCGATCAAGAAGCCTCGTAGCTTCGCGCGGAAATCTACCAGAGAGAGAGAGCAGAGAGAGAGAGAGAGAGAGAGAGAGAGAGAGAGAGAGAGTCGTGAAAGAGGAGGGAGTGATGTTTACACGTCAAACTACGGAGAGCTCTGACGTCAATTAGTACCTGGGGTAGGATGCTCTGGTCCCCGGAGGATGGAGGGATAAAGGAGGAGGGGGTGGTGGGTGATCTATAAATATCCAGAGCGCTGTGGAGAGGTGAAGACGGACACTGGACTTTTGGGTTGTATGATATGAATATATGAATATGATTATTATTTTTTAATGAATTGTATCCACCTCGTTCATTGCTCAGAAAATATCACGTGAGGGAAAATAACAAGCCGTTCCTTTAACTATTCATTCATTCATTCAACCATTTATTGATTGATCGATTGATTTACATGCCGTGACGAAAAATCGAACGTCAGCAAGTCGTTCGTTTCAGTACCACACCACACCGGATAGCTCCAGGCAAACACTGGACCTTATAGATGACCACTATTCACTTTATACACACGGTGTGCACATGGCCTACGTACAAACCGATCAACCATAACATTATGACCACCTCCTTCTGCATTCACTCACTCCATGGACCATACAAGAGCACTATGTAATTTAACAGTTACAGACTGCGGTCCATCTGTTGCTCACACACACACATACACCCCCCCCCCCCCTCACCCTATTCTTCAATGGACAGGACCCCCAAAGGACCACCTCAGTGCTGGTATTATTTGATCATTCATCATCATTCAGTGCTGACAGGTTTTGCACAGTGATTTTTACCTGTTCCCAAATCTGAAGAAAAATCTTTGTGGGGAGCAATTTACTGACAATAGCAATGTGGACCATGTGTGTATTTTCAGGGAACTGGAATACTAATTGCTAGATCCTAAGCAGAATATTTTCATTAGCACAGTCATCATTGAAGTGTAAAGTGCAACTAAAATTTCATAATAATGTTAAAATAATAATAATAAAAATAATAGTAATAATAATTAAAGGCCGGCACGGTGGAGCAGCAGGTAGTGTCGCAGTCACACAGCTCCGGGGACCTGGAGGTTGTGGGTTCGATTCCCGCTCCGGGTGACTGTCTGTGAGGAGTTTGGTGTGTTCTCCCTGTGTCTGTGTGGGTTTCCTCCGGGTGACTGTCTGTGAGGAGTGTGGTGTGTTCTCTCTGTGTCTGTGTGGGTTTCCTCCGGGTGACTGTCTGTGAGGAGTGTGGTGTGTTCTCCCTGTGTCTGCGTGGGTTTCCTCCGGGTGACTGTCTGTGAGGAGTGTGGTGTGTTCTCCTTGTGTCTGCATGGGTTTCCTTCGGGTGCTCCGATTTCCTCCCACAGTCCAAAAACACACGTTGGTAGGTGGATTGGCGACTCAAAAGTGTCCGTAGGTGTGAGTGAATGTGTGTGTGTCTGTGTTGCCCTGTGAAGGACTGGCGCCCCCTCCAGGGTGTATTCCCGCCTTGCGCCCAATGATTCCAGGTAGGCTCTGGACCCACCGCGACCCTGAACTGGATAAGGGTTACAGATAATGAATGAATGAATGAGTAATAATCAATAAATAAATGTCAAAATAAGCAAGCATTTACATGGATCACAATTTTGGGACAAAACAGCATTTTTACACAGTGTCAGGACAAGAGCTGATACAAATGCCCTGCTGCTATTAAGAATCACTGCTGTCAGAATAATAACTTTTTGCGTAACCTGAAAAGGCCAGTTCACTTTGTGTACAGAACAATTTAATGAAGAGAAATGTTCCAAGGCGGCTGAGAAAATAGAACACAGATGTCATTGATAATGAAAATACCTTGATGACTGGACCACTGACCACTGAACAATGCTTCAGTCTGACCACCGGCATCCACTTCAACCAAAATGTTGAGTTGAAGTTCCTGTCCTTCTCTCTAAAGTTATCATTTTGTCTAACAATATTATGTTCAATCAGCAGTTATATAACAACAGATTATCAAATGAGGCTTCATTGATATTTTAACCAGTTTACGGTCATCAAAGGTACAAGGAAGGACTGAGAGAGAGAGAGAGAGAGAGAGAGAGAGAGAGAGAGAGAGAGAGAGATCACAGACTCTAATAAATAAAGATGTGATGTAGGTTCTCACTGCTGCAAAGATGTGGGTGGAATGAGCAGAATCATTTTAAAACAACATTTAATCAGTCTTTTCCTTTCAGAAATGCCCTCATATTATGAGATGTTTTGTATGTTACAGAAATGTACAGCAAGGATTTTATTAGAGCTCAGTAACATTTATTGACATGTTTAAGCAAAATAGCCACAAAGGAAAATAAATAATGTTACATTTTATTCAAACCGAGAACCAGAGGAACCTTTGTTTTTTACATGTAGAATATCTACATGTGGCTACTATGATATCCGTGGTCGTAGCCAGTGTGTTGCTAAGGATGTTGCTAGGCTGTAAATATGGTATCCCAGGAGGATGCTATGGTGTTGTTTGTTTTTTTGGGTGATTTCATAATGCTATTGATTTTATTTGTATACTGACAGAAAACAATGCCTTTTTTAATGTGAAAATTAACATGATGGAAATTTTTTATTATTTTGTTTTAAGTTGTAGGTGAACTATCACACTTCAGTTGAGCCAAGGTGGCACATTGCTGGTTTAAAAGTATGAGACAGGTTCCTAAACAAACAGTACAGAAGCCCATTCATCAGCTGCTCTCTGCTTCTACCTGGCAACCTGTGTTTGCGTTAGAGTGGCTGGCAACCCTTCCCAGAATGCTGTAGACTTTACCCTGACGTGACTAAGAACAGACCTTCTTGCAGTGGGCAGTGGACAGAAAACAGAGTCATTAGTTCTAACATAAGCGCTATAGATGCTTTCTTAAAAACTGTGCCCCCTCACACAGTCTGTTGTTTTCATTGTTTTCTCCAGCAGGGCGAATCACTGGACACTGGCGATGGAGCAAATCAAGGGCCTGGCCCTGAGCACAGGCTGAAAAACTGGTGCTCCTCAGACAGCTCAGAACTCAATTACACAGTAAAACAGGCTCGCAGCTTCTGTGGTTAGTGTGGAGGGATGAGAGTGGGGAGTGGGTTGAGTATTTTGCTGCAAATAGAAGGGTGTTTTCCAGAAAATTATGATTATTTCATTGACGTGGTGTAGGCCCTGGAATGGTCAGTTTTTTAAGCTGGGGAAAGTATCAGTAGCTTTTTGATTGGATTAAAATGTTTCCCTTCTTTTTTGTTTGTTTACTTTTCCGATGTGAAGACACTCACTAACTCATATAATCATTCACTCACTCAAACACACACATTGATGTATATACTGTATATACACACTCACTCACTCTCATACTCACTCATATTTGACTCTGACACAAGAGGGTGTTATTGTGTTTTGCAACAATAGCTTTGTGATAGCTCCACCTGATCCATGTGTCACACACCACACACACACACCACCAGCCAAACTGACACACAGTCGTAAAGGAAATAGGACATCTTTAAAAGCTGGAAAATCCTGATGAGCTTGATGAGCTGAGCTGTTTTTTCCACTGCTCTGTGGCTTTCAGGAATTACTTTACACAACACTTCCTAATGTGAAACGGTGTGTAAAATAAGGTCTGCAGCATATGAACCTAGACGTTAATGACAGCTTAGAGTCATAGCAGCAGGAGGGTGCAGTGAAAGGGTCAGAGCTCGTCTGAGTCACAGTGGACGTCATCAGCAGCGGTCAGTCCTCTGTGTGTACACTGTGTGTACATTACCCTGCAGTGACTGAGTGCTGTGGGAAATTAGGAAACCACTTCACCCAGCACCTAGTGGAGGATAGGGACAGATTTACACAAGCTTTCATCACCTACCGGTAATCATTCATCCTGTAAAAGACAGACTTACATTAAAACACTGACATTAATTTAAAGTCAGAATGGGAAAGGAGGCACTGCCCTGGGGTTCCAAACTGCTCTTGACCTTTCACCTCATTCAGTCAGCCATTGTGGGGTTTGTCTGGTGTATTAGGGCTTTATACATTAGGATTTTACATTTCATATTTCAAAATAATATCCTATTGCAATGTGACACAACTGTGTAGCTGTCTGTCTATCTGCTTATGTATTAGACATTGAAGACATTAGTTTCTTTTTCTGTGTGAAAATGTCATGAAGAATGGCCTACAGAAATTGCCAAAGCTTTCTTGGAGTTTGGTGTGTTCTCCCTGTGTCGAAGAGGGTTTCCTCCAAAAACACATGTTGGTAGGTAGATTGGTGAATCAAAAATATCCATAGGTGTGAATGTGTGTGTGTGTGTGTTGCCCTGTGAAGGACTGGCGCCCTCTCCAGGGTGTATTTCCACCTTGGGCCCAATGATTCTGTGTCAGCTCCGGACCCACCGCGACCCGGAACTGGATAAGGGTTACAGACAATGAATGAATGAATGAATGTTTCTTTTTCTGCGTGTGAAAATTTCATGAAGAATTGCCGAATTCCTTGGAGTTTGGTGTGTTCTCCCTGTGTCTGCATGGGTTTACTCCGGGTGCTCTGGTTTCCTCCCACAGTCCAAAAACACACATTGGTAGGTGGATTGGTGACTCAAAAGTGTCCGTAGGTGTGAGTGTGTGAATGTGTGTGTCACCCAGTGAAGGACTGGGGTGTGTTGCATCCCTGCACTCAGTGATTCTGTGTGGGTATTGTGGAGCCACCACAACCCTGAATTGAATAAGTGGTTACATACAATGAACGAATGAATGAATGAATGTAAATATGTCATTTTTTGACATATGAGGGTTATGATCAACAGCAATGACATTTAGCAGGAAACTAAATAACAACTCACCTGATGTTTCATTCATTCATTCATTATCTGTAACCCTTATCCAGTTCAGGGTCGCGGTGGGTCCAGAGCCTACCTGGAATCATTGGGCGCAAGGCGGGAATACACCCTGGAGGGGGCACATTGATGTTTCATGCATGAGTAAATATAAAATAAGGTAAAATAATTATTATAATTTTATGCATACCCATGTCTCTATATTGTAACTATATTTAATTTTATTAAAAATATCTTCTTGTTTAACTAAAACGCTATTATTTATCATTTTGACCAGAGGGGGATGAGTCTTGGTTGCTTCCTTGATTCCTTCCCCCTGAGTCTTGGTTCCTTCAGAGGTTGCTTCAACAAACATCGACTAGGTTCTTGCCGCGGTCGCTTTCAGTTTCCTCACCTGGGGTTATTAATTAAAATGTTGATTTAATGTTCAGTTTCTGTAAAGCTGCTGTGCGACACCATCAGGTTGTAAAAAGCGCTATATAAATAAATATGGCTTGACTATGTACACTGTGAGAACAGAGTTAATTGGAACAAAAGCCTTCCTGTTTGTTTCTACTTAATAAAGCACCTAAAACTACCCGCTTAATATTGTGCAGTTGCCCCTTGTGCCACACAAACAACTTTGAACTTTGACCCTTCAAGGCCTGGATTCCACAGTCCCTCCTGTCTGTCTCGGCACCAGTATATTACTTTACAAACGCAGTGCTTTCAGTTCCTGCTCATGTCCCTTTTCCCCTTCTTTTTTTCTTGCTCCCTCGTCCTTCCTCTCACACATACGCAAAATCTTTTCTTGTAGTCTCTGGTGTCATTTGTCAAGGATGTGTGGTTGTCATGGAAACCTCCCTTTTCCTCTCTTGCTCTCTCTCTCTCTCTCTCTCTCTCTCTCTCTTACACACACACACACACACACACACACACACACACTGACTCATGTCTCCTCACTCTTTCTCCTTCTCCCTAACTTATCTGTCTCTCTATGTCTGTCTGTCTGTCTGTCTCTCTCTCTCTCTCTCTCTCTCACACACTCTCTCTTTCTCACTCTCACTCTCACTCTCTATCTCTCTGTGGAATGTGTAATTAGAGCAGGTTTTAAAGGTTTTATTACAGTTATTGGTTATTTATTGGTTAAGTAATTGCAATTTATGAGAAATGTAGTCTTGATTTAACATTCATTCATTATTTGTTAGTAACTGCTTATCCAGTTGAATGACAATGTGAAATGAAATCAATTTCTTACTTATCTTGCTTTATTCAAAGTAAAATTATTATTAAAGTATGAATTAATGTAATATATATTCATTCATTCATTCATTCATTATCCGTAACCGCTTATCCAATGCAGGGTCACGGTGGGTCCAGAGCCTACCTGGAATCATTGGGCGCAAGGCGGGAATCCACCCTGGAGGGGGCGATACACACACACACGTTCACTCACACACTCACATCTACGGACACTCTTGAGCCGTCAATCCACCTACCAACGTGTGTCACCCAGAGGAACCCCACACAGAAATGGAGAGAACACACTCAAACCCACAACCTCCAGGTCCCTGGAGCTGTGTGACTGTGACACTACCTGCTGCACCACCGAGCCTCCCCCCATGCATAATCTCACGACCCAAACCCCAACTCACCATTTCTGCTGGTGATGCTGTTTCCACATACCTTTTCAGAGACTGTGAGAAGCAATGTTTAAAACAGCTGATAACACATTTGAAAACTTATAATACTGTTTTAAAATATACATATATATATATATATATATATATATATATATATATATATATATATATATATATATATATATATATATATATATATATATATATATGCATATATTCATGTTACAGGATATAGCTGAACGTAGACTTGCATGAAGACTCTTCATGGTATCCATGAATTGGGAATCTAACTGAACAGTGCAATCTTTCCCATAGTACAATGATAGTATAATGATACTGATATCAATCTACGGTGCATTAATGCTTCTGTTACAATGTCCCCTCCCCATTAAACACATTAAACCCATTTCCACAAACTGCAGCAGCAGCAGGGCTCTGTAATCAGGTTTAACTGAGAGTGGAGGAGAAGATGCTACAGACTGAAAGAGTAATAAACACATCTCTAAGGTCCAGTGCTCTCTGAGACACTAATGGTGAGTGGCGTTTCTATAGCAAATAATGACTGAGGACAGCAATTAAAAAACCAGGCAAACAGTGCAGCGAATAGAAGACAGAGTGTGGGGGAGGGGGGGTGGTTATGAGAAAGAGAGAGAGAGAGAGAGAGAGAGAGAGAGAGAGAGAGAGAGAGAGAGAGTGCGGGGGGTTGCAAAAAGCTGTCTGTTTCTTACTCTCAATCAATAGTGTGTAGCCTATTGTATAGTTTATTTGTAGAGAGGGGACATGAGAAAATTCAGATTAACTAAAATCTCAGTCAATGTCATTTATAGCAGTATCAATATTGATAATGTAATTGCTAATTATTATCAGCATTGGAAAATCAAAAAGGAGTTCCAAAACGGAATTTCTATAATATAATATTTCTTTCTAATATATGATTTAATTGATATACATTATTCTATCATAATGTACTGACAGAAAGGTAAAATCATTCATTTACTAATTTTCTGTAACTTCAGCTTCATCCTGACCACTTTGTTTTTCTTTAACCTCATCAGGGTCATGGTGGGTCCACAGCCAATCACAAATGCAAAACAGGAACACCCAGTGGACAGGGTGCCAGTCCATCACAAGACATTATTGCTATTGGTTAGTATTATGTCACACAGCCAAATAAACAGCTAAAGCCCAATGTGTCAAAAGAGAAGCAGAATTTAAAATTTAAAGCAAAAAACTATGATCTTAAATAAAGAAAACACCTAACAGTTGCCTCCACAGCAGTCAGGTGTGGCCTAAATTTGAAGAAAAATGTGCTTGGGACCGAAAAGACGCTCGTTATTCTCTTGGACAGGCAGGACAAATGCAGTTTGGGAGTGAATGAACAATGCTGTCTCCTCCTAGGGGCGGAGCATGTAGTGTTGCAGTCACACAGCTCCAGGGACCTGGAGGCTGTGGGTTCGAGTCCCGCTCCGGGTGACTATCTGTGAGGAGTTTGAGTGTGTTCTCCGCGTGTCCACGTGGGTTCTTCTGGGTCTTCAGGCTTCCTCCCACAGTCCAAAAACACATGTTGGTAGGTGGATTGGTGATTTTAAAAAGTGTCCATAGGTGTGAGTGAATGTGTGAGTGTGTGTCACCCTGTGAGGGACTGGCACCCTTGGCCTTGTGCCCAGTAATACCGGCTAGGCTTCGGACCCACCACATCCCTGAACTGGATAAGGGTTACAGATAATGAATAAATGAATGAATGAATGAATGAATGAATGTCTTCTCCTACAACATTCACAGATGACGTGAACTTGATCAAGGCACCTAGTCCCAACTGTTTCCCAGGCACTGGGATGGCTGCCTGCTGTTCAGGTTGTGTCCTAGTCATTAATGTATGATCACAGCCAAAGATGGGTTAAATATAGAGAGTTTATGTGCGTATGCAATGACAATAAAAGCACACTTTGGGTTAACTACTACACTACACTACAGATGTACTGTACTTTCAAACCAAACTAAACACTGAAACCATTAGAAACATGACAGGCATTGTAGTACCAACAACTGGCACCAGTGTCAGCGATGTGTATAACTTTGTATACTTTTGTGTAATTGTGGTTGTAAATAGTTTGTGTAGATGTAGACCCTCTGAAACAATGCTGAAAGCATCCCTGAGCTGATAGACTGTAATGTGCTGACAGAAGGTCACCCATATCTGTGCTAGCCATCAGTGGTACTGCAAGCATCACACAGAGCTGCTATCAGCTGCTAATTACTTCAACAGCTCAGATCACTCTCACCTCTGATCTCCTCACACCTTTCAGCATCATTCATGACCTTTCAGACAATAAAAGGGATTGGGATGAAGGGAATAGACACCTTTCAGGTGAATAAATGAAGAGGGGAAAGAGAAAAGTCAGAGTGAGTGAGTTGTTTTGCCAGACTTCTGTGACTGAATATGTGAAATGAAATCAATTTCTTACTTATTTTGCTTTATTCATAGTAAAATGATCATTAAAGTATGAATTAATGTAATATTCATTCATTCATTGTCTGTAAGCGCTTATCCAGTTCAGGGTCGAGGTGAGTCCGGAGCCTACCCGGAATCACTAGGCGCAAGGTGGGAACACACACTGGACGGGGCGCCAGTGCTTCACAGGGCGACACACACACACACACACACACACACACACACACACACACACACACACACACACACACTCACACACACACACATTAACTCACACACTGTGATATATATTATATAGAATAATATGAATTATGAATATTAAACCGTCTATGGTGCATTATATGGCAAATAATGCACTACTGTAATATTAATAATAACAAAATGTAATTACAGTAGTCAGTATAACAAGGGAGGGCAGCACGGTGGTGCAGCAGGTAGTGTCGCAGTCACACAGCTCCAGGGACCTGGAGTCTGTGAGGAGTGTGGTGTGTTCTCCCTGTGTCCGCGTGGGTTTCCTCCGGGTGACTGTCTGTGAGGAGTGTGGTGTGTTCTCTCTCTGTCTGTGTGGGTTTCCTCCGGGCGACTGTCTGTAAGGAGTGTGGTGTGTTCTCCCTGTGCCTCCGTGGGTTTCCTCTGGGTGACTGTCTGTGAGGAGTGTGGTGTGTTCTCCCTGTGCCTGCGTGGGTTTCCTCTGGGTGACTGTCTGTGAGGAGTGTGGTGTGTTCTCCCTGTGTCTGCGTGGGTTTCCTCTGGGTGACTGTCTGTGAGGAGTGTGGTGTGTTCTCTCTGTGTCTGCGTGGGTTTCCTCTGGGTGACTGTCTGTGAGGAGTGTGGTGTGTTCTCCCTGTGCCTGCGTGGGTTTCCTCTGGGTGACTGTCTGTGAGGAGTGTGGTGTGTTCTCCCTGTGTCCGCGTGGGTTTCCTCCGGGCGACTGTCTGTAAGGAGTGTGGTGTGTTCTCCCTGTGCCTGCGTGGGTTTCCTCTGGGTGACTGTCTGTGAGGAGTGTGGTGTGTTCTCCCTGTGTCTGCGTGGGTTTCCTCTGGGTGACTGTCTGTGAGGAGTGTGGTGTGTTCTCCCTGTGTCCGTGTGGGTTTTTCTCCGGGTGACTGTCTGTGAGGAGTGTGGTATGTTCTCCCTGTGTCCACGTGGGTTTCCTCCGGGTGACTGTCTGTGAGAAGTGTGGTGTGTTCTCCCTGTGTCCGCGTGGGTTTCCTCCGGGTGACTGTCTGTGAGAAGTGTGGTGTGTTCTCCCTGTGTCCGCGTGGGTTTCCTCCGGGTGACTGTCTGTGAGGAGTGTGGTGTGTTCTCCCTGTGCCTGCGTGGGTTTCCTCTGGGTGACTGTCTGTGAGGAGTGTGGTGTGTTCTCCCTGTGTCTGCGTGGGTTTCCTCTGGGTGACTGTCTGTGAGGAGTGTGGTGTGTTCTCCCTGTGTCCGTGTGGGTTTTTCTCCGGGTGACTGTCTGTGAGGAGTGTGGTATGTTCTCCCTGTGTCCACGTGGGTTTCCTCCGGGTGACTGTCTGTGAGAAGTGTGGTGTGTTCTCCCTGTGTCCGCGTGGGTTTCCTCCGGGTGACTGTCTGTGAGGAGTGTGGTGTGTTCTCCCTGTGTCTGTGTGGGTTTCCTCCGGGTGACTGTCTGTTAGGAGTGTGGTGTGTTCTCCCTGTGTCCGCGTGGGTTTCCTCCGGGTGACTGTCTGTGAGGAGTGTGGTGTGTTCTCTCTCTGTCTGTGTGGGTTTCCTCCGGGTGACTGTCTGTGAGGAGTGTGGTGTGTTCTCTCTCTGTCTGTGTGGGTTTCCTCCGGGTGACTGTCTGTGAGGAGTGTGGTGTGTTCTCCCTGTGTCCGTGTGGGTTTCCTCCGGGTGACTGTCTGTGAGGAGTGTGGTGTGTTCTCCCTGTGTCCGCGTGGGTTTCCTCCGGGTGACTGTCTGTGAGAAGTGTGGTGTGTTCTCCCTGTGTCTGTGTGGGTTTCCTCCGGGTGACTGTCTGTGAGGAGTGTGGTGTGTTCTCCCTGTGTCTGTGTGGGTTTCCTCCGGGTGACTGTCTGTGAGGAGTGTGGTGTGTTCTCCCTGTGCCTGCGTGGGTTTCCTCTGGATGACTGTCTGTGAGGAGTGTGGTGTGTTCTCCCTGTGTCTGCGTGGGTTTCCTCTGGATGACTGTCTGTGAGGAGTGTGGTGTGTTCTCCCTGTGTCTGCGTGGGTTTCCTCTGGGTGACTGTCTGTGAGGAGTGTGGTGTGTTCTCCCTGTGTCTGTGTGGGTTTCCTCCGGGTGACTGTCTGTGAGGAGTGTGGTGTGTTCTCCCTGTGTCTGTGTGGGTTTCCTCCGGGTGACTGTCTGTGAGGAGTGTGGTGTGTTCTCCCTGTGCCTGCGTGGGTTTCCTCTGGATGACTGTCTGTGAGGAGTGTGGTGTGTTCTCCCTGTGTCTGCGTGGGTTTCCTCTGGGTGACTGTCTGTGAGGAGTGTGGTATGTTCTCCCTGTGTCCACGTGGGTTTCCTCCGGGTGACTGTCTGTGAGAAGTGTGGTGTGTTCTCCCTGTGTCCGCGTGGGTTTCCTCCGGGTGACTATCTGTGAGGAGTGTGGTGTGTTCTCCCTATGTCTGTGTGGGTTTCCTCCGGGTGACTGTCTGTGAGGAGTGTGGTGTGTTCTCCCTGTGTCCGCGTGGGTTTCCTCCGGGTGACTGTCTGTGAGGAGTGTAGTGTGCTCTCTCTCTGTCTGTGTGGGTTTCCTCCGGGTGACTGTCTGTGAGGAGTGTGGTGTGTTCTCTCTCTGTCTGTGTGGGTTTCCTCCGGGTGACTGTCTGTGAGGAGTGTGGTGTGTTCTCCCTGTGTCCGTGTGGGTTTCCTCCGGGTGACTGTCTGTGAGGAGTGTGGTGTGTTCTCCCTGTGTCTGTGTGGGTTTCCTCCGGGTGACTGTCTGTGAGGAGTGTGGTGTGTTCTCCCTGTGTCTGTGTGGGTTTCCTCCGGGTGACTGTCTGTGAGGAGTGTGGTGTGTTCTCTCTGTGTCCGCGTGGGTTTCCTCCGGGTGACTGTCTGTGAGGAGTGTGGTGTGTTCTCCCTGTGTCTGTGTGGGTTTCCTCCGGGTGACTGTCTCTGAGGAGTGTGGTGTGTTCTCCCTGTGTCTGCGTGGGTTTCCTCCGGGTGCTCCAGTTTCCTCCCACAGTCCAAAGTCTAGGTGGATTGGTGACTCAAAAGTGTCCGTAGGTGTGACTGTGTGAGTGTGTGTGTGTTGCCCTGTGAAGGACTGGTGCCCCCTCCAGGGTGTATTCCTGCCTTGTGCCCAATGATTCCAGATAGGCTCTGGACCCACCGCGACCCTGAACTGGATAAGCGCTTACAGATAATGGATATATATATATATATATATATATATATGGGTGGAGTATAACAAGGGATGAAAATGGATGGTTACATTGAGTTTCCATTATATCACTCCATTTCCATGTATGGATGATTACATCAGAATATTGGGTGCTAATGGCACACTCTAAACTCATAAATTCTAAAAAAGTCAAAAGTAATAGCTGCGCCCCCTGACTCCACGACTGAGTTTATCTCAACATTAAAGGAATCCCTTAGGAAAAATGATATGAGTCCTCAAGGCCAGATGGCTTGTTATGTGACTCTGTTCTGTTGTGCGTGTAGGGAGGACGATCCTGTCCCTTGGATTGTTCAGATGTCAGTGAAATAATGGTAATAGCTCTTAGCTTTAATCCTACCAGAATCAGCAGAACCGAAGCCTTACTAAATCTTACTGAGAGAGAACTGCCAAGGCAAATTATCATGGAAAAGATGGCAAGCGGTAAGGTCCTATCAAATATCCTACAGCCTCTGTTGCACATATAAATGATCATTATCATCATATAAAACTAGGTTTTTAAATCTGGTAGAGCATCCAGGCAGATTTATGCTACTTTTACAGACACAGAGCAGTAAATAAACAAACAAACCCAGAGCTGAATAAAGAGAGCTTATCATACACTGTCAGAAATATTCACCATATTCATTTTAAAGTTGTGTTGATTTCATACGCCCCATTTGATCTCCAGGATTTATCTTACGTTCATTTATTTTACACCGATATATAATGAATTCTTACAAATATACACCTCTCCTTCTGGAGAAGGATGTGTAATGTACCATTAGGGAACACAACAGGACTTTACAACCACTGTTGTACCTTTAAAAAGTACAGTCACACAGTTTGTACCTTTAGTGAACAGGAGACCTGTACTGTACCTTTTCTTTCATGAGAGTCTACAATAACAGAGGATTAATGTAAGCCGAACATAGCCTTGCATTCAAAATAGCTTGGCATTCTCCCTGTTAGTTAAATTAGGGATATGGGCTATTTCTGTGTGTGTTTTAGCCTGTTTGTCCTCTTCTACTAAAAGATAATCATGCACAAAATTGAAGTTGATTGAATTTCCGACTGGAGAGAAGACAGAGCCAGAGATACCCTCCTCAGTAACCAAGAGACTATTACAGGATTCCACTATCAACAACCTTGTCTTCATTAATTTATGTCCTTCCTTTATTTAATGTAAATATTGACTCATGTTACATGTCCAGTTGCAATTTGGCCCATCCACACTGTGATAATTGCAATGGAAAACAAATCAATCAATCAATAGGTCAATCAATCATGACACTGCAAAATCAGTTGAATGAAACAAACATGTTCAGCTGATTTCAACAAATGAGTAAGCGTATTTAACGTTATCATTGTACTCTTCCACCACTGAGATTGGTGAGACTCAGAGGAGAACTGGGGACAATTCTGAAGTGCCTGCTATTTATGTACCATACGGCACAAAATCAGATTTTATTCATTCATTCATTGTCTGTAACCATTTATCCAGTTCAGGTTTGCGGTGGGTTTGCCCAGAATCATTGGGCACAAAGCAGGAACACAGGCTGGAGGAGGCGTCAGTCCTTCACAGGGCAACACACACTCACACACCTATGGACACTTGTGAGTTGCCAATCCACCTACCAGTGTGTGTTTTTGGACTGTGGGAGGAAACTGGAGCACCCGGAGGAAACCCACACAGACACAGGGAGAACACACCAAACTCCTCACAGACAGTCACCCGGAGCGGGACTCAAACCCACACAGACACGGGGAGAACACACCAAATCCCTCACAGACAGTCACTCGGAGGAAACCCACACAGACACAGGGAGAACACACCACACTCCTCACAGACAGTCACCCGGAGGAAACCCACGCAGACACAGGGAGAACACACCACACTCCTCACAGACAGTCACCTGGAGGAAACCCACACAGACACAGGGAGAACACACCACACTCCTCACAGACAGTCACCTGGAGGAAACCCACACAGACACGGGGAGAACACACCAAACTCCTCACAGACAGTCACCTGGAGGAAACCCACACAGACACGGGGAGAACACACCAAACTCCTCACAGACAGTCACCCGGAAGAAACCCACACAGACACAGGGAGAACACACCACACTCTTCACAGACAGTCACCCAGAGTAAACCCACGCAGACACAGAGAGAACACACCACACTCCTCACAGACAGTCACCTGGAGGAAACCCACACAGACACAGGGAAAACACACCAAAATCTTCACAGACAGTCACCCGGAGGAAACCCACACAGACACAGGGAGAACACACCACACTCCTCACAGACAATCACCCGGAGGAAACCCACACAGACACAGGGAGAACACACCACACTCCTCACAGACAGTCACCCAGAGCGGGATTTGAACCCACAACCTTCAGGTCCCTGGAGCTGTGTGACTGTAACACTACCTGCTGCACCACCGTGCCACCCAATTTTATCTCTACCATCCCTAAAACAAACGTATTACAATGCATGCCCCCATGCTCCATACACTTTTTCCAATGAGTGCGAATGATTTTCTGATTGCATCCGATGAATCAGTACCCAAAGCTGGTGACATGACAAGCAACAAACGAGCCGACATCTGAATAACAGGATAACACAGCAATGCCTTGGAAAGAGTGAATGAAACTAAATGAACTGGACCCTTTGGCCTCTTATCTGGGATGAGGAGGACCATTCCACAAAAGAGACCCCCCCACACAACACACACACACACACACACCAATAAACACACTGTCAGCACACACTAGCCTGGCCTCTAGTGCCTTTGTGAAGCTAAATGTTATCTGACTCACAGTCTGTGATGCACTGTGCCTTGCACTTAATCAAAGCATCTGCAATTATACAGGAACACAAGGTCTCCACACAAGCCAGGAGAGCACTCTGGACTGTCAGACATTGCCCATTTTCCTCAGCTCTGCCTGGAATTCATCTCAGCTCTTCAAGCAGCCGAGAGAAGGGTGAGTCATGAGGCTCTCCTAGCTTTCACCATTGTTGCCTGATTACAGGAAAATTAATATAGTCAAGGCCAGATTCAAATAACGCTGTTTACTTGATGGAGTAGGTGGACAGATGTGACAATTGGCAGTGTATATGATATCAGGCCATTTACGTGTTCAAAACTTAATTAAGGCTTTGAAAATCATCATTACACAAGCCTTTTATTGCCATTTACTCAGATATCAGGTGTGTCACAGTGGCATTAACACAGTTTGGAGGATATTGTGAAATAGGTTTAGCAGGAATTCAATTTGTATTTTTATAAATAAAATCCCCTGTTCCAAACCATTATTATCAGTTCAAGTGATAATAATGTTACACAGTAAGAGCTAAACTAAAACACAGGATGGAGAATGACCTCGTCTATTCATTGCCTTTGGGCGTTGTTTGATTGTTTCTTTGAATGTTTTCTTTACATTTCAAACTCTGGCACATTTTGTTCCCAGAAATATAACATAATACCATTAAATGTTGTTATGTTTCATATCTCCTGACCGCCAGGGCGGTGCCAAAAGTGGATGTATCCCTGCCGTGCCACGGCCAACCGAGAGCGTATGCCAACGAAGTCACTCACGTGACACAGTGTGAGAATCCCACGCAGTATATAACTGCTCAGATCACGCTGTACTGCCTCCTTCTCTTCTCGCCTTGGAAGCCGATTGAGCGCAGCTCGCCTTGAGCTTCGGAATTTTTCCCGACCTCTAGAGCTGTTTATTTTTTCTTCTCTTCACGTCTCTTCGAGGGATACGTCAGCCGACCGCCGTACATAGCCTGGTACACCAGTGCTTAGGTACGAGCCTATACGCAGTACGAATCACCGCGAACCTAACGGGTGAGTACTTTTCTCCAGCCTTTAGACGCACAAGCCGCGGTACACCGAGGGCTACAGCGCTAGGCATCGACGCGTTTTTCCTTTCTGCTCCTCAGTGTTCGGTACACCGAATCCACTGAGGCCACACAGTATACGCCGGTAAGGAACGGCTTTTGTGACGCAGAGGTTTTTTTTCCTTGGCAATGCTATCTCAGATTAGCTGTATTCACTGCCCCTCCATTTTGGAGCCCAACGATGGACACCGACTGTGCCCGTCGTGTCTGGGCCTGGACCACCTGCGCGAGGCACTTACGGACCCGTGCATTGATTGCGCGGTGATGCCCTTGGCCATTCGCCAGGAACGCCTGGATGGCCTTGAGGCACGGAACACGGCCGCTCTACCTGCGGCTGCACCTAAAACACGAGCCAAAAGAAGCGACCCGCGCCTCGCGGAAGAGCCGCGTCGGAAAAAGTCTTATGGGGCTCTATCTGACAGGATGGACACTGTTTTTTCCGAGCTGAACCAGCTGAAGAGCTTGGTTTTAGCTATGGGCAGCCAGAATCAGAGGCAGTCGGAAGAAGCCTCTGTGGATTCTCAGGACTCTGGGTTGCTGCCTCCGGAGCCGGACTTAGATATTCTTTCCACGGTTGCATCGGACATGGGGTTCCCGACCATGCCACCTAGTGGTCGTGAGACTGAGGCCCTTACTCTAAACCCGAGCTCCCCACTGCCGCCTCGCTCTTTCTCTTCGAGTGGAGCTAGAGAGGATGGAGAAAACCCCGCGGCGTCTTCACGCAGGTCTTCGGTGGAAAAGACATTGAAACTAGCCCTGGCCAGGCTGGGCCTAGATACCCCAGCGGCAGAATGCTTGCGCTCTAACGCTCTGTTTAAGCGCTTGGAGGCAGACGGACTTGCAGTACCCCCATGTCAGGATTTTGGGGCGGAATTCTCTGCCGCCTTTCGTAGTGAGAGAGCATGTCGTCCGACAGATACGGCTCGCATGCTATCTTCCATGTCTGGAGCGGCTGAATACGGTTTAGCGAACATGTCCATGTCCATGACGCTCTTCGTCAGGAGCCCCGCTGCCCCAGTGTGGAATGCAGACGCACGGACGAAATGGTTGTTAAACTGCATAATTCAGCGACACGGCTGGGTAGGCTGCTCAACACGCTATGCATCCTGCTCATAGCCCTTCAGAACCCTCCTGCTACCGCAGAGGACCCCACCGCTCCAGAAGAATTGCTGAATCTGGCTCTTTTAACAGCTGGCTATATGACCCATGATACTGGACGGCTTGTGGCCACTAGTCTACATGCTCGTCGTCAAGTGTGGCTGGCCCAGTCCTCGCTGCCCGAGCCGTGCCGTGCCACACTACGATCAGTACCCCTGGCTCCTGGTTATCTCTTTGGCCCTGCAGCCAAGGAAGCCCTGGAGCGCCGCTCCTCCCTCACAGAAGCACGGAAACTTCATGGCGTGGGACAATCACAGAGCTTTCGTCGCCCACCGCACAGAGTGCGGAGTCATGACCGAGGACGGCGGATTAGCACTCCAGCTCCCCAGGTCCGCCCAGGCGATTCCACGGTTCCTGTGCTGGCCCCTAGGCGGCATGCACGGCCCCCTAGACGGCATGTACCCCACGGTACTACAGCAGATCGTCGCTGACACATCCCGGCCGGTGACTGGACCCCTCCCTGCTTTCCATCAAGCTTATTGGGACAGGACGGTCTCAGATCCATGGGTCCTCAGGACCATGTCGAAGGGTTACAGGCTGCAGTTTCGCCGCCGGCCACCCCTAAGTTCTCGCCCACTGTTTACCAGAGTTCAAGACCCACACCGGGCAGCAAGGCTCTCCCAGGAAGTTCGAGTTCTCCTGGACAAGGGAGCCATAGAGTTAGTGGCCCCTCATGTTCAGACAGAGGGTTTTTACTCTGTTTACTTTGTAGTTCCCAAAAAGGATGGTGGGCTCAGACCCATTTTAGACCTCCGGCGGCTAAATGCCTATTTAAAGGTTCTACCGTTCCGGATGTTGCACACAGCGGTCACCCTTCGTATGATCGACAAGGCAGAATGGTTCACACTTGTCGACCTTGCAGACGCCTACTTTCATGTTCCCATTGCTCCGGAGCACAGGTGCTTCCTCCGGTTTGCCTTCAATCAGAAGGTGTACCAATTTCGTGTCTTACCATTCGGCCTCTCCCTGGCTCCCAGGGTTTTCACAAGGTGCATACGTGCCGCACTGTCCCCACTTATGGCAGAGGGACTGAAAATTCTGCCTTACCTCGACGATTGGCTCGTGTGTGCCCCGACAGAACAGCGTGCGCACAAGGACACACTCCAGTTGCTGCAGCACATACAGGCACTGGGGTTCACTGTAAATTGGGGCAAGTGCGTGCTCACTCCGACCCAAACCATCACCTTTCTGGGAATGGTGCTGGACTCACACCTTATGAGAGCGTCCCTCCCTTGGGCTCGTGCTCGAGCCATACTCTGCGCCATCCGCCGCTTGAAACTAGGACGCAAGGTCCGGTTTTTGGATCTCTTGCGGCTACAGGGACTGCTTACCGCAGCCTCACAGGTGGTGGCACTGGGGAGGCTCCACATCTGACCCTTCCAGATGTGGGTCACCAGCTTAAGGCTGGACGCAGTGCGTCACAGGCATTTTCTTGTCCACATTTCAGGAGAATGTGTTTCTGCCCTGAACATATGGACCTCGGTCACCTTCCTCCAGTCAGGTGTCAGGCTGGGGTGCATCCCCTCCCGCAGGGAAGTGATTACCACAGACGCGTCCCCCACTGGCTGGGGGGCAGTATGTCATCACAGGGCAGTTCAGGGACTCTGGTCCGACCGGCAGGCCCAGAGCCACATCAACACGCTGGAACTGCGGGCAATATGGCTTGCTCTGAGACATTTTCTTCCCATTCTCCAGGGGAGGCATGTCTTGGTACGCTCAGACAACATGTCAGCGGTGTATTATGTGAATCACTTTGGCGGAACGAGATCCCGCGAGCTCCTGAGCATTGCCCAGGGTCTGTGGACATGGGCTTACCCAAGATTCCTGTCTCTCAGAGCAGCACATGTGGCTGGCTCCTCCAACAACGTAGCGGACACCCTCTCCCGCCACACCATACACTCAGGACGGTGGAGACTGCATCCCGAGGTGATTCAGTCAGTGTGGAAGTTGTTTGGGAAAGCTCAGGTGGATCTCTTCGCCTCACGGGACACCACACATTGCCCCCTGTGGTTTTCGGAAGAGCCGCAAGACAGCCCACTGGGCGAGGATGCCCTAGCCCACGACTGGCCGAGGGCACTACTCTATGCCTTTCCTCCCTTTCCACTACTTCCAGCTCTCTTGGACAGAGTACGCTGGGAAAACCATCGGGTTCTCTTGGTGGCACCTCAATGGCCATACCAGCCATGGTTTCCTCTTCTGCTTTCCCTGGTTCAAGGTACACCATGGGAGCTACCGAGTCGTACAGATCTGCTCTCACAACTGAGAGGACAGGTGTGGCACCCCCAGCCAGAACGGCTTCGACTGTGGCTGTGGCCCTTAGGCCCCCACTGGGCTAGAGTTGTGTTTTCCCCAGGTGCAACACACTATTGATAATTCTAGGGCCCCCTCTACTCGTGCCCTTTACAAGGGCAGATGGAAGTTTTTTGAGGTCTGGTGTGCTGGCCAAGGTTTGGACCCACATTCATGCATGCTACAGACAGTTCTGTCCTTCTTGCAGTCACAACTGAATGAATGGAAGTCTCCCTCTACACTTAAGGTGTACGTGGCCGCCCTGTCGCACCACTTGGTGCTGTCTGATGGTGTTTCATTGGGTTCTCAGGAGTTGATTACGTCCTTCTTGAAGGGGGCGAGACGACTGGTCCCGCCTCGTACACTTCGGTCTCCACCTTGGGACCTTTCACTGGTGCTAGACAGCCTTTGTCAGGCACCTTTTGAGCCATTGGAACAGGCGAGCCTCAAGTGGATATCCCTGAAGACCACTTTTTTACTAGCCGTTTGCACAGTTAAGCGGAGGTGTGAGCTCCATGCTATGTCCATCAGCCCCTTATGCCTGCAGTGGGGCATAAATGATTCTAGCGTCAGGTTGAGGCTGAACACTGCCTTCCTGCCTAAGATTTTGGAACCTGCCTTTGTGAATCAGGCCATCGACCTTCCCGCCTACACAGACCATTCTGATGCAAGGCGGTCCTTACTTTGCCCTGTGCGTGCCCTTAGGGCCTATGTAACCGCTACGGCTAATGTAAGGAAGACCGATCAGCTGTTTGTTTGCTTCTCTGCCGCCAAGCTGGGGATGGCACTGTCTAAACAACGACTGTCCCATTGGCTTGTGGACGTTATTCGAGGGGCTTATGAGGCTGCAAGCCTCCAGATGCCTTACCATATCACGGGCCATTCTGTCCAGGGTGTTGCAACTTCCTGGGCTGCACTCCGAGGTGTTTCCTTGCAGGAGATATGCACGGCGGCTACGTGGTCCACACCGTGCACCTTCTCCCGATTTTATAGTGTGAACATCGCAGCTGCGGAGGGGCTGTCTACAGCAGTTCTATCCCGGGCCGCAGACTGTCAATAATCCTCCTCGTGACATCGTTGATACACGTCATCCACTTTTGGCACTGCCCTGGCGGTCAGGAGATATGAAACATAACGCTGGTTACATATGTAACCGTGGTTATGTGAATAGTGGATGACCGCCAGGGTTCCTGGTCACTCGGAGAGGCGAGAAGATCCAGGTCCCTGAGGCAGTACAGCGTGATCCGAGCAGTTATATACTGCGTGGGATTCTCACGCTGTGTCACGTGAGTGACTTCGTTGGCATACGCTCTCGGTTGGCCGTGGCACGGCAGGGATACATCCACTTTTGGCACCGCCCTGGCGGTCATCCACTATTCACATAACCACGGTTACATACGTAACCAGCGTTATATGGTCACATGGGACTACCATTTGTTCAAAACCAACATGGAAAAATGCAATGCATGAAATTACAAAGCCCTCAATTCTTAATGTGTCATGGAAAAATAATCCCCACATGTCCTTTCTTTTCTTTCTTTTTTTTTATACATGTCCCTTCGTGGGCTCCGTATGAAATTGATGACATTTGAATGTTTTCTATTTTGTTCATTGTGAAGGGAGTTTTTTCTTAAAATAGAAAAAATAACTACTTTAGAACAAACAGTACAGGTTCTGTGGCTTTTTGTCCTCTTGCTACGCCGTACACGAACAGGTCAAAGGCAACAATGAACGGCATAAAGTCTGGGAGGAGTGAAAAAGTGAAACACTGCCACCTGCTGGCTAAAACCGATGTTTGTTTATACTTTTAAGTATTTATTCCAGGGAGAGTGTCTTAAGGAGGATCTAGGCAGGTGGCAACACCCAGAATATCCTGTTCTGGCTCCATAGAAAGATAAAGCAAGTGTGTATTGTAAAACTTGGGTAAGGATATCTGTGTAAAACACATATTGTTGATTACCGTGTAACTGTGACCTAATGCTCCAAATTACTTATACATGCAAATACACTAGGCCAATAAATCCTGTACCTGACTTTAATAATGTCAGAGCTACATAGTGTATTTATACGGTGTTCATGAGCAAATTGTCAGTGAATGTAGTGAATGTAGGTACAAAAATGGTGCACCAAAATGTCAGCTGTTTTATCTGTATCCATTTCTGATCATACAAATCTTACAAACCTTGGTTTGCCAAAACTGAGTTTGTAGAATGGATTTGGTGAGTATTATAAATATATGTAAACAACAAATTCATATAACTCAGCAGCTATCTATCTAAATTAGTATTATTGGTGTAATACTTTTTTTTTTTTTTTTTTTAACTCTATTAGTCCATTGCTGTTTAGTGATTCGTGTACGTGATGTCTAAGTCTGTAAGCTACTGAGACCTTTAATTTCCCCTGGGGATCAATAAAGTATCTATCTATCTATCTATCTATCTATCTACTGTGTAAAACTGAGCACCACCAGGGGGAGCCCTTGTATTTCACAAAGAACAGATTCAGGACAACGGTTGTAAACTTGAGTTTGTTCCGGTTTATTTTGTTTCTGATCCATATGTAAACAGGGTCAAGTGTAATGATTAATCACCTGAAGATATACTGGCTAAACACTGCACTGTTCATAACAACTGTTCTGAAATCGGTTTAGGTCACTTATAGGTCATCATGAATGTCGTTAGGTGAAAGATTTCTCATCCTCCCCCTTCACTGAGAAAGTGCAAAAGTGCAGAGTGAATCATTTCTTCCTCTCTCTCTCTCTCTCTTGTAAGATTAAAGGAGTGTGAGGTGGATTTGTAATGAATGGGTGAGGGAGAATAATAAGGTACAGCTAGTGAGTCACTCCCAGCTTTCCGCAAAGGTGGGAGTTAACAGTTAAGGAAATCCTATATGGTCTTTACTGGTTTTAATGGTATTTATAATTTAACAGTAGGTCTAAGTCTGTTGAAGGTGGTTGTGCATACACAGAAGAGTACATTGTTTTTTCCCCAGAAGGTTCAGGATTATTATTTGCCCTGCTATACAAATGTTGCATTTATGCTTGACTGTATATCTGTGACTAGGATTTACAGAAGTGTAATAGAACATTAAAAGTCTTAGACATCAAGGCCCTATAAAGTTAACTATTTATTGCCTAAATTCTGTGTTAATCTTATCTCTACCATCCCTAATACAAACTTATAACAATGCAACTGCTCCTTTCCACACTATGCACAATGATTCATGCTATTGACTTAAAAAACCACTAAGTATTCACTATTGTGTACAAGCCATTCACTGTGCAATTGCATAAATATGTGCAGAAACTTGCATCACATATAGAGTGAGCTGCTGCTTTGCACACTCACTTTTATCAGGATTGCTCATAGCCTCTGGGTCTGGCTTATTTCAATACCTCGAATGCTTTGAGCAGGAGGAGCAAGCTCACTGCCAGAGAACCCTTCAGAGTGTACAGGTTTGTGGGGAGATAGCCCTTTTGCAGATTACAGCAGATATGCCGAGTAAAAAGAGAAGCCACGGACGTCGAAAATCCAAACCAGTAGGTCACACACACACACACACACACACCTTCACAATCTTTGTATACTCACTCAGTATTTTCTTTAAACCATTACACTTCAGATTTTCAAATAAGCACAAACTACAACTAAAACACAGATTATAAGCAGCCTTCTGACATTCAGTGACATATACAACAGCCATAAAAGGTACAAGTTTTCATTTCTAATGTAGTCTGGTCTTTGCTGATTCGTTTAGACATGAGTCTGGTTTGCAGCGAGGTTTCGCTCTGCTGACCTGATTGTAAGTTATGAGAAACTCTAAATTTAGCTTTAGTAACATTCAGTAGGTACAGAATAATATGTTTACATTGTAGTCCCCACTGTTCCGACAAGTATCATGCAATAGTATGAATAAACAAGTATCACAAATACATTAAACAATATACTACAACAATTCGGCTCTATTAATACAATTACTGATTGGCAGATTTATTCTTAAACTACTTTGCTTAGCACAAGACCACTTTTTTCCAGTTTATAAATCCATATAAGAGGTCTAAACTTTGTTTTTGATCAATTGTAATGATTTATGAGCCAGTTTCTTTTTAAAGGTGCTTTTCATGCCAAGATCATGAAAGAAGTACTTGCTAAAAAGGGGGGAAAAAAGGAAAAACATCTTGTTTAGTAAATTTGCCAGGAGACTGCTGTTGTGTAACAGTCTGGGGCAGATCCAGCTGGGACTGAGACTGATCCAAATTAAGTGGCTAGGAAAAGAAGGTTATGTTAATGAACCCCCATTCTCATTGCATTTTAGTCCAAGACTAGGCTAAAACTGTTGGGATGTGGGGTATTCCACAAAACAGGATTCGTCCATTACTCAAGTAACTTGAAAATTCAAACTACACTATAGAAGGAGAGGAGCAGGACACTGCTAATGTGTGAGTCACATTTTGGGCTTTAGTTACCTGGCTAAATCATATACCCCTATGTAAGTAATCATACACCCCTCGTAGTTAGTATTCTGCACCTTGGACACAAATAAGACACAATAGAAGACCATGACCTGAATAAGAATGTCTTCATAGGAGTGTTTAGTTAAGATTTTCAAAGAATGGACTGTATCATTTGTACTCATTTACTCATTATGGATAGAGATGATGTGTAACACTTACTGAGGTTAAATAAAAACGTTCCCTAGGAAGAATATACTTAAATATAGAAGTTACAGCTTCAGCGCGCTGTGACATTTACACACCTGCCTAACTTTGATATATGTACAACCTAACTGAGGTCTTAATGATTACATATTTATATCTGCAATTGTCTCATAGTCATTTGACAGCACTTTTTGTCTACTAATGAACACTAGTACTGATATAACTTCTCATGCAGTTTGCATACTGGCAGTGATGTTTTGCTTATTATCAGGAAAAAAATATTTTCAGACACAGGTAACATTACATATTTTGCATTCTAAAAAAAAATAAAAGAACACTGAGTAGAATTGTTTGTTTATCTTTAGGTTTTGTATATCTGCTGTAAATAAACATGAATAAAACTGATCAATCAATTATATTCCCTACAACCACCACGGGGCAGCCATGACCTAAAGGTCAGAGAGTTGAGCTTGAGACTATAGGGTTGCCAGTTCCAACCCCAGGACCAGCAGGAAAAATGTTTCCACGGCTGAAGGAACCTAACCTCTGAAGTGTTCTTTGGGTGCTGTGGCTGGCAGCCTGCTGATTCAGTTGTGTGTGTGTGCATTTATGTGCTAACTGGTTTGTGTGTCTACAAAATTGCTCACTAGCATGTGTTTACTACCACAGATTGGTAGTACAAATAAAAAACGACTCATGTAACTTAGTGCACTACATGGGGAGTATGGAGGGATCGGGGATTTAACTTGGGTTGGTTTTATCGGAAAAACGAGTTTCCCAACAAGAGGCACCACGTGAACACCCTCTGAAGTCGGGAGGTGAAGTCGGGTACATCACAATTTTCAAAGCAGCATGAACTGGGTGAGTTGTGATGTAAACACTACTTGGCGGCAGTCCTCCAACAGTAAAATATCAAATAATGTACAATTTGTACTTAGAAGTAATGTCGTTTTTAAATATCTACAATGAATGTGTGTTGTTTTGCTATACTTATGTAAGAAAAAAACACTTGTAGAAAGGCTAAAGGCCCTGATTCAGACCAGAACAGATGAACTACAGGCTTACTTATGATCACTATTGTGACTGAAAATATAGTGTTCCGATGTCGTTGTTTTAGTACATTAAGCCACGTTTAGCTGTTTCCTTATAATGCATTTAAATGTTTTGCTTTCCGTTTAAGTTACAGATTCAACGGTTCAGCAGTAGAGAGCACTTATGTACTAATTGCGAAGAGTTTGGTGATCCTAAGCCGTTGTTTTAGTACAGATGGCCCTTTGCGTATAAGAATGCCCACCTGTTTTAGAACATTAAGTCACGTAAAGCTTTTTCACATTAAGCGTTTTAGAGTCTCCCCGTGAAAACCCATACGTATTCTGGCCCAAGTGACTTGCCATAGCACTTTTGTTCGCCCTGTGTCCGAAATTGGGCCCTATTCTCTATATACACTATTATGGTGTTCGGACATTTTCAGTGCACACAAACAATCCCACAATGCACCTGACAATTGCGGATAGAGAATACCCATAATGCACTGCTATGTTTGTAAAAAAAACTGCATCAGTTATTAGTGTCTGAAATCGTTCACTACCCTCCTGAATTCAGTTCCCTACAATAGTGCACTGTATAATGAGTAATGTGAAGAAAATCGTGAATAGGGAGTCATTTCGGACACAGCGTAGGTCTGACGAGCACTTAGGCTCGCTCGCTCTCGCGCGGATTCCACCCGTTCTCGCTCTCACTCTCACTCTCGTCTTTCATTCATTCACTCATTATCTGTAACCCTTATCCAGTTCAGGGTCGCGAGGGGTCCAGAGCCTACCTGGAATCACTGGGCGCAAGGCGGGAATTCGCACAGCTTTTGTCATAAATGGCTATGAACAGAATCTCTCAGCATGTTTTTTTTTTTGTCCAAAGCTATGCAACAATAGAAGCCCAGTAAACAAGCAACGTCCCTGGACGTTCAAAATAGGTCTGAAAGTAGTCTGGACATATTTTAAACGTCAATGGACGTCCAAAATCCATCTTAATAAGTTAGTCAAGTGGTGACCAATCGATAACGTCAGTGGACGTCCAAAACGCGTTTTATACAAGTAATTTATTTCGGAACCAATTAATAATGTCAATGGACGTCCAAAATACGTCTAATAGTCGTCTTTTCAATGTCTGTGTTTGGACGTCTTTTCAACTTTCATTTTCAACCTTAAGAGAACGTTGTTTAGACGGCAGTATTTACTTTGGCTTTAGAACTCTGCTCCATGAAGAGACTTTGATAACTGTTTATTTCCTTAACACTGCCATGCTGTTTGTGTATTTTCTTTGCGCAGATCAGTTCTTAAACAATTTAACATCGTAATATCACGCCATTCGTAAAGAACAAAATGCTATTACTCACTTCTGGAAATCATTATTCCAGCAGGAAGCAACAAATACATTTGCTTTTAGTCATTTTCTCAGCATTGTTGTTTATACATAAATGTCACTTCGCAGCACTGATTGCAATAGATGGGAGTTTTTTGAAGAAAAATGTGGAGCACTTTTTTTTTTTACAGTGTGTGAAGCAGAGTTGGCTCAGCCTGTCCACGCTGTCGGGAGTGGCGCTTAAGGAATGCGAGACAACCTGACGAGATGATCTCCGTTCTGGAGTTGTACTTTGTAGGCTTGTAGTTTTTGTGGAGAGTTTTACATCGCATCTGTTTGCCCCATGGCGTATGCAGAGTACTGGATGAGACTCGTAAGTAGAATACACTGGAGGCTGGAGGCTTTAAAAACATTCAGCTAAATCAAACAGTCGTCAGTCCTCTGGGTGTGTTTGTGCCATGTTTTTCCTTGTGGATTGAAACTAGCGGAGCTTAATGTAATCAAATGAATCTCGACTTGAATGACTTTGACAGATGCAAATCCGTCACCATAACCTGGGTCGATCTTCACATCTGACCGCCATAGTGAGGTAGTTTTAGTAGATGTGTATTAGTGGTAGAAGTTGTGAATGTGTATCTTGCTTTCTTCTTTTTTTAAACCTCTCAACACTCAGAATGTTAAAGTTGGTGAAGTTTGGTGGATATCTGAGCTGGGTTTGTGCTGGTGAAGTCATTCAGTTATTGCAGCTGAAAGCAATTAGAATGTGGATAAAAATCACACTGAGATCTTTTAAAACTTGAGTTGCAGAAAGTTTATTATGATATGTTTAAGAAACGGAGACGTGGGTGTGTAATATGTAGAATACACGTCATGAACAGAATCTAGGACCCAATATTAATTGTTAAAGGATCTTAATTGTTAAAGTTTATATTTTAAAGTGTATATAATGTTTTATTTAGACCATAATATCCTTTTTAAGTGGTTTCACTGTTGCATTTCTTGAAGCAATTATTATTTTATTATTATTATTATTATTGTTTTTGAAACTGCATAAATATAGTTTCCTTTGTCCTGGTTTAGAAAGCAGAAGAATTGGCTGCAAGAGGACAAAAAAATCCTGGCTGCTTCAGCTATGTATCAGGGTCTCAGGTAGGACATAATCAAAATGGTGGTCCAGGGTTCCACACTTTTTGTTAGCGTTCCTGATGGACTTCATTCACTGCAACAGCAGTTTTAGAGAAAAGAAAAGGTGCTAGTGTAAGGAGGCACCTGGCTCAGGATAAATATCCATTGATAAGTCAATAAGTTTAAACACATTTTCATGTAACACTTCTTAGAGCTTTGTCTCCACCTAGTGTACATTATTCATGTCTGTTAAAGTTCTTTGCAGAAATTTGTTATGAATTTTCTGATTTCCCATGTCTGTTCTTAATCTTAATTTAACCTAAAGGATCTGACACTGAACGGCTCAAGTTTGGTTTCTCACACAGGATCATTTATCCTTAGCTCAGTCCCCAGGATAATAAAAAAAAAAGTCTGTCTGATTGGTTGTGACAGGTTAATACTCCGAGGTAAATCATAGTGGATGTTCAGTCATGGACTCGAAGGCCCAGCCCTGAAAACTGGTCTCACGTAAAAGCCCTCAGAATGATCAATTGGTAAAATCAGTCTTGTAAAAACATGCGTCCTGACAAACCAAGAGTGGGAGTGTTTGAAAACTCCTCACACCTCAGAGCTTAGAAACAAGGAGGCTGCTTTAATGTTATGGCATGGTGGACTCACTAAAATATTTGCTCATTATCTTCCTTAGTATTTTAGTAGTTTAGAGTTTGTGTTTCTTCTCAAATGTACTACTTAATTAAGCAATTTATTCATAATTTATGTGTAAATTACATAATGTTTCAGTTTTTAGAATTATGCCCCAATAAAATGAATTTATGTTTTCAAAAAATACAACGTGCTAAGCATATACTGTAGTTGATAACGTCTGTAATGGAACGGCGGGTGGGGGGCAGTGTTCCTCCGCTTCTTTTCCAGGGAGGGAACGTGATCCCCCAGTTTTTTGAGAAATCCGTGTAAAGAAAGCCCAGTTTCAGTTGCTTACTGGATTTAATTGCTAAGTAAAAATGAGAAAAACAAGCCAAGACCAAGCCTGAGAAATTCTCCAGAGCACAGAAGGACAAAATTCAAAACTAAATGAGAATACTGTACACGTGAAGACAAAATGGAAGAAAAAATTTGGCTGAAGGAAAATGTGGCCTTTTTTTTGCACCATTACAGCACTACAACAATCACCTGCTACAAGCGCAGAGAGCCACTGCGACCTGCCCCAAGCCCCCGATGTGCTGTTTTCACCTGTAGTCTGTTAAAGCACATAACTGATTTAAAATTAACCTCTTCTCGTTTCTTTATTTCTTTAAAAACACTTATTGCCCATAAATTTTATATATTCTCATAAATGTATAATTGTGTTTAAAATGTTCAGTTTAGCCTAGTTATTTCTTTCTGTCATTTTTAGTAAGTATTTTAGATCATTTTGTGTAAAGAATGCAAATTTCAGGTATGCAAAAAGCAACAAATCCATGCAAAAATTCAAGCAAGATTTTGTCTTATGCCCTGGGAACAGAGGTAGAGCCAGGGGCGCACATGTTTCTGTGGTAAAAATCATAGATGGTACTGGGTCTAAAGTTTGAGAACCAATGCTCTAAGGCATTGGCTATAAGTCTGTAAGTACATGACCATGAAACGTGTTTGTGGTCAAAGTGGCTCTTAGAAAGGTGCAATGTTGTGCAATCTAAAACACAACCTCATTTCCCAAAAAGTTGGCACATTGTGCACAATGAAAATAATAATAAAATGCAATGATTTGCAAATAATTTAAACCACATATTTTACTTAAAATAGTACAAAAACATAATTTCATAATGTAAAGCATTAAAACTGAGAAAGTTTATTGTTTTCTGAAAACATTTTGAGTTTGATGCCAGCAATACATTCCAAAAAATTGAGACAGTGTCATGTTTATCACTGTTTTGCATTACTTTTGTTTAAACAACACTGTGTAAGTGTTTGGGAACTGAGGAGACAAATCGCTATAGTTTTGTTTGGCTTGTTATAGGATTCCACATGCTCAACAGCTTAGGACCTCTGTTATAATGTTGTTCATTTAATAATGCACCATTTGTTTTTAGTGGGTGGGCTGGACTAGTTTAGCTCCCAGAATCTTTTACTTAGGAGCCATGTTGTTGTAATTCATGTAGAATGTGAAATGGCCTTTTGCAACTGAAATAAACAAGGCGTTCCCTGAAAAGATGAGAAAGTCCCCCTTGCCACATGCAGCAAATGCCTCCTAATGCCATCACTGATGCTGGCTTTTGAACAGTGTAATTATAACAAACTGAATAGTACCTTTCCTCTTTAGACCGGACGATGCAGCATTAATTCATTCATTAATTGTCTGAAACTGCTTATCCAATTCAGGGTTGCGGTGGGTCCGGAGCCCACCCGGAACCACTGGGCGCAAGGCAGGAACACAGCCAGTCCTTCACAGGGTGACACTCACAGACAGTCACCCGGAGCGGGACTCGAACCCACAACCTCCAGGTCCCTGGAGCTGTGTGACTGCGACACTAACCTGCTGCACCACCGTGCCGCCCGTACAGCATTTATTATTTACAAAATGCATTTAAATTTTTTATTTGTCGGCTCACAGGACACTTTTTCCCTTTGCCTCAGTCCATCTTAAATGAGTTAGGGCCCAGAGAAGGTGGAGGCATTTCTGGATCCTGTCTATATATGGTCTTGTCTTTGCATTTGTAAGATTTAACTTGAGTTTTTGATGCAGTGGCTGGCTTTAAATTCAAAATGGGCAAATATTTTTCACACAACTCTACAATTTTGGAAACCTTTTGGAAACAGGGTTGTATTCAGAGTAATTTGTTTGCTTGTGACCACTTAGAAAGTAGCATTATTGCAGTGACCCGTGACTGAGCTGGGAGATGTGCTTATGAGCTGTGTGTGACCTAAATATACCCTCGACGTCCACCGCCCCAGTGGCTCCTGTTTCAAAGACACACACAGAGGGCACTGGACAGACCAAGGCCCACTTATTACACTCATTAAAACTAAAACTAAGGGTGAACTCAGGAGCACTTGTATATATACACCTATGTTGTTATTAAGGTGGTCAAACATTTTTGAAAGAAAACTACCAAAAAAATTCTAAAAAAAAAAAAAATTGGTGAAAAAGTGTAAAAAAAAAAAAAGTGAGACTTCCTTAAGATACAGTAGCTGGTTAAACAGGACGATTGAGTACTCAGCTGAAACCTAAGGTGTGGCTACAGGAATCCATCAATCACCTGCTCTTTATCAGATCTGTTCTCTAGGTTTGTGGGTGAGACTGTCTTTGCTTTATGCACTCTATGCATAGTTCTGTTTTTCAAGTCACGCTGAAAAATAATAGATGCTTTCTTACTCAAAGAAGCCTAATCATTCCTCCATATTTCACAGGATCAGAGGCCATCATTATTATGTTTAACATGTCATGTCTATTGTACTTAGTTCTTCTGTGGAAATATATTCCATGTTGTCTTTATTTAGTCGTGTGTGTAGGCTTGTTGTGATCCTACAGTTTTAACTGACAGTTTATTTTAAATGTCTTGTTTTGTTTATTGTATGCAGCTACAAACTGAATGTAGGTGAATTAGCTCCTTAACTGCCTTCAGTTCAAACTCACATAATGTCCTCAGTGCAACTGTGTTAAGAGGGCTTCTGTTGTTTCTATAAGCCTCAAGACACAAACAGGTCGATGCCTTGCACAGGTTGTAAAGGCATACATCTTGTTTGTTGCTTTTGAAACAAATGAGTGTAAAACTAACAAATAAATAATTTAATATAATACCGTTTATAGTGAAAAAGAAAATCTTAATTTCACAATGGATATTGCCAAATAATCCTCCTTAAAAGCTCCACATATTGCTGAATTTTATCTGTACAGTTCTGCCTTCAGATCAGGCTAGTAGGGCGTTACTCTGGTAGGTCTCAAGTATTAGCCAGAACTGGGGTGGACTCCCATTGCTAAACACTGTGCATTGTGCTCATATTATTCACTGCAAATGGCCTCATGTCGCTCCACCCTTATGATATCTATAGGGAGGCATTAGGTAATAGATCAGTCACTTTTCTCTCAGAAATCTGAACTTTGCTCCCACAAAATGGTCTGGTGTCAGCAGGAATTTATGGAAGTTTAAGAGTCCACACCTACAAATATTTATCTGTACAGGAATGCTTTGTTCCTGCTCTTTGACTCCTGTTGTGCTTTATATGAAGGAAATGAAAAGATTTTGAGAGACTCCAGCTTTAAACAGTTTATTATCTTGCTTCCATAAGCATGTGGTATATATTTATTTTATAGTGAGGACGTTCTCATTGTATTGTACTGCCGTTTGTGCTGTACCTGGAACTAATAACTCGGCCCCAAACTAACATTAAATGCCTTGGCTCAGAGTTGATCCCTTGATTAACAGGGTTATTGCTCAGTTTTAAATGTTTAAGACACTAAACCCACATTTCTTTATATTGGATTGTTTTCTCTGATAGATAGATCTTTATTGTCACATACAAAGTTATACAAGTACAACATTGCAGCGAAATTAGCTTCCGTGATGCCTGTTTATACAGTGTTTGTTGGTTTATGTAAATATCATAGTAAATGACTGCTTTGTTACTATGACTACATTCACTTTACCAGGCTTAATGTTTTTGCTTGAGTGACTATTTATTTTATGGATGTATGGACATTTCAAATTAGATTAGTCACACAGCTCCAGGGACCTGGGCGTTGTGTGTTCGATTCCCGCTCCGGGTGACTGTCTGTGAGGAGTGTGGTGTGTTCTCTCTGGGTCTGTGTGGGTTTCCTCCGGGTGACTGTCTGTGAGGAGTGTGGTGTGTTCTCTCTGTGTCGGTGTGGGTTTCCTCCGGGTGACTGTCTGTGAGGAGTGTGGTGTGTTCTCCCTGTGTTCGCGTGGGTTTCCTCCGGGTGACTGTCTGTGAGGAGTGTGGTGTGTTCTCTCTGTGTCTGCGTGGGTTTCCTCTGGGTGACTGTCTGTGAGGAATGTGGTGTGTTCTCCCTGTGTCCGCATGGGTTTCCTTCGGGTGACTGTCTGTGAGGAGTGTGGGTTTCCTTCGGGTGACTGTCTGTGAGGAGTGTGGTGTATTCTCCTTGTGTCCGGGTGGGTTTCCTCCGGGTGACTGTCTGTGAGGAGTGTGGTGTGTTCTCCCTGTGTTCGCGTGGGTTTCCTCCGGGTGACTGTCTGTGAGGAGTGTGGTGTGTTCTCTCTGTGTCTGCGTGGGTTTCCTCCGGGTGACTGTCTGTGAGGAGTGTGGTGTGTTCTCCCTCTGTCTGCGTGGGATTCCTCTGGGTGACTGTCTGTGAGGAGTGTGGTGTGTTCTCCCTGTGTCCGCGTGGGTTTCCTCCGGGTGACTGTCTGTGAGGAGTGTGGTGTGTTCTCCCTCTGTCTGCGTGGGATTCCTCCGGGTGACTGTCTGTGAGGAGTGTGGTGTGTTCTCTCTGTGTCTGCGTGGGTTTCCTCCGGGTGACTGTCTGTGAGGAGTGTGGTGTGTTCTCCCTCTGTCTGCTTGGGATTCCTCTGGTTGACTGTCTGTGAGGAGTGTGGTGTGTTCTCTCTGTGTCTGCGTGGGTTTCCTCCGGGTGACTGTCTGTGAGGAATGTGGTGTGTTCTCCCTGTGTTCGCGTGGGTTTCCTCTGGATGACTGTCTGTGAGGAGTGTGGTGTGTTCTCCCTGTGTCTGCGTGGGTTTCCTCCAGGTGACTGTCTGTGAGAAGTGTGGGTTTCCTTCGGGTGACTGTCTGTGAGGAGTGTGGTGTATTCTCCTTGTGTCCGGGTGGGTTTCCTCCGGGTGACTGTCTGTGAGGAGTGTGGTGTGTTCTCCCTGTGTTCGCGTGGGTTTCCTCTGGATGACTGTCTGTGAGGAGTGTGGTGTGTTCTCCCTGTGTCTGCGTGGGTTTCCTCCAGGTGACTGTCTGTGAGAAGTGTGGTGTGTTCTCCCTGTGTCTGCGTGGGTTTCCTCCAGGTGACTGTCTGTGAGAAGTGTGGTGTGTTCTCCCTGTGTCTGCGTGGGTTTCCTCCGGGTGACTGTCTGTGAGGAGTGTGGTGTGTTCTCTCTGTGTCTGCGTGGGTTTCCTCCGGGTGACTGTCTGTGAGGAGTGTGGTGTGTTCTCCCTCTGTCTGCGTGGGATTCCTCTGGGTGACTGTCTGTGAGGAGTGTGGTGTGTTCTCCCTGTGTCCGTGTGGGTTTCCTCCGGGTGACTGTCTGTGAGGAGTGTGGTGTGTTCTCCCTCTGTCTGCGTGGGATTCCTCCGGGTGACTGTCTGTGAGGAGTGTGGTGTGTTCTCCCTCTGTCTGCTTGGGATTCCTCTGGTTGACTGTCTGTGAGGAGTGTGGTGTGTTCTCTCTGTGTCTGCGTGGGTTTCCTCCGGGTGACTGTCTGTGAGGAATGTGGTGTGTTCTCCCTGTGTCCGCATGGGTTTCCTTCGGGTGACTGTCTGTGAGGAGTGTGGGTTTCCTTCGGGTGACTGTCTGTGAGGAGTGTGGTGTATTCTCCTTGTGTCCGGGTGGGTTTCCTCCGGGTGACTGTCTGTGAGGAGTGTGGTGTGTTCTCCCTGTGTTCGCGTGGGTTTCCTCTGGATGACTGTCTGTGAGGAGTGTGGTGTGTTCTCCCTGTGTCTGCGTGGGTTTCCTCCAGGTGACTGTCTGTGAGAAGTGTGGTGTGTTCTCCCTGTGTCTGCGTGGGTTTCCTCCGGGTGACTGTCTGTGAGGAGTGTGGTGTGTTCTCTCTGTGTCCGCGTGGGTTTCCTCCGGGTGACTGTCTGTGAGGAGTGTGGTGTGTTCTCTCTGTGTCTGCGTGGGTTTCCTCCAGGTGACTGTCTGTGAGGAGTGTGGTGTGTTCTCTCTGTGTCTGCGTGGGTTTCCTCTGGGTGACTGTCTGTGAGGAATGTGGTGTGTTCTCCCTGTGTCTGCGTGGGTTTCCTCCGCTTGCTCCGGTTTCCTCCCATGATCCAAAATCACACATTGGTAGGTGGATTGGTGACTCAAAAGTGTCCGTAGGTGTGAGTGTGTGAGTGAATGTGTGTGTGTGAGTGTGTTGCCCTGTGAAGGACTGGCGCCCCCTCCAGGGTGTATTCCCGCCTTGCGCCCAATGATTTCAGGTAGACTCTGGACCCACCGTGACCCTGAACTTGATATGCGCTTACAGATAATGAATGAATGAATGAATGTGGTTGCTGTCAAGAATAAATGTGCTACAGAGTGATACCTTTGTATACTTTTAAAATTTTCTTACTGATTGTGTAGCACTTTGGTCGACACCTGTGTCTTTTTAAGTATGTTATCTAAATAAAGCTGTCTTGTCTTTTTGTCTTTTTTCTGTCTTGTCAATTTAAAATTTCTTAGCAAAAATGGCTTAATGGAAACAAAAGTGATTCCTTTATGGCATTGTTTACAGAACATTTTTAGCTCTTTTAAGAGTGGGTACGTATCTGATTCATGGCTATGTGACATGAACAGCAGGTCAGATTTCATGCATCTTTTTCCCTGTACACATACGCTTAGTGCTGTTGTCATCAGTCATGAGACTGTGCCTCAAATGGCACTGTGCTTCCTTCATAGTGCACTGGACAGATGATGAAACTATGGCTTATGCACCAAAATAATGAAGAGAATGTTAGGAAAAAGAGCTGTTCAAGTGATTCCTAAATACACATGGATTTGTGTTAGACATACAAAAACTAACTGCATGAAAGTAAACACAGCAAACCAGAGAATAGTTTTCCCATAATTGTAAACATTCCCTTTAACCCTCAATATTGGTCCAAAAATGTCCAAACATTTCCCCAAATCAGTGATGTCCGTGAAATTATGTATGTAAATGTATGTAATGTAATATGTAAATTACGTACTTATGTGAGTGAGGATTTGAGTTTGGGTGACATTTTTATTTAAGGAGATGAGCAAAACTTTTACATTTGGTCTCAAGCAGCAAATGACAGATGTCTGGCCATGTCGACCTCACATTCTGCTAACTTTAAGCAGGTTTGCTCCATGTCCCCCTCAACCCCTGCCTCCCTTCTTCTCTCACTTTCTGTTCCTCTTGCTGGACAGTCCTAACTGATGGTAAAATCATGCTTTAAGAAAGACCTCCCAAATACCAGTGCATCAGCTCAATGATTCCCAAATTAGCCCCCTTCAGCCATTAACTTTCTCTAGTCCTATTCCTCCTCTATGTGCTATTTCTGAGACAAGGTCCGCCCTCGCTGCCCCAGCCCCTCCCCTTCAGTTTCCCCTCCTCCCTTTCTCTCTGTGTCTGGAGCATGCTGTAGCGGAGAGAGGAGGAACTGAGTGTGAGAGTGTGAGGGGAAAGTTACTGACACTCACTCTCATACACACTCGCACAGAGCAAGCCGGCAGCCAACATGGGCCAATTCTTCAGCTGGTTTCTGGGCCCACGGGACACTCCAGCCCTGCGGGACGTGACAGTGGAGCAACAGGTCACTCTTACTAGATATAAACACTGGCAGATTTCAGTAAGAGGCTCTTTGTGTGGGCATGAATATTTGTGTGTGTATACGAGAGTTTGTCTGGGTCAGTGGCAGTGTACGTGGTGTGTGTGTAAGGCTTGTGCTTGCCGTGTGGATACAGCTAAGGTGCCGTGTTTACAGACAATGTTTGGGTGCAGGTTTTGATTTGCTGAGCTTTTGCACAATCACAAAGAGGGCAGGGCAAAAGGCAGAGATGCTGGCTGTGGCCCAAGTCAGCCGGAGTTTTAGGAGGAGGGGTGAAGAATGGAATGTGAGGACACTGCTAGGAAAACAGTCCAGATCTGGACACAGAATTTGATTGCACTTCACAGAAGAGCAGTTTTAGCAAAGCTACTGGACCCCTGCATAAGCCGACAATATCAGAATTATATAAAGGTACAAGTGATCAGCACAAGACAGATGCTAAGAAAAGACCAGTGTTTTAATCCAGTACTTGATGAAGTAGTAGGTCTTGGAGATGCTAGACAACTTTTTTAAAATGAAGAAATAAATGACAAATGTCTATAATTTTAATATAGATGCATGCAGTCTCAGCTTTAGCTTTGTATAAAGGTTTTGTATCAGCATCAGCAGATCTGTGCACAAAAATGTTGCCTATCAACATCGTCCCATGAAGCTGATGCATCCCTGATCACTGACATAAGCCTACACTGGTATTTACTGAGGCTTACAAAAAGGGTTTTGTTGGTTTTATTCGCTTTGAAGCCATATAAAATCACACATTGTTATAACTTGCAGCTAAACCTTGTCAGAAAGCCTTTATACATATGTGTGTAGCTTCATGTCACTGGTCCTGAGAGGCTTGTGCAAGTGTTGTGTAGCCTTGTGAATGCCGACCTGCAAGCCAACACTGAGAAGCATTTTAATTGAAAAAAAGAGTCATCCTTAACAACAACTGGTCTTAAAAGTGTTAAAAGCCCATTCCCTTCTTGGGATTTTGCAACACATTTTTATCATGGACAGGCATGTTTAAAGTGGACTTAAAAATAGAATATGTCAGTGTCAGGGGGTGTGTTTGTCTAAGAAGTAATGGTGCTTAAAAGGAGATTTGTTTATTTGTGTTTGCTATGGAAGTAGATCTTTATCAGTGTAAAAGTCCATATAAGGTTCCAAGTTGCTCTGTAGTAGTTTATTTCACTGCCATCCTTAAGAGGGCTGTAACGTGTTTATGTGGGTGTAATTTCCCAAGCCCCTTATCACAGAGGTATTCCTGGACCTAGGGCTGCATTATGTGAGGGAGATATTTCTCATCAATATTGTGAAGGCATGTTAAATTCTGATTATTTTCTATAGTTGCAGATATCCAGGTTTTTATCCATGTTTTTTAACCACCACATCCACTTTTTTGACTGTGTCACGCCTCAGCGGCCACTAAGTTGTGGTTGTCTTGTCACAGCTTGTGGTTGGTTGCTTCAGACTCATCTACAGCCAGTTCACAAGTGCTGTGTTCCCCACTTAAAGCTTGTAAAATAAGAATCAAACCTGAGGCTTATATGATTTGAAAATTACTCATTTAATTTGCGATTTCAATATAAAATCAGTTCATACTCCTACCTTACTTGGAGATGTAATTAATTGCCATTTAAGCATCAAGCCTTTTGTTTGTTAGTCTCTGTTCAAGTTTAGCCCTGGTCTCTGTTCTGTTTTGGGCTGCTATCCGAGCGCCTCCTACTGCACATACCTAAAGTGCGCTGTGCCATCCCTGTTCAGCATCACACAGCGCTGACAACTTTCTCTACAGTGATTTCATGTGGAACCTCAGGCACCTGTGCTTTGCTGCTGCTCTGATTCTGTGGGTTCAGCAGACCATGAACACACAGGCACTGAAAGGAAAAAAACAGGTGCAGTGTTCATTTCTTGTTCTCGCCCATTTTTATAGATCTGAAAATACTGGGCTTGACAGAATCTGTGATTATGTGTGGCATTGTGCAGATGTCTGAGGCAGCCAAGAACACTTTTACAGCTGTTTATCTCAACAACTCCAGCAAAAATCTATGTAACATTGGAATAAATACAGATAAACAGGTTTTTTTCTCTCTTAAGCTCTTCTCAGTGCACTCCAGCCTTTGCATGGATTAGGTAAATTATACCAGGCATTAGATATCTGGTGCAGTTGAGGAAATTTGGGTAGGGAACAAGCTAAAACTCTCGTGCACACGAGATCATTTCGCAATGTTTATACAATGTTTATATGTTTTTCATCTTTATACTAATGTGACTGTTTTATGAGGAAAACAAACAGTTTATAAACAATTTTTACATATAAACTATAAGCTCATAAGCTTATATCATGTACACTGTGTGGCATGGCTAAAGACAGCTCATGCTGTCCCAGTAACACAATCAGTGATGTGATGACATTTACTTCACTCAATCAGGGGTTGTTACTGGTGGTGATGTGTCAGTGAGGTTTAGTAAATCAGCCCTTGTGATTGTGTGGTGGTGTTCACTGACAGCCAAGTAATGACCTGCTGACTTATCACCTGCTTATTTCTTATAGCTAAGCACAGATATTAACAATAATAACATAATAAAATAGCGTGTTATTATTATTATTATTTAACAAATTTGTAATTTTTGTGTCAGTACAAAAACAAACATTTGGTACCTTATTGCAACTCATACAAATATACTTTAAAGTTTGTGGATGCCCGTTTAGGCAACATTTATTCTGAAACTAGGGGTGAAACTAGTATTACTAAGTAGTTTGTCCAGTTCTTTGTTGGAGTAATTGTACTTTGGATGGTTTTTTAAACTAGATTTGCGTACGTTTCTTTGAGGATTTGCTGGCCACAGGATATTCAGCCACGAGAACAATTATGAGGTCAGGTACTGATGATGGATAATGAGTTCTGGATCACAGATATCATTCCAGTTTATCCCAAAGGAAATGGGTGAATAAAGCCCATGTGTGACTCATTGACTGTTTGTTTAAAAGAAATTCCCAACAATGACTAAAAACGAAATATTTACTTAATGTTCAGTATTGGACACGTTTATAACAGTAAACAGTGTCCATTTGTAGACGAATAATAAATTGGCCACTGATGGTTCATCTCACATCACAGTTTTTGCTCGATAGCACACAGGTTTGTTGAACTGTCTCTGCGCTATGTCAGTGGTCACTATTGATCTCAACCACGGTAATGAAACACACAGCCCTACGGCCTGAGGCTGTGTTCAATTTATCTGAATGAAGCAGATCTATTGCACCACTGAGATTCACCATAGTTTCTGTTATTTCCGTCTATGTAGGTTTGTGAACTTGAGCCTGGGCTTGCTTCTGAAGAATGCCGTCAGATTTCTCAGCTCTGTGTCTCTTGGCTCTGAGCTCATGGCTGCACCAAGGCAAACACACTCCTTGGCTATATTCTAGCACAAGATGCCTGTGTAAATGCAGTCACTGAATTAGTTCCTGTGCCTCAGGTTCTAATGGGAACCTATCACAAACCTTACATTCATTCATTTTTTGGTGTGTTTGTGGCTCATGTTTTCCATTCACGTGAGATATTGTCACACATTGGGTAACCGAGAGGGCTATTTGTGTTTGTGTTCTCAGTCACAGAGTTTGTGTTTAGACTCATGGAAACTGTGTTGCACCACAGACTAAAAGAACATTAACAAAAGACCTCAGTAGGTCTTAATTATGCCTGGATTCATGGATTTACTCTGAGGGAGTGACCACTGATCACCAAAATGAATAAGACCTTGGAAAGCCATACCTAAGCAGAATCTACAGTTAAATATATCTAAATGTAAAGCAGTTGTATTGATTTAGAGAGAGAGAGAGAGAGAGAGAGAGAGAGAAATTGAAAACACACAACTGCTGAAAGTGTGCGCAGTAGCTCTAATTATAACATTTATTTCAAGCTCTAGAGAGAACATCCCTTGTATTTACAGCCTTAAATTTGTATTAGATCACTGAAATAGTTAGTAGAATTTCTAACATTAAAATAATTAGCAATAGCAGCCGTTTCAGTTGTGATTACCCTTACTGTACATTATATAGTATTATATAGTGTTTTATTCCTCTAGACTTTGCCTTGGAGTGATGGGGCTCAGAGTTTAGGATGAACTGGAGTGGTGTTTGGGATTCAGAACTGATTATGCAACACAGGTACTTGACCTGGCATGAGATTAATGAGTAATGCTCTCATGGCTGAACACCCTCAAATACTCACAGAAAGGTTGACATCTAGTCTAAAGCCTTTTTTGAATTCTAAGATCTGTTATTGAAGCAAAGGGGTACGAACTCTTGTTTTCAGAGAGAAATGTGTATGTCCACTGCATAGTGTATCTGTAGATGCTGATATCTATACCATGTAAACATTATAAAATATAAAAACTGGAAGTACATCTATGTGGATTACTGTTATATAGAAATGCATTAATTTAATTTGATATGGTTGGAAACGCAGTATAATATTGAAATTGCGTTCTTAAGATAAGACTTTGTGAATCTGTGTAAAATATATCCAGTTGCATACAGTGAAAGTCAAGCAAAGGCAATATCAAGTGTAGTGTAAATTATGCCCAGATGCTGAATGCCAGCTTACATGACCAGGCAAGTTATTTTCACTGCTTCTGCCCTGACTTGGTATTTCAGAGCAGTCATTAATGTTGAACACTGTATAGCACCGTTCCTCAATTCAATTTTTCACAAAAAGTTTAATAAAGTCTGAAGGGATACAGCGGATGGATGAATATTTATTCATAAGAATGAATGTTATTAATGTAGTTCCAGGCCTTTTGAATATTCCTGTATAACTGCAAACCTGTTCACCGCTCACATTCACACCTTTGTTCAAAGGTAAAGTCATAATGATAGTTGCATGCTGCTTTTGTGTGTTTATGAGGTGGTGTCCGCCGAACTGGTACTTTATAATTCTTTACTTTTCTCACCACACTGATACAATGAACTTGTCTGTGCTCCACCCACAAATGACTTTACAACATCTGCTATTAAGGTGGGTGTGCTTTAGAGGATGGTACAATTAACCTTTTCAACCTAATGAATTTACGCTGACATCTGACATGTCTGAAAAATGTTGAGTTCAATAATTTAAAATGCTGTGCTTCGGAATTGTACAAGATGCTGTTGTATCACATTTTAAATAGCTTAGTGGTGAGCACGTTCGCTAGGATCTTGGGTTCAAGTCCCATCTGGGTGGAGTTTCCATGTTCTCCCTGTGTCTGCGTGGGTTTCCTCCCACAGTGCAAAAACATGGAGGCTCCTCTCATAACTGTCCTGGTGTGTGAGTGTATGTGTGTATGCCCAGATATGAATTGGCGCTCTGTCCTGGGTGAACCCCTAGTGCCCGATGCAGTCCTCCAGGTGGACGGTCGTTCCTGGTGGAGAGTACGCTGTGTGCGTTTGGCTGCCGCTTCTCGCCAGTGTGTGTGTGGATTGAGCGTTCTGAGCAGTGTGGATTGTAAAGCGTCCTTGGGTGTCTAGAAAGGCGCTATATAAGTGTAATGATAGTTAGATAGATAGATGTTTACATTAGCTTAAATGTTTGAAAAAAAAATATATTATTTGAATTCACTGGTGCACAATACCTCAGTTTTTAATATTTATTTTTTAATATATAGGAGTTGTGTAGTCATGGATAAAACTAAATCTTTGCTGACCATAATCATGTAAAATGTGTTTTGCCTTTTGCAAAAAGTAAATAATATTAATTGGTCTTGTATCCTTCCTGTTTCACACAACAGATCACTGGTGGAGCAGACTGACTGCTTCAGAAGCAAAACATTCTCTCACCTGGCCAGATTCATGCTGAGATCATCATCCCTCCTCTGATTGGGTTAAAAGCTGTGTACGGGTGGGGTACTAGTTTAGCCTCATACTTAGTTGGCAACTTGCCCACATCCTTCAGACACCGCCCCACTTTTGAATGCAAAAACAAGCCAAGGAATGAGAGTGAATGCATTAAAAAAAACTTGGCTTTTCAACCAAGATGAACTTGGTTGATTAGGATTCGTTTTCCTTCCAGGGCAATTACACCTATTTATTAGCACAAAAGCTATATATATAGTTTGTTTTTGATTAAATTTGCCATTCTGTGCCAATAAATATCCTATATTCTACGCTCCAAACGCATTCAGTGATGTAAACAATGAATACAGAGATCTGAGATCTGAAGATACAGAGATATGGACCTAAAAGCACACATAGGTTCAGCTAAGCATTACAACAGCAGAGAGGGGCGAGACACCCCCCCCCCCCAGATCTGGTCATCCTAGTACAGGTCGGCCCATCAACAGTTTCTTCCTGATTAGCCAGCAGTCACTCCTGCTCAGATATGTGAAGTGATCTGTGATTGCTGCTGCCTCATCACTGATTCACTTGTGCGTTATTTCAGATCTACAGAAATGTTGTCTCATTTCCTTTCACCTCTGAATGGCCTTTGAGAAGTTCTCTTAGTTCTGATGGGGAAAGTAGGTTCTTGCAGGTCTTTCGGTCATGCAGCAGGTGGTGCTGTTCTCATAAGTAATGGAAGCATACAGGCATCCGCTCTGAGACATCAAGCCCGAGGAGCCTTTTGTTACTGAGGCTAGGAAGTGCTCTTAAACAGTGCTGTGGTGTCCCTAGCTGGACCACGTGTTCCACTTGCATAAGAGCTGGCTTTTCTCCAGTAGCCTCATTTGTGCAGGCTCACCAGTACTTGTGTTTAGAACAGCGGATTCTTTTGATACTCTTTTATTTTTTAATTTCTTCACTGCTCTACTGACTCCCCTGCTTCTCCTACACTTAGAGCCTGTTTCCTATTTTGTGAGTTTCTGTATGCTTTACTTTCCAGCCTGTTGTGAAGCTCTCTCTCTCTCTTCTTTTTCTTTGCTCTCTCTCCCTTTCTCCCTTTATTTCTGGGTGTGGTCCTGTGTTTTTGGTAATCTGCGAAGCTCAGTGGTGTAGATTCCTAAGCAGTGAGTGTAACAGTCACGCCCTGCCAAGCAGGCTTCAGGCTTGCAGTGAGACGCATTTTGGTCCTGCAGCTAAGCCAACACTAACTCAACTCTCTACAAAATCATGTATTACGTCTCACCAACACAAGGCCAAACTCACTCACTTTAACTTGCGTGATTCTTAAACAAAAAGCAGTGTCCTCTTTGTGGTATGGAAACAATTTGTTTATTTTTCCTGTCTACAAAAGGGAGAGGGAGGAGCTGGAGCTTCTTCTAGCCAATGAGCCTCGCCGATGGAGCCATGTTGTTGTGAAGGAGGGAGGGGCTTGGTGTTCTCTGTCCTGTCCGTCATGTCTGCAGGGAGGAGCTTTGAACTTCTTTTTTTGTGGGGAGTGTTCCTCTGAGTGTGTGCGAGTGTTGAGTGTGTGGAATACAATTACCTTCTGTATTGTAGTTGTCACAACAATTTCTTCATACTTTGCTTGTGGAGCCTATCACATAAGGATCTATAGAAAAGGACTCACTGTCTGACCCAGATGGTATGTACCCACACGTCTTCTGTTTTCTGTGGTTTCCTGCTTCTACCTGATCATACTGTGGCACAAGCTGCCAACACCACAGTTCATGGGAAAAAAAATGATGGGGAAGGCATACAGCTTGCTATAAATTGCCAGCGCTTGTTTTATTGTTGCCTGATGTCGTCTGTAAAATCACTGTATCATGACAATTACTGGTTGAACACTCAGAAGTTTTTGTCTGTCTTTATAAGGGTGGTTTCCTTAACTAACTTTGATTTGGAGACAGGGTTTTTACATTGAAAACAACATAGGTTTTCTCACTAACAGCAGCCCATATTGCAAGGCATTATTGATTGTTGTCATCAATAACTTTTGCTGTGGAACAACTTTAATCTAGTGCTTTTAAACTACACAAATGCTGCATTGTATTTAAGGCCTGAAGTGTTTAGCTAGTAGCAACGCATTAAGAGAAACATGAGCTATTCAAGTATAATATTGTGTCCAGGCACAAGGCTCTTTTAGAGCTGGATTGTTTAGATATAAATCTAATGTCACATCTGATTATGGTCTGCAGAATTAGCTTAGGTTTGTAACTATGTGCTGGAGGAAGATATGTAAAATAAAATGGTCCCTGCCATCTGCTTACCATAAGCTAAGATGCCATGCAAATGACACAGTGTCGACGATTGACTAGTTAATGGTCAGGTAACATATATATACACACACACACACACACAACTGTGTACCACAACAAACAAGTTGTGCATATACATTGGGTTTAGACATCATTCGAATAGCAGAAGTAGGAATAAGATTTTTTTAAATGCACAGTAAAACATCTGCTTTCATTCTGCATCCACAAGTCAATAATAAATGAATAAGCATGGCCTGCTTTCCTCTTCTTCACACTTAAGATTATAGGCTTGGCTGCATGCAAGTAACAACCTGTGCAGTCCTGAGTCCGTGGTGTGTACTACAAAGCTGGAAACATGTCATTCAGTTATGAACAAAGCTACTTTAACTGAAGACTATCAAAGTATCGAAGTTGTCCGTGTTTTATGTGCCGTACTAAACAACGCTTCCTTCTGGTTTACTCAGCACATAGTCATTGATCAAGAAATCATGTATTCTAAATTTAAAGTCATTATTAAAATTCATTTTACAATGGTAGAGCAGACTAAATATTTATTTCATTTAACTGAAGTATGTGTAACTGGAATTGATTCCACATTATTGTAGCTTTTATAAAGGTCCATTCATCATTCCATTTTAAGTTATGTAAAAAAATATATATAAAATGGCTGCTGCCTTCAAACTTTGTAGATATCTAAACATAAGTTTAGTTTTGGGATAACGACAATAGATTTCTAGTACATAATATGAACTCAGCTAAAGCCTTGAAGGCAAAACTGTTTCAAGAAGTACATACAGCTATAGCTTCTAACCAGGGCTGTGCCACCCTCTGTATTTACTTTCCATAGCAATAGAGAGAAAGTGTGTGCTTGTGTTTGTATGACGTCAGGGGTGGGGCCAAGCATTAGTCATCACATCTTTTAATGGAAAAGAGCAGAAAAGAGAGAGAAATGGAGGAAAAAGATGAAAAAGAAGTGAGTTAACACTCGGTGAGGTTACTGTTGTGCATGTCGCTCATTAAATGACAATTATGAGATATGTGCTGATTAAAAGTGCAGTGAAGTACAGGCTGCCCGGTTAAATCAAAACACATGTTCCTTTGTAGTTTAGTCTAAACTATGCCTCACAATGCCGGTAATGCAATGTTCACCTAATTTCGCATTGTCTTTAGTGTTTGCGGAGAATATTTCACAGACTGTGTAACCTGTATAACCTCCTTGGGTGTGTCTAGGGCTTGGTAACTCCAGCATGTTTGACCCATTAGCACTGAGCTGAAAGCTGGGCTGTGGTTCAGATGCTCAAACCAGTTTGAAAAGATTTAAACTTTGTATGTTCAGTGACATTTGAAATCGTTATAATTGTATTGTAAGATGAGATGAATTTATATCCGGAACATGGTGCTCATTTCCCCAAATTCAGTGATGAGGCTTGACCATTAGAACTGGTGCTCGAAATAAAATAATAAAAATGCTTTTATGTTAATCCTAATTGGTTGTAGTGCTCCTATGGGACTGTAATAGTGTGTTAACATCTGTAGGAGGGTGTTACTAAGCTGCTAGCTATTAATGCAAACAGTTTTTGGCATGTCTACATTAAATGTAGTAAAAGACATTGTATATTTAATTTGAAGCTTGTAGCAAACATATAAATACATTTTTGCTTTTCATGTTATGGTTGTGCATTGACTTCTTCAGTAAGGTGCTGGCCATTGTTTTCTAATGGCTGACTGACTCTGTTAGTGATTAATCTGACATGTTAGAGCTTCAGTTCAGCTACCTTTGGGAGTATCTGCCTTAAAACCACAGATATTCTTTTCCATTCAGTTTATCTTTGGTTTTCATTTGAGCATTTCACCATGCTCAATTTAACCATGTTTTTTTCTGACCATCTCAGTGAGACAAAACTAGTACTAAAGTTAAAAAGCATGGCAATTCTCATAAATAAGAAATCTCTTTAGACACTCTGAGGGCTTGGGGGACCCCGTGAGTCCCCCTCTTCCAAACCCCACTGCAGTGTGTTTTGTCTAAACGATAGCCATGTGGAAATCAAAGCTAAAGTCGTGCTGCTTTATACAGACACTTTTGAATCTGTTTCTATTTCTACCCCACAAGCCCCCTCCTCACTTCATCCCAGGGTCACACTGGGGGTTTTAGAAAAGAGTGGCCTCAGTGATCTGTGTGTCCAAAGTGCAGCTGTGCTAGCCAGTTACTGAGGCTGCTGCCAGTGTTTGGGGAAACCATAGGAAATAAGTAGCTCCCCTTCTGCGGAGAGGTGGGACATTTTGTTTATGGTGATATCATGTTGTGTTTTCAGAAGATGAATAGGAGTGTGTTCTGTTCACAGATATGCTGAGGCATTTAGAGTCTGTGTGCGAGCACAGATTTGGTTGGTTGAGTCATATGACTGTGCTTGTGGGGTTGTGGGGAAGGTCCGGCCTGGCAGGCAGATCATTTAAAGGTGTATATACATAATTATTAATGAACCCTATTTAGAAAATAAGAGGAATGCTCTGACAACATAATTTTCAGCTAAGACTAGCAAGAGAGTAAATTGAATTAAAAGGCCTTTAGACTGCAAATAAATTTTAGCTGAAGCCACAGCTCAAACAGTATTGTAGTATCTGAGCTTTTATCTGCTTTTCTCGTTTACTATCTTGGTTGATTCTTGTGATGCACTTCCCTGCTGACACAGTGAAAAAAAAATGTCTGCTAATATTAAAGACTTGTAGGATACAATAACAAAAACAACATGTAAACATGTCGAAAATAATTGGATATTTTTGGGTATGAGAAGCCATACACATATCACATCAAATATAAGGCAATATTGAGACCTTGGATCTAGCTTCCAAGCCAGGATTTATAATGGCTGACCAGAATTACACTATAACTGCAACTGCGTAGTTGGCCCTGACTGGCCAGGTGTAGTGTCATATTACATTTAAAATCCCTGACTGAAACCTGGATCAGAATCCCAGAAGACCTCTGATCAAGGTCAAATAAGCAGATGTTTATTGGATAGTGATTTGCAACTAAAAATGTATTTAAAACGTTGGATTCACAAATAACAAATCTTATTTCTTTCAGTGCTTACAAATTATGTTAGCACTTTAATTAAGAAAAAAAAAAAACTAAATACAAAGATTAGACCTGCCCTGTATTCTCTATCAAGGTTGCTTTGTGTTTTTAAAGAATATGGGTTTTGTAAAACTGAACCAGTGTTTACTTGCTTCTAGATACCTCTGAGTGGCTCTATAAATAAGTGCTAGAGAACCTGTCTTTGGTTTGCATTGCAACTTAAAATTATGTACTCTGTTCAATCTTAACTACCACACATAGGTTTCCAATGAGTGTGCACCTTTGTTTGTAGTGTAGCGTTAAGGGGAGGGTTGGTGTCTTGCCCAAATACTTGCTAATCCACCCAGTAATACTGGTATGCTCCTGAAGTCCTTAAAGCTTGCTAGTAATTTTAACTTTTTGTATAGGGTTAAAAATGTTCTGAAAGGAGTTTTACGAACTGTGCAGAAAATGATATGAATGTGTGTCAGCAAGATGAGTAATAAAGCTACTGGAGCCAAATAATGCTTGAGGACATGTGGGATGAACAGCAAACTCTCTCTTTCCAGCAGAGAAAGATTCCTCCTCCTGATTTGCAGGCAGGATCAACTGTTACCAAATAAGTTAATTATGTTCCTGTAGCTCTTACTGGAATACACAACACCATTCAACATCTAGTAGTTAACAAGGGTCAGTTTTCTTACAGCAGTAAGCAGTTTTAGAAGAGTTTATAAGCCAAAAGTAATAGATGATGAGCAGTGAAATAGATGAGCAAAGTCTCAGTAAAGGAAGTTGAGAGATCAGTTTCCTCCCTTGTTTCATAGAATTGTTTATGTACATGACACAAGGCCTGCATGCTCTGTACAGTATATACAACACCACGATTTTGGCATGGAGTGGAAAGACTGCTAGCATAAAGTTTAACCTGTTGTGTCCTACTTACGGTGTAAAAAGTGTCCATCAGTGAAAGGGTTCATTGATAAGCAGTATTTCTGGTTTAGAGGCTTCTCAACTAACTTTCCTTTCCTGCGCTGGACTCCTAGCAACCTACTCATACAGTCGTATGCAAGCTTTGATGTGATTCCTAGAAGGGATTCTTAATCAGTTTATAATGATTAATATATTCACACAAAGGAAAGAAATGCCAAATGTGCTTTGATAAAATTTGTTTTTCATCAACTTCCTCTGTTCGTGTCAACATAAGTGTTCGCAGAGCGTATGATTGTTTCCTGTTGAGAATAGAGCAGCTGTGCTTAGTATTAATGGTGGTCCACAGAGAGAGTTTTAGGCAATATTCTGATGTAGGATAAATTAATTGAAAACGTACCACAGTACTTTTAGGTATTTGGGGTATTGTGGATAGCACAGCATGTGTGAAAGTGAATACATTTCATGGTACTCGCAGTTTTAACAGTATTAACTGTATTAACAGTATTTAACAGCAGTGCATGTATATTCTGACTTTTCAAACTTAAGGAAAATATTTTGTGGATGGCATGAAGGTGGTGCATGTGGTGTCTCTTCCAAACAGCTCCAAGATATTGGTCCTGGGTTCAATCCCTGCCTTGGATCACTGTCTGTAAGGAGTCGAGTTTGTCCTCCGCAAGCCTTTGTGGATTTACACTGGATTACTCCTCCCACAATCCATCAACACATTTATAGGTGGCTTGGCCGTGCAAAAGTGTAGATAGGTGTAAGTGACTCTGTGTGGCTGTGTGTGATGCCCCCCTGATATGGACTGAAACCCTGTCCAGGGTGTATTCCTGCCTTGCACCCAGTGATTCCCAGTTTCAACCTTAGAATTGGAATTAGAAGTGGTTAAGGAAAAATGGATGAATAAAAATGTGGTTATTTGATGTAGTTAGAAGTATTGCGACACCCGTTTTTCTAATGTTGTCTCCCCCTACGTAGAGGAGATAAAAACGTCCAGGACTAAACCTGATCTTTTCATACCAGGCATTCAATTTGTCCAAAGAGATATTTTCACAAAGGAATGGCATTTGTCCCCACAACACATCCCTTCACAATTCCCTGAATGACCTGCGGGAAGGACATTAAAGGATTCCACAAATGTTTAAGAAATTCTTCATTAAGATGTAAACAGAGGCATTCAGAGTGGCTTTATTAGTAATGCTCCATTTTACAGAAAACCATCAAGTCAGACCTGTTTGTTCCAGCCTTTTGTTTTTTATCTCTTTTACAGCTAGGAAATGCATTGTAATCACTGTGTTCTCTACAATGCAATGTTTCCCATCAAAACAATGTTTTACATTGTTTTTTACATATAGTACAATGGATTTTACCTAGTTTTAAAAGAGAAACAATGATTTTCGGTTGACTTTAAAATGGGAAATTTTTAAATTTCCCATTTTAAAGTCAACTGAAAGTCATTGTTTCTCTTTTGGAACTAAGTAAAATCCACTGTACTCTACCCTTGAAGAAGGGCACTGATTCTTGCTTACCCAAAGGGAAATAAATAAAATAATGTAAAAGAGAACATTACTTCTAATTTCGTGTACATTTTAATCCCATCCAAACCATGCGTGTTACATTTGAAATCAGCATGAACAGTGATCTAATACAAAATGTGGCGTTAACGTTATGCTATTTTCACAAAAAGCATGAGAGTGTATAAACCAGATTCTCAGCTGTTCTGTCTCTCTTCCTTGCTCTGTGTCTCCTACATTCCTGTGGCTTTTGAAACATGTTAATGACTCTCAAAACTAGTTAAATCTCTACAAAAATAATACTTATACAAAAATGGCAGGCTTTGCCTGTTCTGGGACACCAAAAATGAACTGGAACCCAATAATATTTGCAGCATTTATGCATTGTTTTTGACCCTGTGCATAATGAACTGTGACTTCACACAATGTGAACTCCAGAAAGCTCTTGGCGCCATCATTTGTTAAGAGGCCTTGTCTTTTAATAATTTAGTTGGTGTGCACTGGACTAGCCTGACTTTTGGGAGATATGAAAAACAAAAACAAAGCAACGCATTCAGATAAAAGCTTTAAGAGCTTTAACTTTGGTGCATTTGTCTAAATGATCAATATTGCTATTTTAGATTCAGTGATGGCCAACTGTAGTCCAGATGAAGCAGAACACCAAGCCAAGCACAGCCCCAACATGTTTACACTGTGCTACGTGGCAGTTGCTCTGGCTTGCTAAACCAGTGTCAAACAAAGGCACTATAAAATTATCTTTAATGAGCTATTTTGCAGACAGTTACTGGTTTTAATATCCACTCACTGGACCTCAGGCTTGTGCAGCTTCTGTTGGTCAGAAGTCGACCTCATTAGCTTATTAAACTTTATATTTTGGGAGCTAGATCATGGCATTGATAGCATATGAGACACAGCAATGTAATGTTATTTGGAATGTAGATAACGGAATGAAAATAACTACTGTGTTGTATTTAGAGTGGTGTTATGGCCTGAAATAAGATATATAGGTCATATAACAATACTATTCAGCTTTTAAATGTGTACTTTGTGTAACAGTCAACTTGTCTCTCCCTCTCCACAGTCTCAGGCCAAACAGCCCACATCCACCCCAGCAGTGCTGGTCTCCACTGTGAAACCTGCAGAATGTGAGGTACTGTGAGAACCTCAGTCCCGTTCCTTTTATTTCCTCACTGTCCTTTTTGCACTCTGTCTCTCTTCTATATTACTTTACCTTCAGCCTCATAAAGCAGGTCATATTGTGTTCCCCACTGATTATACAATCTTTTTTGAGACCCTGCTCTCTATATGGTCTTTTCCCATATGACTAGTTTGCTTACACACATACCTATATTGTTAACTTTTAGACCTTGATTCATAAATTAATTCAGCCCAAAAACACACGTTGGTAGGTGGATTGGTGACTCAAAAGTGTCTGTAGGTGTGAATGTGTAAGTGTGTGTGTGTCGCCCTGTGAGGGACTGGCGCCCCCTCCAGGGTGTGTTCCTGCTTTGCACCCAGTGATTCCGGGTGGGCTCTGGACCTACCGCGACCCTGAATTGGATAAGCGGTCCAATGAATGAAAATAAATATACTTTTCATAATTCATTATATTTCATTATTGATGGTTAATAACCATAAGGTGTCTATAGTAATAATGACCTAAAAAATGCCTGCACTAGAATCTACCTTTCACACTGAGAGGAAGATGGTTGACTCTGACTATGTCTGTTGTTAAGCCTTTTGAATTTGAACCAGACTGCAGCATCACCTCTAAAAGAACACACAAGCCAAAAACAGGTAACACAGAAAATGATGGAAACTACAGGCCTAGGGAAATGATGATGAGGCAAAATGGATCTGTGCAACAAATTCTTGTGAATGCGAAGAATGTTGGAATTATATTTCGTAAAGACCTGATGTAGCATTCCAGTCTGAACGTTAATGTGAACAAATAAGTGTTTTGTGTTGATTGAGAAGTCATAAGCATAACCCCTGAATTCAGCACCATTCAGCCAACAGTGCATACGCTTATCCTTCATACATACACAAAGTACAGTTCCACTGTAATCAGTCATCTCATGGGCTGTCCTCCTCCATCAAAGCCTTATGAGGGAGGTTCATGGAGACTAGAGCAGGGATGGCCACAGCTAGTTAACTTTCATTTCCAAGTTGCTTTCTTTCAAGCTGAGAGTAGTTTTGCACAGATATTGTTTTAATAGATTTGTTTGACTATAATGAATAATTCAATCAATGTAATGGTCAATTAACTCATTAATACTTAGTTATTTACCTGGTTATTGCAAGGAAATGCAGGACTATGAACAGATATTTGCTGAATCTGTCTGAATGAACAAGCATTTAAAACAAATATGGCTTGTTGTTTTCATCATCTGACACTTAACTGACCTCTGCTCAGCCTCAAAGCTCTGTTTACCTTTTTATCATAAACTCATTGTTAATAAGTATGATTAGATTACATTTTGATGGATTTTGGGTTTTAAATTACACCAAAAAGCTGTACAAGATCTACCTACTGTTCTACAGCTGAGATTATCTTCCATGTTAATAGTGCAACCGTTTCCAGTAGCTACTGAGCCTGAATTGTGCAAATAAAACAATGGTGACATCCGTATTTCAAACACGATAAACAAACCGGTGCATTTTCTAATCGCATTTTCTTTGCCTTGTTTTTAGAGCATATGTTTAGGGTTTGGTGTATTTACATTGCATTAAGGAATGCAAGTCTATGCAAGTCCCCCCCCCCCACTCCTGGGGCTGATTTTAATTGTCTTGCTGGGTCCAACCCCCTTCTGCTATCTGGAATCCCTTTGCCATAAAAATAAATCGTCTCTGTGACAGTTTGTGAAATGACTGATTGAGAAAGACGAGCAATTCTTAGATGCTTGCAATCTCTGAAATATGTGGGGAAATGAGGGTCAGAAATTTTGTCTCTGTCTCTGAAGATGATGTGTAAGACATGCTGTCAGGAATGAGTGATTCATGAGAAGAAGAAGATAGCTAACTTTATTTTAAGCATAATTTAAGCAGGATAATGAGGCAGCAGAAGGATGATAAGTATACATTGTACGTTATTCTGCCATATAAAATGTAAATGGAGCAGAGGTCCCTCTGGTTTGTGTGGTAACTGTCTAGGGTAGCAGACTTGCAGGGGTGTGTAGATATTCGTGTAGGGCTGTATAGTGGTGTTTCCCCAGAGAGGAATTTGCCTTCTGACTCATTTCCTTTCTTTCAGTATAAAAACAGAGTTGTGGGTTGCCTTTGTACTGCCATAGTAACACAACAGTTTAGAGTCATCTTGTCTAGACTGTTTGTTGAATGCCTGTTATCTGGCTCTTATAACCATGCTACAAGGTAGTAAATGGTAGAAAGGCTATTATTGTACCCTGCTCGGTTACTGGTAACTGCTGTTGTTGCGCGGCTAATGTGAATTTTTAAGAGCCTTGGGGTTGTAAATATTAGTTTTCCATTTAGTCCTCTTTCCCCTTTGAATCAAACTGCTGACATTCTGATTCGGACACATCTGTAAGATGAAGTGAAATTAGTGCTTGAATACTTTTGAATACAAGCAACTGTCCCTCTGAAGAATCAGACTTGACAGACAACTATATCTCCATTGCAGAAAGGGACTGCATCGTCATCCAATGCAGGTTCTGCTGGAAAAGCTGGCAGCACCACTGCAACTACAGCTCTCACATCCACTACAGCCACAAGCACTGCAGGGGTTTCTGCAGGAGCTAAAGCTGGTGGAGGAGTCTCCACTGGGTCTTCTGTCAGTGGGGCACCCCCTGCCGGAGCAGTCGGCAGTGTAGGCACCCAGAGTGGAGCTTCTAAAGCAACATCACAGGTAGATTCCCGAGTGTCTTGTGGGACTGGTGGATTCTTCCTTACATTTCATTAAATAACTCCACAACTCCTCAGCTCTTCATCAAAGCTTCACTCCCTTCATAATCCTTTTTAACACTTACATTCCTCATGAGCTGTCTCTGTCTTTTTTTGATGCAATCTCTAGTCTCTGGGAATTTCTCCTCAACTCTATGGATTACTTGCCTGTGGGTTTGCTTCGTTTTTCTCTCAGTGGGCATTAAACTTGTTTTATCGCAAGGGTTATCCACAGGGCAAGGGGTACATTAGGTCATGATCGGAGTAAGAGGTGGTGGTGGAATAATGGTGGGTTTTTCAGACCTATTACAGAATGAATCTATTGAACTTGAGGTTGTTTTCTTAGTTTTCCTCTATAAGGATATCTGAAGCATTTCTTCAGTTTTTTTTTTTTATATTATTTTCTTTTGGCTGCAGACCTTTGTCTTTTCGCACGTGACCTTGGCGCTTGTTCATGACGGAACCCTGAATAAGTTTGTGCATGGCCTTGTATGGTTCTAATGTTTAGACTCTCAGCCCTCACACTTGTTATTCATCACAGACTCCACCCATCCCTTCTGCCAAAGCTCCATCCGTGAGCACAGGGAGTGGAATAGGAGGAACGGGAACAACAGGTGGAGCAGCTGGGGCAGGGAAGTCACCTTCAGTTCCCGTTTTGCCCAAAGATGCTTCAAAAGACAAAGCCCAGGTATCCAAATGACTGGGTCGGGCTGTGTTTGATGCCGTGGCCTGTTCTGTGCTTTGCTGGATATGGTTGGGATTCATCAGTAGGCTTTATCTCTTCATGCTTTTACATTTCCTCACCCCTGGTTTTACATAAGCTGTTGTGCTTTAATGAGAATGTTTTGGGATGACGCTTCTTTTGCTGAACTATATACTACATTGTTGTCCTTCAATCATGTATCTTCATCACATATGCCTTGCACTTTCATGGCAGTCTTTACGCACTAAACGATGTGCAGGGTTAATGAGCATGGCTTCGTGGGATCTCTGCAAAGATGAAAGCATGTTCTTTCATCCACACTGCTGCATTTTTTTGGGCCTCATCTTTATAAGCAGTAACCTGCCCCATCTCAGCTTATGAGCTTAATTTTGGGTGTGAACTCTCAGTCATGTAATGGTTGCAAATATGCTTCAAATAGAGCACCACCACTTCATCCTCCAAACCGGACCCTTCTAAAGAGACCTCCTTTGGAGCAGGAAGCACTGTCAAAAAGGATGATGCTAAGTCAAAAGGAACCAAGGTATTTTCTTAAGGACTGAGGGATCTGACACAGAAACCTGTCTCCTCCATGGAAATGTTAATCACGGCGTCATTACTCTCAGTCTCTTAAAATATTTGAATTCACTCATTTTTCTCCCCAGTGGTAATAGCTGCTTGTTCTCACCAATTATCTAAAGTTAAAGATAAAGCTTGGTTCATCCAAGACACCTAACAATAACCACATACTTTGAGCTCCTGCTTGTATAATACTGAAAGACAAGTGGAAGTCTGTTGTGCTGCTATGCAAAACACAGCTTTAAACAGTAAATTTGTTGTGGCCTACAGGTGGAAGTGCTTTCTCAGGCAGCCAAGGCAAGTGCTCAGGTGAGTCTGTTTTTATATTATTCACTGCTGTAGGTCTAAGTTTGTTAGGGTGTATGTTTGAGAGCATGTGAATTTGCATGTGCAATGCTGAACTGCTGTTTGCGCAGGCGTCTGCTGTAGATCCATTTGATGCCTTGGCTGGCAGTTTGCCTTCTTCAGAGCCTACGGCTCCCAAAGCTCCTAAGTACACTGGACCAGAGGTCAAAGAGGTAATATACTTACATGTGTAGTCATGTGTGTGTGTGTGCATGCTTCTTTAAACAGGCCTGTGTTTTGCTGTGTTATGGAATGTGTGTTTTAACAGTGTATGTTGCATGTCTCAGCCTGGCCTAAGCTCGGAAGCGGCACATCTCTGTGGAGAGAGAGATTCTACACTGCCACCCGGATACAGATGGGAAGACATGGTCAGTTTGACATGGGTCACAAGCCCATAGGTGTGCCGCTACAGCTACAATTTCCATGCTAACAGTTTCCAGCATTTTTCCAAATGTGCTCTCATTGCCATCTTGTGTTTGTTTTACCCTTTCCCCTAGAAAATGAATTTGAGACACTGCTTGATCATGTCAGACTTCATGTAACACTCTCATGTTCATTCCAGGAAAAGAAAAGTCCTGCTGGAAAACCGGATAAGCCCAAGGAAGTGCCCAAGGTATAGATATTATAGTTTATTACTTGCTTCTGCAACCAGAAAGCATTTGTTCTTGTTGTACACTATTTAATAAACATTTTTTGGTAGAGTATCATTATTGCACATTGTCATTTACTATAAACTATATATCAGTTGGTGTTGTCAGTTATAATGCACCAACCAAGTAGTTGTTTTATGTTTAAAGATGCACTGCACCAACGGCATATACTCACAACATTCTTCTTTCACATGCCCTTCATAGTCATCCCCCCATTCACAAGCTGTTTGTTCCATCAGTAGTTTAAAATAAAATAAAATAAAAAACACTATATATATGCTCTACCAGTTCTTTGCATTATTTTGGGAATTTGGCATCTAATCCTAGTCAAACTTCCAACAGACACTTGAGAGCACATACAGTGCTGTGCATCCACGCACTTCCACACAGATACATTAATTCATTCATTATCTGTTACACTTATCCAGTTCAGTGTTGCAGTGGGTCCAGAGCCTACCTGGAATCATTGGGCAGAAAGCGGGAATACACCCTGGAGGGGGCGCCAGTCCTTCACAGGGCAACAAACACTCACACATTCACTCACACACTCACACCTACGGACACTTGAGTCGCCAATCCATTTACCAACGTGTGTTTTTGGACTGTGGGAGGAAACCGGAGCACCCGGAGGAAACCCACACAGACACAGAGAGAACACATCACACTCCTCACAGACAGTCACCCGGAGGAATCCCACGCAGACACAGGGAGAACACACCACACTCCTCACAGACAGTCACCCGGAGGAAACCCACGCAGACACAGGGAGAACACACCACACTCCTCACAGACAGTCACCCGGAGGAAACCCACGCAGACACAGGGAGAACACACCACACTCCTCACAGACAGTCACCCGGAGGAAACCCACGCAGACACAGGGAGAACACACCACACTCCTCACAGACAGTCACCCGGAGGAAACCCACGCAGACACAGGGAGAACACACCACACTCCTCACAGTCACCCGGAGGAAACCCACGCAGACACAGGTAGAACACACCACACTCCTCACAGACAGTCACCCGGAGGAAACCCACGCAGACACAGGGAGAACACACCACACTCCTCACAGTCACCCAGAGGAAACCCACGCAGACACAGGGAGAACACACCATACTCCTCACAGACAGTCACACCGGAGGAAACCCACGCAGACTCAGGGAGAACACACCACACTCCTCACAGACAGTCACCCAGAGGAAACCCACACAGACACAGGGAGAACACCACACAGATGCGTCTTTTTTAAAATGGTTTTTTTATGCGTTTTGGACTCCCATCCACACGAAAATGGCAATTTAAGGTTTTTGAAAACACTCTACAAGATGGAGATTTTTGAAAATGCTGTTGTCACCATTCTGGTGTGGACAAGAGTATAGGTTTTCAGAAACACTGACATAATGCAGCATGCCTGTCTCTGGCTGGAAGGCAAAATAGCTCCTCACTCCCTATATAGTGAAGTACAAAAGCCATAAAACTACAGTATACCTCAAGCTAACAGTAGTTTTCAGATTCCCACATATGAATAAATATAAATGATGCTTTATTAGAAAAATGTAATGCACTGTTCAGATCTAGATCCTCATAAGATCTAGAAGTCATTTCATGATTTGCGTAGCCATTTTTGTATCCGTCTGGACACGAATACTTTTAAAAACAGAGAGGAAAAAGTTCAGTTTTTAAAAATAAACAGATTCGTGTGGATGGGGCCTTGATCACTTTGAAAAAATTATATTTAAAAAAACTGTTTATCCAAGTAGTAAGAGTAAAAAACAAAACAAAACACGTATTACACTTAAAAAGAAGTAACATTATTGAAGTATTTAGTAATATCCTGTATGTTAATGTGTTGGTTTAACCCTTTCTGTATTATTTGAGGCTCTCATCCAACACTTAGTTTTATCAGTTAATAAACACTTCATTATGTTAAATCAAGTGTGCTGTTAATTTAACAAATCTATACGATCAAGGAGAACACCTGGAAACAAGCTTTGTTCTTCACACTCACTCAAAACACTTTTTTTCCCTTTATTTATGTTTTTGTAGATGGTATAATTATGTGTAAATGTATACAAGCATCACACTTACAGAGAAGATAAATGATTTAAAATAAGAATAATTAGTACTCTAAAGAAGTACTCTACGCTTACACACATGGATTACCATGTTCCTTGTGACAAGAATATATGCACAGTTTATATGTATTAAATTCCATTTCTTAATCCAAATGAGTTGCTGGAGGTTGATTTTCATTCCATATTTAGAAGATTGCATGCTTATGTCTGTTTTGATGTGTATCAGTGGGGTGTATCAGTTCTTTCCTGCTATGATGTATGCCTTTAAGGTTAAGCCTAAAGTGCCTCATGTGGGAAAACTGTTCTGTAATTGAGGACAGTACCCAGTCCTCGACCTCCAGCAACCTTACAGTAACAGAATAAACTTACAATACAATAAACTTTTATTATTCGAGTGATGTTGAAGGTCTTCCTCACCTGAATCAGATGTGAGATTGGAGCAGTAGCTACAACGGTAGATCTCCAAGATCATGAACAGTTTTTTTTTAAGGAGGAATGTAAATTTTATTTTTATCATTTTATTCTCGGTTTGTGTGTGTCTCCCCTTTGAAAGCCCTTAACTGATGAGGACGCCCTGGACTCTCTCTCTGCTGGATTTGTATCCTGTGCAGCTGCAAGTGCACCAAAGACACAAGCAGTGAGTCAGGTTTATTAATTAATTTGAATGTACACTTTTATTTTATTTGCATTTTCACCACACCCTTGTTGCCTTTGCTGATGACTGTTCTCTGAACAAATTTATGCATGGCTGTGTAGTTTAAAGTGTGGATTATCAGTCTTCGTGCTTGTACCACTCCAGACTCCACCAGTGGAGTAGGAGCAACAAGTGGAGGAGCTGGGGCAGGGAAGCCCACTAGTTTCAAAAGCCCAGGTATTCAAAAGACTTGGATTAGGTTTGGATCAACCTGTTTCTGAAGTTCTGACCTCTTGGTAGCCATGCTGGACATAGGCAAAATTCATCACTATGCGTTATCATGATGCTATTTTCAGTCTTTCATGGCACAAGGTGGATGTTCATCATTGTGCATGATCTCTTCGTGCTATTTGAATTTCCCTGCTTGGTTTCCTATCTGGTGCTGCACTTCTGAGAGAATGGACCGTAGTTATGTCTGTTTAAAATATGCCATAACGATGGGCCATGTTCATATTTTACTGCCAAGGATCACTGTTTTTCAAAATTGAGTAGGACTTTAAGAAATGCTACTTAGTATATTTGTAAACACTTGGTTTGTGTCAACTTCATCCTACTTTGGACCACACAGCTACCCTTGCTTTGGCTTCATTACTTCAGATGGAAGATAATTGTTTTCTGCCTCACCTCATACTGGGCATCTTTACTTTGTGTATAAACAGGTGTTCTGTGGTCAGTCATATATAGTTGTATGTATTCTTCAAATAAAGCACAGCAGTTTCATCCTCCAAGCCTGTGGAGTAAGATTACTGTCAGAAAAACCTTGTGCATGCTCATCTATATTCGTACAGAGATATTTAACTGTACACCAATGTCTGTTAGGCCACATGCATGTACGAATTAAATCACACATAAAAATATTATGTTGAAATGCTGTGTGTGTGTTGTATGTGTACAGCTTCATAAATATACAGTTTTAAAGATTTACACTTACAAATCAAATTATTATGATCGAAAAGTAAGAAAACATAGTCAAAAATACATCAATGGACTCAGAGGCAAAATGCATCAAGCAGACGACCAATGGATTCAATATACTGTAGTGCCACTGCTAATGCCCCTGGAAGCACTGTTCAAAAGGATGTTAAATCCAAGAAAACCAAGTTATTGTCTTAAGGATCTGGGAGACCGCATGATCTAGGAAATTCCTGTTGTTTTTACAGGTGTTTACTTTGCTTTTGATAATTTTTTTGGACAGCAATAACATTACACAAGCAGCAGTACATTCTTTAAAGCAGAAGTGTACTGTCCAGTGCAATAACAGTCACTTTCTCTGATAAGCAGGTCGCTCCTCCAGCATCCAAGGCAAGTGCGCTGGTGAGTACGATCCTCTTGTTAATGATGAGTGTGTCAGGTTCCTAGTGCATGTGTTAGAGCATGTGAGCTTGCATGTGCAGCCCTGAACTGCTGTTTGTGCAGGAGACTGCTGCAGATCCTTTTGATGCTTTGGCTGGCAGTTTGCCCTCCGCAGAGTTTCCTATAGCTCCTCAATATACAGGAACAGAAGTTATAGAGGTATGGATCTTTGGGGGCTTGCTTATGTATGCACACTTGTTTGCAGTGTAGTTGAATGTGTATTAAAATGTTATATGTTGCATGTCTCAGCCTGCAATAACTGTAGAAGTGGCTTATCGCTGTGGGGACAATGACTGCACGCTGCCCCCTCGGGACAGATGGGAAAACATGGTCAGTCTGACATGGGCCACCCACCCAGCTGTGTGCTGCTGCTACTAGGATTTCATCACTTACATTTTCAGGCATTTTACCAAATGCTACCTTTGCTCTACTTGTTTCTCAGCTATCTCATAGAAAACAAATCTGAGATACTATTTTACTATCTTAGATTTAGAGGTAAATCTCATTCTCCCTAATCTATCCAGGAAAAGACAGCTCCTGTTGGAGGACCAGATAAGCCCAAAGACGTGTCCAAGGTAACAAGATCTCACACACACACACACACACACACACACACACACAAACTAAGGTGTGTACACTGATGTGGAAAGAGCTAAGAAACTGTTCAGATCCCATCGCACCTTTTATTGAATATTGGTAATGCATTATTCCGCCCAGCTTAGAGACACCCTTATGTTGGGACACACACACACACACACACACACAATCCCTCTTCCACATGTCCAGGCTTGTAATGTGCTCCCTTGTCCTATTGTCTCAATTCAGAGTAAAACAGTTGTTTTCATTTTAGGGAACTTACTGACGCAGTGTTTATTGTGGCCTTCTTTAAAATCGCTTTCTTTTCAAAATTGAAGCAATTATTTTGAAACTTTAAAAAAAAAAAAAATTCACAGGTCATTGTGTTCCAGTGAATCAGTAGGAAGCCAGCTGTTTTTGATGTTGCAGCATTGCTTTGCGTTGGGGTGTGTCTGCTCTTTTCCTGCTGTGACATACCTTTCAGAGCTAATGCCATGCCTCACGCGCCCCCCTGTGGAATGTAGTAATATTCACGGAGGTTATTCTGTGTTGAGACTTTTTTTTGTGGGGGGACTAAACACATTCTTTGTGTGTGTGTGTGTGTGTGTGTGTGTGTGTGTTTAATGTACATCTTCTCCAAAAGCTACTAACAGCAGACAATGCAGTGAACTCTCTTTCTGCTGGATTTGTATCATCAGCAGTTCCAAGTGCCTCAAAAGCAGAAGCGATAAATATTTTACATTGTGTTCATCTTACTAATGCTGAATCTAAAGCTGTGCTGCATCTAAATCATCATTTGGTACATTTTACGGTTTGATTTTAGCTGGTTTCTATTTACTGATGTTAAAATACCAATTTTCATAGCCTTTAGCAGATGCTCTTAAACTTAAATTTAACTTAACTTAAAAATGTTAATCCTATTACAGATGTAGTGAACTGAAGAGTTTCTGGGGTCCCGCCTAAAGACTCTTGCTGGTGTAGCGTGGTGTGTTAACAGAGACGGGTCATTTGAACCCTGGTGTGCCTTGATGGAGTCAGCAGTGTTACCCACTACATTTTTGATATTTTTTTTTTTTCCCCCAGAAAGTTGAAAGTGCAGCTACAGCCCAGTCAATCCATGCCCCTCCTCCATCTTCTCAGAAAGTAAGAGTGAAGATATGTTCATTTTAATCTTACGTCTATAAGATTGCAGTAATCCAATCATGTCCAGAAAGCCTTCAAATAAAACATTACAAGCTACATTTTCTGTAAGGCGTACGATCCAAGTACACACCTTTAAAAGGTCCTATACAGAACAAATAACACTGAGAAAAACATTGTACTGCATTAATTATTTGTTGCCTGTAATGGAAAAAATGCATTACATAGAAATCTTTTGCTAAGAGTTTACATTCTCTGGGCTTCTTAAATATTTAATTCCATCTGACTTTTTTTGTACAGAGGCAAGAGGTGTTTGTACCTGCAAGTGTATCCCCTGCGGCTCCTGCTGACAAGAAAGCCAAGGTAGAGAAGGTATAAGCTAATTAAAAGTAGCCTATTGAGTTAGAGTAAATTTAGAATTAACTGTTTAATACCGTTCAACTACCAGTGTTTAATACATTAACTGAAACCAATGTGTCTAATGATAATGTGGTCTTTCTGCAGCCTGCTAAAGAGACTGTAAAGGCAGCACCTCCCTCTTCACACGCTGAGAAACCAAAAGATAATGAGGTGAGGAAAATATTTGCCTGCACATATACATTACGTTTCTAAGAGTAAATAAACATGATTAGATTCTAAAGTGTTTTAATACACGCTTTTGCCAAGCTGCTGTTACCCTGCGTTCCTGCCTGCAACAACGTTTCAACTCTTGTTGCTCAAATTGCTCAAAGCCTGGGAGTGTTTTTGAACTCAAGCTGAATTTTGGTTTCCACGGTTTCACTGAAACACAGCGATGTAGATGAGATGGGGACCACCCTGCTGAGTGCTTAATTTGTATTAGTTATTGACACATCACTTTGCTTCTAATTTCCATAAGATTAAACTTTAAGCTCAAATTCTCACACTTTGCTTCACCAGCCTTTGTGTTGTTGGAAATTGCCAGCACTCTTTGGAAATGTATAAAGTCCATGTGCTTTGTTGCATTGCGTTGCTGCCGGTTTAAACGAAGCATTAGATCTGCTATATACCCACTGCTGCTAAACATTTCTCTTCATTCCCCTTCTTGTGTTTTTCCCCAGGGAGACCCCATGTCTCTGGATGCTCTGAATGCTCTGGAAGACACACTGCCAGCTGCCAAACCACCACCAGAATCCCCAAAACTCAGACCTGAAGATATTGTGGATGTAATTGCTTATTCCCTGCTATTCATTCATTTTATACTACATTTCACACTGCGAGCTATTCCAGTTATAATGTGCTAATTGCATGTGTGTTAATGTCTGTACACAGGAGAAAAAGTTGAAGTCAGAGAAGGGTGTGCGTGTAGGTGAGAGAGATGATACTCTTCCTCCTGAGTACAGATTCACAGAGGAGAAGAACAAGGAGAGACCTGCTCCACAAAAGGAGGTGAGGGGTCTGCTGTGTGCGGTTATAAAAAGCCTAACGTGAAGAACGTTCTTATCAGTATGATGTTTCCATGCAGGGATTATTCACAAGGGTTCCTAGTCCCAGTGCTGGTGACCCCATGCTCTGCACATTTAGTTTTCCCTATCTAGTGCACAAGGAGCTTACTAGTTATATAATAAACAGCAGTGTTTTATATCAGATGTGCTGATGACAAAAATGTGCATTAGCCCCGCTACTGGGATGATTTTACATTGCGATTGCCATGATTTGTTTTTGACCTTGCCATTGTTATTTACTTCCAGTGTAAGGTGTGATGGTTATTATCTGTATATAATAATTCATCATTATCGTGGCTTGTGGATTTATCCCATTTCTGCAGCCTTCCATGGACACAACAGAAGCTCTGGATATTCTTTCTGAAGGTTTCACACTCTCTTCTGCAGCTCCTGCAGTCCAGGCCCCTGTGCCTCCCTCTGGCCCTGCTAAACAGGTCAGCCACTGCCATATCTGCTTTCTATTGCATATTTAAAGAATAATACTTTTATTCAATTACTGAATGTCAAACACTTCATGATGGAAACGGTGCTCTAAATATATTTTTTAAAAACTTTAACATGCTTCAGAAGCCTAAAGTGGAAGATTTGTCAGCCCTGGAGTCTCTAGCTGATGATTTTGTCACTCCTGCACAATCCAAACAGGTATATTTTATTATTGTGTAATCATGACCAGTAGGTGGCAGTAGATGTGCTGAAATATTACTTTGTTTAAATTGCAGTTCTGTTGTTTGTAGATATGTGCTGGCAGATTGTGACACTTTTGTGTTCTGTAGGTGTCCTCTGGTGCTCCTCAAGTCATTAAATGCACTATGGGCTCCACATCTGCTGAGGTATTACAAGTGCTGAACTGTGTCCATCTGATACCTCAACTCAAACATCGATATTCCTATAATATATTCCAATGCACAATGACTTATATTAGCACTAATTAAAATACGAATCCCTGTTTTCTCCAGGAAGACCCAATGTCTTTGGATGCTCTCAGTGCTCTTGGAGACACACTACCTACTGCAAAAGTTCCAGAGTCCCCTAAACTCAGACCTGAGGACATCATTGATGTACTAATATGATTTGATTTTGTCACACTGTTTTATCACACTCTAATACATATAATATTTTTTAAGTGGTATATTAATGTGTGTGGTGGGGTTTTATCTGATTAGGAAAAGAATCTGACATCAGAGAAGGGTGTGCGTGTGGGCGAGAGAGACGATACACTACCACCAGACTACAGATTCTCTAAGGAAGATCTGAAAAAGTACCCTGAATCCCCAAAGAGAGAGGTAATAAACCACTCAAACCACAAAATGGCTGGAGGCACTTTGGCAATCAGTAGTTGACAAAATTGCCTCTATCATATTGACAGCCCTCCATCAACAAACCTGCAGTTTTGGATAATCTGTCAGGAGGCTTGTCACTGCCATTTTTTTATAGGACTAGTACAGTGAGCATCATTAGGTAAATAAGCAAATATGCATAATTTGTTTATGGTGTATGTGTCCCCTTCCTGCAGCCTTCCATGGACACAACTGAAGCTCTGGATATTCTGTCTGGAGGTTTCGCTAGCTCCTCTGCAGCTCCTTCGGTCCAGGCCCCTGTTCCTCCCTCAGCTCCCCCTGCAGAAGTAAGTCAGTCAAAAGAGGTTCCATTCCAAAGGTCTGCATGATTAAATATCAATATTAATTTATTTAAAACCCATATTACCGTGTCATTCTAGAGGAACCCCTTCAGATTCCTATCACAACTGTAGTAGAGAATATTCTCTAAATCACAGGAATTTCCCTTTAATTACTGGGTTTTGACTAGTGAAGGTCTAATCCACATTTTTTTTCCATTCTCATTAGATATTGAAAATATATATACAGAGCACATTTACTTTAAAATTACAATATTTTCTTGCTGGTTTTATGTTTACATCACAAGGGTGAAACGGACCACACAGCAGTTCTTATTAGAAGAGCAAAAATTGTAGACAGATGCATTGAATATAAATGCACTCCAAAGGAATTTATTTATGTCACATTCTACACCTGTTGTATTGTAACATTGGCAACAAAGCAACCATGAGATTAGCACCCCTCACATTCATCACCTTGTTGTCATGCCATATTTTGGGGATGGCCAATGTATAAACAGGCTCTAAGTGCTCCAACTGCGAACTGCGAAATCACACATTTTCCACTAAAGATAGTGGTTGGCTATTGAGGATAATCGAGTGGTGCAGATTCTCCATAGCCCCTTTACACTTTGGATTTGTTTGAAGAGTCTGGTTATTGGTGGTGTCTCTCTGTCTGTTAGCTGTCATGCTCCCACCCCTCGGCGCGCTGGCTGTACACACGTTAGCTTTTTGGCATTTTCAGGCTAAAACTTCTCCACACAGACAAGATTTTAGTTAAACCAAACCAGCTAAAGTTAATGTTATTTGCTCACTCAGTTACAGACTGAAGTTGCAGCGGGTTTATTGTAGGATGCGGAATGGAATCTTGCGGAATGGAAGTGTCCCATGCTAAGTTAGGTTACAGCGGGTTCATGGTCCAGCACAAGCTGTGGACTGGAATCTGAATCGGTAAGTGGATCGACCCTGTTCTTCCGATATCCGATGAGCAAATGACGTCAATATCGGACCAGATGCCATTACAGGATAGGATGGGACACGTCTCTAGTTATGGCAGGCACAGCAGTCGAGTGTCTTACCATACAATTGGTACCTGACAATTTATGTTCTCTGCTGATAAATTGAACACATACTTTTCTGTTTCTAGAGCTCAGCAGACTTTTCTCTCGAGGACCTTGAAAGTGACTTTGTTGCCCCCACAGCTGCATCGAAGGTCCATTCTGCTGTTACAGGACCCCCAAAAACAAACAGACAAGTAAATATATGTCTCTCTCATGCACACAGTGTACACAACATATACATGAATACACTGACTGCTCTCCTTCTGTTGTTTTATCAAAGATGTCCGAAGGTACTTCATCAGCTATGGATGCTCTCTCAGACACTTTAATGGACATTGGACCAGTGCCTGAGCCAGCACCAGTTGCTCCCAAAGACATTGTAACGGTAACTATGCTCTCTGATCCTAAAATATTTCCTTCTGCTTTCACATAGAAGGAACGTTCATTATCACTGCTGATGTAGTGCTTCACATTTAAAAAAGAACTAATAATAAATGATGCAGGTGCAGTGAATAAAACAATAACAGCAGAAGCGCTATTATTGTAAATTTCCGTAACTATGGAGAGTGAAGAATTGTTCTCAGATATTGATTCTGTGATGTGCTTTAGGAGAAGGAGGCTGTAGAAGAGAAGATCACTAAGCCTGGAGAGAGAGATGACAGCCTTCCACCTGACTATCGGCCCACAGAGGCAGACAAAAAGGTACAGTGTGTCTTGGAACTGCACTCACACATCAATCATAGGGAGCAAGTTTCAGACTGAACATAGCGTGCCTCTTATTCATTTAAACTGTTTCTCTTCAAAGGCAGCTGCAGAAGCGAAAGCCAAAGCTAAGGCAGATGTCCCCAAGAAGGTAATGCATTTAATATGTGTTGTTTATATACAGCCCCATGCAGGGTGTGTTCCACGCAGTAGAATGCCAGTTAGTTGAGTGCAGTGGTCAATTGACACTATAAACTTTATATCGTCCTTTTTGCTTGGTCAGTAAAGTGACTTTCTGTGTTACTCAAAGCCATCACTGGATGATTCAGCAGCGATTGATTTGCTGTCCAGTGACTTTTCTACGTCTGCAGTAGCATCGCCTGCTGCTCCTTTGGCCAAACCTCAATCTCAGACACAATCAGCACCAGGAAACACCCAGCAAACCCCAAAGGTACTCAATTCAAACACGACACTGACTGAAATCTTTGTCCATAAATGTTTGAAGAAAGACAGCCAATTTCCTGTTTGCTTTTGCAGGCACCAGGACCAGTACTGGATAAACTAGCAAGCACACTGCTCCCAGATCTCCCTGAGACAAAGCCAACAAAAGACAGCAAAGCAAAGGTACTCGCGCATTAACGTTAGACATCTGACGTACTCTGATAATGGACTCATCGATAAGGTTTAAAATCTCTGAAACATTTCAAAGTGAACCATAGGGCGTGGCAGTTGGTCAGGAGGATGTTGATTTCTGCTCGTCCCATTCTATAACTTGGTTGCTATTCCTGCTGTTCACATTTTTACTGAAAGTTAGCTTCAATGATGTGGAGTGTATCGTATCGAGTGAATGAACACACCACCCTTTCCTTCATGGACCCTTTCAGTTCATATTAGTTTGTTTCAGGCGTCTTTGTCTGGTTTCAGGGTAAGGGTGGCAAGTCAAAGTCTAAAGCAAAGGTAGGTTACATCAGCAGCAAAGCAGAATGGCAGTGTCATTTCTATTAATATCATGAGAAGAAGAAAAATGGGACAAAAAAAGAAATAATCTTCTATTCAAGATCTAGTCTCTTTTTACTTATTTTGTAAATTGGATGCTGACTTTGTGGAAACCACAATGCACCATTTCCAAAATAATGACCAACGTATTCATGTTCTGCCGTTATTTAAGGAAATTGTATATGCAATTACAATAGTATACACCTAAAGATATCCAGTCTTCTTCTCATTACATGTTCAGGACACCTGCATGAGTTGTTATTGTGCATGCACTTCATTCATCACCTGCTTTGGCAACATGTTACAACAGCTGCTGCTTTTTAACAACACATTAATTATTTCTATATTTTGAGTTATATTTAAAGTTCAGGATGACCTCTGTCATTTGCTATTAGACATAATTGACGGCATTATCAGCCACAGGGAAGTAGAGACCTACTCTCTCAGTGCCTTGTAGCCATCTACATGAGTACGTCCAAATGTATATAATTTCATTTCATTTGTATAGCAGTTTGTCTTTGTTTATTTTTTGTTGTTGTTGGGTTTTGTTTTTTGTTTTATACAAAGCTGTTTGTTACAATGCACCTTTAAGTTCTAAGGAGGAATACATGAGGAAGAAATCTTGAGATTTAAAATGGAGAAACCTGACCTGATACACTTTTGATGGAATCTTGTTTTTAAACTGTCTGCACTCTGTGGGTTACTGTGTAAAGTCTGGTTTCTGAGACAAAGAAAAATGAAAGTATGTTTGAACAAATATCTCAGAACCTCACGGTTGGAAATATTCCTACATATACACCAAACATTTCTTACGCCACCAAATCTCATGTGCAATTAATGACCCTTATTGAATGCCACACCTTTGCAGCTTAAACCTACATCTTTCAGTAACTTATTAAATCTTGTGCAGTTTTACCTGCGTGGCTGACGAGGCATGCTACAGCTCTGTGAATCTGTTGCTGTTGATATGATAGAGCTACAGAATCATATGACCTCTTTGCTCACTGACGTTTTGTTAACGTTCTGCTTTTGAAGCTTATACATTTGTAGAACCACATCTTGTCTGTATACTGATCACTCTGTCTCTCCCTCAGAAACCTGCAGTAGACGATGTGCCAGCAAAGAGTGACCTCCCTGGCCAGCAGAGCAAAGACGTGGTGTCCACTTCCTCCACAAAGAAAGGAGGAAAGAGCTAGATCTCCTGTTAGTAAGATTTAAAATCCAAGAAAAACCTGTCTATACTACATAACACCTGCATAGGACCTTCACGACAACTGGCATAGATTTATACACTTCCAGTAGACATTTGTTATAAATGTTACATTTAGATGACACCAGGTTAAATGACACCACTGACTTTGGAGATGTAGCATTTTAAAAATAAAAAAAATCTTGAAAAATCCAAAAATGGAAAAATAAATCCATGCAGACTTTAGCTTTACTGTTGATAGATGCTGGACCACTGAACAGTTCTACCAGTTACTAAGAACTTAAAGGGGAAATATTATTTACAAATTTCTACATGTGAACACAGATCTGGATGGTAATGAAACCTCTTAGACATGCTTTGGTCAAAGTACCACAATGATCAAACAACACAGCAGTGTCTCAACAGCCCTGTTAAAGGCTAAGCACCACTTAATGGACCTCCATGAATATTTCACATTATTGTAGTTACTGACAGATATAAGTATGAATTAAAATGAAAATAGCAGCTTAATTCGCTTTAAAACTGACAATTTTATTAAATTGACTGAAAAACCCGAGCTCTCTACGGAAATTCTTGAACGCAACCGTGACGTCACTGGTGGACAACAGCTGAATAACGCCGCGGTAAAACACCGTTATGACTGGCTGTTATGACAGTATCTAGCTAAATAACCAACATTATTCATGACAATAGCCTAGCAATAAGCTAAACTCAAATTTAGAGGTACTGTTATTCTAACGGTCTTTTAAACCTTATTCCTTGAATTAGTAAGAAATAACAAGTTTTCTGACTATCAATAAACACAAGTTAGGAACTCAAACTCCACTGGATTTATTTGTTTGACTCTTTCATAGAGCTGCTGCTTAGCCTTTAAGAACAGCCAGTTTCAGCAACTGTTCCTTTAAATGAGAATTAGCCACAGATCTGTTCAGCGCAAGAGCCCAGGAGTGAGGAGTGATGAGCAGAAGGCTCTGGTTATTAGCCAGTTTCTCTTGGTTCTCTTGCTCCTTGTTTCCCCAGTGTGTGATGCATTGGTTTTGCTATATTTAACTATGTCTTTTCACTCTCACATAAACCCAGGTCCAGCTCCGACTGAGTGGTCTTATTTCTCAATTAGTCATTTGGTGGCCTAAAGATCTATGCATTGAACCAAGGATTTTTCAGTATATTTTCCTATTAAATAATAAATTCCTATTAATTCCTGTTTGAGTCATTATTCAACCCACGTAATTTTTTTTTGTATGAATTTAGGCTACTTTTCTCACCACAGACACTATGTTATAAAGCATTTGGTTTTAAGGAGTTATGTGATTTAACCCCAAATATTCACAGTGGATATAAGCAGCTTTTATGACCACATTTTATACATGTTTCTGTTAGTTTATGTCAGAAACAATAATGAGCTTCTGTACAGTAAACAGTTCCCTTCAATAAAGTGTTACCAAAAGAAAAGAAATGTGTAACTTCATTAATGATTTACATCTTCTGGCTGTATTTCAGGTGGCTGCCACTCTTCATCTTCCGACAACACGTGAAACAGACGCCAAACTAAGGAGCTGCTTGTACTAATGCATATTCTCTGTTATGTTTGAAATGTGTACAGACATTTAACTGCACAACATATACAGACATTTTAAACACCAACATGCATCTGCCCATTTTTTTATTTTTTTAATCAGTCTTCTTAAAGTAAAAATGCTGATCTAGGATCAGGCTCACCACAAAATCCTGATCCTAAATCAGCGAGATGCACACTGGGAAGTTTAAGAAATGTGTGTTTTGAGTAATTCCTTGCTTGGTTTAACCCATGTTACAATGTCATTTTTGGTTTTTGTGTTTGTGGTTGTGATTGGAGGTATAAAGGTAAATAACCAAGGGGTCAGATATCTCTTTATTGACAGAGTATCTGTCCAATCTCATGTTTAGAGTGCTGGATGGACAGTAATGTCACTTCAGCACTGTGTTAACTCAGTATCACTTTTAAGAAGTGCCAACTGGTTTAAGTCAAGTATGCATGATTTTGTTTTGTATTGGGGTATCTCTGCAGTTTTGTTGTACACACAAAGTTTTCTATATCTATTTGAAAAGCCATGCACCTACAGACACTAGTGTACAGCGCTTCAGTTTTAGTTTACATCCTCTAGTTTACAGTAAATACTATGAGTAAGTGGTCTTGTTTGATTATGTGGATGAATGTTGTTGAGAGTAGTACTCTGTGACTACAAGATGTCTGGGTATATTATGTGTAGAAGGGCTTTTTTTGTGTGTCTTGTTTCCAAAGGTCTGTCTTGGTTTTCTGAAGTGAATTTGCAAGATACAAACCTCACTTTTATTTGCAGAAAAGCTCTGGTTAGCAGCCCTTATATCTTAGCACTGAGAAAAGGCAGAAGGAGTGAGAGAGATTACTGACAAGCCTAAAAGAACTTCCTTTTAAGCACCAATGAAGCTGTCATGTGGTTTGAAAGTATGAATCTCATAATACCACCTGACCCTGGCCTGTAGCTTCACCAAGTTCTCATCTTCAATAGGAAGTGGCGTGCCCAATATAAGGCTTTTTTTCATTTTCATTTGAACTAACACCACTCAGTTGAACAGCTGCACTGCAGCAGTGTATGATTTAAACTTGCACAAGACAAACACTTTTCTTGCAGGTCATATTTTTAAACCTGAATTGCACCTTCAGTCCCAAAAGTCTTCCAAAAACATGTTGCAATTTTCCCCTGCTGTAAGTCTCATTTTGCCAAAGTGATCAAGATAGACACAGTCTTCCGTCTCATTGTGATATCATCTTTGCAATATCTCGTGCCTTTCTTTTAAAGTGCAATGCTCTTATGCTAACCTAGGGTCAGCATTATGGAGGAGGGGTTTTCTTCTGGTTAAATAAAATAGGAGAATGGAAATTTCTGATATTGTTTCTGTGTCTCTTCCTTTGTTTAAAAGGGTTCCAGATTTATTGCAGACATGGGTAGTAGGTGTTATTTTTACTGGAGACTGAAAAAGATTGTGTGTTGATTATTGTCAGTTTTCGGGTTTAGATTTTGTATTATTTGCAGTTTATTTCTAGTCAAAATGCTCACTAATTAGTAATTCATTTTTCAGCATCAGAACAATATGCAGGAATCATATTAAGTTCCAACACAAGCACACTTTAGCTGCCTTGCACACGTGTGCAATAATACATTTGCACGAAAAGGCAAAGCAAAATGACAAAGTTAAAATGCAGGTTTTGATTTGAGGACTAAGAGACAATGATAAAGGACCTCCTAACAATAAAGTAACATAAATTCTTAAAGATTGCATCTTCGCAATAAAATAAATAAATAAATCAAGCTTCGCTTCTTGTTTCAACTTTCAAAAAATCGACTAGGTTATTTGTTTCTTCCACTGTGAGAAGACAACTGCCATTAACATGGGTCTGAAAGGATGTGGAGCAGATAAATGGTTGTTACTGGAAAAATTAAATAACAAAGAAATCTTTCATTATAACATTGAAACAAGGCACGGTATCCTTTTATGGGCTGAATACGCTACATTTGTCTCTGAGGTGACTGAAAAGAATGTTTCTTCAGATCATGTTGAAAAACAAATAAAGCTGTAATAAAACAAAAAGAGTGGAAGCAAATATATATGGATTCTTGTCTCCACCTGACGTAAGTGTATATAAGCTGAGAAAATGAAAGGGTGGTCTCGGGCCTTTGCACAGTGCTGTACGTGTGGTTGTCTTTTGCAAAGGCCTGCAAAGTGTTTCCTCCACGCTTTAGTTTTTAAGTACTACTCTGCAATGAAGTAGATGTGCAGAACTTCCAAAAACACCTCTCGCTCTGGCAAATGTGTCTCAAGATATTTGCTGCAGTAAATTCCTCGACTCTGGGAAGACATCAGATATGGGAACATTTCTATTAAAATATTGCTTTTTAGACATAATTTCGTAATGGGTTGTGTTGTGATGTTGGGTGATTATTTCACAAAAAAAAAATAAAAAATCCAGAAGCACAGAATGGAGCTACATTATCACAGAAAGCAGAGTTCCACTGATCTTTGGCTCAATAATGGTAGGTTTTACTGTATACCTCCCTAATTCACAAGGGGCATGGTTAGTTTAGGCTCATGTGCAGCTGGCCCAGCATGTGCCATGTTATTACTTGCTTTTTCTATTAAAGTTAAACACATTGTGTTTACACAAATGACTTTGGTGCAACTGAACCGAATTCACTGATAAGTGATGTTTACACATTTAAGAACATTTATTTTTCCATTAGGAAGTGTGTAGTTTTAAAAGATTTTATCAAAAAAAATAAATAAATAAAAATACATTCTATATTTGGATTTGACTTTTTACTTAATGAATTTTGAAACCAAATAGAATGAAGTAATTTATTGCTCTGAAGCAAACAGATTTTCTACAAGCGACACAAAAGACAAGACACACCATAAACCAAGACCATAAACATTAAAGATTATAAATGTGTTTATAAAAAAAAGAACTTTATACATGTTTAAGACAGTGAGGTTAAGTGACTCGTAGGGGGCACAATCTTAAAAATAAAAAATAAAATAGCTGCAGTATCTCTTATATGTAGCACATAATTTGTCATTGGAAAAATGAAATACAGTTATGACAAAGGAACAGAGAGAATGATAATTTAGAATGAATCAAAGAGTAGGGCAGCACAGTAGCACAACAGGTTGTTACATCCACATTTCCAGGGTCTTGGGGTTGTGGGTTCAAGCCCCACTCCAGGTCGGTCTGTCGGTGAGGGGTTTGGTGTGTTCTCCCTGTGCCTGCATGGGTTTCCTCTGGGTGCTCTGGTTTCCTCCCATGGTTTAAAAACACATGTTTATCGGTGGATTGGAAACTTAAAAATGTCCATGAGTGAATGTGTGAGTGTGTGTGTCACCCTGTGAAGGACTGGTGCCCCCTCCAGGGTGTATTCCCACCTTGCACCCAATGATTCCAGGTTGGTTCTAGACCCACCGTGACCCTGAACTGGATAAGCTCTTACAGATAATGAATGAATAAGTGAGTAATCAAACAGTATGATCTGTAACCTATTGTATATATTAATATAGTCAAATAAATTGTTGGACAATTAAACAATCCTGGGCCATTTCTGGATGTTTCCTGGATAAACAAATATTTTGGAACAATTTATGGACACAATAACATTATTGGACTGTATGGAATCTAGCAGGTTTAATTAGGAGAATGATGAGTATTAATATTTCTGACAGTGATAAATCAGCAGTTTGCCTGGGGCTCTCTAGAGAAGCTGATATTTGTTCATTTAGTCGCTTGTTGTCTCAGAGACTAGAACTCAGGCTGGTGAGGCAGAGGTCTATGGCCTGCTGGTTTATTTCTGGGTCTGGTAAACATAAAAATAATATTATAGACATTAATTACATTATAATTAATTTATCCACATTACAGAAAAGAAATGGGAGGGGAAAATGTAAAAATACAAACTTACTGTCGCTTGTAATGGTGAGGGCACCGTCTTGTTCTTATACCTTTTGGAGATCGGATATTACAGTTATTGTTTAGGAATAACAATTTTGTGGCACTGTATTAACACTGTTCCTCTGGTTATACTTTTGTTCGTAATGCAATATACACTGTGTTCAATGATTTAACACACACAAAAATGACTCATACAGCTTTTAATCCAACATCAAAAGGACTAACCTTAGGGTACAAACTACCACAGGGTAAACTTTCTTTTTTTTGTGATTAAATAAGTTATGACAGAATGTGACTGTTGAAAAAGTACATATAACATTGCTGTCCTACACATTACACTATAGGGTTTAATTCTCAGCTCAGGCAGAAACATCATGCCGCTAAGAACAAGACTCTTGCTGTTGCATCCACCTCTAAAAGTATGATTAGCCTTCCTCTTGTGTTAGGGTCTTGACTGACCTTTTTTTAGGTTTTAAATGCACACAAGTACTCCATGAATTTGTTTATTGCATCAAGACTTTTTGACTTTGTCAGGAATTTCTATTTAAACAAAATTTTAAAAAAATGTTTTTTTACTTAATTAAAAAAATGCTCTTCTTAAAATTATGACTTCTCTGTTGTTAGGGTCAATTTCGACCCAGGTATAATTTTAAATCATGAAACAAAAACAAGTGCCAAATCTGGAATCATAAACACACGCTAAACTACACCAGCAGCCTACAGCTGGCTCCTCCTACAACCACTCGAGCTTCAGGTAGGGGCCTCTATTTTTGTCTGTTTCACAACACAAGGAAAGACAGACATGTCCAGACACGTCAGGCCCAGGCAGTTTAGAGTTGGTGTTTTGTATCGTGTACATCTCCAGTTTACAGTCTGCAACAATGAACAATTAAAAACCAATCCTTTCATGGATAAGGAAGAATAACAAGGTAAACAAGAGGTAAGGAACACATTGGTTGATAATTAATTGTTATTAGGGGGTCTTATGGCTGATTTAAGACACGGGTCAAAACCGACCCATTAACATAAGAGATGGTAACAGTCTAGTCACTCTAGAGAAGAGCATCTGCCAGATGCCATAAATGTTGAACTGTTCCATCCACACTCCTGCCACTTTCACATGAGTTGTCCATTGAATGTACACGTTCATAAGGAAGCTAATCATTTCAGGTAAAATAAACAGCATGCCATCTCTTCAGCCCACTCCCACTGACTCTATAAAAAGTGTTTAGCCCGGAATGAATAGGAAAATATAAGCTGTAAGAAAATGGGATATGGGCCCGTTAGTAGGCTCCTCTGTGTTCCCATTAAAACCAAGGCTGGGTGAATCAGGGTAAAGGGCTGATATGGTGGGACACATTTAATCAGAAACATCACTGAATATGTGGATGATTATGTAAACACTGGGATGTTGTGGAAGTTACTTACGGTTGCAGTAAATAATGGTGATGATGAGGAGGATGAAAAGAAGACTACTTCCTACAGCCAAAGGGATTAGAATCACCAGTTCACAGCCCATATTGACCTTGCTGAAAACACTGTCCACCTTATTTGCTGCCAAGAACACACACCAGCTTCAGCATCACTGATTTAAACCTGTTTGTATCAGCTGTTCATGATGTAGACATGTAACAACTGCAAGCCAGCAAATAATAACAGTAATAATAATAATAATAATAATAATAAGATGAAGAATAAGAACAATAACAACAATAATAATAATAACCTTGATTTTTATGTACACAGACTTCTGTAGATTTAGTGGTGATGATCTCTGCTTTGGTTGTCCTGGGTGGGTTCACTGTTGTTGGTATTTTGGGTTTGGGATCTAAAAACAAGATTTTTCAAAAATATAAATTACAAAGACATGGAAATACAATTCGGCATCGTGGGTTAATATTATGTAAATGTTAAATTCCACAGCACAGTTGTTCTGTAGTAGCAGAAAATTGCTTCAAATACATTTTAAATGCATTCAAACCTTTTCAGAAATTACGGCAGATTTAAAAATGTATGCCCCCTGGGTCCCCCCCAAAGGTTAGACAAATAGAACTTGGGCACCAAAATAAACAAATTACTTTTACACAATAGTTTTGAGGGCAGAGAAATGAACCAATTATCAATAATAAAAAGACAACCATGTAGTTGAGCTGTGATGAGTGCAGCACATTGTGTGAATATTAGAGAGATGGATGTGTTGTCTCACCTGGTGTTCCTGTCAGAGAAACCACATGTCCAAACTCCATCATGTTTCCTTTGATGAACAAACAGCTATAGGAGCCACTGTCCATCTCTTTCTGAAAGTTTTTTAGCTTATAAACTTTACCCTTAACAGTTTCGAACTTCCGATCCATGACTCCACCCTTTTTCTGACCAAAGTCGCTGACAGACATGATGAACTCTATCTCCATGTTGTGCTTTACTCGAAAATACCAAATGTTCTGTCCAGAGGTTTTGATGTCACATGTAATTTCCACATCTTCCCCCTCCTTCACTTCCTTTGAGCCACCGCCTGATAAAACAAACACTTTATTAATCGAAATCACCACCAACTCAAAACCTTGTATCTCCAAAAACCTCAAACCTCAACCTCAACTGGAAATTTCAGATTAATTACAAAATCGATGCACAAGGATTTGCTCCGAGTTATAACTCGCTGAAGAGTGAATAAACTCTGTCTGAGGATGCCTCACTGAAACTGAGCTTCTTTAATGCAATCTGTAACACACTACATTAAAAAAAGTAACTTACAAACTCATAGAGGAGTTTATGAAATGTATGAAATACTTCACTCAGTGCCATTATCAGTGTATGTGCAACACACTACATAGACCTAGGGGAACTGTTAATACAATAGAGGTTGCAGTATACTACACTATTAGTTATTTAATATACAGTCTATATTTAATACACACAGATCAAATGTATTTTTTGTAAGTTTTATTAATCAATCTGGTAAACATTCAGCTCTGTTGTATATACTATTTCCTTCTCCACAGTTAACCACATGCAGCATCTGTTTTTATCCATTGAACTCTGTGGGATACTTCAATATTAAAATTAATCTCAGTTCAGTTGATGCTTGAACAAAGTTTAATGCTTCAACCCTAAACCACATCATTTTAAAAGACTGTAAAAAGGTTTTGGGGGGTGAGCTGAGACTGGATATGACTTGCTTCTTTGAAAGGACGCTTTTTTCAATATCCTTAAGCATCTAAATGAAATTTAAACCCATTTATCTGGACTATAAGGAATAACAAATGAAAATACTAGTTTAAAAAAAGAAAAAACAAACAAACAATTAAAAAATCCCCATCAGTAATTAAAGGCTTTGTGATTTCATGTTTGTGAGTGTATTCTGAAGGCCAAGGTTTACTGTTAACATCCAGTAACTTTTTTAATATTTCTAAAATAAATTATTATTTAAATGTATTCAATGGAATTGAACTCATATGAAACAGAAATGAATTCATACATTTTGGTTCATTTGTGTTTATCCTAATGTTATTATTCTGATGATTTGATGAGCTTCCGGCTGAGATAAATGAATGTGTATTATTGTGTTTCTTAAGCTAGTTTTAAGACTTTTACACATTATTGTTTATAACATGCAATAGATGAATGTATATTATTTCTGTCGAACTTTAATAGTTAATATTTAATCATCTTTTTAGCCGCATGAGATGAAGGACAAATTCATTAACATGACCGTTAGAATATTTCAGGAAATTGTAAGTGCACATTTTCATGTTGACCATTTCATGCCAAAAATGTAATGAATTACGTGAAAAAAAACAAAAAAACACAATTTTAAAAACACAATCTGTTGGAAAGTGTTGACACAACCCTCTGAAACTGTCTGACCTCTTTAGAGATCTTTATAAGACCCTTATAGCTGTGAGAAAACTATTAAAATAAGAAAACTCACCATGGATCAGGAATAAAAATACCAGGAGGCCAGTGGAGAAAACAGACATTTTCCTGCTCATTTCTCGTTTTTCAGATCTCGCCAGCTGCTGGAAGAAGAGAAAGAAACAATAAAATAAGCGTAAGAAAGAGTGCACATCGACCCCCTCTTCCTCTCTCCACCCCATTTCTTTCATTCTCTTGCTCTCATTTCTTTTTTCTTTGTTTGTCTTTGTTTCAGGGAATTGAGATTTGGTGGAAATGACAAAAAAATAAAAAACAAACTTTAATCAGCAGGAGAAATGCTGTTTTTTTTATATATATATCGATTTTTATATTTAGAGCCCACACTCTGTTAAGTTCCTTAAAGATGATAAACAGAAATTCAATACGTAAAACTATGTAGTATTTAAAACCGTTACACACTAGTATTCCAATCCTAAACACTAAACTGAACACATCTTCAGGTTATAATCGATTACACATGACGCTGTAGTCAGGGTTAAGTGTGAGAGCAGGGGCAGGTTTGCTGTTTAGATTAATTTAATGTTTAGGGCTGGATTTAATAATGTAATAATGTTACACTCAGCTGAATCTTATTTAAAGACATATTAAGTATCTACTGAGCAGCTAGGGACGAGGGATGTGAATAAACCTTAATAGGATTTCACAGAGAAACAGGTAAGCGTTTATGGCCCAAAACCATAAATATATACAAAATATAATTACAATTAAAGGGAATTAAAAGACAGCAAAACATTGGCATCTACATGCTTGTGTTATAGCATGTTTATAACAATAAAAATGTCCTTAATTTAAAATGTAACGGATTAAACAGAACTGTGAGTGATAGTTGTGTAACAATTTCTTTTGTAGTTAACATCGACCATATTTGGTTACTTTTTAAGGCTCTGCTCTTTGTTTTTTGTTTTTGGGGAGGTGTGGGTGGGGGTGGAGGTGGGGCTAGGTTTCATGTGCACCTGACCCACCCTGCGGTCAGACCCAGCTAGAGACACATTTACAGTAAATTGTAAGACATTTAAGACATTAAATACCACTGTGTTGAAGGGAACAGATGTGGACCATTGCTGGAGAAGCATGGCTTCAGCACTAACTCAGCTCTTTAAACTAATATTGATAAAGAATAAGTGCATGAGAATTGTACACCTAAATTCAAAAGATGGGAGGGGGGGAGGAAGCGTTATAAAAAGACAGACAAAGAGAGAGAGAGAGAGAGAGAGAGAGAGAGAGAGAGAGAGGAAGAAAAGAAGAGCAAAAAAGAGAGTGCGGGGGAAGAAGTGGGGATAGAAGGAGCAGAAAAAAATAGAAGTTCAGGTGGGCTTCTACTGCCTCCTGTTGACTGATGTAAATTATATTTTCAGATTCTTGGGCTGTGTGCAGCAAGGGTGAAATGTGAGGACTGTAATGACTGTAGAGTGGGAGGTGTTTCAGGTCTGTGTGGTACAGGGCAGTTTTGCTTTTAAAAGCCACTAGAGACCCTCATAGTTCTATAACTTTGGCTGAAATGTCTGAAATCATTAAATAAAAGTGTTAAACAGTAATTCTGTGAATAATATTAAACTCTATATAATCTATCCCTGATCCAAGACTGCTTTAAACAATAGTCGTTAAATATAACTTGTCCTTAGTCAAAGTGTTCATTTAAAAACAAATGTTTTTTTTTAATACTTGGGATTTAATTTTAAATTAATAAATAATAATAATAATAATAATAAAAACAAAAATATTTTTTAATATTAAATATTGAAAATATTTATATAAATCCCATTTCCATATAATTTGGGACACACCTGAAATTAAATAATAAGTAATAATTGTAATTTGTTAGTGTCTGAACTTTTATTTTACTGATACAAAATTACAAAGAAATACTTTTTAATGTTTCCACTGAAAAACCTAATTGTATTTTGTAAATATTAATTTATTTTTTAAATAATGCTGGAAACACACTCAAAAAATTATGGTACAGGAGCAAAAGTAATACAAGTAACACTGTTCCGAAAGGTTCCAAAATTAGCACTTTAACTGGCAACAGATGAGGTCATCAAGATTGAGTCTAAAAGAGCATCCACCAAAAGTTTACCCTGTGTTCAAAATGGCTCTCTATTCACTATTCTCTATATTATTCACTACTGAATTCAGGAGGGTAGTAAATGATTATGGACATTACCGCATGTGGGTTTTTACCAAACAACACAGTGGATTATGGGTAATCTGATATCTGTTAGTATACATGGGTTGTACACTACTTTTTGTAGTGCATTGTGGGGTTTTTGAGTGCACTGAAAATTGCCCACTATGCTTTCGGACACTACTACAAAATGACGGAACCCCAAAATAGTGCACTATATAGTGAACAGGGCACATTTTCAGATACAGCACCTGTGTCCGAAATGGCTCCCTATTCATTATTTTCTATATTTTTCAGTATAGAGTACACTTTTATAGGGAACTGAATTCACGATGGTAGTGAACACTACCTCATATGAGTTTGTACCAAACAATGCAGTGGATTATGGGTAATCTGATATCTGTTAATGTACATGGGTTGTACACTACTTTTTGTAGTGCATTTTAGGATTGTTTGAGTGCACTGAAAATTGTCCACTATGTTTTCGTACACTATTACAAAATGGCGGAACCCCAAAATAGTGCACTATGTAGAAAACAGGGCACAGTTTCAGACACAGTGTTAGTCTTTGAAAACAAGGATGGGTCACAGTTCAACAAAGTTTGTCAGACTTGTAGCATGCAGCTGCCCAAACATGAACCAATAGAAATGCTCCAAAATTAACAGTTAAGAAGGGTTTTCCCTTCTTCTGGAAAGATATTATTTTGAGAGATACATGTTTTTAATTAGAAAGAGACTAAAAATTGTTAAGACCCAAAATCATCTTAGATGCACTGAAAGGAATGTATGGAAATGTGTTCCTTGATCAGATAAGTCTACATTACACTTGTTTTAGAATATCATATTTTAATGATGTGAATACAACCACCAAGACTCTACTGAAAGCAGCCTAGACCAAATGGTTAGAGAAGTGGGTTTGGAACTGGGAGGTCACTGGTTTGATCCCCCCCATGAGGGGGTGAATGGATAGTCCTGCCTTCTCCCTGAATGCCCAGCTGAGCTGGCCTTGAGCAAAGCACTTAACCTGGGCAGTTCTATGTGTGTGTTCACTGCTCCCAGTGCACTACTGTGTATGTGAGTGTGTGTACCATTGTATTAAGAATCATTATTATGAATATATGCATGTTTGTTAGGTATATCGAGAGACATATGCTGCTGTAAAAATGACATCTTTTCCTAGGAACTCCATGTTTATTTCAGCAGGAAAATGCTAGGCCTCATTCTGCCCAAGTGTGGCTTTGTAGGCATGGAGTGCTTGGGTAGTTTTGGGAGCTAGACCCCCCAATTACTTCTCCCCAGCTTCATTTATACCCCTTCACTCTCACTCCATCCCTGTGTCAAACAACATCGCATCTACCACCACCCCGTCTCCCCCCTTTTTCATTTGGACCATTTAAGCCCTGGGGGGGCTCCAAGCCACCTCGAACTCCAGCCCAAACCTTCTGAGTTCGCCCCCCTCTCCGACGCTTCTCTGGGCGTGGTCTATGCTTGAAAATTTCAGTTTTGAAAGTGAAACTGTGTTTATAAAATTGACAATTGAAGCACGTTAAAAAAAAAGCTGGGTAAGAGGCAGTAACTCAGAGCCACTGGGTTACATCAACATTCCTTTTAACAGTGATGCGACCCAGTGGTAAACAGGCTTCTCCCAGCTATTAAATGCCTCTTTGAGCTTTTTGAGTATGTTACAGGCTTTAATTTTATAACTTTGTTTATTTTTAACATATATTTGTCCTAATTTTTAACATTTTCAAGTAATTGGATATATATATATATATAATAAAGATTTTACTTTGTATTCTTCCTTTTAACTTCTATTTTACACAACTGCCCTATGTTACCTCCCCTGCACCTACACCCTGAACCCAACCTTCCACCCAGTGCAGGTGTTCGTCTGCCACATGCCGCCATCCTGCCCAAAGTGTGCTATTATTTGATAAACAAGAAATGGTAAACCTGGTTTATGACATTACACCTCAGCATTAAGACATTACAAAACATTAATACATGGGTAAACTTATCTCAAATTCATGAAAATGATGGCACAGGTTCCTCTTTCTTCTTATAAGAGCTTAGTGATATCACAGATGTCCTGGTGAGGGGAGGGGGGCGAGCTGGAGTAAACTATGACAAAATGTGAATGTGAATGTATTTACTGGTATAGAAATGAGAATTAGCCTTGTGAGTATTATACTTACCTGGGACCTTGTAGATGTTAACTTTTGCTGTTAAATTTACATATATTTGATTTGGATAAAATGTGTAATATGAAATGAATCATTTGAACACAATAAACCTGAATAAGTTTGCACAAACACACATTGGTAGGTGGATTGGCGACTCAAAAGTGTTCGTAGGTGTGAATGTGTGAGTGTTGCCCTGTGAAGGACTGGCCCCAAAAAATTAAGGCAATACACATGCCACTTTTGCACAGCCTGTCCTTCTAGACTGTGTTTCTGGACTGATGGAGAACACACCACAGAGGCTCAATCTTACAACCACAGAACTCTGGAGCTTTGTGACCGAGATTCTACCTGTTGCGCCACTTCCCCTCCCACTAAGCACATGAAGTTGTCCACATGAAGCTCATTCATTCATTCATTATCTGTAAGCACTTATTCAGGGTCGCGGTGGGACCAGAGCCTACCTGGAATCATTGGGCGCATGGCGGGAATACACCCTGGAGGGGGCGCCAGTCCTTCACAGGGCAACACAGACACACACACACATTCACTCACACACTCACACCTACGGACACTTTTGAGTCGCCAATCCATGTGTTTTTGGACTGTGGGAGGACACCTGAGCACCTGGAGGAAACCCACGTGGACACAGGGAGAACACACCAACTCCTCACAGACAGTCACCCGGAGCGGGAATCGAACCCACAACCTCCAGGCCCCTGGAGCTGTGACACTGCGACACTACCTGCTGCACCACCGTGTCGCCCACATGAAGCTGTCCATATGAAATTCAAAAACTTTGGAAATTGAACACAATAAGGAAAGAATAACATGAGTTTTAAACATAGACATAATCAAAGAAGACTTAGGTGGAGACAAATTACACCACGTAGGATCATTTTCTGTCCCTTCTCTACACACTGACTAAAGAAGGCAACAACACACACACACACACACACACTCAGAGAGAGCATTCTGTTTACACGCAACAGTATTATTTCTTTCTAAATGTATTTCTGTTTGTTGCATTCTCTTTTCAATGAGTTTCTCCCAACAATCAAAAATTTGCAGTGAGTACAAACAGGAAGTGCTCGCACTACAGTTAGCTTTAGCTCATGTATGAAGGTCAGCTGAAATGTATATGTAGGTATGTGTGTGTAAATATATATATCTTAAGTCAAAATGTCTTAAAATATCTGTCAATCTATCAGTCAGTCTGTCAAACAAGCATTTGATTTTTATTTGTCACAAGGATTAACCTTGATTATGATTCATCTAGGAGTGTCATGAAGATACACAGCAGAAACTGGCGGCTGGTTGCCAGTTGTAAATAAATTCAGTTCTGGATGGAAAAAAGGAAAAAAACTTCTTGAATAACATGTTGATTAAAGGCCACTTCCTCAGAAGTGTGGAAAGAGCCGTGTTTACAGTTTCACATTAGCAGCTGTATTGTGGAAGAGGTGGTCTACCTGAGGCTGTGGGCGTAAACTCAGATCATCTGAAAGGTCTTAACATGCGAAAAAGATGGAAGCCCACACAGCTTTATCCCCTACATCACTCTCCTCTCTTCCTCTGTGCTGCTGTGGGGGTAGTGCTTGTAAGTCGATGTAGCACCAAATCAAAAGAAAACCATGTTAAATATTCAAATGTTCTTGTTTCATTCACACAACACCCCACAAGTCTATAGGTGTACAAAAATGAAAAGTTGTAGCTTGCTGAAATCAGAAATGCCAAAAATTGAACTCCAGCAATTCAAATAAGTGGGGCCATAACCACGAAGCTACACAAACCACCTCCACTTGGTGTAATTCAGACCCAACCTCTTGTTTAGCCTCAACCACAGACACTCTGCCCACAAGTTGACAGGGAGCGCAGTGCACTAATCTGGACTCACTGTCAGGATTCTGCCAGTTGCATTCTGATTTGCTGTCTGTACATCTGCTTATACGCACTTCTGTGTATCGCTCAGTGGCTCTGGTATTGGTCTGATGTGAATCACCTCCTACACATCATGCCAAAATAGCAGACTTGTGATTGTTCCGTTTACATATTAGTCAAATATCTTTTCCGGCAGTAATAGCCAGATCTGGGACGTGTTAACTAGAGAAAGGCACCAGACTTTCCCTAGAGACCTAGAGAAATCTTGTCTGACTCCCTGCTCTTCCCTGTTTCCACTGGTTTCCCCTGTCTGCCTCTCAGGAGGACCAATCCTGAGACAGGGCAAATCCAAGAAAATAACTAATTACAGGTGTATATGCAACACAAACATATTATGGGCATATAGATATTACAGTGTATACAATGTTCAGATACCCCATTAATATTATTGTCTTTTTAAAGGTGTCACCTCAACAGGATATCTTCATCCATATCTGTGTCCCCACCATAATTATACACAACATTAACAGGACTACATTCATCAGCAAAATAAGTTGTAGCAGAACACGATCATGGTCTTGGTGATGTGTAAGGAGGCACTTACATCATCACAGCTGCAATGCACTGTTGCATCAGGAATTGAGCTCAAGTCATCAGTGGGAAAATATCACAATTTCCATGATGTCACCTCTGATGTAAGAAAAGGAGAAACGAACTTGCATCAGCTTAGTGCTCAGGTTAATGCAATACATAGTCAGAAAAGAACATGCTCTACAAGTATATTTTTAAACACCAAGGGACAGCAGGAATATACATTCAAACATATAACGATGGTGTTAAAAACCAATTGTGTGCCCTACAGCAGGCTACATTCTCTTTTCTAAAAGGAAAGGTGAAGATGTGTAACTTTCCAGGATGTGAATAGAAAAGTAAAAATAAAAAATATACAAACAACTTGGGGTGGCACGGTGGCGCAGCAGGTAGTTGTTGCAGTCACACAGCTCCAGGGACCTGGAGGTTGTGGGTTCAATTCTCGCTCCGGGTGACTGTCTGTGAGGAGTTGGTGTGTTCTCCCTGTGTCTGCGTGGGTTTCCTCCAGGTGACTGTCTGAGAGGAATTGGTGTGTTCTCCCCGTGTCCGCATGGGTTTCCTCCAGGTGCTCCGGTTTCCTCCCACAGGAGGACTGGCGCCCCCTCCAGGGTGTATTCCCCGCCTTGTGCCCAATGATTCCAGGTAGGCTCTGGACCCACTACGACCCTGAATAGGATAAGGGTTACAGATAATGAATGAATGAAACAAACAACTTATTGGCCATTAAAATGAGTTCTACTTTTAGTTAGAACCTTGTTTTCGAGGTTAGTTAAATTATTAATCAGTCCCCACAAAAGGTCAGGGACATAATAAGGTGTAGGATTGTGATAGTATTTTTATCTTTCTTGTCAATCTGAAGCATGAAACCCATCATCTTCATTCTCTTGATGTGCTGTGATTTGTTCTTCCCAAAGTTCAGAGTTAAATTGGGAAAAACAGCTTTCAGGTTTTCTGCACCATTTGCCTGGAAAAATTTACAAAATCTTAGGATTGAAAACGTTGTATCGCTGAACAGTTTTAAGGCTATGGTGAAGTTCAACTCCGGGTGCACCGGTTTCCTCCCACAGTCCAAAAACACACATTGGTAGGTGGATTGGCGACTCAAAAGTGTCCGTAGGTGTAAGTGTGTGTCGCCCTGTGAAGGACTGGTGCCCCCTCCAGGGTGTATTCCCACTTTGCGCCCCATGACCCTGAACTTGATAAGCACTTACAGACAATAAATGAATCAATAAATGATGTGTTATGTCTCTCCCACACCTTAAATGTCAGTAACAGCGAAAACAGCAGAGCTCATTTTTTCCGCTTCATCAGATGAAAATAAATTTTCCCTCAAAATATAATTCAGCATAATTCATAATTATATTTAGTTTCTAGAATTTATTAAATAGATTTCATGCCTTAATGTCCCCTACAAAATCAAACCACCAGTTGTTTAAAGGCAATGACTTGCCTGGAAATGTTATTTCGTATTATATATTGTATTACTTCGGGTTGCTTATCTGTTTTTGTGACTGCTTTAGCCTAATGGCTACATTACCACCCCCCCCCCCCCCCCTTGTTTTCTCTTACATGTATCAGGTGGGTGCTAGATTGAGAAATAGCTCATGGCTGGTGGTCCACCCTCGGTTTCCATTGCCTCTTTTAGATTTGAGTCACTGTCTTGCTTTGGGTACTTTCTGACTCTGTGCTGGTGTCTAAACATGGGGTTCCCTGTCTGACTCACAGAAGAGGACAAAAGTGAGAAATAAAGGGTTCCTACTTGTAACAGTCATAAATGAACATGTGTGTGTGGATGTGAGAAAGAGAGAAAAGAAAGAGGGTGATGGGGATTACCTGGGCATTCCTTCAAACATGAGACTCCAACTCATTCCCTGGTGCACCACAATAGAAGATGACAACACGGTGAGTAACAGGGACCTTCAGACAGAGAATCAACTCTCATTCAGAGTGTTGTGATTTTAAAGCAGCTGAAATAAGGCTTTATCTTCTCCTCAAAAGAACTGTTGAGTCATTATCTTCTGCAGGTTGAGCTCCAGGAAGAGAACACGTGTTTTCCTTATTGCTGTAAGTACTAATAAGATTTTTACAGTAAAACTCTATTTTATACCATATTTCAAAAAACTTAAGGGCACCTACATAAGCCTTCCATAACAACTGAAATAAGCCTATGTTATCTTTTATATAGGTTCATTCCAACAAGTAGAGGTAGCCTGTCTTCTGTTTCAAGTACACAAATGGAGATCAGAGGCATGTGTTACTTGAATCAGATGCTTAGTGCAGTAAAAGTAAAAAGTATCTTTACAAAAAAGAATAAGCAAAAGTAAAGTCCTCTTGGTACATCTATTAGTATAAAAACTGCAGTTTGAGGTTGTGATGTTAAACACAGCAACAAAAATACAATGAAATTAAACCCAAAAGAGTTAGAGTCTAAAATATAATTGATGAAAAAAATGAAAACACTCAAAGTATTACAATTTGAAAATACTTGGAAAGGTTTATCACAAAAATTATTATAATATACTAATAATAATAATAATAAATGGAATTTTTAAAGCGCTTTTCAGTAATCCAAAGTCGCTGTTACAATCAGATGAACACATAAAGACAATCACATCCATAACACTACATAACATACAATGATACAAAACAGGAACAAGGTTAAAAAAAACAAAACACTATAACTATATACGGTAACACTTTACAATACGGGTGCACAAATAAGTATATATTAATACGTCATGAATGATCTCCTCATAGTATATTAATACATACATTAATGCTTAATATATCAGGAACTAACAAAGGATATACATTAATGACCACATTACTCATACATAAATCGCCATTAGCAAGGGTAAATATTAAGTATCAACATCTTGTTAATTCAATCTCTTAATTAACACTATGACTTGCCTTATTAATTAACACCCTTTACATATTGGATCTATTTGGATACTGTGTGTTACATATCTTTGTGCATTGATGTAGGCAAATTTATAGGCAGGGACATAAGCAGTGATTAAGTGATTATTATGAGTTTATTACGAGTTTTGTAATTACTTATATAAAGTCACTTGACTTTAGGGTTGTTATTGGCCACATTAATTAATTAAATAATTAGCTTAACCCACTTACACAGAGTAACATGGCAGAAGAAATAATCATAAGGAAAATTAGTCACAGGTTTTTGTTTCTGTTTAACAAAAATATCTCAAACTTTTGCCCTCGTGGTTCATATAGTATGTGTAATAAGTTGTGCCTTATTTATAATCTGGTAACCATTTTACACACCTACCTTGTTGGTACCATTCTGATGTATAGTTCATTCTGGTGTTGTGTTCCATGTCAATGACAAGAGTTCAGTTTCAGGTCTTTTTCATGTGGTTCTTGACTTTAGAAGTGCTACTGTTCATATAAAATAAAAAAATCAACTTTCCTGCCTATAAATTTGCCTACATCAATGCACAAAGATATGTAGCACACAGTATCCAAATAGATCCAATATGTAAAGGGTGTTAATTAATAAGGCAAGTCATAGTGTTAATTAAGAGATTGAATTAACAAGATGTTGATACTTAATATTTACCCTTGCTAATGGTGATTTATGTATGAGTAATATGGTCATTAATGTATATCCTTTGTTAGTTCCTGATATATTAAGCATTAATGTATGTATTAATATACTATGAGGAGATCATTCATGACGTATTAATATATGCTTATTTGTGCACCCGTATTGTAAAGTGTTACCCTATATACTATTACTATAATTTACTAATAAGTATAAAGAGCAACTAGGTGAAATGTAGATACATATGTAGAAGAAGTGTCACAGTTTGACAACATTCTGGAACTAGTACAAATTCATCAGTATTTTACTGCTTATATTTTAACTTGTAACTGAATAAAACTAGTTTTCAAAGTTAATTATTCAACTAGTAACCAGTTACTCCCCTTGAAGCGCACATGATATTTTTAGATTCTCACATTCACAAGTCTTTAAATCTTCTGCTTTCCTCCTTTTATTTTACATGCTGTTTTCTCGCATATCGTGTCTTTTGGTTTGTGATAAAGAACACAGTGGAAGAAGCTGTAGAACGTTTATGTTTTTATCCATGCTAATGTTAATGTATATAATGGCTTTCATGCAACAGCCAACATTTTTGAATCATCACTTCATATAAATTCACTGTATGTGTTCGTTCATGAGACTACGTGAAACACCTACAAAAACATTTCCTGAAAACTGATAAACACCTACATCAACTAACAAAAAGCTTTCGTTGTTTTGAAAGACAAATACAATTTAAAAATGTTATGAAAACGGATACAATGCTAATTTAAATGTGTATATTTGAACTTAAAGATGTATGAATGTGTAATGAAGCCTCGTGTAATGAACACTGAAAGTGAATATTTTTTAGTTTGTTAGTTCAGTTCAGAGTCGTCCGTTAATTGTGGAGATTTTTAAAACTGTGACATATTTTTTGCAGAAATCAGCTTTTGCAAATTGAGAATTTACACAAAATTTTAATTAATAATCCCAGGTGAGCAAGCTAAAGGCGACAGTCGCAAGGAAAACTTCCTTGAAACTGGAGGAACAAACCTTGGACGGAACCTAGACTTGAACGGAGACACATCCTCTTCTAATTGTCCCAGTTCTATGGATTAAAAATAATGTGAGATTTGTTTAGCTGCTTATTTTTTAAACTCTCAGCACACAAAGGTTAACTGTTAGAAAGTGCACAGGCATAGTGGGTAGAGCAGCATTTTTGATATTGATATTGATTAGTGATATTGATTTTTTCTTCTGCCCTTGGATTATTCATTCATTCATTCATTATCTGTAGCCCTTATCCAGTTCAGGGTCACGGTGGGTCCAGAGCCTACCTGGAATCATTGGGCGCAAGGCGGGAACACACCCTGGAGGGGGGCCCTTGGATTACTTTTAAGCAAAAGATTTAAAGTTGACCTGACTAAGTTGTCACTTGCTTTCTTTTTCCTACACCTCGGAGAGAGTTGAAAACACAGTTTAACTCCCTTACAATAATAACTTAAAACTTCCCCTTGTGAAAGTGCATTATTTATATCTGCTTTCCTCAGAAAGTACATTCTTGCTGACCTATTTACACTCTCAGAAAAAACTGCCACTGTGGTGGTACCCTCAACGCTACATATTCCTTACCTTCAGTTTGGTAACATAAATGTACCATATTCTATAATAATTGTAGATTTTAAAGTTGTCTTAATTTCAATTTAATCTCAAAGACTTTGTTCTTTTTTTTTTTTTTTTACAGTTCATGAACATTTTACAAATATTCCGCTCTCCGCTGTTTGCACCTGTAGTGACAATAATGTACCTCTACCTTCCCTTTTTTGTGACATTGTATGGGGATGAAATGTGAATAGCCGCTGAGGTGTTTTTTGAAATAAAGTACCTGTGCTTCCTGTGAAGAATGAGAAAAGTACATCTCCCACTTTCCATCTTTACCATTGTCTACAGATGAACCAAAGAGAGCTGATGAGCTGCATCTCTACCTGGTTTCAGAACTGCACAACTTTAGATCGCAAGACCCTGCAGCGGACAGAATTAAGTTTATAATGTTTACAGTGTCTCTGATTTCTGTTCCCTCAAACAACATCATTATAGTATACTGCACACAATTTCACTTCCATTACTCCCACTGTGAACCGGGACTGGTCAAAACTGCACTCCCTAATATTCATTGTTTATTGTTTTTGCCTTATATTTGTGGAACGTAGGCACTCATGTAGCACTTTATGTAGTCCTGCGTGAGTCTTTTTATGTAGCACCTTGGTTCGGGAGAAATATAGCTTTGTTTCACTGTGTAACACACACTGTTTATGGTTTAAATAGTAAACATGTCAATTATCCTTAATATTCTGCTTAAACACCTTAAAACACTCATAGATATCTCATGCCAGGTTTATTTTATTTAATTTTGGAAGCTTGTCAATGTTTCTCTAAAATAAAAATATAAAACTGTACTTTTCTCTGTATTTTCTTCTAAAACATAAAAATTAATATGTTGAAATTAAATATATGAAACTGTGATCTCAGACTTTTACACAGTACTGTGTATTATGAAAGATATTCATTCATTCATACATTCACTGTCTGTAACCGCTTATCCAATTCAGGGTCGCGGTGGGTCCGGAGCCTACCCAGAATGCACTGTACATCACATTTGGACTGCAGCTCCTTGCCCTGTATAAAGTGCGTTTTAGAGCAGAGAGAGTAATGGAAGTGTGAGAGAGCTGCGTCTGTGACGCTGGAGCTGCGGCTCTCTCTGTGGTTTCTCTGTGGTCTTTTTGTTTCATTTCAGAGATGGAGAGCTCAAAGCTCAGCGAGAGATGAGACAGATAACGTTCTTTCTTTCTGTCTCTCTACCTCTCTCTGCACAGGAAAAGGTTTGTTCATGTCAAGAACCATTGCACTCAACAGCTCTGTATTACCTCCAGTAGGTGCTCAGTAGTGTTTATGAATAAAGTTGTTACTCAATTTCTCTGCAATTTTAAATTATTCTGTATTTTGCTTCCATTGAATGTTCATTATGGGCTGAATTCAGTGAAATGATGCTATGTATTAAGGTATTCTTACAGAGGTACTATAAATAGTACTTTTACAAGTCATACCTATAATGGTAATTTAGGGTCAACGTTTGTGAAATGATGCTATTGTTACAGATTTGTGGTACTGTACAAGTCATAGATATGAACAACTAATCCACCTTCTCAAGGTAAAAATGTTTGTACCTTTCGAGAATAAAGTTACTGCACCTCTCTCCAGTCAGTTTTCTACCTTCTTATGAGAGTGTTTTTATTTATTTATTTTAGTAAAAATATTATTTACTATATCTGGAACCAATTTAAAATCAAATTATCTAAAAGTTTTCAAGAGCGTTTATTTTGAGCCAAAGACGTTTTACAATACAAATATTGCTCAGAGGGGTAATTCAAATCCAACTTCTCAATAAGGGTACTAGAATTATACACTGAGAAAATGTGCCTTTGACTATGTCAGGACAGATTTTGTATATTACTATTTTCACATACAGGTTAAATATGCTATTTCCTTCTAAAGAAGTACATTTAATGTAAATAAATTGCATACATATGTGAGTTACAGAGGTGGACCTTAAGAGCCATGTTGTACCTTTGAGTGTACATTTATAAAGATTGTACCATGGCGGACAATAATCTACCAGTTATAACCTTAACCCTAACCATAACCATATAACTTTTTTACAAAGCACATACCTAGACTGGTAACTGCAAGCTGCACTCTTAGAAAGGAAGCTCTTAAAGTGATATTGTATCATATGACAATTAGTACAGCTTTACCTACACTGGTAATTCAAGGATAAACTAAGGTTAATCTAAAATGATGTTATTATACAAGGCTAATGCATTATATAATCACGTTCATATGCTTTATATTTTCTATAGAAAACAATATGGCTCTGTAACAACCCCCACTCTCTCTCACACACACCCCCAACCCCAGAGCCTCAGAGAGGGAAACTACTGCTAGAAGTCAAATGTTTAAACCAATACACCTTCAGATATGTAACAAAGGAAGACACCACAAAACTAATTCCATCATCAGATCACACACACCCACCATCAAAATATAAACAGTGAATAGAAACAGAAATTATACGTATTTCTTATCAAACTAAGAACGTTTATTCAGTAATAAACAATACAAACATAAAGTGTATTTAATTGAGATATACATTTTGTAACCCAGTGTCTGTACATTCATTTACAAACATGACCTGCTGCTTTTTAAATGAAAGTTTTCAGATGCAGAAATATTGCACACTAAAAACTGCCATTCCTACTAATGTATTAAGCACAGGAACATAGTTAAAATTAAAAACAAAAACAAAACAAGGGTGCAAAGAGTCTGTTACACCACTCTAACAAGCCTTAACTCAGTATTGCTTTTTGAGAACGGAATATCACCACCTGTAAATGTGCCAAAAGAGGGTGCATACTTTACAGACATCTATGCTCAGAAGTAAGTTTTCAGATATTTCCAAGTGAGAGATGGAGTTGTTCACTACAGTTGCCCACTGCCGGTGGATCAGAAGACCTGTTTTGTTACAGCTGCAGCTTTCTGTTAAAAAAAAATAGTTCAGTTCAATATAGAAATTAAAATGATTTATGATGTGGTATCTACCAAAGACTAATGCTCAAAGGCACTCAAAAATATTCTCCATAAAAAGCATATTTGGAAAAATTAAGCCACGTAAACAAAAGCACTCATCTGATGAGTGTACAGAAAATGAAGAACATTTTAGTTCAGTAAACTTCAGTAACTCACTTGACGAATCGATGTCGGCACTTCTTTGGTAGTCCTGTTTCCCCAAGCAACACAAATATAGCAAGGAGTGTTAATAACACAGAACAGTTGGTATAGAAAAACTGTGAGAAATAAACAGTATATAAATGCAGAATAAATGGTACTGTAAAATCTTAAATAGGACCATTCCGTAGGCATGATATGAGTAACTTTGTTGCAGTTGGAACAAAACTCTGTATCTCTGTTTTTCTTTTTAACAATTTTCATCTTTGGACAGAACTAAGAGAAATGTCTTAAAATGGCTTGAAATGATGATGTTACAGTAAATAACAGTCAAAGTTAAGATGTGTTTTACTTCCATTGTAACCCTGGAGATTCAATGTTCTGTTCCAACAAGGACTTGTTACATGCATTAAATTAATCATCATTTAAAGTCTCAAGATATAACAATATGATACTCAGCTGGAATAAAAAGCACATTAGCGTATTCTGTAACCATTTATTTTAGAGCCCCTATTGTTCAAGTATAGAGAACCAAAAAAATGTTTTTGTTTGGATATTAAAATTTGCATAGATATATTTCTTTATCACGTTTGTATAAACAGTTTTCATCTTGGTGACATCTTTTTATTGTTTTTTTTTTTATTATTTTGCGAGTGTGTTTACTGACCTCACAACAGGCTTGTCATTTACAAGAAACGCAAAATCAGGTTCTGAAACATTTTCCTTTGGACACCTCAACAAGTTATTTCATAAAATTATGTAAAACAATATTTGTTTCTGACAAAAAACGCCTCGCACTGTATGAAACTGAAGTCAGTGTCTTTGTGTGGAGAATCCCAGAAGAGATCTGCCAGACTACACTAAGGCTACTGTAAAGTACAGAAGTGTAATTGTACAAGAGGATGTTTGTATTGGGTGTGTTGGGCTCACAAAGGAATCACAAAGGTACGAGAGTAAAAATGTGCTTTTCCAAACAAAAATGTCTGGAAATGGTTGGTTGGGAGTAAAGGCTACCCATTAATTTGAAAGGCTTCGTAACACAATTGACATAATATTTGTTACACATAAATTGTGACTCAAATGTCCAAATAATTCTGATACCAGTTTATACTGGAAATCAGGAAATGTGCGGTGGATGGGTTCACCAGCACAGGGATTAAGCACCACTACCTAAAACTGTCTGTGACTGTGTGTTTGTTTGTGTGTATGTTTACTCACTGCTAAAGTAATATAAAATGTAGATCAGGACCACTGCCAAAGTCAGAAGAACACCAACACTTGGCCAGAGAATCAGTGGTTTACAGCCTGCAACAGAAACAATCACAGCAGCCATTATATGGCAAGAAAATATAACGTCACAATATTTGAACAAAGTTTCACAGTACCCAGCTAAAAAAATACTTTACAAATGTATCCACAACATTTAATAAACACATCTGTAATTAAAATAAACATCTACAGAACACATTTAAGCCTAACGTCAAGCATGATTTTATTCTTAATATATTTCCCCAGCTCCTATACATCACTTGAATTGCACCAATATATTTAATTTTTGTAAGTTTTGGGAATAAGCCAGAATGAAGGAAATGCAGGAGCCAAACAGCACAGTCATATTTACAAAATGACTAAAAACATTGCATATAATAACTCATTTGAATTAACATTTGCCAAACACTTTAGAAATATGATTACAAGCGAGTACAAACAAAAGTCGTAAAACAAGTTTAATAGGATGAGATGATATTCTCACACAGCTGGTATATACTTGTCCTTCAGAATATATTCAACATGTTTGCTTATTGCCACTCCTACATCACACTGAATGTAAATCACACTTTTTAAATCAAATTTTCTTCCATATTTATTTGTCACAAAGTATGTCAACTAGGATCTAATTACACAATCCGCAAACCTGGGAGGGTGAGGGCAAGCACAGGTCTGTTATATCATTTACAATATGCCCACACCTGCTAGATGAAGGGATACGCCGAGTCATCCGACTCAACCAGAGAATGAGGCAAGCTGTTCTTTCTTGGATTCCCAGCTTCACATGGCTGAGCCTGAATTCTATAAAGTTCTGATCAACTACTTTAAAAGGTTTTAAAACTCCTATGTTAATGTATTAGAACACATCCACTTTAAATCTTTGCACAGCAACCCATACCTTTAACGGGCTGAACGTTAGAAGGGCAGACATAAGGTTTTTTCTTCTTAATGATCTTCACAGTTGGAGCTGGTGAAGTAGGTGGGTGTTCTAAGAAACAACACAAAACAATTGTAACATGGAATACATAACAACGGTAATAAGAATTCCAGGACTGCTGAGATGTGTTCCATCCATGCTGTAGTACCTTACACACACAAACATTTTACCAAAAAATAGGAAACAGACACAAGTAGGTTAAAAGGGAAAGCTTCACTGTAAGTTGTACATTTATGACATAATCGTACGTATCGTACCCAGCAAAATTGTATCTATATCTCTTTTTAGGTTAACATACCGCCTGCCCTTTATGTTGTGTTAAAATATCATAATTTCATATCCAAATGATATGGTCCAAAAGTTGGCTCTTTTGATCCGAAGTTTTTGTTCCAAAGGTTTCTTCAAGATGCTCGATGTGACCAATTAAATGCTTTTTAAACTTCTTTTGTAGTTTTCCTAATATTCCAGCATGCAGAAGTATGTTTTTACAGTGGATCAGAAAAAACAAATTAGCATTTCCATGATTAGTGTTTCCATTGCTTTCATGTAGAAAAGGACCAACTTTCTCAACTGGTGAATGAATAACTTCTATGTATTTGCGCCAAGGCAGAGGTTTCCATCATTAAAATTCCAGTGTGCATTACTGACCGAACTGTCAACATGATTCTCTCTTCAGGGCAGCTCAAATAATGGTAGAGGATGCTAAAAAAAATCCAAATAAATAAAGAAATTAAATTAAAATTAAAGGTAAATACACCTCCTCTACCATTTAAGCCCAATCTTTGTGTATTAATTCGAGATGATGATGATTATTATTACTATGACAACCTTTTGACACATGAAACAAAGAAGTGTCCATCCAAAACCAATCGATTTTGAGACCACATTAGGGTAGTCTATCACATGGGGAACGTAATTCTTTAAGCAGTGTCATTATAGCCCTCAGTATGAGATGATAGTGTTCAGTGACACAGTAAGGTCAGTACTATGGTCAGCTAGGTGTAAACAGTGGGCAAAGAGAAAAATACGAATCAAATCAAACATCATTGACCTGTGGTGTCCCCAAAGGATCCATCTTTGAGCCACTGCTGTTTAATCTCTATGTTACCACTAGGGAAAATCCTTAAAAGTAATAAAATAGCTTATCATAACTATCATGCAGATGACACTGAAATGTACTTAGTTCTGTCACCAGGTTACACACTATGCTATTCCCTAGTGTCAATAAATAATTGGTTGAGGGAATGTATTCTTCAGCTTAACAAAAAGCGAAGTGATTATATTTGGTAATAAAAAGAAATGGCTTGAGGTCTGTGTACATATCAACACCGCTCTAAACAATAAAGACCAAGTTAGAAATCTTGGCATTGGACTCAGACCTGAACTTTAATGCTTAAGAAAAGGCATCTTCCAAAATCAGATTTTTACAATCGCATGGAAATATCAAAGTTCCATTTTTTTATGTTTTTTATATGTAAATGATAATACAATTCAAACATTTATCTCCAGCATGCTGGACATGATGGTGCCATTAATTAGTGCCATCATTAAAATGCCTCTGACTGCTTGAAGTGTATGAATCCAGGAGGCCCTTCAGATCACTTGGGACTGGTCAGTTAGCTTGTAGTGTCCATGTACCCAGGGTGAGGCAGCTTTCGGTCATTATGCTGCCTGCTCCTGGAACGGTCTCAGGGTCAGATTTGCCCCGATCTTCAAATTGCGATCTTCAAATTCAGACTAAAGTTCTTCCTGTTGTCCTATGGTTTTGCTTAGCACTCACTGCGCTTAATATCGCACTACAATGAACATGTATATATTTAAATGTCTCCTACATTTTTTAACTTCCTTTATTAATTTTTCGCTATATTGAATATAAAGTTTTTATTTTAATTGTTTTAATTATCTTTTATGATTTAAATAGTTTTACTGATACATTTGTTTTACTGCATTAAAAACCTATACCTTTTTTCAGTAAAGCTATTTGAATTATTGTTGTTTATGAAAGGTGCTCTATAAATAAACTTGCCTTGCCTTACCTGATTAGACAAAAAAAAAAAAGTAATGAAGAGTAATGAATTATTTTGCTTCATGCAGACATATAGATTTTGTTTCAGGTGATTTGCTCCAAGTTATGGTCTGTGTGTGTGTTTAAGCACCTCCAGGTCTGATGTAGTATCCTGCTGGAGTGGGGCTTATGTATTTTTGGTGGTTGAAGATGCAGGTGTAGAGGCCCGACTCTTCACTCTGCAGGCTGCTGATGCGCAGGGAGTAGGTGATCTTGCTGGAAATCTCATTCACCGAAGGGTGGAAGCGAGTTCTGTTGATGCCTGGTCCGTACACTTGTGCAGAGTTTGCACTGGTGGAGTGCACCAGGAACTCCAGACCCTTAGTGTCCGGTAAGAAACGGTACCAGAACACCTTCTGACACTGGTGGTCTGGACACTCACAGGACAGGGTCTCCGAGCCGCCAATCTTGGGAAAGAGGACCTTTACTGCAAACGCTGTGAAATAAACCAGGGCAACACACTGAGTATCGCTTTTCACATCAATCAGAACATGGCACGTAAACTTAATTCAATTAGATAAATCATTTAATTAATCTCATCACTGTCTGAATGGCTGGTTGATTTTTTTTTTGTTATTTTTCCTTTTCAACACAGTATTAAAACCTCGGTTGATTTTTTACAATGTGTGAAAATGTCATGAGAGGTGGAACATCAGAAAGAAGTCAAAACTGATTATAAAAAATTGCCTGGAATAATGTTTTAACATGAACTTCAACTGATTTTTTAACCATTTTGAAAAAACAAGGTTACGGTTTTAGTCAAACAGCGACCCTCTAAGTTTGACAACTAAAGCCCAGTAGCACACAGAAGGTTTAAACTTTTTCTCTCTGCTGGAACAATTTTGCAACAGGATAAAGCATGAGACTGGAAATAAGGTGAAGAGGAAAAGACAATAAAAAAGATAATAGTTTTGTAAGAACAGAAAGAGCAAAAGCCAGTGTTTGAAGGGTGTAGTTGGAAAAGGTTTTGTGTCTCATCTGACAGCATCCTATTGCAAAAGTGCATTTTCCTTTTCTATTATATGTCTGTATGACGAGAAATATTAGAAAGCTGTTGAGAAATACACTGAGATATACTAAGGCATTTAGATTTTTCCAGGGGGCCTGAAACATTGGAGTAAAATACATATTTTGAATGAGCACAGGTTTCGAACAGAAGTGAGAATGTCAGTTAGAAGGAAGTTAAATTATTATTGCGACAGATGTTTGAAAACAACCGGATACTAACATTGTTTTAAAAACATTTAATTATATATTCATTGTATTAATATTCATATTTAAAAGAATTTCATAATCGTTAAATGTTAAATATACTGAAGCAAATCATACTTTATGTCAGTAACTTAAACGTAGTATGTTGTCGCTCTCTACAAAAGTAATATGTCTATTATTTTACACCATTTAAATGCAGGCATTGTTCCATATATAGTGTGAATTTTACATGATGAATGAGCCTACAGAATATGCTACATTACTACTTCTTTACTATGAACAGCTGCTACTCGTTAATGTATTATTCTACAGAGTATAAATGTATTTTGTGCACTTATATTAACAGTTAAGATTGTTTTGCCTTCTTCTGTCGTGTCACAATTTTGTCTCTCTCTTTCTCTCTCTCTCTCTCTCTCTCTCTCTCTCTCTCTCTATATATATATATATATATATATATATATATATTATTGACAGCAAAAATATATTTCACATCCACAGACATATCCAGTACATTCTGCTGATATAGAATTTTTCCCAATGATAATGTATGCATTTCTTATGCACTTAAGAAATTAGAAATTCAACATTTCTCTAATTGCATGCTTTACTTACCAGCAGTGTAGTGTAAGTAGTATACAAACCTTATTTAATTGCAAATCTAATGTACAGTGAAGATGCCGTTGGGCCTAATGTAAATAATTAAATAAAAAAACTTTTTGTCAAAAAAAAACAAAACAAAAAGAACCCTTCTTCAATACACTCATAATTTGCCATTATAATAAAATATGTAACAATAGGCAACCTTCATTCACTCAAAATAAATTCTCTTTCACTCGGTGACAGTGTGATGGTGGTCGGAAGATCAAGGCCTAGTCCTCAACTCTGTATTTATCTCACTCTAACACATCTTTAATTAAGAACAGATAAGACTTACTTGTGCCTAAAAGACACAGGAACGTCCAGGTGTGACAGAGGGTCATCTTTGCTGGTGTTGCTCCGCACGGTGTGTGTGTGTGTGTGTGTGTTTGTGTATCTTCGCTTTACTGTTTCTGTTCTTCTGTCCTTCTTCTTGTTATGTCATACAGCAGGGAGGAACTCACATCTCAGCCACATTCACAGAGCCTATCAGAAAGAGAGTACACACACACACACACACACACACACACACACACACACACACACACACATAAAACTGAGAAGATTCTGTTATACAATAGATGCAAAGGAGTCATTCCCTTCTTTTTAAACTGTGACACAGAAACTAAAACAAGTTTTGCGCTAAAGTTTTGGCACCCGTTTTAAAAACATACAAGGATCTTCTGTGATGATAAGTCCTTCTGCAAAATTTAACACCCAGTGATGGATTTGATGGATTTATTAAACTGAAGATATATTCAGCATAAAATGTGAAAGTGGCCTGTTTATTCATCACAGAGAGTAAGAGTTGTAGTCATGTAACAGGTGAATGCAGGACTTTTTGTGTAGCATGGTGTGCTACTGCTTACCTGTGGTGCATGTTACCCACTATACTACAAAAAACACTAGTAAATTTTATACTAGTAATAAACAAAAAACTACACAAATATAAACAGAAATATTTTTATGTTTGGTCTCTTTAGATGATGTGAGATGTTTTTAATTATTTCCACTTGTACAATTGACAATTTGACCAGATTCACAACTCTTGTATATCACATTAAAGCAAACAAACAAATAAACAAAAAAGCCCACAATTAATATTAGATTAAAAAAATTAGGGTCTTTAATTACCAACAAAAAAGAAGGGTCTTAGTAGTGACTCAACTCTCTCAGCAGAGAGTTTGAACGCATTCAGGGTTGCTCAGTTAGCATTCAAAATATCGTTTGCAATTTGTAAACAAAGTAAATATCAAACACAAATAAACTACTAAAAATTAAGAAAATCTTCACCACTTTAAATGAAGCCTGTAAGGACTTTCTTTTAAGTTGACAACAAGAGCTGAGATGTTCTTGCTTTTCGTTTCCAACATTTAAAAAATTTATTTCTCTCTTCTCTCACCTCAAACTGCGAGCACAGTTCCTAACGCTAACCCAGATCCAGGTGTGTGACCTACAGCAACATCTGCAGCAACCTGCACCTCAGCACTACTGGAGTTAGAAGAAACCACAGAAAAACATGGCCTTAATCACATATTTACTGCTGCTAGATTTTGGTAACCCACTTTTTTGATAACACCACACAATATAATGATCTGGTCCTGGGAGAAATATTAACTTATGGTAAAAACAAATAAAAAAAGGCCTAGGGTTTGGAGATAACATTGTCTGTAAGATAACAACAACTATTATTATCACAGTGCGCTATATTATATCTCAAGATTTTGGTAATGGAACATAATCTTGTAGCTCCAAAAACAGTGAAGCAACAAAGTTGGTTTAAATTACTTTATTTGATTAATTGTTGCAATTTTTTGACATTGTACATAGAAACTGCATTTTCAATTTAAGTAAAAAAAAAACACCCTCAAAAAATGACATTGCGCAATATTTTCTTTTAAAGCAGCAGTGTACTGGGCTTATCATTGATATGGTTAGTATCAAAGAACACTGAACTGCTGAATTCTTTAGTACAAACAGATTCTAATAATTACTATTTAACTAATTACAGCGCTGTGTGAAACATTAATATCACAACGTTCATAGCGTTTGATAGTATCTTGTAAGCGGCACCAGTGTCTTTTCGTTCTGTTCCAACTCATACCTCAGGTTTTATACCTCAGACAAAAACAGTTTCATCTCCATATGGTGTACTGGGAAAATGTCTTAAAACACCACAATGTCGCCTTTGTTTCTTATCTCTCATGCCTATAAAAGATTATCATTTGGCACATGGATTGTATATGAATAAGACTTTAAAAAGTGATGAAACAAAAAGAAACATAATGTATTAAAGATAAAACTGCCTAAACATATGTCCATCAGTGCTGTCTGGGGAAAGTCATCATCATCATCATCATCATCATCTTCTATTCCGCTTTTCCATTTCAGGGTCGCGGTTGGGGAAAGTCATTAATATTTAATATATAAATTCATGTTACAAATTATTTTACTCAAAATAGCACCACTGCAAAACCGCAAAAACAAATTGTAATGTGCTAGTGCAGCACTAGGTTCTCAAACTAGGGATCAGGACCCCACAAAGGGTCGCTTCATTTACAAACTGGGGCATTAAGGTCATTTCTGCTTTTGTGTATATTTTAGCGTGAAAGACTCCTAAATCTACGCAAAGAACAATCCTTTGTAGTTGTCAATGATCATACACATTACTGACGTAAATCCAAATAAATAAATAAAAAAGATCAGAGAGAACAAAGAACATTCCTAGAATACATTTGGGGTCATATTTCCTAAAGGTTTGGGAACACTGGCAGTACAAGCATCGCTTTAAAACTGCAGAGGTCAGTAGCACATGAGTCAACAAAACTGTACAGTAATTTGAGGGAGCCTGAGAACTTGATAGTAAACAATCCTGAATGTGGTAATCTATAGAATGATTAACCATCTACAAACCTACCATTCAAGAAAGACTGATTCTTAAACATATTTTTGAACATTGCATTAACTGACAATACCGTTAAGAAACACTGTCATTATCTTATTGTTCTGTTCTGTTATGACAAACATGTTTTATAAAATTAGTTTTTTATGAGTGCTGGTAACATCGCTATGTTTAAGCGCAAATGGAGCTTCAGATCCTTTCTGCTAAAGCTGGAGGCTTAATTGCACATAATGAGGCTTTGGAGGTTAAGGTGGGAGTTTGGGCCGCACGTCTGAAGGATCCTCACCCCCAGTGTGATATGAAGGTTTACAGAGGCCCCTGAGCTTCATGAGGGTCGTACAGGAGGAGGATGTGGGTGAAGCACACGCCTTGGGGGTCGAAGGTTTGACACACACTGGGAACAAAACCACATTATTCTTTGAAAACAGGAGATCTCAGGGGGCTTCAAAAGGAAAAGGTGCTGGCACATTCACATCTACAGGGCTTTCAAATATAGGCTTACAAAAGCATACACGCGACTCTGACAATTCAGAGAAGCAAATATGTTAACTGGTATGTGAAAGTATGGAAAGCATATTTAATAAGTGCGTTGCAACAAAACCTTTTTTCTAATGTGATTTCATTTCAAACAATTTTCAAACATTTCTTTTAGTTCATTCATCATACAATGTTTAAAGTAGCTGGCGTTTTTAAAAAAACTAAATGAAGTAATGTGGGACTTTGAAGTGACAGTTGTGGTTTCATGTCGACACTGAACACAAAAGTAAATAATAATGATTTTAAAAAAGATCCAATGCACAGTGACATTATTAGAGACATTAAGAACAATGCAGCTGAAGTTCTCATTCTCAACTCTTTAAGAATCACAATGTTCCTTGTCCTCTTAGAGATGCACTATTATCGCCAATGATCACACTGTTTTTATTGCCTGATTTGATTTTGATAGGTGCTATATTTTCCTCTCTTCTTGGGGGCAAATGAGGTCTACTCTGAGAAAAGGATTAAGCAGGTGGGAGCAGTGTCCTCATTTGCACCAAATGCACCTGCCATACATCACATAAATACACTTGAACAGTATCATAACAAAGAAAATGGTATGTTTATAAGTATATTTATCATAATAATAAGCTCAGACACATTATAATAGTGACAACCCTCAGAGTACTGTCAGGACATGAAATTCTGGGAAAAAGCGTTGTCTGCTTTTTTCAAGGAACCTTGAAATTGTCTGTGAATTTGATACATTACACATGCACCTGCCTTCAGATAATTTCCCCACAATAAAGGAGAAACATGCAGATAAATAGCACCACCCTGAGTCAAAGTTTGGAATGAACTGTCAAACATACGACAAAAAAAGGGTCACTGTTAAGTACTGTGCATTTCTGGCCTGCTTGATATGCAGTTACAATCATCACAACACACCACAATCATGGAAATACTGATAAAGCTGACATATGTGAATTAGCACTTCTAAACTATCTGTGACATTGTTGACCAAATTTAGAACTTCGAGAAGAGCATTAGGGACTAATCAAGGTATTGAGTGTAATCCTGAAAAGTAGGTTTAAATTAGGGCTGGGCAATTAACCGAAAATGAAATTGAAAATATATGAAAAATGTTTCCAAAACTGAGATTTAAAAGGAACAATTAAACAAGGCAAACCACACAATCTCTCACAAATAGGTAAAGCTTTCATCTGCTATGGACAGCAGAAAATCTAATTCCACTTCAGCTTCAAATTCCTGTTCATTCCTCCACTGTGAAAAAAAGAACACTAATGACCTTTTGGACGAGACATGCTCTAAAACATCAGCTGGACACATGAAAAAGGCTTTATGTACTGATTAGTTTCAATATACTTTTTTAAAACTTGGATTACCTGGATAATCTGGATTATGAAAAGTGTGGAAATACAAAACTAAAATTAAAAACTTCAAACATAATCTGAAAACTCAAATAATGTATTTATTACTAAATTTAATTTCTAATTTTCTTTTGATGTGTTTTCTATTTTTCTGGTGTAACACTATGTTCGTTTTGACTGGAAATTAAGTTAATAGGGGTATTCTCTGACTTTTGCACAGCACTGTACAATACATTAACGGTCAAATAAGAGAATTAAGTCACAGACTTCCTGAATCCATATAATATTAACTTACAAATTCATTCATTGTCTGTAACTTCTTATTCATTTCAGGGTCGCGGTGGGTCCGGAGCCTACCCGGAATCAGGGGGCGCAAGGCCAGAACACACCCTGAAGTGGGCACTTTACAAACTGTAAAACATCATTTATATTAAATGGTGTTTATTTAAAGTGAGAGAGTAGGATGTGTACAGCAACATTTTGTTGTTGTCCTAATATCAAAATATCTGGTTTACCATTGTCAACTGTGCAAATACATTTATGGTCAGTAGTAGCAGATCATGCATCTCTACCCTATAACAAAAGTCCAAAATTCATGTTCCAAAAAAACAAAAAGTTCAGAGAAATATCAGAAATGCTGTTTTCTGGTCCTATAGGTTAAAAAGGGGTCAGGCTGCAGTTTAGAGATTGGCCAGGTGTAATAAGCATGTGTTATATATGATTACAGCCCTCCCTGAATCTTTCCAGTCTCCCTAGAATGAGTGCAGAGAGCTGACCGAAAGACATCAAAGCCAGGTAAATGATCAGCACGCAGTCTACAAACTGTCACAACATGCCCAGAATGCTCTCATCCCAGAGCTTTTCTTCTTCTGTCCTGTTGTCCAACTCATCCTTTGCTTTCTTCTTCTCTTTTTTGTGCCTTGGTTTTTCCATTGTAAGTTCATTTCTTTCCTCTGTGTGCTCCACCACTAAATCCTGTACTTCCACACTCTGCATTCCTCCATCACCTCTATCCATCCCTTCTTCAACACACCCTTTAGACACCTCTCCCTCATCCTCTCTCTGTCGTTTCCTATGATTTCTTTCTTTTCGTCTCATTCTCTTTTTGCTGACTACTCTCTTACTCCTGCAATCATCTTCAAGGCTGGAGTCTCCTTCTCTGTGTTTTTTATCCTTCTGTTTCCTCCTCTCTTTGTCCTCATCTGTCCCTTGCTCTTCTGCAAAACTCTCTCCTTTCTGTCTCCTTGCTTTCTTTGCGTGGCCTTGTACCTCCTCGCTTTCTCTCCTTTGCCTCTTTTTGTTCCTCCCTCTCCTTTTGTCTTTTTCAGAGTCTTCATCTTGCTCTCTCCTCCTCTTTATCCTTTCTTTTATTTTCCTTCTCCGTCTCCTCCTGTCCCTACTGCTGTTGCTGCTACTGCTGCTATCACTGCTACTGCTACTACTGCTACTATAAGAGGAGGAGTCGGAGCATGAGAAGGAAGAGCTAGATGACTCTGCCTTGCGCCCCCTTCGCAATGATCGTCCTGTAAGACCAGGGATGAGTGGGGGAGGATACGATGGGTAGCCTTGGCCCCACTGGTGCTGCACTGGGAACCTGCCCCTAAAGCCAAAGTAACCGGTTCGAGGTTGAAACGGTGAGCGCCAATTATGTGGTGGACGGAAGGGAGGTGGAGGACGACAAGGCAGAGGTGATGGAGGATGAGGACGAATTGGATGCTCCTCCTCAAACTCTTCACTCTCTTCCAACCCCTCCTCTGTTTTTCTCTGTCCTGAGGCTTCAGAACCTGCACCTCTTTTGGGCTCCAGCCCTCGAGCTTTCTGAACCTGGATGTAGTCAGCCAACTCATCCTGAAACGAGTCATACACTTTCTTCTGCGATTTGCATAATCCAGTTATCTTCTTTTCTCTGTCAGGAAACACAAGAGTTACATGATAATACATGCAATTGATTTTAGCAACACAATTAGACGCAAATTTATGCTTAAAATGGGAGTTGATGTGAGAAGACATCAAATTAAATCCACTCACTGTGCATAGTGTTTGCTGCCCTGCATGTGAGCCTGATATGTCTCTACAGAGCTTAAAGTCACATTGCACACTTGGCATGTTAGAGAGCTTGCTGTCAAATAGAATAACAGGGGAGAGAAAGAGAATGATAAAATGAGAAGTGAAAAACAAAAAAATAATTCTCTTATATATAGTCTTAGCCACAGACACTCCGCCCACAAGTTGACAGAGACTCTGATACTTTCAGCATCCTGTGAACTGAGAGGACAAACTGCTGTTGTTTTGAATGTGAAGTATGTTCCTATTCTTGCTTGAAATTGTAGTATTTATTATTTCATAATGCACAATTTTATCTCAGTGCATGATAGGACTAGTTTAGACTCTTTTAATAAGGAGCCATACTTGTGTAATCCATGCTGAATGTGGACTGGCCTTGTCTTTCTGAGGTAAGCAAGGTTTTCCCAAAAAAAGACATTGTTTAGGAAATGGTTTTGGGAAATGTTACTGAGCTCATCCATTGATATCCACCACAAAATCGTGTTAGATTTTAAAGCAGTTCTACGAGGACTGGATTATCACAGCCAGCCAATATTGATCTTAGGATCTTGACCCTTGCATACAGAGACTTCTCTGTATTCTCTGAATCTTATAATGATATTCATTCATTCAGTCAGTCATTATTTGTGACCGCTTATCCAGTTCAGGGTCTCAGTAGATTTGGAGTCCACACAGAATCATTCAGTACAAGAACACACTGGATAGGGTGCCAGACCATCAAAGGACACCACACATTTACAAACACTTATGCATTGCCAATCCATGTACTAATCTCTGATTTGGGACTGTGGGTAGAAACGGGATCACCCAGAAGAGACCCATACAGACACAGTGGCAACACACCAAACACTTCACAGTCACATGAGGCAGGGCTCTGATCCACAACCCCTAGACCCTGGAGATGTGCGAAAGCGGCACCACCTGTTGGGCCACTGTGCTGCCCATTTAATGGTACTATGTACAGTAAATGAAGAAATCCCAATTATTTATTTATTTATTTTTTACTTTTTACTATTTGCTGGTTGTGTCTGTCACAGAATTGTGAACCCCTCCCCACCTTTACTTCTAAAAATAACGATATGCTCTTTGTAATAACCCCCTTTTGTTATAGCATTACACACGTTTACCAGTCTTTTGTTGCCCCGTCCTAAGTATTGTTTAAATGTTACTGGAATCTAATAAAAACTGGGCATAAGTTTTTCAAAATTCAATACAATTTCTCAGTTTCGACATCTGAAATATTGCTTTTTTTTTTTTTTACTGTTTTCAATTAAACGTAGGGTTTATGACTTACACATGATTGTATTCTGTTTTCATTTACATTTTAGCACATTGTTCCAAATTTTTTGGAAACTGGGTTTACGAGTACATCTTATTTATTTATCTGAGGCTATATCTATCTAATATATATATATAATTGCATCCAAAAGGGAAACATCAAAGGATAAACTAGAGTCGAAATCCTTATAAAATACAGGAAACAAGATACAGACCACTACATTTGTCACCATCTGTTTAAAATACTTAAATCCTTGTAAAGAAGTTGGGTGACTATCTCAGACCCCAGACATAAATTACCTAGACTGTAAAAATCTGAGATTTAAGCTCTATCCCATGTATTTATAATATCCTCTAAACCCACATATTTGCAATTGTTTGGTTTTGCCAATTAAATAATTAGCTGTACACTTTCTAAAATATGCTTAGTGTTGTGGCTACAGGAATATTCACAGAGACACTGATTTTGCTGAGGTTTTCAACAAGCTACTAATTCATGCAGGTTGTTTGTGTTTGCAAATTGTTATGGGCAATGTTTATGGTCAAATACAAAGCCAGAAACATATACCGTACGCACCTTGCTCAGAGTCTTTTAAGAATTTGTTGAGCATCTCCTGCCGAGCATGATTTCGCTGGTGCTTGCGCCCACTGTAGTGCTGCTGGGCCATAATTGGGTTGTTGAAAGAAGCCGTGCACAACTTACAATACTTGTCAGGGTCACTCAGATCAACCTCTTGAGTGGCAGAAGCAGCACTCTCCTCCTGGTCGTCATCTGCTTCTACCCCTGCAGCACCTTCCTTAGTGGGCACAGGAGGAACTGCAGCATCAGGAGAAGCTGTGGTCCTGCTGTCTGCTGAACACAAAATACTTGAGCTGTAGAGATGCATCAGAGCATTGTCATGCATGTATCTGAAGGCAGTAGGTCAAGTGCAATGATTATTATAAACAGCTATAATAATCAAATTATGTGCCCATTATTTTCTATAACGTATCATTTATATATTTTCTGTATTTCACCAAATCATGTTTTTGTATTTACATACCAGTTTTTTGATCTGGTGTAATTTGTAATTTGACATTTATGATGCACTGGATCACTTTGAGAACAAGATTTTTAAGAAGCTGGCTACAAAAGATGATGTGTGAAACTAAAAAAACTGATATGTCCCTATCACTTACCTGTAGAGGGGGCAGTGTCACTTTTCTTCATGTTCTTGGCATGGATTTTGCCCTCATAGTGTGATCTGGCAACCACAGGGGAGCTGAAAACCATATTGCACAGCTCACAGTGCTTCTCTGGATTTACTTTACCACTCTGTTAAAAAGACAACATAATGTAACCACACCTTTAAAATATCAATACACTTAAGCAAAAGCTACCAAATCTGTACTATCCTTACATGAAAGCTGCAAGATTCTTGACTTTGCTTGTTCTTTTCAGCTTTCTTGCTCTGAAGGTATATCCGGACTCTCTGAGCATGCTTCTTTCCCTAATAAGAGAAAAATTACCTGTATACATGTTTTTTAAATCTCATTCATCAGCATACTATCACATAAGTTACACATTTTAAAACATTTTATTTGCCTTACTTCATAAACCGTCTATTCAATCTAAGGTGTGGCTGTGATTTTCAATAAAGTCATATATATATATATAATACTTATAAAAGCATTCAGTGGGATGATGACATATTGTGAATGATTTTACAAACCTCATAATGAGAAACTCTTTGAGACTCAAATAGCAATACTGCCTCACACACCTGACAGAAGGTATCTGTCAAAAGGCCTTTAAGAAGCTCACTGTCATTCTGCTTGTCTGTTAAGGGAAATAAAATAGACAGAAATTGTAATTCAAAATGAACAATACAAAGTAACAAATACTGTTAAATACTGAATTCTAACATGCAATTAATTCAACAAATTCAATAATGTCGCTTCATTCTGTCGTCTCTCCATGAAAAGCATAAAAAATGTACAAATAAAAGCCCAAATACAGGTTAATCATGTATATTTAAACTTTTTAAAGTGAACACAGAATAGATGGCTATACAATTGTATTGTGTGTCTTGGTTTGACCCTGAGTAGATCTGTAATGTGTTATAAGGACATAAATGCATGTGTGTGTGTGTGTGCACCTTAGAATACACATGGTCCAAATTTTTATTATAGTTTATCCAGCTTTTCAACAGAGAATGTCTCAACTGACTTTCATACTAGAGTAAAGATTAGACTCTCTGCGCCAAGAAACTGAGTCTTTGGTTTGGTTCCCAAAGACAGTGACTAGACCTAAGCCCAGACAACATTTTTACTCGTGTCCATTCAAAAATGCAGCATAGTCCCAGATTAGGATTAATCTCAGTTTGAGAGAATCAATTCAATGTTTGAACACAACAGAAAATCCTGTAGTTTAAATACCTGCATTGTAATTAGAAATGTGTTCTTAATGTTCTCTATCTAATATCTGTAGCACACTCTGCTAGATGTTTTACACACCTATAAACTTTATATTAATTTTTAATAAACCATTAGTTATAGGCGGGTTTTGTCGATTTAGTTGTTTTGTTCATGGATACAGAAATAGGAAGAATGTTAATATTCAGACACATACGGGCATAGACGGAAAAAGATCAAGCGGTTAAAAAAAAAGGTTGCAGGCTTGTCTTACAGTTTGGAAACACTTTCTTAATACTGCAAAATTTGCTTCCTTGGCATACTATTATTATAGTTAAAAAACAATCAATAAGCAATATACAGTACTGTTAATGTAGACTTAGGCTTATCTACAGTCAAGTTAATTTACAATTTAGAGCATACACTTTACACCCCATCTTTCTTACTTGTTTTTTTTTTTTTTTTGGAATTTTAAGACTCTGTTGCTAAATGTAACATCACCAAATGTTAATATTCGTCACCCCTAAGAAAACCTTGACTTCTATATTAACCATCTCAACACTTTCCACTACTGAACCTGTGACGTGTGCGATTAGTCCCCCAGGCTTTCAAAACATAGAGCAGTCAAATATTATAACAGCTGTACTCTTGATCTCTGCATACTGATTTAAAAGAATGCAATTTAATAAGAGGTCAACTTTTAGATTACATTGAAATTTGAAGATGACAGTTTTAAAATTAATAAGTGTGCTAGTCAAAAAAAAAAGAAAAAAAAGAAAAAGCATTTTCCCCAAATAAAATGTACAAATTAAAATACTAAAAGCTGTAAATTGTAATCTTGCAACTGTCATAAACTTAGATGCTGAAACGCACACTTAAGGATCTAAAGGTCAATTTACGGATTAGGGAAGAGGGGTGAATCATTTTCATATTGCACTCAAGTGCAATTTTCATTTTGCAGGAGCAGGAGCAAAATTTAACCACAACACACACTTGATGAACCATCTGTAAGGTTTACAGCTCACCTAACACAATCAAACACTCCCAAACACCCACATGCTGTGACTACAACAGAGAAAATAAACAAACAAACAAACAAAAAAGCCTCTCTTCAGTTAAACCCCTAAAAACTAATCTATTTTCATGAAAATATTTAGAAAAATGTAAGCTATAACCAAGTGTCTTGAAAGAGGCTCAAATATAAATCTACACCTTCACCCACTTTCTGCATGCACAGAGTTCTGATTTTGTAACTAATCCCAGTCAGAATGTGATAAAAGAAGTGTAGGTTTTCTGAATTTGCTCATTGGAGACTGTATTTGGAACATTGCATTTCAGAAGCAGAAATGCTCATCCTAGAGTTGATTAGTTTGCTCATGACACGTCATCTAGAATTGAAGCAATAATTATGGACAGTTCTGGAGGTAGACGTTTTCTTAAAAAGGGAAAACGTCCACACTTTAACTTAAAACCAGGTTTCATCCAATGTCCAAGGCAACTAGTAACTGGAGACATATTGAAAAAATAACTTATTTTTAAACAATTTCCATCAGATTTTTCTGTCTACAACACAAAATATTGTAAAACGTTCAGCCTTTTAAAACAGCCAATAGTAGGCATTAAAACAGGTCAAACTCGAAGTGGTGTGGCTAATTATTAAACAAATATTCAGAAAAGTAGGCTGTTTGGAACCCTATTTATTTTTAAACTTCTAATGCATTTGGCTACATGTCCGTCATACACAAGCTGGTATTGTGTCTGCAGTCATGGGATTTGTGCCGTATATTTCACTTTTTAAAACTTAAACTAATCACACATAAACCAAACCCTGAGCCTTTCTCTGAGTTTATCTCTTGTTGGTGGTGAGTGGAAGCCCGAGGACCACCCAATGTTAGCCAGCTTAGCAAGCTAGCATTAGTTACTTTACACTGCTGACATTCAGCCACCAGTCCACAACCAACAGCGGGTTAACGGTGTAGTAAAGCAGCAAACTATCCTTAAATGTGCTTTAACAGAGTCAATAGCAGGGAAAAACAAGTGAACTCCGGTTTGTTTTGGTCGGCGCTGGGTGGCCGTGTTCTAACATTAACTCACCTTCAACATGAACACTAGGGGCGTTAACGTTAACCTTAGTGTTGTGTAACGTTATTTTATCGGTGTCTGACACAGATACCGAGTCTGGATTAACCGTATCTCTTTGTTCGATATCTGTTTCACACGGTTCGCCTTCCTCAACCACAGACATTGTGCTGTTAATCTCGAAAAACTGAAGCTAAACCAAAAATCGTTCTACCCAACAAGCCTCTAATGAATCACCGAGGCCGCAACGAATCGGTTCTGCTAAACCGATTCTTATGAATCCTTCCCTTTAAACAATCGAGTCACATGCAAAAACTAATTCAACTGTTTTGTTTTTTTTTTGTTTTTTTTTTGTTATTTAATAAATCAATTTGGAGTATCTAAATGTTTACGTAACTAGTTTAAAGATAAAAATATAAAATAAAAAAAAGAAAACACCGAGAACAAAAATCTTCTTGTTGAAAATGTTCATGTAAATATTTGCCAAACCTAAACTTACTGCATAACAATTATGAATTCGTTTAGGCAATATCTCCAAATACCTTCAAAGAATTAATTGAAAAAGAGATTAAAAAATGTCCAAATATGGTATCGCCTACACTAAGTTCACTTTGCTTGTGTATCAATAAATTGATTCCTTAAAACGAAACATTATAAAGAATCGGTTTAGTCAACTGAATCAAACACAGGTTCCGCGACAGTGGCAACTGCGCATGAGCCATTGTCCTCTTCGTGTGAGTTAAATGAATGCATTGGGTTAAGTTGCATGTTGCCACCGTCTGGTGTGTTTCAATACCTGTGTTTTGCATTAAGTACGGTACTGGAAAAGCGGACAAACAGGACATTTAAAGCCACAGTTAGGATGAGCATCAAACTGGCATTTCTATGTAAGTATTCCAAAAACATAGAAACATATCTGCAAACATCAAAGTCAATAAACCGCGACCCTGAACTGGATAAGAGGTTACAGATAATGAATGAATGAATGAAAAAAAAAAATCAATAACACAGGGATATTAGCTATATGCTGTAAAAAGACTCTGAGTGCAGGTAAATCAGTTTAAAGAAGAATGGCACTTATTTTTCTTACAAATATATTGTATTTTGATGTAACGACTTATTTAAAGAGGCACTTTTCAAGGTTACTCACAATGTTTCCTTGAGTCCCTCGAGTTAATTAATAACCCCAATATAATTATCGCTGATGTTCCCTCCGAGATTTTTTTTTTTTTTCAAAATTAAGTATTTCGAGTACAGCACTCCCTCCAAGAATTCGTAAAATTGGGTGGGCAAAGACTTTATAAGGATAAATTACTATATTTGTCCTACCCTGGAAAGTGCTGGAACAATTTATTTAAGTGAGATAACGATTAGTAAAATAAATTGAAGGAAGGTAATTTTACATAGCACTTTCTACGTTCATTTAAAGTGTTTTGCAACAATGAAACTACAAATATAAGCTTAAATAAAGCTACATTTTAATATTAAAAGGTTGTTAAGTAAAATAAAAAAAATGAAGATTTTAATTAAACAGAATTAAATTCTACTAATAAAAGATTAACAGATTTCTTTATTTAAAAAAATAGAGTAGCTAATGCTAATAGAGTGAAGTCTGAGCTGATACACTGCGCATGCGCTCTCACCGTTTCCATGGCGACAGAACACAGACAACTGCTGAGCAACTGCTGACTGGCGACTACTCTTCTAGATTTCACTTTAAATTTTACTTTACATTAAAAACACAATAAACCGCCTACAGCTAACACCAGTCAACGTTTTTTCAACCAGTCAACCGGTCTTTTCCTTATTAACAACAGTCCAGTAAAACTCTTAACATCCGCAGCATCTGAAACTATGCCAGTTCCCCAAAAACCTGCAGCAGTGCGACCCAAACAGGTAAATACAGCACCTACTTCACTCTATACACAGCACACACAGTACACACTGTATACAGCACATAATTAATACACTCCATACCCAGGACACACTGCAGACACCACACATACTGAATCCACTGTATATAACGCACACTGCATAAACAGCACAATTCATAAACTGTATACACAGAAATAAAGCACACATTGCATACACACTGTATATTCAGCATTAAACCACACTCTGTACACAGTATACCCAGCAATAGACCACACTGTATACACAACTATACATTACACACTGTATACACAGCACATACGGCACACAGTCCATTTAAAATATCCAGTCTGACACTGAATCGTAAACTACAGTTTCATGTTGATTAATTCTGCACACGAACAGAATTAATGCCTCAAATTTCCAAAGTCTGTTTTTGTTTAATGTCAAAAGTTTTTAACCTTGTTAACATGTCTGTATGGTATTGTTTATGCACTAGAAGACAAATGATAAGTGAAATAAACAGACAGTGCCATGGCTGAGCAATTTGTCTTTGAAACTGCAGAAGTGAAAAATCAAAATGGCAAGTCAGACAGCCAAGGTTTCTGATGTCATAAACCTAAGGAACCAGTCCTGTCAACTTGATGCAGGGACTAATTGCATATTATACATATGCTTGAACTGAACGAAGGTGAAGGATTTATGGCATGTTTTCTTGGACTGTTTTCCTGTCCTGTTTCGGTCAGCACCAACCTCAAAGACACTGGAGTCAGTATGTTTTTCTATAGTGCACTATTTTAGTAAGAAGTTCATAAGAGCCTTTTGCTGCAATGTTGCACCAAGCTGTTCACATTCAATTTAATGGCAGTCACTGACCAATTACTTTGGATATTTAATTATTTTTTTCCCTCAGTGGTTGTATGTCTTTTTTTACACAGGGGGTTAATCCTCATTCCCAGGCCAAGGCACCTGCTGTAAAGAATTCCAAAATCTTTATTAAAAAAAAGGTAGGTTTGCCAGCTCTATTATATTTTCTCTTTTACCATTACTCTATTATAACTATATACAAATCCCATTTCCAGAAAGGCTTAGACACTGTGAAAAATGTAAATACATTACACACTATATTATGCTGTGATTTGCAATTGAAAAGAAGGATAATATTTCAAATGTTGAAACTGAGAATTAAAAAAAAAATTGTGATCATTTTGAAATTCCAATTATATTGAGACAGGGGTAACGAAATATGTTAATTGGCAAAAGGTCAGTGACATGATTGGGTTAAAATAGAGCATCTCAGAGAGGCTGAGGCTTCAAAGGTAAAGATGGGGAACATTTCACTGCTTAACGATAGAGCAGGAAAATAATAAAACAATTTAAGATGAACTTAAGATAAAGAACATGGGGATTTCTTCTACAGTACATAATATCATTAAAAGTTACAGTGAATCCAGAGAAATGTGTGCAAGAAACAAGGCCCAAAGCCAATTTTGTCTGGCTTTGGTCTTAAGGACGTAGGGCACAGAATTTAAAACAGACAAGTTTCTGTAGTGAAAAATCACTGCAGGGGCTCAGAAACACTTCTCAAACACGTCCCTTCTGTGCGCACGGTTTGTTACGGCATCCACAGATGAATGGATCTCTCAAATGTAAAGAAGAAATCGCATATAAACAGGATAAATTGTCTTATTTAAGTGGAATAGGGTTCCGTGTTTCAACAAATCTAACACTTACATTCCTCCTGGTGCACTGTCAAAAAGCCCGCATCCGTGATGGTATGAGGCATATTAGTGCATATGGCATCAGTGACTTCTGTGAAGGCACCCTTAATGCTGACCCCTTTTTACAGGCTTTGGAGCAATGGACTTTCTTCAAGGACTTGCTTTTTAAAGTAAGACAAGGCCAGTTTGTGCATGTATTGCAACAGCTTGGAAACTTAGTAAAAAATTTAGGGTGCTAAATTAGTTCAGACCCATCACCCATTGAAAATGATTGGTGCTTTATGAAAAAACAAACACTGTAATGGAGACCTTGAGCTTTTGAGCAGCTGAAATCCTAAAACAAGCAAAAATGGGAACACATTTTAGTTTCAAAACTCCAGCAGTATCAAGCGTGTGTTGTTTAAAGGAGAGGTGTTGCAGCACTGTGGTAAATATGCACCTGTCCCAACTTTTTTAGTATATGTGTTGACATCAAATTAAAAATAGGCAATCAATCAATAAATAAATAAATGAATAAAAACCTTTTCAGTTTCAACATTTGAATTTTTTTTTAAATTTACGTATTGCACAGCGTTCCACATTCTTTGGAAATGAGGTTTGTAAATATAAACATACTAGAATATAAGTATCCAAGTATGGCCCAGATATTTTAAAGAAAAAATGGATATGTGAAAAATATTATTCTCTGCTGCAGGAAGATGAGGATGGGGCAGATCTTGGTGAAGGAGGTGATGAGTGGATGCAGGGGAAGAGTCTGGTGAAGCCCCCAGACCAGCTAGACCTGTCTGAAGCAGTGAGTGAAATCACATTAAAGTGACACCTACACAGAAGGTGCACTTTTTTGGTTGCTGTGGTGCAGTGGTGATAAAAGCTGTTTAAGTGCACGTGAGGGGCTTGCATACAGAGCCTTCAGACTAACATGATCATAACATCACTCAACAGAGGGAGTGGACAGAAGAAGACAAAGACATTCAATAGACAGTAAACCTAACATCATCCCCTGTTTATAGTACATTACTGACTGGTTTTGTGGACATTCAATTGTGTTTATGTTTTTGCATTTCAAAGTCTGAGGAAACCAACTCTGAACGTGCAATAGTAGCACAATGCAGTTTGAAGTGTTTATATTGTAGCTTTCTAGGACTGCAAGTTCTCATACAGTGTTAAAAACATGCATATTCCAAACTGTGACGAATTGATTCAGAGCAATGCATACATTATCATGGTTACTCTACAAGTCAGTGATAATCTTCTTTATTCTGCAGTAATGAAAGAAGACTAGTGAACAACAGACCTTCCTCAACACAGTGGACCGTACATACATATTTGCTTGGCATTACTTCAGCAAATTAAGCTTGATTTCAAATCATTCATTCATTCATTATCTGTAACCCTTATCCAGTTCAGGGTCACAGTGGGTCCAGAGCCTACCTGGAGTCATTGGGCGCAAGGCAGGAATACACTCTGGAGGGGGCACCAGTCCTTCACAGGGAAACACAGACACACAGATACACATTCACTCACACACTCACACCTACGGACACTTTTGAGTCACCAGTCCACCTACCAATGTGTGTTTTTGGACTGTGGGAAGAAACCGGAGCACCCGGAGGAAACCCACGCAGACACAGGGATAACACACCACACTCCTCACAGACAGTCACCCGGAGGAAACCCACGCAGACACGGGGAGAACACACCACACCCCTCACAGACAGTCACCTGGAGGAAACCCACGCAGACACTGGGAGAACACACCACACTCCTCACAGACAGTCACCCGGAGGAAACCCACGCAGACACGGGGAGAACACACCACACTCCTCACAAACAGTCACCCGGAGGAAACCCACGCAGACACAGGGAGAACACACCACACTCCTCACAGACAGTCACCCGGAGGAAACCCACGCAGATACAGGGAGAACACACCACACCCCTCACAGACAGTCACCCGGAGGAAACCCACGCAGACACGGGGAGAACACACCACACCCCTCACAGACAGTCACCCGGAGGAAACCCACGCAGACACGGGGAGAACACACCACACCCCTCACAGACAGTCACCCGGAGGAAACCCACGCAGACACGGGGAGAACACACCACACCCCTCACAGACAGTCACCCGGAGGAAACCCACGCAGACACAGGGAGAACACACCACACTCCTCACAGACAGTCACCCGGAGCAGGAATTGAACCCACAACCTCCAGGCATTTCAAATAATTTCCAAATTAACATCTTTAAAATCCCATCCCATTTTCCACTCTGCTCTTATTCTTTCATGATGTGGGAACTAAATAACAGCACTGTGTCAGACAAAAAGTCCTCTTTTGTCCAAATCGTTTTTTACTCTCTTAGTCTTTCATATTCTGATTAATGTCTGGTAAACTATTGTCAAAAAATGTATTGGCAAAAGAAGCTATTCCGAGCTGCACTTTGACACAGAGTATTAATAAACCAAATTTGTTCTTGACTGTGTCCATGTATGGGTGATATGGAACATCACTGCATGTCTAAGTTGTTTATTCATGGATTTGCTTAGTTTTGCCAAGTCCTAGCCATCATGCTTTGTGCAGTAATGTCTGGACTCAGTATTCACTGGGGAACTCTGAGTAGCGAGTGTAAAGGAAAAAAGGCACGATTTCATTCTGGTGTGTTTATTTGATTTGTATGGGGAACATGGCTGATTAGGAAAACGTATCCAAACGAGAGCGCTGATACCAAAGCCACCGCTGTTTGTGCCAGGAAATTGAGACTTGGTTATTTTAAGCCTCAATGAATTCCCCTCAATGCTATTTCCTTTTTCTCTTTTGTTTTCTTTCATAGGAGCTGAAAGAAGAGTTTACAAGAATACTAACAGCAAACAATCCACATGCGCCACAGAATATTGTCCGATACAGCTTCAAAGTAAAATGTCAATTGTATCACCATAGTTACTCCGCTGTCACATCCACTCAAATGCACATGTTCCATATAAACCCTCGTTAAATGCTTTCTGTGTTTAGGAACGCTCTTATAAACCAATCACCAGTGTGGACCAGTTGGCTGTTCACTTTGTGCTGGAAGGTAATCTTTTGCACAAGGATTCAGATGAGGCTCGAAGACAGAGGGCTAAGCAAGGGATTCCAGAAGGTGGGGGATTGTTGTTTGTCAAAAGATTGAGCAACCACCATCTAAAATTATCTTTTGTTTTGATATACGTTGTACACATACAAAATATCAGTGCTACATGCTTATATTATGCTTATAAACACCTGTATTAGAAAATAAATGTGTTTTCCATACAAATATGACCATACGAAATATACAGAAGAAGAAGTATTGAAAGATATTTGCTTTGTATTTCAAAGACACTTGTCAGTAACACTCTAAAATGCTTTCTGTTTCAGAGAATGCTATTGAAACTATAACAGAATCTGAGGAGAAACCAGACACTCCGGTAATAAAATAAGTAAACTACATTCAAAATTGATTTGTCCATGTTGCACACATTAAGACTTCTTTCATACTCTTGCCCAATTTGTAAAAGAAAAATCCTACAATCCCATGTAATACAGTGGGATATTGTAGCTTTATTTAATATAGTTTCCAGTAAAAACCTCTATGTCACTGTTGAAGCTTATCACTGCTAGATAACTGGAGAGAGTAATGAACTGACTGCTGTGCTTATTGCAGTGTAATTAAAAGACAAACAAGTCTGAGCTGTTCTGACTTAAGAACTTTCAGCATTCCCAATTTTGGTCAACATCCTACAAACTTATCCATGTTTGTATCATCGCTTACAAAAGGTATAAAAAGTTATTATTTTAAAGCATGGATAGGAATGAGTAATGTTTAGGTCAGAGGGTTTTTTAAACAGATGTTAGAGAGCTTTGAGCGATATGTTAACTTGTTGTGCAGGCAGATGTGGTCGAAGATGTAGGTGATTCAGAGGAGGCTACTGGAGAGGAAAGACCTGACAGTGTGGACCCTAAGCCAAGGAAAAAGGAACAGAAACTCACCAACCAGTTCAACTTCAGCGAGAGAGCCTCTCAGACACTCAACAACCCTCTGAGAGTAAGGACAATACCTCAGAGCTGCACAATTTAGCATCAACACAAAAGATATTCAGACCCATTGGCTGACTCATGTGTAAACGGTGCATATTCTAAATGTAAATGCTTATTTTTTAATTATTCTCTGTAATTTGCATTAAATAGTTCAGGCTTACTGAAGCAGAGACAAGAATATATTGCTGTTAATTGGTATGCCTGGGAAATGAAGAAGATTGTTTACTTGTACTTCCATTATATATGTGGTATTTCCAGTTATTTTATTTCTGCTGGATGTCTTATCCTCATGTTTTATGGTAGATGCTTAGGCAACAGGACTGAACTTATTTTTCTTTTTTTGCTTGTTTATAAATGCATTCATTTTCATATTTGTAAAACAATCTTAAAAAGAGTAATGTGTTATTTTATTTTGGTGTTTGGTCATCTTTCTGCAGGAACGAGAATGTCAAACGGAACCTCCTCCTCGCGCCAAGTTCTCTGCTACAGCTAATCAGGTAGAAGAAAATATCTATTTGCTTTTAGCAATTAAGTTTATCCTCGCATAGTCTGTGAGGAGCTGGTGTGTTCTCCCTGTGTCTGCGTGGGTTTCCTCCGGGTGACTGTCTGTGAGGAGTGTGGTGTGTTCTCTCTGTGTCTGCGTGGGTTTCCTCCGGGTGACTGTCTGTGAGGAGTGTGGTGAGTTCTCCCTGTGTCTGCGTGGGTTTCCTCCGGGTGCTCTGGTTTCCTCCCACAGTCCAAAAACACACGTTGGTAGGTTGATTGGCGACTCAAAAGTGTCCGTAGGTGTGAGTGTGTGAGTGAATGTGTGTGTGTCTGTGTTGCCCTGTGAAGGACTGGCGCCCCTTCCAGGGTGTATTCCCACCTTGCGCCCAATGATTCCAGGTAGGCTTTGGACCCGTCGTGACCCTGAACTGGATAAGGGTTACAGACAATGAATTAATGATAATAGACATGTTAAGATATATAATCCTTAAATGTTTATATTATTTTCTAAAATATACAATAACCTTAAGTTTTTGGCTACTTGGTCCTACTTCATGCATACCTCTGTGTGTGTGTGTGTGTGTGTGTGTGTGTGTGTGTGTTTGTGGGTGTAGTGGGAGATCTATGATGCCTATGTGGAGGAGCTGCAGAAGCAGGAGAAGATTAAGGAGAAACAGAAATCCCTTCCTTCTAAAAAGGAAGATGACAAAGGCAAGAAAAAGACGATGCTGGTGGAGAATCCGGTAGGAGCTTACAGTCCTTACAGTTTACCTGTACTACACAAATACCTTTAAAGGAAATAAATGAGATAAATGTACATACACAGAGAAAAAATGTGAGAAGATGCAACAAATTTCTAAGATTATTATTTAGAAATGTGGAAAAATATCCCTTGAAAACTTAAAAGCAAAAAAATATATTTAAAAAGCTTCCCAGCTGATTACAAAGTAAAATCATAAGGAAATTTGACATAACAAAGTCATAAACATGCCATAAACATTGCTTTTTCTTTTTTGTTAAGTGTGTTGCAGGAATAAATTTCAACATTTGTATCCCTCTTTCTGTCCATCTGTCTTTGCCTTTGTGCAGTAATATTTTAGTCTATGATCTTTTTATTTTTCTACAAATCAGAGTGATGACATAACCAAAGTGACAAAAGTGGCTAAGATCATTGAGCGCATGGTGACTCAGAACACCTTCGATGACATTGCTCAGGGTAACTATTCCACACTGGATGTTACTGAAGCGAACACTGATACTATCACAGTAATAATTTAACACTCTCAGGGTTAAGTTAACACTAATAGTGTTGATTTAACACTGGTGAATTTACTGTGAGACTAGCTCGAAAAGAGAGTTTTCATCTTTCTCCTGGTCTTGTTCATGCCAGATTTTAAGTATTTTGAAGATGCATCAGATGAATTCAGAGAACACGAGGGTACTCTTCTCCCACTGTGGAAGTTCCAGTATGACAAAGCTAAGCGCCTCTCTGTGACAGCCCTGTGCTGGTCTGTATGCACAACTAAACATTCACAGTACTGCATCCAATATACACTGCTCACCAAAAGTTAAAACCTCCTTCAATACATTTCTTCATAATGACATGGGTTGGTTTAAGCTTTATACTAAAGTAGACTTTCCTTAATTGCAGCTATGATTTGGTGGATTTTGGGAAGGATATTGCTTTGACCTAAATAGTCAGCTGTTTGATACATTACTGCAAACCAACAAAATAAACATGTATTAAAACAAAAAATGAGTATGTAAACATGTAGTATGTAAAGTTGTTAAATTGAACGGGTATGGTATGATTATTTGGTATGGTTTATCTCTATTTCAGGAATCAAAAATACAAAGACTTGTTTGCTGTAGGACTTGGGTCATGTAAGTTTCTCATGAAGTATCTTTTAAAAAGACTGAAACGGCACTTTGTTCTTCAAGGTGATTTTGAACCTCTCTGCTGTGCTCCTGTCATTAGATGAGTTCACTAAGCAGGGTCGGGGCATGCTCCTGTTTTATTCTTTGAAGAATTCCACCTTCCCAGCGTACATCTTCTCAACTCAGGCTGGGGTCATGTGTCTGGATATTCATGAGCAACTCTCCTACCTTGTGGCAGTGGGGTTCTATGATGGCTGTGTGGCTGTTTATAACTTGAAGGAAGATAGGCCACAGCCTGTCTACAAGAGCACTACTGAAACGGGCAAGCACACAGACCCTGTGTGGCAGGTAGGGAAGAGGAACTGTACAGGTTAATGTGTTAAAGCGGAGGAGATAAGTAAAGCATAGTTTACTGTACCTTAGGCTGAGAAGTAGGTAATAGAATAGTGATAGAATAATATAAGCTGTTTAAATGAGTACATATTTACATAAATTTAAATATGGCAAAATCTTATACAATTTCATTCTGCCTTATTTTTTCTGCTTCCTTCCTGATACATAACAATGGATAAATTGTGAGATTTGCACATTACTGTAAACTCATAAAAGCTTACTATGGCAAAGTGTGTTATGATAATGACATATTTTTATCACTGACACTAGACAAACATACGCATAATAAAGGTAATATTTGTATTATATTTTATTCCTTTGTCATTTGCCTTGACAGTCACAGAGAGACTGCAGTCTTTGATCATTCATTCATTCATTATCTGTAGCCCTTATCCAGTTCAGGGTCGCGGTGGGTCCAGAGCCTACCTGGAATCATTGGGCGCAAAGCTGGGAATACACCCTGGAGGGGGCGCCAGTCCTTCACAGGGCAACACACACACACACACACCCCTATGGCCAATCCACCTACCAATGTGTGTTTTTCACACATTGTGTGTGGGAGGAAACCAGAGCACCTGGAGGAAACCCACACAGACACAGGGAGAATACACCAACTCCTCACAGACAGTCACCCGGAGGAAACCTACGCAGACACCGAGAGAATACACCAACTCACAGACAGTCACCTGGAGGAAACCCACACAGACACAGAGAGAACACACCACACTCCTCACAGACAGTCACCCGGAGGAAACCCTCACGGACACAGGGAGAACACACCACACTCCTCACAGACAGTCACCTGGAGGAAACCCACGCAGACACAGGGAGAACTCACCACACTCCTCACAGTCAGTCACCCAGAGGAAACCCACACAGACACAGAGAGAACACACCACACTCCTCACAGACAGTCACCCGGAGGAAACCCACACAGACACAGAGAGAACACACCACACTCCTCACAGACATTCACCCGGAGGAAACCCACACAGACACAGGGAGAACACACCACACTCCTCACAGACAGTCACCCGGAGGAAACCCACACAGACACAGGGAGAACACACCAACTCACAGGCCCACAACCTCCAGGCCCCTGGAGCCGTGTGACTGCGACACTACCTGCTGCTCCACCGTGCCGCCCCAGTCTTTGATCAAGTTATAATAAGATTGTGTATTTTTGGGGTTGTTGCAGATGTCTGCTCTGGACAAATATTTACACTAATGCAAGATGCTTTATCATCTTCTGATATGATTACTCTTGTTTTATGTTGCCCTCAGGTGAAGTGGCAGAAAGATGACATGGACAACAATCACAATTTCTACTCAATCTCCTCTGATGGTCGTGTGGTATCCTGGACAATTGTGAAGGTACTGATGGACCTTTGTTTTACTCCTCATTTCACCCCCGGAACCCTTTTTTATTCCTAATATATGAATATATGAGTTTTTATATAATACTGTCTGCTGTAAATGTAGAATGAGCTGGTGTTCACAGACATCATTAGGCTTTCCATAGAAGGAGCTGTTTCTAATGGACAAGAGGGCATACAGATTCCTGCCGTGGGTATGTCACATTAAGTATTTGCATGATTTGGCTCTTACTCTTAGCTTATTTTTAAACCCTTTTTTTCCAAAGTAATTTGCACTGGCCAGTACAGATTCTCTACAAACTCTGAATGTAACACATCTGAATGTTGAAGTAGATGGATTTAATTAGAACTGCAATAAAACTCCACAGGAGAATCAGCAGGAGCTGAACTCATTAATAATCTGTTAGTTCTTGTTGGTATTCGGTCAAACCCTTTGTATATATGTAATAAACATACTGCTGGCAAATGCCACCCATATCAAAGCAATATTTTCATATGTCATATGAAAAAATACATATGCTAGTTTCAAGCTAACATACTCTGTGTTCTCTGTCTCATTTCAGCTTGTGGAACATCTTTTGATTTCCATAAACACATTGACTACCTTTTTCTTGTTGGCACAGAAGAGGGCAAGATTCACAAGGTCAGTTCCCGCTGTCATGAGAGTTTTTTCTATCTTTGAATAATGCAGTCTTAATTTTCGTTATTCGAGTTGTGTTCAGTGATGAGATAGAATTGAGAGGGCCTGGGTTTTATTTTATTTTTTGTAAAATAAATGTGTACCAGTTGGTTTCCTTTTACATTTACCTATATTTCATCTTTATTTTTTGAGACTCTATGTTCTGTGGCCAATCCATTGTTGGAAGAACACCAGCAGCTTTGTTTCTTCAGAATTCACATTGTCTTGTTTTGTCTGTTTCCTCCTCACAGTAATGGTCTCTTCAGTGGGACTTGCATGGTTATTTAATGTCCCATTTTGTCCCATTATCTTTAATTTGTTATGCTTTTTAAAGGCAATGTCTACAATTGTGGGGTAATCCTGTTCTCTCTGGTTTGTTTACTTTCAGTTCTCCACATCTTTTAATGTGGAACATTGTGTTTGATAACAACAACTGTTGTTTGTACATGGCTGAAGGTTAATTGTCAAAGATTTTATTCACACTTAGAATTACCACAGAAACTATGTGGTCTTCGAGTTGTTTAGTTTTGGAGCAGTTTCAGTTTGTGTTTATTTTGATGCAGGAGGTCTATAAAAACCTCTAGATGTCATTTACTGTTGTGAGCAGTAAGAAAGCCTAGCATACAGGACTGAGAAACTTTGTTTTTATAACTATTTGCAAACACTGGGGCTTTGTGAAGGCTTTATATCTGTTTCATGTACACAAACAGAACAGAGAGTCTGCAAATGGTGAGGAAACATCTTCAGAATTGAAAAAATATATTTTTTGATTAATATAGTGAATGTCAGATTTTTTTTAATGTGTTGATTTATTTCACAATTTTTTTTTACTATTTCCTTAGCAAGTGCGCCTTAAATCTAATCTCATCCCCATGTTAGTATTTCAGTTTCCATTGTTTCTTTTTAAGTCTTCGGATTATTAATATTATTTTGTGTTATTTCTGCGGTGGGTATGGATCTCATTATGCTCATGGTGTTAGTAGGGAGTGTTCCTGCTGAGTGTTCAATGTTTAAGTGTGTAACATTCTCTGAGGAGAGTGCAAGTATTCTCATTAGTCCACCAGCTCAATTCAGCTCAGATCAGCTCAGCTCAGCTACTGCTGCATCCCACCAGTCATTGTGACAGCAGGGGGCAGCATTACTTAGCTTCAGCTTCATATTCAATGCAGCAGTGTGGGCACAGATATAGATTTATTTACACTATGCTGCATTAGTATCTATTGCTTGCATATTTCATGGAATATGTTTTTACTTATACCAACACACCCATATAGGTCCATGTACTGTCATAAGCATGAGCATCCCCGATTAGACTACTTTGTTTTATGGATTTACTAAGTAAGATAAGTCTACATACTCTTAAGTGAAACTTTTACTAAAGAAACCGTATTGAGTTAAATGCCCATCTTATAGCAATGAGCTGCTCTGCTGAAGCTAGTAGGAGTGTGATGAGCTGCAGAGGGTGCAGCAGGGTTTATTAAAGTTTATCTGTCCCCAGCGTCTGGCAGATACTCAGCTTTATGCAAGACTTCATCAGTGACTGATGACACACCGGCATGTCGCAGTCTTCCACAATCTTTTCACTTTAACATTGCAGATACAACTCAGAATTCAGCAGGCTTCACTCTTTCATAGGATTCAGACAGCAGCTACAGCGGCTTGGGATTTTTTGTTAGAGCTAAACTAACCATGTTAGACAGTAATCTTATGCTTCATTACACACATCATTACACATGATATAATGAATAGAGGTGCTGGTTGATTTCCACCTTTAGCAGGCTAAAGGTCAAAGTGAGGCAATATTGTACTTTTTTAAGGAAATGAGTTAAGGTCCACTAAGGAAAATGTCCAAACAACTTTTGATAAAGAAAATCACAGAATGCAATAGGTGTGATAAATCTGCAGTTTGAAAAACCCAGCAGAACTGTCTCTGTTTGATTGGCAAAGACATTGTGGAGCAGAGCTATCGGGGACAGTCTAATCCTCTGTGTGCCAGAGACATGCTGCCAGCTCTCTCTCTCTCTTTCTCATTCTCGTTCTCTGACAGGCTATGCTTTTCTCCAATATCACTCTATATTTTTCACTCAACTTTAACCTATGTTTCCCACTATAACTTTTCTTCCAAATGAAAAATGCTGTGGAACTATGTTCTCTGAAAAGATATAGTTCCATCCAGTATCTTTGGAATGAGCTGGAGTGGCATTTGTGATCCAGAACGAATGATGCAACATCAAACCTAACAGTTATGCTATTGAGCCTCTGAAAGCAATCAAGCTACGTTTGAGCTACGTGAAATTTCCCACTAGTGTGAGTGTCCCAGGCACTGTTTGGGTGCATGTGCTGGTTTTTTTATAGGTCTGATCCCAAGCCCAGAAACATGGGAGGGTATGATCGTAGGCATAAAAACCATGCCAAATCTAATGTGTGGATTAACTAGAAAACAGTGATGGAGATAAGGGGGGACACAAAAAAATTTGTATTATTAAAAAAATGTATTAGATTTTCACATGTTGCTGCACTAAATCTCTTTGTACCTGACTAATGATGCCAGTAGGCCACACTTTAGTACAATATGTAGTGTCACTGTCAAACAGCTCCAAGGTCCTGGGGTTGTGGGTTCAATCCTTACCCTAGGACACTGTCTGTGAGGAGTTCAATGAGTTCTCTCTATGTTTGCATGGGTATCCTCCAGATGTTCCAGTTTCCTCCCACAATCTGAAAACACAAGTTGGTAGGTGTGAAGGCTGTGTGAAATTGTCCAGATTATGTTTCTGCTTGGTGCCCAATTATTAAGTGGAGGTTCAAGACATACCACAGCCCTGAACAGGATAGTGGTTACAGAAAATGAATAAAAGAATTAACGATTATGCTAATGAAACATTCATTAGGTCAGAACTGACAGTGTCAACAATATGCTTGGAAGAGCAAAGTGTGACATAATCTATCACAATTATAAAAAATATTGTCATACTGATTATCTCTGACATACAAGTGCACTTTGGTTGTGTATAAGCACTCTGTTGCTTTTTCAGATACCATTCAGAAAACACAGATAATAATGCCATGGCTTTCAGATAACAATAAACAAATAAAGAAAAAAAACTTGAAAGGAATTGAGTCTCAAAGACATGGAAATAGATGACTTTGTTGAAGCATATTTCTAACTGAAAATATTGGTGTTGGTGTGTGATCAGTATCTGTATATGTCTCTCAGTGAAATGATATGATGTAACAGATTTGTGTTTTTTTTAATTTGCAGTGTTCTAAATCCTACTCCAGCCAGTTCCTGGAGACATACACGGCTCACAATATGGCAGTGGATGCAGTTAAGTGGAACCACTTCCATCCCAAAGTCTTTATCTCCTGCAGCTCTGATTGGACTGTCAAGATATGGGATCATACTATCAAGTAAGTGCAGGGCTCATCAATCATGTCTTTGATGAATGCATTTATTTAGACAAAGCAACACAGCAGCATTACACCGAGCATAAACCACAGAGCACAATATCTGAAATTGAAATCTCTGAGTTTAGTCAGTGAAAAAACCACCAGAAGCTCTTCACACAAACATTACAGCCTCACAAAATCGATGGAAACAATCTGAACTCTATTATCATTCATTTCAAAAATAGCGAAGTTAAATTAAACATATTAGTATTGTTCTGAACTATTGTTGTTGTTAAAATAAACCAAATTAGCTTGTCAGTGCCACCATTTGACAAATCAATTAGACAGTCTCCAGTCTGTCAAAGAGAGGTCCCTGTGTGTAATGATTATAATTATTTTGACAGAGTGCACAATGCATGCTGTGGTCTGTCTTATTGTTTTAGATTTTATGGTATGTTTACTGCTTTTACCTTAATTCACCAGCAGGGGACTGTAGTGAAATGAAAAAGCGTACGAACATGGGTCAGCTTTGTGTATATATTTACATTCTTGCTTGATTCATTGACCTAGGAAGTATTTGTGGTGTATGTTATGATTACGTGCTTGTTTATGGCATAACTGAAATATTGGAAGCATGCTAAGGTTACTCCATGTAAAAATAAATGGAAAAATTAATGGAAGATTATAATCACACAACAGATTTGGGAGAACTGAATGCTTGGAACATCACGTATTTGCACCAGATCACATTAGATTTTTGGACAATTTGGAGAAAAATGGGTTACATGTATAAATCAAGGATTGGCAGCCACTGGGGAGTCGGGTTTTGTCTGTGCCTTTGTGCATGTTCATAGATAAAATATGTGTATTGTCAGAAACCATATAATTATGTCTACTTGAGAATACTCAGCCACTCAGTGTGGTTTGAGGGAAGTGTCTGATGATTAAGAGATGCGGTTTGTGCATCGCTAACTGTTGGGTGTAGATTTCTATTACTGGTCAGCTACATAAGCATTGTAGCTCCTGTGCAAGAATGGGGTGGGGGGGGGTTTGAAGCAAACTTTAGGCAACAAAAATGTTTTAGTTGTTTGGCCTCATTTTCTGCTTACCTTAAATGCAGCTGAGCACCTTTTGACATTTCTGATGTCTGTAATTTGCCTTTTTTTTTGTGTATTGCACTGGAGTTACAAGGCTAATGTTTGGCCGTACTGTCATATAAATGTTTTGTCTTTTGTTTTAAGATTTAATGGATGGAAGAAACTATGAGTGTCTGTAGGGTTGCCATGCTGCACTAAATAGCAGCGATTAAATCCATTACACAGTTGAAGAGACAGCAGCCCTATATTACTTCTCATATTGTGGAAGGTGAATGGCAGCCTTGAGGAAGACCATTCTGTTTTCACCTTCAGTCCATTCAAGATGACCTCACCCTGTCCAAAGGGCATTACTATAACAAAACCTGTAAATGCTTCATTTAAAAGCAATTTGTCCCTTAAACCATTGCAATCGGCTCTATTGTTCAGACAATTGTTTGAAAATGATTTGCACTCAGCTTGTAGCACACCTGCAGGTCATTGTGGACACACACCAACACAGACTGACAGATATAGAAGGAGAAAGAGTTAGAAATTAAATCTGTGTATGTGTAATGAAAGTGCAAGAGCTGAAAATGCTCTGCATGACAATAACTCTCCGCACTGACCACTGGGATGATGAGGTGCCATTGATTGGTTTCAAACGTATGTGTGTGTGTGTGTTTGGTGGACATTATTTCTGGTGGCTGCAGAATGGAACATGCAGAGTGCTTCTATTGTGTAGAAATACCATGCACCGAGGGCTGCAAACAAGATAAGGCTGCCTAAACCACAGCAATGTTCTGAAACAACTGCATAGAGTTAGCAAGCATTCTATGATTAAAGTCCAAATAATCATGAAGGAATTACATTGTTCAAGAGGACAAGTTTTATGGTGAATGTCATTTTTAATGAAGCTGAACACTTTTTCATTATGGTGTGCATTTACCAGGAGTCCAATGTTTACTTTTGACCTGAATGCAGCTGTAGGGGATGTGGCTTGGTCCCCGTACTCCTCCACAGTTTTTGCTGCTGTGACCACAGATGGAAAGGTAAGTTCTGCCAGTTCTGGATTAGTTCTACTAGTTGAGGTTCTGTACTTTTATTTGTGAGGTGTTTGTCTCCACACATACAATACGCATTTACAGGCCAACAAAGTAAATCTATGGGGTGACAACAGGTTGAGTTCCCCATTTTCCTGATTTTGAGCTCTGTCATCTGTGGATGAAAATCCTCCACCATCAGTAATATCTTAATATACACAAGCTCCTTTTGAAATTGTGTTTAGCTTTATTTAGAATTGTAAACATCCCACAATTGATCTACAGCTGCAAATCTCATATTTCGTATATTAATGAGTGTAGCAATATTCTGGCAGTGAACACAACATGATACTGAAGCTAATACCGTGATGCTGAGAGTTGTGGGTAATTGCAGGCCGTGCTGCACTTACACTGTCATTTTCCAACGCACTCAAAAGCACATCCCTTGAAGTACTCACAGCAAGAGACGCTCACACATACATGCATGACACCACACCCAAACACCCCTTTACGGTGCGCACTAAGTGTTAATGAAACACCATAGACGAAAAAAAAGATGGGATTCCACTCATGTCCTTTCGTAATACTGCATGACAGCACCTGCACAGCACGCACACGTATGCTCACTTGACCATCTGCGTCTGTGTTAATAAACTACAGAGACAAGCCGTCAACCTGCCTGACATTACAAATCAGTCTCAGAACAGATGCTAGACTCTAAACACCTGCCCTGACAATTCAGTTCCAATCTATCTGTTGAGTGAAACCTGATATAAACCTTACAGTGTCTATAAAACAAGGTCCTCTGTGGTACTCATACATTATGAATCATGAGCTATCAAACTGAAGTTACAGTGACAGAGCCACTGTAAGTGTTCATTTTTCACTTATATATTTATTTATATATTTATTTATTTGTTGGGCAGCGTCTGGCAGTACTACAGGGATGCCAGTTGTCCGAAGTTATTTTCAGATGCGTTCTGTTAGGTTTGACTTATGTGTCGTTTCATGGAGCTGTTTCTGGCTCTCTGATGTGCATGTGTGATGCATAGGAAATGCGTGGTGAATGGCAGTGTCTCAGTAGGCCTGGAGCCTGTCCAGAACGCTCTTCCAATCTTGACTGGATCAAAACATTTTCATCCACAGAACATGACAAGGACAGCAGAACAAAATCATGGTCAATACCTTAACAGCTCTTATTCTTAACTCTGCATCATGACAATGGCAGGCATATGCAAAGTGTTTAAGACACATTTTCATATGTGTATATATGTTTATAGATTTTACAATTGAGAATGAGGTAGCACATCCTTTATAAACGGCAAACAACATACGGTATATTTTAGTGCTCAATTCCTTTTAATTTACTTAGTGTAAAATATTTTTTTCTGATATGTTAAATTCATAATAAAACAAAAAGCATTCAATCATCCATTGGGTTCCCTGTTTCTTCCAAATATTAATCTTTAGACAAAGAAGAATCGTTTCTGAATTATTTTCATTGAGATATGTTTATGCAAATTATTCCATAACATCCCCGTTGGTTAATATGTTATATAAATCTGTCAGTTTTGGAAGGTATTTTCTTTCCCGACAGGAATGTCATAGTCTTGCTTACTTGCTTAGTGCTTCACCATTTGCACCACCCTGTGTGCAGCTGTTTCTGTTAGCAGGTTTTTTTTATCACTGTAATGAGAGGTACATTAGATTATGATTGCTATTACAATAAGAGGTTCATCTAATTACACAAGGTTATTCATTCCATATCAGGTACAATAAGTCCAGCTTGACTACTGCTCTGTGTGTTTGGGAAACATCAACACAGTCAGCATTGACCTAAAGAATATGTTATTTTATTTGGTTTATTTTGATGTAAATTTTAGTTTAGCTTTACTATTGTAAATGCAGCCCACTGTTGTTTCAGGATATCTAGATGATATAATTCTGAAACTAACAAGATCTAAATAAGACAGGTGATGCCCATACAGTAGAGAGATATATATGTACATATATTTGCATATGCAAAATATGTGATGGCTCAGCTCACAGCTCATCTCTGTAGGATTACTTTTACATATATTAGTTCATTCAAACAATTGGCATCCATCTGAGCAGTTTCAGACCCTATTTACTGAGGCATGCTGTTGGTCAGTGTGTGAGTATATGTGGTTTCTGTGGTCCTCCCACAGTTACAGATGGCTCCTCAAGCCCTGACGTGTATGTGTGTGTGTGTGTGTGTGTGTGTGTTCCAGCTTAGAATAGGGCCATGCATTTGGTACATGCGCTGTGAGTAATTATGAGCCATGCTGGTTGACAAGTATTTACCAGTGGCAAGGCTGCAACCTTTCAGCCCTCTTCTCGCCCTCTGTAATATTCATCTACATTGGCGCTCTTCCCTGCTCTCCTGCCTGCTCCACTGAGATGAGAAGCTTTACAGGCCAATGAAAATGAGGCATGATGATGATCTCTAATCAGCTCCATTGCCCCGTTATTCTCAGTTTTTATTATTTTCCCTTCATCTCTCTTACTGCTTATTTCTCCTCCTACCCCTTTGAATTTGGCTGAGATTTGGAAAGAATTTGCCAAAGTGGACGATGAATTGGATTCCCTTCATTTGCAAGCTTTACCATTTCTCTGAGAGACTGATTCCTCCTCTATGTGTACTAACCCTCAGTCTTACCTGAGCCACAGGCTGGAAATTTGAAGCGTGATGCATGATGGATACTGATACAGATTTTAGTGGTGAAGGTAGAGTTTTAAACTGTAGTGGGTGTGCATATATACAAGTCAGTAAGAAGGTGCTTTTATAACCAAGGACACTCATTTGAGTGGTGAACATTGTGTTAAAATCTTGTGGCATTTTTACAGCTACTTTAAATAAATCTACTTTTATCTTTTTTTTTAGTTCAACCTCTTCATATTGTCACTGTTCAGTTAAAAACATGTATCTCCCAAAATAGTAAATTTACAGGAGAAGGAAAACCTCTTAAGGAAGTTAACATAAGATTTTATTCCAAGTATCCAAGTAATTTTTGGAGCGTTTCTTTTGGTTCATTCATCATGTATACAGTGTAAAGGACAGCTGCTGTGTTCAAATAATGTAGTGAACTAAAAATGGACAAAAATTAAGATCTTTAATTGGACAGGGCCGATATACAAGTATCTTCCTTGTTATGAAGAATGTGTATTGCCTAAAAAATTATTTATTAGTTTTCTCACAATTGAAAGTATTTTGCCTCTAAGGGGGTTTAAACACATAGAAAGCTTGAACTCTGAATTTCCAACAAGGGGACAATATGTGGATTTGGTATTATTTCTAAAAGATATTATTCAGGAATGTTGTCACACATATATATTTCCTTTTATTTAAGTAGTGTTTTGGTCGGTTATAGCACACTGACAGGTACCACACTGATACTGCGTATAGTCCGAATAATTCAAAGGGAAAAATGTGTTATGATTGAATTCCTACATATTTGCTTTATAGGCTTTTGTAAAGTTGAGCGTCCCCAAACCCTTCACTGTAGATTGTGATTGTGATTCTGAGAGCTAGATGCTTTTCCTTTGCACTGGGAAATACAGCATGATCACAGATTAGTGGAAACAAGCTGGTTTGTGCTGATGAGCAAGCCCTCAAAGCCGGATCTGTTTGACTGGATGGGTGTTAGTCCTGTGTGTGGGAAGTGGGAAGTTACTCTGGACTCTTTTCCACCATATGTTTTATTGGAGAGCCATTCCACTTCATCCTGTCCACATCACCCCACAGAGTCAAACAGTCCTTCTGTGCAAGGTGGACCATGTTCCTTTCTTATATCCCAAATCCCTCACAGATAATCCATGTGTCTGATTCCAGATCTTATGCAGCATTTAGCATCTTCTGCACTGAAACCAGAGAATCAAAAATTAGTTTAGCTGTTTTAAGGTTCTTTATTTGAAATGGTCATTTAGAAACCTGGATCCTTTCAGCTGGCTTAAACCTTGCATTTGAGGAGTTAAATTGTTCTAATATCCATTTGACCATAACGTTCTTTATTTCCCCAACTCTCTTGCACATATAGGTCCACGTATTTGACCTCAGCTTTAACAAATATGAAGCTATCTGCCAGCAGGCAGTGGTGGCGAAAAAGAAGACAAAGCTCACTCACATTGAGTTCAACCCTGTTTACCCCATCATCATCGTGGGCGATGACAGGGGCTATGTCACAAGCCTCAAGCTTTCTCCTAACCTGCGCAAGAAGCCCAAGGTAAGCAGCTCTGTCAGTCTGCACCGGCCTTTCCTGCTGTTCTCATGTGTGCTGGCCTCCAGCACCAACTCACATGCAGACGTCATCCCTGTAAATGGCTCATTGCCCATTGCGTTTTAATCTGATTCAATTTCTGTCATGAAGCTAAGTTCTCCAATGGAAAACTAACCAGATTAACATCATTCGCAAGTTATCTGGAGGGACTGTCAATGTTGTGGAAATTATCAGCTGATTTATTTGCTCTTTTAGTGAGCCACTCCTGCCATATGCACTACCTAAGAAAAGTCATTTCAATTAGCGTTTGTTTCCCTGCCAAGGAACCAAGCCAAGTAATTCAAGCTATCAAATCACTCAGTTAATATTGATTAGGAAAATGCATCTTACAAAACAAGAAGCAGAATTGATTTCCATAACATCATCTTAATTTTGCTAAAAGAGCATGGAGTAAAATTTGTGATCAGTATTAAAGCTTTTATTAATTAGAAACTGCTGTTCTTGGCTGGACTGTTTGGCTACGGAGACAGAGACACTGCTTGCATTTATTTTCTTTTTTTTTTTTTCAGCTTGTCCTGAGTCGGATCTTTGAACAATCTTTAATCGGACAGGGATGATATTCAAGTATCTTCCTTGTTATGAAGAATGTATATTGCCTAAAAAAACATTAGTTTTTTTTCACAATTCAAAGTATTTTGTCTCTAAGGGGGTTTAAACACATAGAAAGATTGAATGTTGAAATTCCAACAAGGGGGCAATATGTGGATTTGGCATTATTTCCAAAACATATTATTCAGTAATGTTTTCACACATATTTCTTTCCTTTTATTTAAGTAGTGTTTTGGACCATGTTCCTTTCTTATATCCCAAATCCCTCACAGTTAATCCATGGGTCTGATTCCACAGATCTTACACAGCATTTAAACACTGAAACCAGAGAATCAAAAATTAGTTTAACTGTTTTAAGGTTCTTTATTTGAAATGGTCATTTAGAAACCTGGATCCTTTCAGCTGGCTTAAACCTTGCATTTGAGAAGTTAAGTTGGTCTAATATCCATTTGACCATAACGTTCTTTATTTCCCTCACTCTCTACGTAGGTCCATGTATTGGACCTCAGCTTTAACAAAACTTTGAACAGTTTCATCTGCTTTTTTATAACCAAACAATTAGTGTTATATTTAAAGCAATACATTTATTATTATATTTTTTCAACACTGTCTCTGCATTTTTGTAGTTTGGCACTGTGAATCATCCATAGTTCTAAATTAACTGAAGTCCAGATGCTGCCAGAGAAAAGACCTACCCACATCCCGTCAATAGCACATCTAAAGGAAAACCGGGGGAACTGTGTTATTACCTATTAGGAAACTCTTGTTCTGCTGTAACAAATATGAGAGTAGTTGAAAATAATGTTCCTAAATTACTGAAAATAATATTTAAAAAGGACAGTCACTACTTTAAGCACAAAAATATGTGCAATGGAATATTTTTTTATATCCTATATTTATTTAATAGAAAATGGTAGAAAGAAACTTTTTAAATGTGGAAATTGAAAAATATTAGAATTTTTTTTATTTGATGCGAGCAACATTCAGTTGGGACAGGGGCACTGTCTACCACTGTGTTGCATCACCTCTACTTTTAACAACACACTCTATACATTTAGGAACTGAGGAAACCAGCTGTTGTAGTTTTTAAAGCTCCATTTTCCCCATATAGTGAATTATATGGAGTGATTTGGTATTAAACCTCTGTGTTTCTCTCATACTTCCTGTTGTTTTGATGACTCTCTTTAAGAGATACTCTGGCTCCCTACTGGCATGATAATCCATAAATTTTGGCATTTGTTGGGCAGGGATATTTTCAAAAACAGAGGGAGGAAAATCTGTGTTTTTAAAAAGTATCCGGATCCATGTGAATGGGACCTTAGCTCAGAAATACAATGAACAAAAGAACAAATAATGTAAACTATATTTATGTGCTAATAATACTCCATAAGTTGTGTATAACAACACTGTTTATCCCATTCTGTCTTCCATGATATATTTAGGATGTTGTAGTTAATAGAAATACATTTCATTTGCTGTGGCATTTCTGACTAAAACTTTTAAAGACATCTTTGACCTCAGTTGCAGTCTCTCTCTACCAGTTCCACCATCTTTCCATTCATTAGGGCCGTAATCAAGTTGGCTCCCTTTACTCTAAACCTCATTAACGAGCCTCCTAAAGAAGCCTACCTAATGCTTCTCCATGTGAGCCAGTGTCTTTGCATTATTCATTGCAGTTATTTTGTTTTCCTTTGTCTGTGTAAATGAATGCAGTGCCTGATCATGTGTGATGGCCTTAGCCTGCACAGAGCAGAATAAATAACTGCTCTGCTCATAGACTGAGCTCTCTGCAGATAATGATCATCTCTGAGCTTCCTCTCTCTCTCTCTCTCTCTCTCATTCGCTATCTCATTCCCCAGACTGACTTTCTTTGCTGCCTTAGAGACAAGCTGCCATCTGGGTGTCTGCCAAACTGAAAAGGATGCTAAATGTTATTCTTTGTTGTTGCAAGAAAAGTCTCTGCGGACACCATTTTTCTGCCACTATTGAGATGTTGGCACGTTTCCTTTGCTCTCTGGGTGAGCGTGGATGACAGTTTAGTCTGCCTTACTGCAGTAGTTGTCATAAATGTTACAGTCCAAGGTCATGCAGTGTCTGTTTATGCCTGTGATTAGCTTGGAACTGCAGTTATGGACTGCCCACTGTGCCAGCAGTTACCTGGATGGAGAGTAATGTGTTTTCATTAAGAATGCATCAAAATCTCCTGCGCACGCATCTTACTTTTTCTCTCTCACTTTATTATACAAATCCAGTTCGTGCTTTAGTCTACTCCATTGGCACATGGTAAACAAAATGGCTAGGGTAAATGTTTTAGTCATAAAAAATAAGCTGTTATCTTGAGGAATAATTACAAATTCAAATCTTGAGCTTTCCGCTTCTCCAGTCGTTTTGAGGAGTATTATTCCGTGCTGGTCACACTTCACTGTGTGTGCATGATTTGGTTGGGAGTTCTGAAAATCCGTCAGTACATGGCCCACTGGGCTGAAGTAGTGACAGTGAAGAATCACTGTACGTACTACACTGAACAGTGCAGTGTGAGGAGTGTGGCTCAGGTTCAGCCAGACGTGATGCTGCATCAATGCAGTAACACAGCTCTGCCTCTCCTCTGTAGCAGAGAATCATCCATCTGTTCCTGCACGCCTCTGTGATCTACAAGCTGCCCTTCAGGCTGAAGCAAGCCTGCATTAATCCTGTTATTCCTCCTTACCCCTGTGGAGACATCAACATTAAGCTCATAAGCCTAAGTTGATATCAAGATGGGAGATGAAAGCAACCCACCCAAAATTCTATTTCGTTTTCCCCTTGATTTGACCTCTACACTCCTGAAAATCCTCTGGAGAGAATGTGGAACTCCTAATTAGGACTGTCACCATCACAATGCAAAAAACAAACTTTGTCCAGAGTCAGCTTATTTATCTCTTTTTAACTGCAGTGACAGCATTTCACTTTCTGATTGTTGGATCTGAAATAAAACCACTGTAGAAAAGATTTGGTCTTATATAATCATGACAGGCATAATCCTAACAACTGTGCGAAACCTTAGAAAAACAACTTTCCTCTTTGAGACAGTTTAATACTACACTAAACACAAAACAAAGTCACTAAGGGTTTCAGCTGGTTATCTTAGTGACTGTACATACTCACACATTCTAACTTTTGGATTGTGATTACTTGACTCTGTTTATAGTTTTCATCTCCAGTCCTGGGCAGCAATCTTTTTTTTTTTTTTGTTGCCTTTGAATATCAAAGTCATAAAATTTGTTTTAGTCGTACACAACAGCGTGTAAGGAGAGTTTAAACATCCAGGGTCTCCTTGACAAAGAATGTACCAAGATACACTTCATAAAGCCAGGCAGGTTCAAGGGAATTATGTAAGAACTCCCCACTGACTTCAAATCATTGCTTTCCGCTGCAGACATTTCAGTCTGATACTGAATAGCTTTGATGTGCCATGTGACATTCCCTCCCATCTGTAGAGCCATTGTTCTATATGAGATTGTGTGTTAGCCACTTCAAAGAAAGATTCAGTCTTTGAGTTCTGTCTCTTAGGTTATCCTTCACAAGGCTAAACAAAGGCTGCATTAAGCGCAGACATGGGGTTCTCTACAAAATGATAATGTCCAGCTACAGTGTAACTACAAGGCACACCATGTTTAATCTAAAACAGTCTGGTAGAAATTAATGAATTGTAGCATTCATTGGATCCTGTGTTGTGTACGTTTCTTACCTTGTAAAGCTTTGACAGAAGTTGCTCCATGCTGTAAATGTATGAATTACATGTGTCCAATCCTTTAGGTGGAGACACTTCTGCAAGCATAAGTACTTATAGACTCACAGCAGAGTTCTGGGGCTATATTCACAAAAGCTGTCTTAAGAAAAAACTTACAAAATATCTTAAGATAAACACTGACAATTTCATAAGAATGTTCTTTAATGTGATTCTTAAAAACATTTCAAGGTCTCAAATTTTTTCATGTTAGTCTTAATTATTTTCTTAAAGAACTCTATTGATTTTCTTTATAGATTATGAAAGCCATGAGCCATATTTAAAAAAAACATTCTTACCAGTATTCAATTAGATCCCTGCAGCAGCAGTGAAGTGAAGGTGGAGAAAATACCCATAGAAAAAAAACACAGATTCAGGTTTGCCATTGATTACCTTATGTAAAAACGACCAATACTTTAACTAACTCCACCATTAATCTTATTAAAAATTGACTTTCATGGTGGTTATTCAGCTATTTAAATTGGTCATTTTGAAAACTTAACTGGACTATGCTTTAATCAAAGACGTGTATGAGTTTTTTCTTAATTTAAGTATAAATATTTAATATCTTTAAAGAATACGTATTGTTCTGAGAATTTTATCTTAAAATAAAGGTTAAGAAAAAATGATACCATCCTTAAAATTTTGAAGAATATTCATTCATTCATTATCTGTAACTGCTTATCCAGTTCAGGGTCACGGTGGGTTCGTAGCCTATCTGGAATCATTGGGCTCAAGGCGGGAATACACTCACAAACGCACACACCACAAACCGGAGCACCCGGAGGAAACCCACGCAGACACAGGGAGAACACACCACACTCCTCACAGACAATCACCCGGAGGAAACCCACGCAGACACAGGGAGAACACACCAAACTCCTCACAGACAGTTACCCGGAGGAAACCCACGCAGACACAGGGAGAACACACCACACTCCTCACACACAGTCACCCAGAGGAAACCCACGCAGACACAGGGAGAACACACCACCCTCCTCACACACAGTCACCCAGAGCGGGGCTTGAACCCACAACCTCCAGGTCCCTGGAGCTGTGTGACTGCAACACTAACCTGCTGCACCATCGTGCCGCCTCTTTGAAGAATATTCTTGAAGAATAATGAAGTTAAAAAAATCCCGTTTAAGAAATGTCTTTTTCTTAAGACACTTTTGTGAATTTGCGCCCATTGATTCCAGGTAGGCTCTGGACCCACTGCAACCCTGAATGAACTTTTGTGAATTTTGTAGATTCAGTGATAGAAACTACTCTGTTGTTGGGTATAACAGCTAAGAATAGCATTTCAGCAGCACACCATCATTTATTGGTTTGACATTGATTTAAGTGAGAAGCAAAACAAAGAAATGATGAGGCTTAGTGCCATATGACCCAGTCTCCTGAGAAAATATTCATGTGTCTTCTCTAAATAGTATCTTTTCTTGAAAAAAGGCACGTCTCTTAAATTTCCCTTTTCCATACTCCACGCTTATGATTTGATGATTTCTATGAATAGCTGTAACCTTGAGCTACTTTATAGAAAGATTGTGAAGAGATTTGGAAACATTAGCTTCTCTTGTGTACTACAGAGTTATTTTTTTTCCTTTTACACAGGCTGCCTCTTTATCTGAGCTGTAGACAGGTCCCTGGTACTGCATTTCAAATGATCTGCTATATAACAAATGAGATTGAATGTTCTAGGGGAAGATCATGTAACCTCTTCATTTACATGGGCCTTTTTACCCTAGCAGTCAACATGTACCAGGAGGCAGCGTGGAGTTTAATGACTCAGAATAAAACAGAGATGTATTTGCCATTTTCAACTGAACTGCTCCTCGGGATATCTTGTTAAGTTTATTACAGCATCTCTGAGGTCAGTTACCATAGTGATGATCTTTGATAGGAGTGCAGACCACTCAGTGCCCTCCCCTGAGGAAATGATGTGTCTAAATAATCCTCTTCGACAAATGTCAGCCAAGAGCGGAGTAGCTTGTTCACAGTGGTAACACCCATGTCTGTGTCTTAGTGTGGTCTCAGCTGTCTACACAAAACAGAACCAGAGGAAACACAATGGATGTCTCCTTTCTGACTCCCTTTCTTAGGCTAGAAATAAACATTTATTTAGATGCTAATAGCACTCAGTAATGACCACATTAGATCAGCTACTTCACTTCAAATGGCTGATTCATGTTTCTCATTCTCTGTTTTTTCCCTTCTCTTTGTCCTTCTTCAGGAGAAGAAGGGTCAGGAGTTGCCAAAAGGCCCTGAGGTGGAAGTAGCTAAGATGGAGAAGCTGTTAAGCTTGCTGAGGGAACCTGAGAGTACTCCACAGGATTAATGCATAGTAAGTTCTCCAGGGCTCTGTAACAACAAAGCAATCACTGATCAGTGTTGTAACACACTTCTATTTCAGTTTTTTTGTAAATTTAAACATATCTTTATACTCTAAACAGTACTGCGTAAAAGTCAGAGACCACACTTCATATGTTTAATTTCCCGTCAAAACTACAGTTATGCGAAATTATTAATTTTCTCAAGAGATATTTCTGAAGACATTAGAAAATCATTGCATAAGGAATGTGTGAGTCAAACAAAAAAGTGCAAACAGCTTCAGAATTTGCAGATTAAAAATTATGATAAATGATTATAGATAATATATGGAGAAATAATCAAATTAATTCTAGTTAACATTCTTCATTGCAAGATAAATCTGAGATGGCAAATTTATAAGGACGCTAACCCTGGAAAGAATTGATCTAATATGCCTTTGGCTTGCTCACCTGGAGTTATTAATTTCAATTTTTGTTTTAATTTTCAGTGTCTGTAAAGCTGCTTTGTGACACCATCAGGTTATAAAACTCACTATACAATCAATATTACTAATATACAGTAGCTGAGGTTTCTGTGTAATATGTTTTTTCTGGGGGTTTTTTTCCCTAAAACTGTATTTAATGGCTTTGACTCGATATTTTATTTGATTTAATAAACTTTTGACTTTTGCACAGTGTGGCATATTTACCACATAATATATGTATGCACCACATCTTGATGTTCTCTGAATTCCTTTATTTTGTTATAACGAGCACTATTTCTCTTTCCCTTTAAAAAGGCGACTGCCGTGAGGACTCCCTTGTGAATGTTTTGTGATCTTATGAAGAGATTTCCCAGACAAGTTCTGTTCCTGAAGTGTTTATTAAAATCATCCATTACGTTTAAACCACTGGTTCATTTCCTGACTGATATGCTCTGGATGAGATGCAAATGAGTCGAGAAGATATTTGTTTACTGTTTCCTCAGGCTCTTTGATTAAGCAAGCAATGAGAGACAAAATGAGAGGGGGGCAGGAAATATCCCTGCAAACACTTGTTTGATATTAAAATTCATCACTCACACACAGCGCTACAGGGCAGCTCTTACCCCTATTCAGACTCCAACTGTTAGTTTCATTATTAGCACAATATTGATTGTTAGTTGGTTCACTGCAGGTGTGCTGCCCCAGCAAAGCGCGTGGGTTGATTGCGACTCTGGCAGGCATGACTGGACTGTCGTGAAGAGGACAACGAGAGTCTCTTTACCTTTATATAAGCCACTCACCGTGGAGTGCTACTGTATCAAAGTGCTTTGACATCAGAGACAAACCCATTCCAGTCAGCCCATGCTGAGCTTGTGTGCTTTTTTTTGGGTTTTAAGTGTTTCACATGGAGCCCCAATTACACAGACCTCCACCAAGCCCAAGGAAATATAGCCCAGCTTCTCTGAGATTGGATTAAGCTCCCAGGGTTACTGAGGTTACAGAGATAGCATTCATTAAACATGGTACAAAGGTGGGCCCCCTAACTTCTCTCATGCAAATTTAAAACTTTACTACAGAAGTTGGTCTCTAGTCACTTTCTCGTCAAGTTCATGTCCCATTTCTGCAGCGCCCCTGTCCCTTGCACACATTTGGCCTCCTAAAACTCAGGTGGTCAGGAGATACTTCTGCTCATTCTTCTGCTGAGTGTTGCCAGGAGCTAGCACTGGTACCCTCTCCTGGCTGGATGGCACTTTGCAGGCCTTGTAGAGGATTAGGAAAAGGACCAGGATAAGAACAGCTACTAGTACATTACAGACTATGGCCACTACAGCTGCAGTGGAGATTCCTACAGCGCTGTTTGGAGAATCCATGTTGAAAGCTTTGGCACAAACCCTGCAGTCCCGTAGCAGGACAGCTGACACACAAACACAAACACACACACACACAGCTCTATCAGCTTCTGCTTCTCTGATCTGAGGTGTGTGTGCACCCGAATGATAGGGACACTTCAAAGCTCTATCTGATGATAAGAGTGACACAACAAACGGAGTTTCATTCCTTCTCTTCTATCCAACTCTGTCATCTCAGCTCTTCGGCTCGGCACACGTTCTCCTGGTCGGCTTTGACTAAAAGAAGGTGCGTCCTACTTTCCTCCCTTCACAGCTGTTCATGTGTCTCACGCCTCTGATGCACAACAGTCAAAATGTTTTCAAAGGAACACCACAAATTTTGAAGATGTGGTCTAGGAACCGTCCACATGGCTGACTTGGCTGGGTTTTGTTTTAGCTGAAAGTTGGATGCACAAATCCTTCGCTGCAATTAACCTCCCACCTCTGACTAAATCTCCAGCTTCAAGCCTTTCATTCAGAACAGCTTTGCTGTGGGATTCAATACATGAAGGCATGAAGGATGAACAGCCATGTTGGTTCTGATTTATAACCAACTGATGTTCCTTTTATGATCCTCTAGTAGTCTTCATTGATTTTCTTTTCCCCTGAAACAGAATGGAACAAACTTTTAGTACTATGAAGTCTCACTAGGGATAATTGTTCTTGAATTAATGTGCGGAAACACTATCCTAATACATAGCCAAGTAAAGTATAGTGTTGAAAAGATAAATGTAGTCCCACACCTTCTCAAGTTGTGGCCCCAACTTCTATATTCATCATGGCCAAGACTGAATGAACTTGTTCTCATGCTTTACAAAGTCATGGCTGCACTTTGACATCTTATTTTCGTAACTTATTAAGTTACAGCTATGCAATAGGATCCCACTTCCACATATTAGTAACGTATTTGTCATGTGTCATGAGCAGGGCTTTGTCTCGTACAGCAAACAAAACTCACAAAGTTAACCTGGTGAGGGAGAAAGGTGTCAGTCACTCAGAGTCATAGACAGTGTTTGTTAAAACACAGGCACCCCAGAACTCTTCGATCCTGACCTAGTGTGTAGAGATGGGGAAAGCGTTGTTGAAACATCCTTCTTTTTCTCCGTCTCTCTCTCCATCTCTCTTCCTGCTGTGCTCACTCAAGCCTTCAGATGCTCAGCCTACTGCCTGTCTCTGCCTGAATTTCCCATCTGCCGTAACATCACACACAGACACACCACCATATGCTCACATTTTGCATGTGGCAAGTACTTTCCAGCAAACGATTTAGTGATTCATAATAAATGATCATGTGAAATGAGATACTGGCCTAAGTGAGGAGGAGTGTGTCAGTCAGATGTTTGGCGACACTTGCCTTCTTTTGAAATTCAGATGCTCTCACGGTTACTTTTCAGAATGCAAAAACCTACTGTTCTTTTAACACCAACACAGCTAAACATCTAAAAAAAAATACTCACTATACTGCAAAAGTCCACCTTCATTCATTCCTTTAAAGGTTATGGTGTCCTTTCCTGGCTTCAATAACAGCATCCAATATTTTCAGGAGCCTTGCTTTTAATTTCCCAAGGAGATATTTTTTTCTACACCTTTAAAGTTCAGTCATAGAAGTTTTTCTGGTTTTCATGATCCAAATAATCTTTGGGATTTTGGCTCAGGGGTGGACAGCCCATTGTTCTGAGGACACCAGCAGCTTTTTGATTTCCAACTTCAAGTTACAAATTAACTGCAGATTTCAACATTCATGCTTTTTCCTTCCCCTTGCTAATGCAAGTGGATCTGAAATAACTCTCAAAATAGTGTAACTGGTACTTAATGTCTGTTTTGACTGTAATTGAAGGGTGGTCTCTAAACCTGATGGTTAACTGTACCTACATTATTTTGTGGTCTATTTTAATTCTACAGCATATAGTTTACCTGTTATAACACACCTGATTGAGAACTTTTGGTTTTACTGAGAACAAAATCTAGTGAAAAAAACAACAAACAAACAAAAACACTCATCACTCCCTTAGTCCAGTCATGAAGAAGTTGGCAGTCTTTAGCTGTAGTAGTGATCAGCCCACTCATGCAGCAGTGTGTTGGTTAGGGGAGGCTCAGGGCACAAAGGGCAGCTGCATGCTGAGGAGCCTGTGTGTCTCTGAAAAGGAGCTCCACCTCCACACAAATATCCAGATTTATATGGAGTAGAAACACACACACACACACAGCTGCATGAATAATTCCCTTCTTAGCACACACACTGGACACTAAGTACCCAGTCCTCACATGCTCCCCTGAGCTAATGGGTTGTCGATCTCTGAACTGTCATTTGTGTTTCTTCTTCCTCTGACGTACATACTTTATCCTCCTTCTTGAAGTTAATTCACTTGGATGACAATCTGTTTCACTTGGTAAAAATGCATTAAATGAACCCATGAACAGCAATTTGCATAAAAAAACAGCCCCTCTCTCTCTCATACACACACTCACCCACCTCGTTTCAAGCACAGCTCCGAAGACACAGTGCACTTTGTGAAGCGGAGCCACTCCTGTACGCCTCAGCGGCTGAATCACAAATGGAAGAGAGTCTAAAAGAGGAGAGAGTACAGATTAGAGCAGGCTAGCATGAGGCCTGTTCCGCCTAGATTAAATCCGCCCCCGTTTGGGGAGACTGCAAAAGGAAATAATAGTGATGGGCCCCTCCTGCAGTGAGGAAATGTGCTGGTGAAGATGTTATCACAGAAGCTGAAGCATCCCTCCTGAGAAAAGTCACCTAGCACCATACACACAGTCAGGCTCCAGACAATACCAGCATCCGTGCATGACAATACATTACGGTTATTTCTGAAGATATCTGCTCTTCCCACAAATTCATTCTTTCGTGTATTTCCCCTCTGCAGTTTAGAAGAAACCTTACTGAACACTGGTAAATTATGGCAAAAGGCTGTGCATTTAGACATGTATAATTATATTGAGAAGCAGGTTTAAAATGCTACCCTACAAAGTCTGTTTATGCTATTGTAGCTAATTGGAATGCAAATATCGGCTTGACCAAATGCACTCCATGTGTTCTATCCCAAAAATTACACCTTTCACACACACAAAAATAAACTTTTGTGGTGATTTGAAAATAAAGTGGGCTTTGTGGAAAACATCTTACTTTTAAGAATAAACCTGGTATTTTGAAGAGGGATTGTTGCCACCCCATGTGAGAGGGTGCTGCTCACATCTCCTGTGGTATAGCATGTAGCCTCTTAGTGAGCTGACAGTGGGAAGATAGGAGCTGACAGACTAACTAAACATCTGTCTGCTAGTTGCCTTGAGGCCAATTGGGGTCAATTCTGTTGAGACAATATCTGCTCCCAGAATAAAGCAAAATTCCAGAAAGCCTTGGAAAATTTGTACTATCAGCAGAATTTATAACCAACCAGTTTTATCAACTTGTGCTAGCAATTTTAGTGTAAAGCTAGGGCTGCTCAACAGAATATCACTTTCTAAAACTATCCATTTAAATAAAATGATTAATGATCATGAATTTGATGGGATATGTCTCACAGAAACATGGATTAGACTGGATGAATACATACAATTATTTACCATGTCCTCATGTGAATGACAGAAGGCAAGGCATATCCAGTATTTATTTAATACTTTAGGGATTATCCAGAAAACAGGGTACAAAGTTATTTTCTTAATGTGAATGATTCAGTTACATTAAAGGACTATTTTTCTCTTATTACAATTTTTAGGTCATCTACTACTGCAATGTTCTGCTTTCTGGATATTACAGTAATAGGCTGAAAAATCTTCAGTTGGACCAAAACACTGCAGCCAGGGATCATATTAGTCCAATACTGCAGTGGCTGCCACTAAAATCCAAAATAGACTACAATGATCTGCTGTTGATATATAAAGTCTTGCCCCTTAAAACATAAGTGCACGTATATCATGTTGTGAACCATCACAAAATCAAATCAAATCAAATCAAATTTATTTATATAGCGCTTTTCACAACTGATGTTGTCACAAAGCAGCTTCACAGAATTCCAGTAAGACAAAGATTTGACATGAAATGTAAAAACAAATGTAAAACCCTCAAGTGAGCAAGCCAGGGGCGACAGTGGCAAGGAAAAACTCCCCCAGCTGAGGAAGAAACCTTGGGAGGAACCAAGGCTCACAAGGGGTGAGCCATCCTCCTCTGGTCAATCTACTGGTGATGATAGTTAGTAGTCCATGAGAACTTCAGTGTAGGGACAAAGCTATTAGATCACACCTATTAGATCACAAGGCTGGCTATATGTACATTTTCATTTACAGTCCCAAAGCTTTTGAAACCCATTACAGTCAAAACATTTCTTTAGTCAAATCTTGGTGATTAAATTCCTATGAAATTAAAGGTGCTGATGTAGGGGTTCATGGGCATAGAGTGTGTTTTTAATCAAAGATGGCAGTGCTCTTGTCCAGCTGCTCTCACACGATCACTCAAGTTTGTTGACGTTGTAGCAAAGTGATACTAAGAGGGAGTCCTCATGTCTGTACTTTCTGGCTGTCCCGTTTTAGTTACACTGTTCTAATGAAGTTGGCCAGAGTCGTAAATTACATTCTTACTGTGTCACTGAGAAATAAATATCAGAACATACAACAAGTTATGACATGACATTACAGACTACTGCAGACAAACTGTAAGTCCATATGTTTTCAGTCTTACTGCTCTGTGTTGTGTTGCTCTGGTGTCATCCAGTGGAGGATGGGTGCCCCTTTTGAGTCTTGGTCCCTGATTTCCTCCTCTTTTTCTGAGAGAGAGAGGGTGGGGTCTCTCCTGCCAATGTTACCCCAGATGTGGAGGTTGGTAAAACCATTTTTTGTGTGCTAACCCCAGTTTTAAAACATTAGAAATGGAATTTGAACTGAAATGATCTTAAATTCCGAATGAACACCCTCTAAATATCCACATAGTGAGCAGAATGAGTGAATATGGTTTTGGCCAGTGTTCTAAAAAGCTTGACAACTTAGTTACCTAGCATGCACTTGTGTGCTGAGTATGGATGTATCAATAGGCTATAAAAGAAATCTTTACCCAGTGGCCGGAGAGACATCATATTCCCAACTGACCAGCACTTAGTGAAGGCAGTGCTGATGCTGAGGTTGTAATGAGTTTTGCTTTGCATTAAAAGAGCACTGGAACAGCAGGAGCAGGCTGTTGGAGGGAGAAGAGAAAAGAAAGGAGGAGATGGGGTCATGTTGTCAGAGCAAGCATTACACACAATGTGTAATTATACACATGCTATGAGGAGGCTTGCATGGCAGTCTGAGCAGTGTTTTACAAAAGCGCCTGTCAGCAACGCACAAAGGCTCTTCCAAGCGCTCTCTCTCTCACTGCCTGCATATTATAGCTCAGACAGCTGAGGTGAGAATAGAAAGCAGAGCTATTCTGGGCGATTCCTGAGCGTGGCTTGCATGCTGAACTCACTTCATTCTATTTCTCCCAGGTCACTCCCAATAAAGGCTCAAACATCATGAAGGTCACAGCAGCCAGGACATACGTCTGATCTGCTAATAAAACCCCCTGAAAAGAATGCCTCCAGCCACAATAAATGTTACAAGGACCAGCAGCCTGCATCTCCGCCAGCTGCCGTTCATGTCTTTCATCATCTTCGTTCTCCTGTGCCTTCAGTCCTCGACTGAAAGAATGCCACCCAGGGATTTACTCTACAACTCTACAATGCAAAATACACACACACATGCACACAACATAGAGAGAGAGAGAGAGCACAAGAGCTGAGAGTAGCTACAAAGGGAGGTGTCCGTGAGATCACAGGAAATGAAGAGTATGGAGCAAGAAGAATCCACTCTTGTTTGCAAAGTTTGTGTTAAGGCATAATGATGAATCATCTTTGAGGTTTTAGGCTGTTTACTTTCCATCTCATGCAGGCACACACATCTCAGAATATTCTGCCGCCAGTTTGCAGTGTCATATGTGGCACAGGAAGTCATATCCCAGTCTACACACACTGCCAAGCAGAACGCCAGCTCTTCTGAGCCCAAAATAGAATTAGCAAAGGCTGCCTTGGTGAGGCTGAGGCATTTACTCAATTCATGGGGAAAATACACGGTTTGCCTGTGTTCTTTATAAATTAATACCATCTCTGCAAAAACTATTTCATACTCTTTAGACTTTGAATATATTTTTTCATTTTTAAAAAATTTTTGTCTCATTTTATCTGATAAACAGGGATTTTGTATTTGTGGTAATCCTTATGGTGTTCGAGGAGAAGGCTAATGAGCACCGTGTTGTTTATGCTTTGCTCATAGCAGGTTGCTATTAAGTGCTATTATCCATCACTGGAGAAACGCCAAGGTCACTGTGAGTTCCACAAGTGTGAGTGATTATTTCAGGCAGAATTACTTCCTTTAGCTTTTGGATTGCAGTTGTAGAGCGGTGAAAATAATAAACATCGTGAGATGCTGACTGCTTGCAGTGTGTTTTCCTGAAGTGTGAGCAGCTGCATGATGTCAGAGGGAAAACTGTCTGTTTCCAAACAAACCCAGATTGCAATCCTGTTGATTACTCTGACCTTCATTATGATCTTCCACTATTTTCCTCACCACTGTTGCATGGTGTGTAGTAAATTTACTACATCAGTCTGTCATCTGAACTCAACAGGAGTAGCAATTAACTGTTTTTAACATTCAGTTTAAAAGGGATTTCCACAGATTTTTCAAAATCTGTTTAACAGTGTAAAATTGTGAAACTACTTCTCAAAATGTAAAAAAATATTTCAGGCTTCTCATGTTTCTGTAGATATTCCAAATCATGTTTTAAACTAGAGCCATTATTTAGAGGCATTAAACTCTTCAGATGGCTGTCTCTTATCATTACCACTGTTAAAGTGTTGATTTTTCTCTAGAATGAAATTCACATCGTAGCTGGACTACTCTGGGGAAAAAAAATAATAATAAAAAACAGCTTAATATATATCTCTTTTCTATGTATGTTTTCTTAAGTTTGAGGAGCGCAATATAGCAATTAGGGCGGCTCGGTGTTCTCCCTGTGTCTGTGTCTGCGTGGGTATCCTCCGGGTGACTGTCTGTGAGGAGTGTGGTGTGTTCTCTCCGTGTCCGTGTGGGTTTCTTCCGGGTGACTGTCTGTGAGAAGTGTGGTGTGTTCTCTCTGTGTCCGCATGGGTTTCTTCCAGGTGACTGTCTGTGAGGAGTGTGGTGTGTTCTCTCTGTGTCTGTGTGGGTTTCCTCCGGGTGACTGTCTGTGAGGAGTTTGGTGTGTTCTCCCTGTGTCCGCGTGGGTTTCCTTTGGGTGACTGTCTGTGAGGAGTGTGGTGTGTTCTCTCTGTGTCTGTGTGGGTTTCCTCCGGGTGACTGTCTGTGAGGAGTGTGGTGTGTTCTCTCTGTGTCTGTGTGGGTTTCCTCCGGGTGACTGTCTGTGAGGAGTGTGGTGTGTTCTCCACAGGTAGGCTCTGGACCCACCGCGACCTTAAACTGGATAAGCACTTACAGATAATGAATGAATAAATATAGCAATTAAACTTACAAAACCTGTCAAGGTCACCATTGTTTTGAATACACTGCCCCACACTATTACACTGTCTATACTGATCATAATACTCTAACCACTAAATTACTATCAGTTCCTATGCAATTGTCCAGATTCCTCTAGAATAACCATCTGGCCGTTCTGTCTGAGAGCTTGTTGAAAGCCCACTGGGCAAAACCCCCCTCAGCTGTCTGAGCTGTTCACATTAGCCAAGAGAGCGCGCCAGTTCACAGCTGGACACGTCCAATTGCCATCGCACCACTGGCTGGCCAGCCATCCATCTGAGATGATTCTGAGCGTGTGAGTCACACTGAACCGGGCCTTCTCTGTGACATTTCTACATATTACACACACAGCCCTCGGGATGGATGCTGGACAACATGCTCATTTACGCTATGGCAAGACTGGGACACATTTTTGTAAAGTTCATAATAATTAGCATCAAATCAATATCCCTTCTTCCAAAAGCCAGAGGAGACCGTAATAGCTGGAGTAAAGCTGCATTATAGTCATCAGCCAAGACTGTTACAATCAGAGTGTGTGCCCTGGCATTTACAGGCAAAGAAAGAGATGTAAAAAGAGAGAGAGAGAGAGAGAGAGAGAGAAGTAAGAAAAAAAGAAAAAGAAGTTAAAAAATGACAGAGAAAAGGATTATCTCATGATCTCCATCTAAATGTCAAATTGCGTCAATATTTCCTTGAACAGATCCAATATTCTCCAAATAGCTGCTGCTTCACTTACTTCCTCAGTCAACAGCAACAGCACCTGCTGAGGGAATTGGGAAATGGAGCAATTAAAGTGAGTCCCTTGTCAACCAGCGCAAAGGTGTTTACTACTGCAGTGTTTTTCAACCTAGTCTTGATCAGCCTCATCTGGATCACACACACGCAGCGGGACAAGGCTAGAGTTCACACACAGCAGCTCTAACCTAGAAGTGTAAAAGTACATAAGTCTCATAATTTAAATTCTGCTCAATTCATGCTCTAAATTCACACACATTTTATTAATACGTCATGCTGCATATTTATGCAGTGAAACAAAATCTAGGACTAAACTGGAATAATAATAATATCAGATTAGTCAGATTTAGATGCTGATTTAAATATTTTGGCAAAACCTTGTAACAAAAATAAATGTAATGTTTTTATAAGCGTCATTAACTTATGGTGTAAGTAATGAAATAACGCCAAGAGTGTGTTGTAATCAAGTGCAGCTCAGTGTCTCTCAGCTGCGTCATCTGAGGTAAAAAGTTTTAAAATGTAATTGACAGCTTTCTACAACTCAAGACTCATATAAATCATCTACTATATGTTCAAGAAGTGCCCCCATCCCTCTACATTTGCCGCAGTGTATACAGTACTATGTGCTATGGACAGTAATTTAAAAAAAAGACCATAGCTTTTGCTGTAACTGTATTTGGAGTAAGTGTGATTTCTGCGTTTCTCAAGAAGTTCATGAAATCATGCCAAAACAGTTATCCCCTGTAACTAACCGTTTGCTATAGAGGTAGTGGGCAGAGACTGGGTTAAAGGCATGAAAGTATTCTCTTAAGACAAGCTTTTGTGCTCATATCTGCATTACAACTCAGCTCCAACTATTAACACCAGCCCAGATAAAGCACAGAGATACACTTAGCCTTCCCCAGCCGCTGGTCAACAACTCTCAAGAACAGATACTTAGGTGAGGTCAAGCCCAGTACACACACACCCACACACACACTTGCTGTGGTAACCCAGTATTCATGGACAATATATTGATAATGAGGTAAGAGTGAGGGATTACAGTGCCATTATTTTCAGGACGTTTTGTGAAAGGCATCCTCTGATAATCAAGTTTCTGATGCTTCCAAATGGGCAGATTCAGACAGCCAGCGTTTCTTACATCATCATCCAAAGGAACCAATTCCTTAAACTTTCTGGAAACAGAGACTCTGACTGATTAGACTTCCACTTGTTTGTACTGAATTAAGGTGAAGATGTGGAGTCACATTTAAGACATTGATTGTGTCTTAGAAACCTTTATAACCTGCAGTTCCAATAAACAGGGTTTAGGGTAGTTTTTTTGGTTAATCCATGACAGGAGGAAGACTTCAAAATGAAGGACGTTGAGGATTTGCAGAGGATACACTTTCTGTAGGTTTCAAAGGTGAAGACCCAGCACTGCAACTTTTATTGCAATTAACGATACGTTTATTCTTTTAGAAATACGTCTGTATTCTAATATGATTCTAAAATTGTTTACCTGCAATATTAGTTTCCCGCCAGTGCACGCGCGTTCCAGCAGCAGGCAATCCTCTACATCTCGCAGAGAGCTGCAGGTGAGTCCCTCTGCCCCAGGTCCTACAACATCAGCAAAGCAGGTCCAGCACAGTCCTGCTGCTCTCTGTTGCATGACCCACTCTCAGCAAATCAGACGCGTTCAACCTCAACAACCTTGGAACAGAGTCTCGAGCTGCACAGAGCCTCACTTCTGCCCTGGTCTCATTCACACGCGCCGAAGCCATTCAACATCGAAAACACACGTCAGAGCTGAAGCGAAAACGTGCGGACGCTCTGAGCTCTCAGCGGTGAGGGAGCGAGGAGCCGAGGCTCCTGGAACTGGAGCGAAATTGGAGACAGTGCTCTCTTTGAACGGTTCGTGTTTATTATACAGCGCACAGCATTGGGAGTAAATAGAAGAAAGTGAAATACCTGGCAACCCGGCGATGCTCGCAGAGAGACGCAGAGATCCAGAAGATCTCCATGAGAGAGGGAGAGCCATCAGCAATTCAAGAGCACACACAGAGAGAGAGAGAGAGAGAGAGAGAGAGAGGGGAGGAGTAAGAGATATTTACCGCGTATTTATCCATTGTGCCACACGGCATTCAATTACGAGCAAAGTGCGTTTATTGACGGTAATATTGAACCTCTATAGTGTCAAATGTAAGTTAAAAATCTACAAAGCATCTGTAAAAAAATTCAGTGTGTGTGTGTGTGTGTGTGGCTACATTCATGTGTCTTTCAAAATGACAAACACAAACCTATATTAACATCCATAAAGGCTAATTCCAGCGTCATGTCTCAAAGGCTGCTTTTCTTAAAAGTGTTTATGACAACTACCACCTGTTGGAATAAGCCTTTCTAGTTGTTTACATCAGTTGTCATGACAACGTTATGCAGGTGTGATGTAGCTTCATTAAGGATGACCCACAGTAAAGCATCGTCATAAAGGGTTACTGACCAAACACAGAGAGATTCAGAAACTCACAAGTGGTGGGGGAGGTTTAAGAAGCTTTCAGCAACAATCTTAAGGACTTTCCCTGAAGAGACAACACCAGGCAGCCTTTGGAGTGCTTACCCAACTTTAACACATTTCACTCCGGTGTCTCTTGTCAATTGTCAGTGCAGAGAAAGCATCAAAATGAGCAGAATATCTTCCAGGAACAGGGCTGGAAACCCAGGGATTAAAGTGGTCTTTTAAGGAAGTTTAGGTTTTATGGCTTTAGGGTTGTGTTAAGTAGTGAAATAACCGTTCCCACGGGAACGACAGGAAACTGGGTCCGCCAATCAAGGATCACTCCAAACTCCAAAATTATTTTCACCCCAAGCGCTTAAATTTATTTTATTTACTCCACACACAAAAATAACAAAAGGAAAATGAATACATATTGTTTTCATACAAAAAAGAAAATAAAAGGCCTATTTTCTTAGAGTACCACACACTGACTTCACAGCAATCAGTAAATTAAGGTTTGCATAGCCCTCTAGGACAGCTCTTTCCAGCTCTCCCCCAATGACTCTCCTTCTCTCCCCTTTATAGGTTTTGGCCCCGCCCCCTCATTAACTTGAGCCAACCCAATCTCCCGTTTCAGGTAGTACCTCTTTAAAACTAATTCCTATTATACAAATACCTAAGATCTAATCCTTAAAAAATAAACATACGTACGACATATATTTAATCTTACCGGTAAGTATACTCAATCTCATTCCAACTGTTCCCTTCTTTCCTCTACAGGTACCATATTAGATCACCTATCCCCCCTTTTTCCAGTCAACCGAGGGCCCTTCGGCATCTACAATAAAGGAAGTTGGATGGATCTCTCCTCCCCTGACCATGCTACCTGAGGGACAAGCAGAAACAGGTAAACACTTTTAAAACATATACATTTTTAACACATGGTCTACTACGTGTTACAGACTCAGTGATGAGGCAGGCCTTCACCTCATCACAGGTTGAAAGATACTTTTAGTTCATTAATATGACAAATGTTTCATGGCATTCCAGCATCCTCAGAGAAGAAAACCTATTCTTGTAGTGACTTTGTATCTCACTTTGATTAATGACCAGGCGACAGCCTCATCTCTGTTGCCACTTTGTGGTTTTGTTTTTGTATTCATGATCATAATGGTCTTTTTTTTGCCCTTTGAAAGCTACTCTCAGGGGACGTGTGAAGACAACTCTCTCCTTTGACTCAATAATCTTTTCAAAAGCTTTAATAAGAGATTGAACCTGTAGCACTTTGTTGCGAAGCTTAAAAATAAATTATTTTCATAAACAAAGCCAACAAACAAAACAAAAAGCATCAGCCATTTCCAGCTATTAGCAGCACTGCTTGTTCAGTCCTAGCAGTGGAGCTTACGTGTGAGATTACATTCGCATTGGAAAAAACATATAGCCTAATAAACTGATGAAATTCTTGAGAGATGAAAAAATATAATTTTAGGTGGAAATAAGGAATTGTTTCAAAAATTTCACAAATGGTTCTTCATTGCAAGGGTTTGTATTGTTTGTTTTTAAAAGGTAAAATTATTTATTGTGGGCGGCACGGTGGTGCAGCAGGTAGGTGTCTCAGTCACACAGCTCCAGGGACCTGGAGGTTGTGGGTTCGATTCCTGCTCCAGGTGACTGTCTGTGAGGAGTGTGGTGTGTTCTCCCTGTGTTTGCGTGGGTTTCCTCCGGGTGACTGTCTGTGAGGAGTGTGGTGTGTTCTCCCTGTGTCTGTGTGGGTTTCCTCCGGGTGACTGTCTGTGAAGAGTGTGGTGTGTTCTCTCTGCGTCTGCGTGCGTTTCCTCTGGGTGACTATCTGTGAGGAGTGTGGTGAGTTCCCCCTGTGACTGTTTTTTCCTCCGGGTGACTATCTGTGAGGAGTGCGGTGTGTTCTCCCTGTGTCTGCGTGGGTTTCCTCTGGGTGACTGTCTGTGAGGAGTGTGGTGTGTTCTCCCTGTGTCCGCATGGGTTTCCTCTGGGTGACTGTCTGTGAGGAGTGTGGTGTGTTCTCCCTGTTTCTGCGTGGGTTTCCTCTGGGTGACTGTCTGTGAGGAGTGTGGTGTGTTCTCTCTGTGTCTGCGTGGGTTTCCTCCGAGTGACTGTCTGTGAAGAGTGTGGTGTGTTCTCTCTGTGTCTGCGTGGGTTTCCTCTGGGTGACTATCTGTGAGGAGTGTGGTGCGTTCTCCCTGTGACTGTTTTCCTCTGGGTGACTGTCTGTGAGGAGTGTGGTGTGTTCTCCCTGTGTCTGCGTGGGTTTCCTCTGGGTGACTGTCTGTGAGGAGTGCGGTGTGTTCTCCCTGTGTCTGCGTGGGTTTCCTCTGGGTGACTGTCTGTGAGGAGTGTGGTGTGTTCTCCCTGTGTCTGCGTTGGTTTCCTCCGGGTGACTGTCTGTGAGGAGTGCGGTGTGTTCTCCCTGTGTCTGCGTGGGTTTCCTCTGGGTGACTGTCTGTGAGGAGTGTGGTGTGTTCTCCCTGTGTCCGCGGGGGTTTCCTCCCATGGTCCAAAAACACATGTTGGTAGGCGGATTGGTGACTCAAGTGTCCGTAGGTGTGAGTGTGTTTGTTGCCTTGTGAAGGACTGGCGCCCCCTTCAGGGTGTATTCCCACCTTGCACCCAATGATTCCAGGTAGGCTCTGGACCCACCGCGACCCTGAACTGGATAAGGGTTACAGATGATAAATGAATGAATGAATGATTTATTTATTGTTCCTTTAAAGCAACGGCGATCTGTAAAATCCCCAGCTGAAATCCTGAAGTCTCTGACCCTCCCAAATTGCTCTCCAGGCTCAGAGGGTGGCGTCCTGCTGCTCCAGGTTTGTTCCCTGCCTCTAATCACCAGTGGCAGTTTTTTGTGTACTTCTTACACCTTTCAGACCCATGGTGCGGAATTGTCTTCTCGCTGTGGAGGAATGGACGGAAACACCTGCAGATCGTTCTGTGAATCAAGAATGGAGCTTGTTATTTTCCCCCTCATTTTCCAAAGACAAAACCTTTTCACAGGTGTTTACAGATATCAGATCTACACTGGTCAGGAATCATAGGTTTCTGTATCCATTTGAACTCCAGGTTTGGAAACACAATCTCTCTCACACACACACACACACACATACGTTTTCACCTTTTTAGACAAGTGGTTGCTTTTTGCATGTAATTTACATCTAAATGAATGATTTTGACTTAATGACCATTTTGCCTTCTTCCTGCCAACTATGGTCTCCGTCTTCTAGATTTTACCTGTTTAATATTTCTACAAAGCAGACTGAGGGAGCAAGGTTGTTTACAGCTGCTGCTGCCAGATGTGGATGGAGCGAACGGATCATTTTTAATTAATCCCAGTTTGCTGACTAACAAGGGTCAGAAAAGGCAACTGAATCAAACAGCTCTCTCTTTCGGTCTGGATGAGTTAGATGTGAGTAATAGAGTCAGTTTGATCAACCTGCTGCTCAGTGTTGGTTCATTTAACTGGTGTAGTACCCAGTTATGAACAAATGAGTCCATGCTTCTGTTACAGCATTGCAGCGGCTCTACTGAAATATGCCAATATATGTTTTTATTTTTTACGTATATATACTTATATCTTAAGGAAGAGTCTTTTTAAGCTTACACAGGGTGACCTGTGTCTGCGTTACCACAACATCCTGTGCAGCAACAGATGATACTTTACATGTACAAAAGTGTACCAATGAGGTAGGAGTGTCTCGTATAGACCACAGTAAGAAGACAGAATGTTTAAAAACTCCAGCACCACTGCTGTGTCTGATCCACCAGCTCTGTGGGGGGAGGGGGGTCTGACCATTGATCACCAAGGTGAAAAGAGGTAAAGTATGCAGAGCAATCGATGGATGACAGTCTAATTTTAGAACTATAAAGTCCTGTGTGGTCAGTGGAGCTGAGAGAGGAGTCAGTGAGTTCAGAAACAAGGAGGTGGTCATAATGTAATGTCTGAACGGTGTATATCATCTGTGCTTTTCTACTGAATTCAGAGTGCTTATTATCTTGCTCTCCAAACACACCTCCAGCTGATCTTGTAAAATGGTTATTTAAAAAGACAGGCAAAATCCCCTTAGGAAAATTGGCTGAAAGAACTCATCAGAAGAGTCCTGGCTCGCTAACCGTGTTATTCTTCTGTGCTAGAGATTGCATTTGTGTGCTATGATGGATGGCGAGTGTGTGTCCAGAACTAATATCGTAAAAGGCGCTTTTACAACAGCAAACTAAACACAGACAGTGTCTTATAGTCAAACACTAGGACTTAATATGGGCATAGGACACTAAAAATCTTAATCTCCATCCTAAAACGAAACCTTGTAGGAGCACTGCATTGAAATACACCGACACTGTTAAGGGAACTGCTGTAATTCTTCACTGATGATAAGATGAGGTTTATTATATATTATTATCACTTTTAATCCGAAAATATCTCAAAAATGCACAAAGAAAATAATGCAAAGACGCAATGTCCAGAACCACACTGTGAACTTTGGTGATGCACCTCCCCCAAGTGGCCATTTTAAGCATTTACACCATCATAAACACTGATGATGGTAACACTGTGAAATGTTTTTTTTAACCTAATGTTTTCCAGTTTTATCACAGTTCCCCATCCCCCTACACCTGGCAATATGAGGACAAGCACATTTCCCCTGAGACATGAGAACCTGACAACCACTTTTAACAGACCACAACTGGACAGCTCGACACAAGTTTAGGAGAACGCTGACCGCCCAGATATGCTTTGCCAGCTAAAAGATGCCTGTGCAGGCTAGACCAATTACACTTAATCAAACCAGCAATCTCCCAGTGATAGGGCCAGCACTTAGACTGCGTCTCCATTAATGTATCATTAAGTCATTAACCTTGATATTTTAAATTGTATTATGATAAACGATCTTTTAATGGCAAAGAGGGATTTTAATGTCCAAATTTAGTGAGGTTTTCAGTTCAGTCAAATACTATGCTTTATACAGCTCAGTGAAACTGTCATCATGCAAACCCCATTTCCAAAAATGTGGGACACATTTCAAAATGTAAAAAAACAAACAAAATGTAATTATTTGCAAATAAAAGAGACAATTTCTAAAAAAAATTTGGGGTGGCACGGTGGTACAGCAGGTTAGTGTCGCAGAACTTGTGGGTTCAAGTCCCGCTCCGGGTGACTGTCTGTGAGGAGTGTGGTGTGTTCTCTCTGTGTCTGCGTGGGTTTCCTCCGGGTGACTGTCTGTGAGGAGTGTGGTGTGTTCTCTCTGTGTCTGCGTGGGTTTCCTCCGGGTGACTGTCTGTGAGGAGTGTGGTGTGTTTTCTCTGTGTCTGCGTGGGTTTCCTCCGGGTGACTGTCTGTGAGGAGTGTGGTGTGTTCTCCCTGTGTCTGCGTGGGTTTCCTCCGGGTGACTGTCTGTGAGGAGTGTGGTGTGTTCTCCCTGTGTCTGCGTGGGTTTCCTCCGGGTGACTGTCTGTGAGGAGTGTGGTGTGTTCTCCCTGTGTCTGCGTGGGTTTCCTCCGGGTGACTGTCTGTGAGGAGTGTGGTGTGTTTTCTCTGTGTCTGAGTGGGTTTCCTCCGGGTGACTGTCTGTGAGGAGTGTGGTGTGTTCTCCCTGTGTCTGCGTGGGTTTCCTCCGGGTGACTGTCTGTGAGGAGTGTGGTGTGTTCTCCCTGTGTCTGCGTGGGTTTCCTCCGGGTGACTGTCTGTGAGGAGTGTGGTGTGTTCTCCCTGTGTCTGTGTGGGTTTCCTCCGGGTGACTGTCTGTGAGGAGTGTGCTGTGTTCTCCCTGTGTCTGTGTGGGTTTCCTCCGGGTGACTGTCTGTGAGGAGTGTGGTGTGTTCTCCCTGTGTCTGCGTGGGTTTCCTCCGGGTGACTGTCTGTGAGGAGTGTGGTGTGTTCTCCCTGTGTCTGCGTGGGTTTCCTCCGGGTGACTGTCTGTGAGGAGTGTGGTGTGTTCTCCCTGTGTCTGCGTGGGTTTCCTCCAGGTGACTGTCTGTGAGGAGTGTGGTGTGTTCTCTCTGTGTCTGCGTGGGTTTCCTCCGGGTGATTGTCTGTGAGGAGTGTGGTGTGTTCTCCCCAGAGTGTGGTGTGTTTAGCCACATTTTACCTACACAGTTACATAAATAATGAGCAAACCACTATTAGACAAAAGAAGAAATATTTATTTCATGATAGACCTCAGTTTGGAAATAACTGACCATTCAAAAAAGTACACCATTTTTTTTCTGAATCACTGACAGGAGTTGTAATATTTATGACACATGCAATGGATTTCTGTCCACTACACAAACAGTAATGAAGCCCCTTGGCCAGCCCAGGCTTAAGCCACAGATATTCGCCTTCTTCACCATTAAGAGCTCTGCTCTGACCTGGAGCTAGCCTGTGAAAGTTTCCCACTCGACAGATGCCAGCCATCCATCCATCTTGTAGCTTCTGTGAGATATTGTCAGTCTTGGTTGATGAACCACAGCAACATATAACAAATTTCAGTAGAATATATGAAGAGCCAACATCAGTGCACCTATGAAGACGTTTTACAGGTATTCAGTATCGACAGAGTGAAGGAAAATGGTTGTTTACTCCTTTGTATTCCAAAGAAGAAGGACATCAGCAAGTTTTTTTCAAACAAACAAACTGGTGCTTGGATTCTGACACAATCAAAAAGGCAGTCCGTAAAAACTCCACTGGTCTCTTCACATGAAAACGTTTGAAAGCTGTTTTCAGATGTCCCATTTCACAGATAAAGTGCACTTGATGGCTGAGGTTCGCATGTAAAGCAGGAGGCTGCTAGACCATAGCAACTGCGCTGAGAATCCTGCCATGAACCCAGAGATTAAAAATACCACTGCAGCACCGTGTGTCAACCAATCAATAAGGCAAGATACTGTACAACGATAAACTGCAAATGAGGAAAATCAAAAACATGGTGTGATTAGAACCTGTAGATTTATGAAAAGACGAGATTGGTCATATGTTACTTGTTTGCCCTTGTTCTGTCAAATTAGAAGCGTTAATGTTTGATTCTCGGAACTGACTCAGTTTAGGAGCCATTTCTTTTCCAGTTGATCTTATAGAGGGTCTTGTTTTTGGTCCAAACACCTTATTGGTCACTGTTTGTGGGTGACACAGACTGGTCCAGTGCCCCTGTAGGGCTGTCCTCTATTTTGTAAGAGAATAATTATTTGGGTTGTCCAATTATGGGTGTTCCAGAACCTTCCGGCTGTCTTCTTCCCCAGCTCCATGTCCGCAAAAGGCTGACTGCATTTTCATCTGACTCCTGTATCAGGGAGCATCTGTATGGGAGAGTTCTGAGAGCAGAGATTGCACTTTGAAGGCACCGCATTACTGTACAGGGCAGAGGTGTGTGTGTGTGTGTGTGTGTGTGTGCAGAAACATAATTTTCACATAAATTCCATCCACACTCCTCTCAGCCCAAAAGGCATTAGTATAACCACTAAGGCAAGTTCTCTCTGTAAAGGAATGCAAAGTGCATCTTTTCCTCATTACTTTCTTATCAATAAATTTCCACTCTTTTTTAATAGATACTTCTCTTGAATAAATTATCTATACACGCCCACCCCAGTTTCTCCATTTGGCCACAGAAATCTTCATAGCTATCTTTACACAAATATGGCAATGCCATGCTGAATGTTTTGGCTTGTCCAAGGCAAAGGTCTGGACTGTTCACATTTTCTCCACCAGCCCACTGGGAAGGGAACAGGAATGAGTCCATCTAGTTTTCTTCAAAGACATCACACGGACATGTCCAAAGAAAGAAAAAAAAGGGTGGGGGGGGATAAAGCAGATTTGTATATGATGAACAAAGAACAAAGATTCATGGTAAAATTCAGCTTCCAGCAAAAACGTATTCCACAAAGTGTTTCCATGGAAACCAAGAGAGTCCTCAGTCTGAGGGCTGTGGAGGGAAGGGTGATATGATTGGAGAAACCTGATGACGTCAGAGCCTCACTGTACGCCTTCTTCATCGACATACGTCGAAGGGAACCAGCCAATCTACAATCAGGAAGACAACAACATCCACTGAAATTGGAGCACAAGTGGGCTTCTCTCTGTAAACAATGAGTTGTGCAAATCCAGCTCAGCACTAGAAGAATGACGGTGTAAGAAATGCTTAAAGTGGAAGGAGATGAGCTGAAATTTACAAGACCTTTTTCTAACCAAATTTGACAACTGGCTTCACAGAAAGATAATAACAACAATACTAACAAATAAGGATGAGAATTAATGTAATGACATGCAGTACACTGTGGTTAAATCTTTGTAGTGTAAGATAAGGCACGAGATTTTAATTTTATACTGATGGATCTTAGACCCAGTCTTTCCTTCTCTCTTACCCTTCCATTAGCCTCTCCTTTCCACCAACCCTGGTCTCCTCCGATTTTGCTGTAGATCTTGACAATGTCACCTTCTCTCAAAGACAGCTCTCTCATGTCTCGAGCAGCAAAGTTATACCTGGCCACTGCTGTGCTGACCACCCTGGGAGTGAATACTGCACAGAGCAACAGCAGATCATTCAACAAACTGAACAGGACAGATAGTGACACTGCTGAAGATACAGGAGCAGAAGGCTTAGGGACTACGTGTAAAGAGTGGATGAACTGAGTGGCATACGGTGAGACATTGTTACATTATTGCACTGGAGTTTGCAATACTGTCACTCATTACAGGTATCAGAAAAAAAAACATCACCCAAAGGAAAGCAGTGGGAGCAGATGGCAAAGAAAGAATGAGCATGGAGAAAATGAGAGAGAGAGAGAGAAAATGAGAAAGAAAAAGAGAGAGTGAGAGAAAGAAAGTGAGAGAGAAAGAAAAAGAGAGAGAGAAAGAGTGAGAGAAAAAGAGAGAAAATGGGAGAGAAAGACAGAGAGTGAGAAAGTGAGAAAGAGAGAGAAAGAAAAAGAGAAAGTGGGAGAGAGATAGTGAGAAAGAGAGAAGAAAGAAAGAAAGAAAGAAAGAGTGAGAGAGAAAGTGAGAGAAAAAAGAGAAAGTGAGAGAGAAAGAGAAAAAAGAGTAAGAGAAAAAGAGTGAGAGAGAGAAAGGAAAAGAGAGAGGGAAAAAAGAGAAAGTGAGAGAAAGAAAGAGTGTGTGTGTGTGTGTGTGAGAGAGAGAGAGAGAGAGAGAGAGAGAGAAAGAAAATGATTCAGTACCTGACCAGAAGGGAGCAGAGCTTTGAGAAGAGAAGTTGAGGCCCTGAGGACTGAGGAAGGAAAAGTTGTAGGAAGCACAGGAGGCTGCTAGGACACAAAGGGAGAAGAGAAGAGAAGAGTAGAGAGAAGAAAAGCAAAAGAGCTCAGCCAAAGATCATTAAGATTTTCTTGGAAAGATAACAATATACATACTTTAATGTGCAAGTTTTAGCTGATATAACCACATCTGTGTGTATGCCTGATGAGTTACAGAGAACGGTCACAGGGCAGAACACAGCGAGGGGAGAGGTATTTCCTGCCATGAGAATGTGCTATTGTCTGACTTTCAGTGAATAAGCTCTTACACTGGACACAAGCTGCTGACCTTTTCCTTACAGAAGCCCTCTCCCCAGTTCCTCCTTTACCAACAGACGTACATTGTCTTTGCTCATTTCGACAGCCATGTGTCTTTAATAATGGCCTCAGCGAGGGCCAGTTAGGCTCAGCTGGAAAGTGAACAAAGGCAGGGTGGCAGGCTTTTGGCCGGAGGGCGGTGAAAATCATTTATAATAGAAATAATGCTGCGTGTGTTAAACAGAGCCCATTCAGCCAGCAGGGCAACAGGCTACCACTGCAGCCAAAAGCCAGAGCCAGCACTCTCCCTCAATCAGAAGGGGTGGCACCCAGGCATACTGACTGTGGGTGAGTGACAAGTGAAATGGTGGGGGGCGTGGTATGCAGCATGTGGGTGGGTGTAACCAGCCGTTGGGATTTGTTTTTTTGGGAGTGTGTCAAAATGTGTGGGCAACAGTTCAGGACAGACAGTTAGCAAGGTCAAATAGCCAGGAAAAAAATAAAGTGAGGGGAAAAGAGAGAGAGAGAGAGAGAGGGAGGCAGAACGAAAGGAAACTGATGTGAAAAGTCTGTGTTTACCTGGAGAACGAGTACTGGCACGAGAGTTTGAGCGCTCTCTGGATTTGTAAGGATATCGTAACGTTGTGTCCAACAGCTTAAAGCTCTCTTTTAGAGAGTGAGACTGATAGTACTCAACCAACTCCTGTTCCAACAAAAAAAGACATCATTACTCAATATTCCTGCTCATTTCAATGCAATTTGGGCCATACCACGTTTAGCAATTTAGCATTTCTTACCAGGAGGCTTTCAAACTTCTTTGCTTCTGTAATGTGAATCCAGTTGTCTTTCTCTATGACTTTGATGTGTTTTACTTCATCATTAAACCTGGGGCGGGGGGGTGTATAACAAGTTCATACCATCCTCAGAATACATCAAAGTCTAGATCCTTAAATTTAAAGGCTAATATGACCACAAGCGGGCTATAGGTGAGCGATAGGGCAAATTAATAATAGGTCCACTTCCAATCAGCTACTTGTTACACTCTTAATAATAAAGGTACTACAAAATATACTTTGAGTGATGCCATAGAATAATCACTTTTGGTTCCATAAAGAACCATTTTTGCTTTGTTTAAATTGAGTGATGGATTTTTAAACATTTAAAATGGTTCTTCGCACATTTTTTCTATGGCATCACTCAAAGAACCTTTTGTATCATCTTTTGTAGCACTTTTATTTTAAACACTGGCTGTTCTTACTTACAGGTTTCCAATCATGGAGCTATCAAAAATGAACTTGCTTATGTTTCCTGAGCAGTCATGCGTCCATCACTCACTTGATGCTGATGGCAAAGCGCTCGGCTTCTGCAGTTCGTTCTCTGATCAGGTAGGTGCCGCTACTGTGAGACTTAAGGAGATTATCAGCCTGCTGCCTCTCCATGTTCCCAGCAAACCTGTTATAAATATGCACACACACAAAATACATGCATGACTACACCTCATTCATCACGGTGGGTCAACGTGGGATGCACTGTAAAGACAGAAACGTCAAAACATGCCTTGCATATAGTTCATTTATTAAAATGATTAATCCATCATTTGTATCGACTGCAGTTATAAATGCATGGATGAATTTAAGTTAGGTCATAAGTTCCATGAATACTTATAATTACATTTTCTAAACCTTTGATCAAATACTATGCATTAGATACACAACCAGCAAATCAATACTGGGAAAATAAGGGGAAAAGAAAATATAGGCAACATACCATGGATAAACACAGTAATCTGTCTCTCTCGAGGACTGACGACTGGGACAAGACAGAAAAGGCTAGGAGCAAGAAAAAAAAATCATTAAGAATGATTAATTTACATTAATATGAATTACTCAGACTGGGCGTTTAAAAGAGTCATCAGGCCTGGTGTCTTACCTTAGGGTCTATACAAGGCTTAACACAGGAACTGGGGAAATAACCAGTCTTCAGGGTCTGAATGAGCCGTCCCTGATGGTCACAAACGCACATGAGTTAATGGGGTTATGTCCTATTAGTTGTATTAATTATTTATACATTTTTTTTTAAACAAACACCATTTTGGCACAGCCCATCATTGCTGGCAAACACTGAGCCTTTGGTGAATGCTCCATTTATAACCAATCACAATACCCTCATCCGTTATCAATTCACCTGCTTAGAATGGAATGTGTCAAAACAATACTACGTCAAACATTTATAGAGTTCTCACTCTTATTTTGAAGGCATCGGATAATAACACTTTTGTCAGTTATATAAAGGATCAATGAAACTAACACATTTGTTTTTTTACACAATGTCCCGACTTTTCTGGAAACTGGGTTTATATTTTAATTTGCTATATTTCTATAGGATAAAGAGTGATGTAAAATAATTAAGTAGGCGTTTTAAATTCCATATACCTACTGTGTTACATTTGGACACGTAAGCAATTTGTAGGTACTATATTTATGCTACAACACTGGGTGTACGTTAAAGAAAGTAACATATCACCTCCCACCACGTAGTGTCTGGGTCTCCCTTCAGCAGCTCAATAATATCCCCCGTCTGGAAGGTTACAGGGCTTTTGCCTGGAGGGGCCGGTGTGCCATGGTAGTTCCTGATTGCTACCATCTTTGGGCCTTCAATAAATGAGGCAAAGAAATGGTTTTATGAAGACAACAATATGAAAACATTCTGTCTCAGAATCCAAACTAAAACAAGACTACAGAAGCATAACTCGAAATACTAATGACAAACAGTGTGGTAGACATTTTGTGCTTTTACTGATTGTTGTCTGATAGCACTGAAGCTTTGTGAAAGCGTCTGCTGTTGCACCAAATTCCAGCCAACCAATCTACAGCACTTCTGGGCTGCATCTGTATAGCGTGCTCCCTCATGCCACAAAGAGATAATGATAATCCTAAAGCACTCAAGAAGCTACAAATCCTCTTACACTGAGTGGATCGCACTCACTAGATGGCAGCAGTGGGCTACAGAATATCTAGCGCTAATCTGGGAGCGGGCTTTTGTCCACTTACTTCAAACTATGTTTCAGAGAATTTACCTGAAGCAGGGTGCACTGCAGAGTCTGAATTTTTTATTAGAAGACATAACCACAGTTCTAACTTGGTTCTTACCTGACTGTGGAAGTCCAGGCTCCTGTCAGATACAGAGAAGAAAGTTTGCATTAATAGTTTAGACAAATATTAATACTGAATATGTTATTTCAACTTCCTTTGACGACCAAATCCAGTGTGAAAAACAGGACAGAGTTAAATGAAACAGATCTAATCAGAGAAGTTTATCTGCATTGCAGGAAGCATTTGAACTCACCAGATCATGAGGACCTAAGGAAATACAAGAGAAAGGAGAAACTGTCAGAAGCCGATGACTTCAGCTCCTTTAGATACACAGATATTTCATTAGGGCACTGATCACCCTACACGTGTGTAACTCACTTATTTTACAGATGGTGATGATTTCTAAGCACTCCTTATGTGCTCCGGCCCCGCAGCGTGAACAAAAATAACCCTGGTAGAAAATCCCCCTGAAAGAGAAAAAGAGTACGAGACACATAGCATTGTACAGACAAAGAGACATCTTTTGTGTTTGTGAGTGAGAGAGAGAACGAGGTTAATAGGAAGCATCTGTGATTGCAACTGGCCTGTGTCCAAAACCCTGACCAGCTTCCAAAGAGGAAAGCCGCATTATGGTTATTTCCCATTGGCTGTTGCTCCATTGACTGATCTACTTAAATCAGCACGGCACTCCCTACTACACATCACCAATCCTGTATGTGCTGGAGCTTACTGTGAGTCATCAGCACACTGCTAAAACAGCAGTGCTCTAACAGAGCTGTACACATCACTGTTATAATTAGCTGTTCACACTGGCTGTAGAACATCAAATTTAGGTCACTGCGGAACTGCTGGTTTATATGGGTCAATAAAACATATCAACTAAAGGCAATCCCTATGAGTTGAGCTCAGGCCAACTGCAGTATCACGGGCCAAAATCTGTACCAGCTTCACACTCATGTGGTAAAGTCCAAGTGAGAACAATGTGTGTTGTGTTTGGGTCTAAGGTTACATTCACATTATAAGCCTCATTAAACCGTTCTGATTGTTGTCAAGTTACATAAAGTCAAGGCTGTTAAACAACAACAAAAATTACAAAAATTAAAATTAAGATGTATGTAAAAAATTAAAAATTCTACGTATCAGATGCAACATGATGGTTTTTATTTGTCTGTAGTGTTTGCACAACAGAATGTCTACAAATGACAAAACAACATCCTTTGTAGTGGGCAGACTCTTCCAATTTTAGAAAAAAGAAAAACAAAAAAGTCTCATCATTTCATTCAGATGTTCGTATCTCAGTAACCCAGACTGAACTGATCTTAGACAAGCAGTGGCATACCATAAGACACAAATCTTTTTGACGTTCATAATACAAGTCTACTTATTGGAGCTTGGATAGCTGACACGGTTTCATCATCTTGGTTGTTGCCATGCCAATATCAGAGACATGGAAACGAATATCTAAATTCAATGGCCGATAAATTTTGGACTTGTCTTACTACCATTAATAATGAAATGTAAACTGTTTAACACTCCAACATAACACAGTGTGTACTTAATATGTGAGCTTTTCCTTTTCTTATTGGGTGATTCTATTGTGGATAACAATCATGTGACTTCATCCGTCTGTCAGATCTTGACACAAATCTTCTAACTAATTCTTCTGATTACCACTAAGAATAAGGCATCTTGATTTTCTGAAAAGTGTGTGTGTGTATGGATATGCATGTAGCCTCACCTCAAAAGCATCTTACAGGCCCTGCAGTTGGTGTTCTTTTCAAAAGTGTGCATCTGGAAATTGTGCTGGTTGGCTGTAGCTCTTTCTGGCTTGATGTTTGACCTGTTTTTTTAAAGCACACATTTGAGTAAAATGTGTCTGAGTGACTGTTCTTCTTAAACTAATGGTGCTGCATACTTACATGGCCATCTCAAACTGCTCCATCCACTTTCTTTTGGTGTCTTCTGTCTTACAGAAGAACTGAAAGCCTTGCTTACCCTGCAAATGGATCAGGAAGAAGCCATAGGACCACTACAGCATCAGGGGGATAAACAGAAGACAGCAGCAGAATTAAAGATAGGATGGGATGTTTGACATCGATCTTATAGAAGTCACAGTGGAGAACAACACAGAAAACATCTAGAGTCTGTAACAAATCCTCAATTTGTTGTAAACAAAAGTAATTCCTGTCTGACAGCATAAGAATGCTGCGTAGCTCTCAAAACAAAAGAACACAAATCAAACTATCAGGGAGAAGACAGGCAATCACAGCCACTGATCCATACATAAATCACAGCTTAGAGAACACAGCTAAAAGAACATGAGCAGAGGTTTACTTCAGCTTACCATTTTTCCACTGGCCTGGTAGGCATGCAAGAAGAGAGAGAGAGTGAGAGAGAGAGAAAGAGAGGGAGAGAGAGACACCCTGTTAAACATGCATTTATCCCATACATGCAGATTTTCAGTATGTTAGATTTGAGGAAAAACATTTTCAACTAAATCTCCATCTACATGCTCTCCAGAGCATAAGGAGCACAGAGCAACACTTACGATTGGCCTACTTGAAATTACAAGCGCCATGCTGTATGTTCAAGGACAAGATTACATGAGCACAATCCATCAAGACTCTACATACAGCTTATAATCACAGAATCCCCCATGCCTCACATTAGAGAATGCAACATATGCAGAAACCCATTGAAAAAACAAAAAGGAATATAAATGCAAATATAACTCAAACACAGCTCAAGCATTTCGTCAACAAACTTGGCAAAGGCTCAGTGGTTCTCAACCTTTTTCATGTCTCTGTTGTTCATAGGGTCATCTGACATCTTGTAAAATTGGAGTTCGATGATCTCCTTCAGCTCGTAGTTGTAGCCTTTTCTCTTGCACACAATCACCACTTTATCAAACAGGAAGATGTACCTGGCAACAAAAACAATATGAGCTATACAGCAACCTGCCCTAATGCATTAAGGCATCATTACAGGCTGAACCGGTGAATCTGATCACCAATAAACCATCAGGGTTAAAAAAACAGAAATCACGAAGATATTTAAATCTACAGCATTGTGTTACAATAAAACTAACTCATATTAAACATATGAAGAATAATTGATAGACACATGAAAATCCCTCAAATTGCTCTGACTAATTACTGATATTATTTAAGACACTGAGGTTCATGTGTTTATTGGAGGAAATTTTTGAAATTGAAGGAACATTCAAATATAAATAAGACATATGACTACCTTGTCTTTTACTAAGCAGTCTAAGAGCTCTTCTTTAGGTGACCACAACACTATGTTGTCAGTTCTTAAATGAGGTTTTAGGCAAGGCGAATTTCATTTAAACTCTAACTTACCTATCCTGTTTGGTCCGGTTAACATTAGAGCAGACTTTCAGTTCTCCGTCTATTTTTGGCCTCCCATACTCCTCCAGTTTCACTTGCTGCAGTGAACACACAGACAATGGTACTATATTTTTATTTGCTTCCTAAAAAAGCCATAACCTGCTACCTGGAAAAGCCAATTTTCTACATTTCACTGTTGTGTATGTAACTTTAGTCAGTGGAGGTAAGGATTTAATATATAAAAGACCTGGACATGTGTATTTGGGAGGAGGATTTTTGCAGATGCAGTGTGAATGTATAATTTGGTACAACAACAACAACAGCACACACAAACTAACTTAATTAACTTTGTGACAAACCCCCACACCTATCTCCTGTGTTATGGGGAGTTCTGTGCTCACTCTGTGGAGGGAGGAAATAAAGGAAATATTCACTCGTTCTCTCCCTGTAGCATCTACAGTGCCAAAGGTATGAACATAAGAAAAGCATTTGCCTCCTCGTTAAACACTGCCACCCACACACACCGGTGACAGAAGATACACTGATTAAATTTCGATTTAACACGGAATTAAAATCTGTCTTCTCCATGCTCAGGCTCTGGAGGAGTTAATGATTTATTACAGTGAACAACTGCAGCTGATGATTCAGCTGCAGGTGAGCACACTGGATGTTGCAACCATTGTGAGACCAAGGAGAAGGCTTCCAGAAAATTTGGAAAGCATGTTAAGGGCAAAGGGCAATCACATTAGCAATACGTTATGCATTTAACAGATTAAACTGTGGGTAACATATTAAATGGGGCAATTCTTGGGACGGTATTGCTGATTAAAGGTGGCAAAGCAGGCTCCTACCAGATTTTCTATTGAGCTTTGAAATTCACTTATTTTCTTCAAGGTTTCATTGTCCCTTTTGACTTCATTGATGTACATGGCAAGGTCCTTCAAAGGCAGCAGAGACAAAAGAAGAGAAAGAACATTGAAATATCACATCAAACTGACATGTCCTTCAGATGTGATCATAAAACCGGTTCTGAATACACTCAATTACACCCATGTGTGGCTGGGACTGGCACGAAAAATAAGTGAAGGGACCTCGGGGCACTTCCTACCTGCATGGCTTCTAGGGCCTCCTTCAACTGCTGTCTCTCTGGTCGATCTGCAGAGTGACTCACTAACTCCTATAGCACAAAACATATACCGCTCAGCGTACATGCTGTTTAAAACAGTCTGGAGTTTACACAAAGTGCCTACTCCACATGCAGTATGCAGCATTCACCACAGGTCTTGGAAACGTGTTTGAAGTATTAGAAGGAAACCACATGAGGAAATTTTCCAATGTGTCCCTTCAGCTTTTACACTGTAATTTTACATTCTATGTTTCAGATTTTGACATTAATAAATACCTCTATTAAAGTTAGCTGAAATAGATACTGTACTTAAGTAATATAACATCTCTATTAGGGCATGTAATATGTATCTACACTCAACGTCCATTTACTACACAGGTGTACTTTGTAATTCTACAATTACAGATTTTCGTCCATCTGAATATTTCATTAGCCCAACTTTTCTCTGATTATCAGCAAATGAGGGAAATTCCTTTAAAGTCTTCTGGCCCAGTAGGACTGCAGTGCAGTATGTTAGAATCATAGCACCTGATCTAAAGTAGGAGATAAGCTAACCCACTGTACTGTTAAACAAAGCTGAGGCTCAGAATGGTGTGCCTTCAGCCAGCCGCCCTGAAGTATTTGGGCTTCAAATGTAGGGCTGCGTGTCTGAAAATCCTTACAAAATTATTCTTTTTCTATAAAAAAGTGGTGCGTGTATGCACACGGACATATGTCTAAATCATCTCAGTAGAGCCACGTACTCACACTCAAACATTTAGCTCTCCAATGTGATGCCCCAAGGGCCAGAAAGATATTAATACTTCAGCATAAGACGCTGTGGGAGGGAGTGAAATGGGATGCGTATAATAAGATTTTAGCATGGATGCTTTAAACTGAGACACTCAGTGGTATGATATAAAGTATAAGAAGAGTCCAGTCTAAAATAAGTAAAACTAGCATGCTTCCTTAACCACCCACTCTCTCCGTTCACCTCCACCTCCATTCAGCCTCCCTTCCTCCATTATATTTGTCAGAGCTGAAATAATCATGGCTCAGGTGATGCAGAACATCCTCTTTATTCATGAGCAAGACTAAGAGTAGTGGGGTTGACTGGGTTTAGAAGAGTCTGTGTGAGGCAAGTCATTCTAGGGTAATTTTAGAATATTTTAACTGTTATCCAAAGTAATACAATAACATGCACTGCTACAGTGCTTTGGGAATGTGTGCTAAATGTTTAAGGCTCAATGACATAGGAAGTATATTTAAAGAAGTAACTGCTAAATTACACAAATCAAGAACTAGTAAGCAGTACCTCACAGTTCTCATATGAAAACAGCATCATACCAATTTATCAGTTGTGTACCCTTTTAGACAATTTAAAACCATCTTCATGATCTCCTCGTTTGTATACTCATTGTGCATTTTATTAGCTCCACTCACCACATTTGTTGCTCTGCATACAGTTTTTACCCCCTCCCACCCAGTTTTTAAATGATGCATTTCCTGCATCCATTTCTTAGTAACACTTGTACAAAATCTTGATGTACGGCTGAAATTTTGCACTGACCTTGAGCAGCAAGTGATATTTCAGAACCCTCTGCATAGGAACCACCAGCAGATCCTGCAGTTTGAATTTGCCCTCCTGAACCTTCATGGTGCACTCCTACAGGACAGTGGTAACAGACTAAGAAACAAGCAGTTCACTCTGTGATTTTTACTGCAATAATGTTATTAATTTTCTACAATGAAAGGCTCACAGGAAGGATAATTCTAATCCTCTAAAGCTACATTAAACCAATACAAATACCCTGAGTGAGCCATTGTTTACTTGTAGCCTTTAATGATGTGTTTATTGTAGAAAGTCATTTTAGGATCACAATCAAATACAAATAAGGGTTAAGCCCTAAAGAAATTAAAGAGAAATTAAAAAGGTCTGGTTATTTCAAAACCCTGAACAGCAAAACAAAGAAAATATATAAAAACCAGGTAATACGTCAGTTAATTCAACATCTGAAGCTTACAAACAATAATAAAACATGAACAAAACCACATTTCACTTAGTCAATTTACTGTTAGATTGTAACAATAAGGAGTCAAAGGTTATGTTAATGTTAACTGACAGTATGATATAGAAGTGGCAGGCACATTAAGCTGAGGAATGTTGGCGTATTCTTTGATGAAGCCTATATCATTCATTCATTCATTGTCTGTAACCCTTATCCAGTTCAGGGTCGTGGTGGGTCCAGAGCCTACTTGGAATCATTGGGGGCAAGGCGGGAACACACCCTGGAGGGGGCGCCAGTCCTTCACAGGGCAACACAGACACACACACACACACATTCACTCACACCTACGGACATTTTGAGCCGCAAATCCACCTACCAACGTGTGTTTTTGGACTGTGGGAGGAAACCGGAGCACCCGGAGGAAACCCACGCAGACACAGGGAGAACACACCACACACCTCACAGACAGTCACCCGGAGAACACACCACACTCCTCACAGACAGTCACCCGGAGGAAACCCACGCAGACACAGGGAGAACACACCACACTCCTCACAGACAGTCACCCGGAGGAAACCCACGGAGACACAGGGAGAACACACCACACTCCTCACAGACAGTCACCCGGAGGAAACCCACGGAGACACAGGGAGAACACACCACACTCCTCACAGACAGTCACCTGGAGGAAACCCACGGAGACACAGGGAGAACACACCACACTCCTCACAGACAGTCACCTGGAGGAAACGCACACAGACACAGGGAGAACACACCACACTCCTCACAGACAGTCACCCGGAGGAAACCCACGCAGACACAGGGAGAACACACCACACTCCTCACAGACAGTCACCCGGAGGAAACCCACGGAGACACAGGGAGAACACACCACACTCCTCACAGACAGTCACCTGGAGGAAACGCACACAGACACAGGGAGAACACACCACACTCCTCACAGACAGTCACCCGGAGGAAACCCACGGAGACACAGAGAGAACACACCACACTCCTCACAGACAGTCACCTGGAGGAAACTCACGCAGACACAGGGAGAACACACCACACTCCACCACAAGCCCCTGAAGCTGTGTGACTGCGACACTACCTGCTGCACCACCGTGCCGCCCAAGCCTATATCTAACTGAACAATTTTCATTTATTAAATGTAATTGATCTACTCAATCCTCAAGACCATTCATGCTCACATACATATCAACAGAACATTTAAACCACTGTGCTTGACATTTAGCTCTGAGTGAAGACAAAGTTCATCACAACAGCATCATAAACGTCCTTTTCCTGAAGAAGATTCTGATTTTAATCCACTGAAAGAGGCACTCGAACAACTGAGTGTGCAGAGTAGCACAAAATCCTGCCCAATTACCCAGGACTCCTCATGTGGCAGATAGCTGAGAGATAATCATCTGCATGTGTCAATCGTGCAAAGACTACAATCTTAGCCTCTGCGCTTTCCTCCACAACTAATCCACTCTAATCCTGCCCAGACATAATGGGTGCCTCACATCATCTGATTTCAGCCTTTATTAAAGGGTTTATTTGGTGTGGCCATCGCTGACTCTGCCTAGTCTGGGTCTGTTGAATGTTACTATGGAGTTAGTACCAGTCATAGTCTCTATACTATATTTTCACTAATAACTTCACTTTGTTACTGATTCCTGAACCACTTAGTTGTATCTTAGTTTAAAAATATGTAAATACTATGTTTATAATTAGTAAATGAACATAATTCATTGTTTGTGGTTATTTGTATGAAAAGGCATTAGGCATAACACTCACACACCTTATCTTCCAAGTGCATTTTTACTATCTATACTTTCCGAGTTTCTTATTTATAAGATCTTAGCTTCTTATTGAAGTCAGGAAAAGTATTTGCTTTATGTGGCTGTAAGCTGTAAAGATGCTGCCTTTATGTATTAGCTATTCACAAATAGATGGAAAGACCTTGCATTTGTAACGTGAAAAAACTTGTCCAATATTTTGTGTGCGGTAATAAGTTACTGTCCCAAAAATGTCAGCTGCTGTGTGGTGTGGGACAGTTCTGTCTGAGCATACTGTCCCAGAGAGAGAAAAAAGAGAGGGAGGGACGATCCACTGGAGCTACTTTTGTGCCTTTGGGTGTGCTCTGGGCAACTGAGACTCCTGTAGAACCCACGTTGGTAAATAGGTCACTGCTAACTCTTTACATACTTTCAGTACCGCTCCACCAAGTTCTGGAGATAGAGGCTCGGAGCGACTCTCTCTAATAGAGTGCCACTTCTGCTTGCATCACATAACTCTGACACATGCTCTGAACATTAGGACAAAGCGCAGTTTTCATGTCGCCATCTGGATTAGTGCCAGCTATCAGTCTGTGTAAACATCATTCTGGAGTCGATAAGTCCTCACAGCAGGAACTTGATTAAGACAAAACGGAATTGCACTGCCTCCAGTGCACTTGACCAGCTTCAATGATTTATGGATAAGAGTCTGTGTGTATCTCCACTGAGCTGATAAGGCTAATGAGTTTGATCAGAAGAGAACGAGGAAAGGGCAGGAGATGCTAAAAATGAGTGAGTTTACCTCCACTTTATTCTTCACGTCCTCACGTGTGACAGTGAGCTCCTCCAGGGTCTTCTGAGCATGCTCCATGTGACTGCAGTACTGACCGTAGATCAGCAACCTACAGAGGACACACAGTTACAGTTCATTATTATTATGATTATGATTTAACATCGTTCATTATGTTCCTTTTAATATTAAGCACTTACATTTTTTATGCCCACTAGAACTGGCACACAAAAGACTAGGGCTCCAGTCTACAAATCAAATCAAGTGATTCAGCAGAACCATGGCAGTAAAAGCAAAGCAACAGCCAAACGATCCTAATTAATTTTGAACAAATCTTTTTGAAGATATTCACTTAAATCTAATCTGGGCGACTGAGAATATCAAATGATTATTCATTACATGTCAAAATGGACTACTGACACAGATCAGCTCAGATTGGAAGATGTCCAGCGTCCCTCTGCCTGGAGGATGTCACCACGTGTGGCACAGATCTTCGCCTCTGATTAAAGTAGGGCACTGGCATGGCCGACAATCACAAAATGCTTGGACACTTTTGGCAGTTCTGCCTCTTAATCATGGTCTTGCTCGGAGAAAGGCTTGCATGACAGAGTGTAATTACTGCTTTGAAAGATCCTCAGTGAAGAAAAGTAGCACCACACAGAACCTTTTTGAAGACACTGGACTGAGAGTACAAGTCAAAAATTGCCCTGGCACAAAGTCGACTTAAATCCAGTCTGGCTGCTCAAATATGGCTCTGTTATTTGCTAAGACTTTGTGGGGAAGTTCAATCTATATCCTGCCACAACAATCAGCAAGCATGAGATGACAGACATCCAAAGTCCTCTGTCATTTGATCATTCACTTACATAAGACTCTTAGCCACTTTCATCTACAGGAAAAATGCAGTATTTTTAAAATAGATTTTTTTTCCCCACTTTGCTCAAGTGTTTTGTACCTTCTCCATTTGTTTTCCTTAATATGACCCTTGCTAAATATAAGATAAAATGACCTATCACACCTGTGCACTGAACTGATGTGAGGCTAGTAATTATTCATTACTTAAGCACTAATACCTAACCCCACCAGCAACTCAAATTATAGACTCGTACTGCCAAGATAACTTGATTACCTCAATTAAACTGTTTTGTTCTGGTTGTCAGAACAAACGCTTGCGCCATTCATGCTTCAACATTACAACCTCATTATTCAAACCACACAGTGGTTTACATTAAATGTATGTAGTACACAATGTCCAAGCTTTGAAACTCAGCAGTTAACCACAGAGTGCTATTTTAAAGGTCATTCTTTTTTCTCACAAATAAAATATATTATTCTACTGAGTGCTAATGGCAAACTGGAAACTGACATGTCCTTAGAAATCAATAACAGGCCAGAAAATGAGTGTCAGATGAAGCCAACTCCCAGCTAAGTATCAACAAGCACTCACCACACAAGTCACCACAAATGTCACTTGCTCAGCGTGTAACACGCTTCTGAAAATACCCAGTCTTTCTGTCAAATTCAGTACTCAGCTGACTCATAAAACCTCATACAGTGACCATAACATTCCTCATCTGCATGTGTGTGCAGTTGGAGAAGGCTGAGTGTGGATGTGGAGCCCCAGAGGAGCTTGAAGGACTTCCCTGCTGCTCTGCTCCCTGCCAGGACCTCTGTGCCCCTGGGCTAAGCAGGCCTGATTAAGAGCTGATGTGGAGCCGGAGAGACGGCTGTGCTCCTCGAGGAGCAGGACTGATGAAGATTAATGGGAGTCCTGTTCAATTACGCGTCACAACATAGATTCAGTAGCATACAGAAAATGTAGGGGCAGGTGTCAGGAATTAGCTCTAATAACAGATGTCACAGACATAATTGGACATGAAGGTCTTTTTTATGAGCCAATTTTCAGATCAAATATGTAGGGTGGATCATAAAGGAGAGAGCGAGAGAAAGGGAGGGAGAGATGAAAGCAATTATTACTTATACTTACTAATAATAATTTCTAATGTTTAGTATTAACTGCTTTGTATATAATGAATTATAATAAACAGAGGAGCTTGATTCCTCTGTATTTGTGCTGTATGGTGTGTAATAACCGTGGACAGGGTTGAGGAGAGAGATTTAAAGTAAAGAGATCTGTGATGTGATGTTAAATGAAGGGGGTAAAGGTTTTGTTGTGTTCAGCCCTGTAAAGCCTGTTTTTGTACAAAACACAGAAAGCTTTCACCCCGAGGGCAGCCTTCATCAAACACCTCACCACACTGACCTCTTTCTCTCTCCAAGAGAGCCAAGGACACAGCGGCAAACTAGGGGCATTACAGACTTAATGCTATTTTTATTCTGTACCCTATGACCATGACCTTTCTATATAAAGCCTTTATAGCAGCACAACAAACAGATGCTAATAAAACTTTTTAAAGGTTGTTTTAGAGTAAAGAAAATAAATTTTCAATTTATGAAACCACTAATAATGTGCACATATTTATAAATCACTCAGCCATCACTTCTCATCAGGAGTTAAAAAGAGACCAGAATGCTCTGGAACAGTGTTCTGGCAAACCTTTATGTCAGGGGTTCCCAAACTTATTATGACCACAGACTGGAAGGGCACCGCCCAGCATTTTTGACTGACCGCCAAGCAGAGATGTGTTTCAATTGCAATAACTGTCTTATGAAAGATACAGCATTAAAAAAAATGGTCATATTTAGTTATGCTGCTACATGCAGTAGTTTGCAGTTGTTGCAGTCAAGTACACAGAGCCCCATTGCATGGTACCGGTCTGCGGGCTGATGGTTGATAACATACGTTCTTACTTGCAAGAGGGATATTTCTGGTTTTCTGGTCTTTGATTATTGTAGAACTGATATTTCCGTTCACAGGAACTAAGGGCCCTAGCCCAAACTTAAAAAAAAAAAAAAAAAATTGCCAAAGAAATGTATCCCACTTCCAGCAAATGTTAGTGCTGCCAATGTGCATTCCCAAAACCAGTGCACTCCTGGCTTCTGCTCAAACCATAAAACTGCAGAAGAGTGAAGTATGATATGCTACCACAGAGAACATGTGAGTTGAGCTTACACTACAACTAAACCTGTATTATATACGCAGTTATTTTATCAGTTACACAGCCCTGTTATTTAAAATTTAACAAATTTATAAACAGACTTAGCAAGTTTAGTTTTTAAACTGCCTATTAACTCACAACCTCCAAATCATAAGTTCCATCATATTCCAAAAATCAGGCTTCAGTCTGTAACACCATCTTCCTCTTCAGAGATATTGATAAAGCAGATCTGAAGAAACAATAAAGACTGGATCTAGAATTGGTCAAGCAGCCCTGACTGATATATTGTCTATATTAGCATATACTAATACTAATAATAATACTGGTGCAACACTAGTGATATTTATATTTTATGGTATTAGTAAATAGTCAACATAGAGACATATTATAGACGCTCCATTATTTCCCAAACCAACCATCAAATAACATTCCCTTGTTTGACTTAGCGGGGCGGCACGGTGGCGCAGCAGGTAGTGTCGCAGTCACACAGCTCCACGAACCTGGAGGTTGTGGGTTCGATTCCCGCTCCGGGTGACTGTCTGTGAGGAGTTGGTGTGTTCTCCCCGTGTCCGCGTGGGTTTCCTCCGGATGCTCCGGTTTCCTCCCACAGTCCAAAAACACACGTTGCAGGTGGATTGGCGACTCGAAAGTGTCCGTAGGTGTGAGTGAATGTGTGTGTGTGTCTGTGTTGCCCTGTGAAGGACTGGCGCCCCCTCCAGGGTGTATTCCCGCCTTGCGCCCGATGATTCCAGGTAGGCTCTGGACCCCCCGCGACCCTAAATTGGATAAGCGGTTACAGATAATGGATGGATGGATGGATGTTTGACTTAGCAATGTGAAGCCTAGTGTGTTCATGAAGCAATTTCACGGGATGCAACCTTTTTCCGTAAATGTACGTTAATTTCTTGGTTCAATCGTGGCAGCTGTAATATTAAAAGCTCCACCCAGTTCCATAAGTTCATAAACCAGCACATTTTCATAGCCATATTTCCAGGAGAATAAAGTAAATAAATGTTTGAAATGACAATAAATGAATTAACTTTACTAAAGCAAAAAATAAACATTGTTTGATAAAGTAACGCTGCATGTGGAAAATTGAGAGATACCAAATTTAATCAATACCACCCAGGCCTATGGTGCAGTCAAGATTCATTGCTCTATTATATGTGGCTAAAATGCATTTCAGCTATATGAGCTTTTTGTATGAAGCTATAATGATTTTAACCATGGTTTCCAAAGTGCAGGTTTTATTTTAAAACAGACCTACACTGAATGCAGCATAATGGTAGATAATGGAGATCATTAACATACTATCAATCATGCAATCTCATACAGTCCATACAGGCTTTCGTAAATGGCCACGAGCAGCATGTAGCCGCTGTGACACCACAGGGAGTATGCTCTCTAAGAAGCCTGTACTAAAGCTTTTACTGATCCAGCTCCAAGTGCTACATTCTCAGCAAAAAAAAACCTTCCTACACCTAGCACCTCAGCCCCCAGCACTTCACATGTCACAGTTTAAAGATGCTGAAATGATAAGAAACGCTGTGATTTGTGACACTGCTGTCGCATTGGCTTTGGGAGCCTGCCTGCGTTAAGATGTTGCATTCTGACAACCGCAAAGGGCGAAAGAGTTTAGCAATATTTTTTTCCAGCAATAATTCTTTTGAGCAGAAGTCTCCATTTCTACTACATTCAGGTGAGTTAGGTTCTACTCACTCACAGCACTTAAGATGAGGGATAAAACAACTGAGTGAAGCCTTTTGTAACTGAACTTTGAAACTATGGGGAAATATCTCAGCAGATATCTTTAAATAAAAGTCTACAAAGGGTAATAGTGAAGAGTGTCTGTGTAATTTTTCTTAACAGCTTATTTTTAATGAGCAATATACAAATGAAATAGTGGTCCCTGTATTATTCACAGTATTGTAGACAACACAATAGCTATAATATATTTAATGTCATTGATTAAGTTATCATCCACAACTACCGTGTTTCCCCGAAAGTAAGACAGTGTCATACATTCTTTTTACCCCCAAAAGTCCCACTATGTCTTACTTTCGGGGTATGTCTTATATTGGTAAAAAATGTCGATTTTTGTTTTAACCATAAAATTAACATTTATTAACAACCTGAACAGTATGGTATTCACCATAAAACAGTTTTATAAAAGCAAGTGCCAAGAATGTCTTGTTACAACCGTATCATGACGGTATTTCCATGTATAACATGTAAAACAATGAAAAACGGTAAGAACGAACAGTTTGAATATGTTATACTGGAAGATAAAACAGATTTATTCCATGACAACCATGGCTGCGTGTTGGACCACGGACAACATTACTGCTGCTCCCGCGGCCTCCACATCCCTCTGCTCATTCCGCTCCAGATCCGTCCGCATCCCGCAGTTAATGCAGCAAAAGGTACCGGTACTATGGCTTATATTTTTCCAACGTACAGTTTACTATGTCTTACTTTCGGGGTACGTCTTACATTAGCCGACCCCCCTAAAACCCACACTGCGTCTTACTATCGGGGAAACACGGTACAAAGGAGAAGGTTGGGAGAATGAATAAACGAATGAGTGAATGAATAAATATTTTAATAATTGGTTTATGAAATAATGAATGAACACCAGGATCACTTAAGTGTGTACACTCCCTTGGGTGGTTGCCTTTGCTACTGCCATGTAAACACTGTATAAATGAATCTCTCCCAAGGCTGTTGGGTGTTCTCACATGGATTTCTTATTATGGGAGGTCTATCATGCATGTTATTTCAGAGAAAACACAATTTGGTCTGAACGCTCACCCTGTAAACCTCTCTGTCTGCCTGTGGAATAAGAGTGGGACTGCTGAGGAAAGCTCAGCGCAAAGCAGAAGTGACAAGCACAGAGCAAGGTAATAGGTTCTGACACGTGGCGCTGAGCACCCCTCACCTCCGCTTAAAAACAGCCAGCACACTCAGGCTCACACACAGCAGCCAAGCAGCTGCTAACATTCCTACCTATTATCAGTTCCATCAGCAGCAAGAGTGTTTTTGAACGAGTCTCCTAAATGGTTGGACTGCGTAGTGTGAATCTTCTTTAAGTGCTAGGTGACCTTTTCCTCTGGCTGGCTCTAAGCTAAAGTACTGTAGCTTCATATTTCTTCATTCTCTCTCCCCCCTCCATATCCTTTCTCATTCTCTCCTCCCCTCCTTCTCGCTAAGCATAGACACTTTATAAAACAAAATAAAATAAAAAAAATACACTGGCATTTTCCCTCTTCCATTCAATGAGTCAGCGTCCCCGAAAGCTTCTCATTCATTTCATTCTGCAGAACGCATCGCTGCTAAAGGTCACTGGGACATACAAGAGGAGATAAGAAAATTAATTAAAGTCACTCTGGCCCTCAGAGTCACAAATGGAGGTGTGGTGCACAGCAGGCGCCAGGCGAGCCAAATCCCCTGGCCAATTCCCTCTTTGTAGAGGAAGACGAAAAAGAAGCACGCACTTCATAATGAGACACAGAAACATGTCAATCACAAGCCGAATGCCAAAGACATATGACGTAGTCCTGCTCTAATGAAATGAATAATCTACCAAAAATACTCTCAGCTGTATTATGAATAATGTCACCAAATGTAAATATTACCATTCTCTGTCATATGCAGATCTGTGTCACGGCAGAGGTGTTTTTATTCCTTCAAAGAGACTTTCAAACATCCTTTAAATTCTAGAAAAGCATGTCTGACGTTATGGTTTGTCTGATTTTGTTTAAAGCAGGATAAGACTGACGCAAATGTTTGGGCCATGGACGAAATTCTACAGCAACTGCCAGGTCAAAGTGAAAAAAAATACAACTGAAAGAAAGATTATATACAGTATATGCCCTAAAAAATATCCATGCCCCTTCTATTACTGACTCCTGTTATTTTAAGGTACACAGGTGTTCAACTGCACAAACCCTCACTGTATAAAAGCATCACTAACAGAATGGGACGCTTATAAGGTCATCATGCCCGATGCCATATAGAATGGGCCTGTAGAATAAGCCCAATTCATTGGGCTGAGAAGCAGTGGAAATGCGTTCTCTGGAGTAATGGAGCTTCATCGGATACCTGTGGGATGGACTTGCATGATGTTTGACATAGAACTAATCAGTCAGTATCACAGTCTGACCTCAATATTACCTTTGGGGGTGAATGCAATCAAATCCTCATATCTAATAAAAAGTCTTCCCAGGTGAGTAGTAGCTGTTCTTGCAACAAAAAGGAGGTAGGTGTGTGTGTGTGTGTATGTGTGTTTGAATTCAGAATAAATGCTGAAAAATAGGTGTCTATGTACAGGACAGTTTGTATAAACATATAATTATTATTATTTTATTTATTTATTATTATTATATAATATAATAATAATAATAATCAAAACAGAACTTGCTGTGCACCTTCCGTTTTGCAATCTAAGAGAGGCTATGGACAAGAGAGTGTGTTTTTGTGTGTGTGTTGGGTCCTTTCTGTAGTGGGACAAAGAACACATTAGCACAGGAGCCCAAGGCAAGGCGGTTGGATCAGATCACAGTCTTAAGAGTTAGATAAACAAAAGAGTGCAGGCAAAAGAGGCAGAGATGTCACGCCAGCTCCATGACACACAAGCCTCGGGGCCAAGCAGAGAGATCTCTCTTCCTCTAATGAGACAATTACCTATGCAAACTGATGCCCCCAAACGATGAAGCTGCTGCCTCATTCTATTCTTTAGATGATGCTTTTTTAAAACAACAGCTTATACCTCCACCAAATCTTAGCAATCAGATCATTTTCTCCTGAACAGAGGCTGGCACATTTGTTGGCACACACAAACATTTTAATACAGTGTCAGGACATGGAAGAAGATGTAATAAAACATATATACATAAGCTATATATCAAGTTATTAACATCAAGCAAAATAATTCCCCGTATATACATATACATAAGTCAGTACAGATATAAAATTGCCACTGTCCAGTTCGAGCTTCTGCACGAACGTTTACCAGTGATGCAGTTAGATTAATCAGACTCTATCTTTGCTAGGAGTGTGCAGTACAAAGCAGTGACTTTATGTTAATCGATATTTGGGAACTGTAAAAAAAAATTCATCTAGTGGTTTGGAGGAAAAAGTTTAAAATAAAAATCAAGGCTCTTGATTCTTGCTTTGTATTTTCCTAACGCAGAGTGTCCTAAGTGTAAAATGTCTTGGTGTGGGCTGTACACAAATCAAACAACAAAAAAAGTAAGTAAAACATAAGTAAGCTTGCAATAATACTATAAAAATATACACAACAATGAAGAATGTTTTTCTGGAACTGTGCACACAGACACACACAGACACAGTTTTTTTTTTCTGGAAATGAAGATGACTTATCTTTAACTGGAAAAAAGGGGGCTGGATTTAAGAGGACATTCTTTGGAAGCTGCTGTCAGCCTCTGCGTTCATTAAGAAAGCCAAACCCGTGATTATCATCGCCTCCACCTCTGCAGGGTGAAGAGAACAGCTCTAGAACTCTATGCAAATCTGAGCCTGCACCCTGCAGCTGTGCTATTCACTCACACTGATGTAAAACCCTCTGCGCTCCTTATCACAACCCACAAACTAACCCAACTCCAGCTCACAGCACATTTACCCTTTTACCCATCAAGCAAAACCAGATAAGATATCAAAGGTATGACAGAAGAGGAGGATATGAAATACGCTGCCTGAAGGAGAGAAGGGAGGGGATAAAGAGATTTGAATGTGTGCAAGAGTACAAAAAAAGAGCTGTGGGTGAGTCAAAGTGAAATTATTTAAAATACATATAAAAAATAAACTCAGAATTCTTACAGATGACATTCTTTCAGCAGCCATTCTCTCACTTTCAACAACTGACACAAACTACCCAGGGTGGTGGGGTCACCCCTCAACAAACAATTACTAGAGCGAATGGGCTAATTTAATGTTTAATCTAATGTCATTTCTCTTTAGTCTCATGTCTCATCTAAATGCAATGCCATGAACAAAGCCTGCAGTGATAATGGATCTTTACGGCCATTATAAAACCACTTTGCACCTGTAGCATCCAGCAAATTGAGCTTACTGCAGCTGCCAATCAAAGACCCTCATTCTCATCAATAAACTTCACTATAAAATGAAGTGATATAAGTTACTTAGCTCCAGATCAAGCCCGGAAACAATACATCACAACATCTGAAATCTAGTTTATTCAGGGTTCACTAAGACGGATTTGTCATTAATTAAGGAGAGAGAGAGAGGGAGGAAAACAAACAAATAATAAATAAATAAATAAATAAAATCACACAAAATGAATATATAAAATCTCGAATAAAATGTCGAGTGACATATAAATAAAACAAACATGAAAAGAAAGTGTTTTGATCATGGAGATGTTATGCATATCACGACAATCCAAAGATAACAGTCTACTCAAGTTAATTTGTATCTGTGATTTACCCAAATGTAAAGTCTACTCTCAAGTCAATGTGAAGGGGAGCAAAGCAAAATTTTACTTAAAAACCTCACTAACAACTTCTGTGTTTTAAAACAGCATGAGAAATGTGCTTTTTCCTCCATCAGTTTAGAGAAATTTGCCTTCAACCCACCGATGAAAATACAATGAAAGAATAACTGCGTTGTGGTGAGTCACGTATGTAATAATTATCGAAGATATACTACTTCAGGGCTCACAAAGTATTGCATTTTGTTGCTGTCTGTTACAGTAACAACATGTCTTTAAATGCTGTTATCTTCATTGTGTTAAAAATGTACCTTTTGCTTTGATAGATGAGGGATGGCTGACAAATTGTGAAGAGCAAAACATGGCCTATGGTTACTGACTGTATACAATGACCAATGGCTATACGTACAAGGCAAAAGAGTCATTTGGCAGTGGCCAAAAGTAATTCATTACAGAGACACCAGACGGAAAGATTTTGTAATATAAAACAGCATGTGCCCTGTGAGTGACTGAGCAAGAGCTCTGCATTGTTGAGATTCTAATGCAGAGAGACTGAGTCAAAGTATCACTCTGGCTGCTTAATAAACCATAGATGTGAAAGAGCAAAGATTGGATCCCTGAGGATTGGCAGATTCTAACAGCTCGGAAGCAAGAGTGTGAGCAGTTTCATTAGGCGTCGTCTAGTAGGGTCCCGGCTGGAATAACACTGTGATTTTGCTGAAAACAGCAGGGCCAGGCTTCAGTATGATTGGCAAAGAAGGCCACACTGGGTCTCAATAAAGTCTGATGACACAAAGCAAGTACTGAAGCATGGGAAGAATTAGCTGACTACTACTTGTCCTTTAGACATGCTCCAGTGCTCAGAGAGTCTACATATCTGCAGTATGTGTGCGCTGGTTCAACAGCAGTCTCCAGACCAGTGACCAATGGGACTGCAGGTCAAAATGCAATGTAAAAGACTTCTCCTACATTACAAATGAACATTACATTTATTTCATAACGCTGGATGGTTTTCCTGTTTTTCATAAAGCTATACGTCTAAACTGATATGAAGCAGACTCCTAATATTCACATTTATCTTCTGTAATCAAAGCTATTTATACAGAATGTGTCTCCCAACTCACTCCAAAGGTGATGGACGTAGCTCAATCACTTCAGAGGATTCTGTTTCATTGCTGCTAGAGTTACATTACCTTTGGTATTAAGCTTAGCGACATAAGACTTGTGCAGTTGCTCCAGAGCATTCTGTTCTATTGCCACTAATAAAGCAGATTCATTGTTTCTATGTGGTTTCTACAAATGTTTGAAGATGCAGCTTATTTCTGCACCTGATTTTATTTATTTACTAACTATTTTGGATCCATCACTGACATTGTTACATGTATCTCCTGCTGGTTTCACTCTCTCACTCTGTCTTACTTTCTCAGTCATACAGAGATAGTGTTAAAATGTTACTGACCTCTCTTTGAAGTCTAGGAAGATCTTTCCCAGGCCATTTCCTCCGCTCATCATATTCAGGTCAATGGCTCTCAGCATGGCAAAATGAACTTTGATGATTTCCTACAGTAAATTACAGTGTCAGGGCCATTCATGCTTTAATCCAGCACCACACACTAAAACACTGACCAGGAGTTCACTAGGAGCAGAAAAACCTCTACTGTTAATCACACACAGAGTATATAAACGTGAATCTTTTATGGCTTTCTTCACATGAACTTACTCTGATAAGACCCTGTAATAAGCATCATTACAAAGTGCAAAATAAAACAAAGGGCCAAAACAGGAGCTAGATATTTAGAACATGGTCCAAGAAAAATTATAGTTTTTGTTCTATTTTCAGTTTAATGCAAATCAAACAAATTTTAATCATGGAACTCCATAGATAGTATTTTACATAATGCCTCACCTTAAATGGAGATTAGGTTTGAAAATCTTAAACATCTAATTATTATAAAAGCTACTAGTGTAAATTTTATTCTCTACAGTTAATGATATGTAACCAATATTTTATTAATATACAATATGGAAAGTGAAAGCATAATACAAATGCTTCAGACTTGATGGTCTTTTAGAAAATGTAAGAGTGCACCCACCTCTAGATTAACAAAAATGGCCTCCATCTCCTGTGGAGTTAAGACTTGCTTCAGGGGAATCATGTAACTCTGGGGGGGAAAAAAAAGACAAAAAGACATCTCAGCTACATTTTCATGCAAACAAGTCTGCAAAGACTTTCTGAAACATCAATATTTTCAAACAGTGCTGATGTGACGATGATGTGGGAAGATGGTTTTTAAAAGGACAAGCTCAAGGTCATGTTGAGGAGTTTGATATTGAACATAGTTATGGTTTTTAGATTTTTCAATGCTGGCTATTAAGCATCTGCAGCCAAGGAAAAACGTTTAAATCCTCCTCTGGTTTTCACATTCATTTTCCCTGATCAAACACTCCTTACAGAATAGCACGCAGGGTCTCTTTCTTTTGAGGAAATTGGTTCTGACAAAAAAAGAAGGAAAAGCAAATTGTGGCTGTTGCAATTCAAACCCTTTTGCAGAAATTGCAACTTTATAAAAGAATGGAATACAATGTAACGAGACTTCATGGCAGGTAATTTTGGACCACTTCTATTCATCCATTCACTGTGCACACAAAGGGCAGCTGGTGTTGTCACAGTGTAAACAAAAAAGGAATATTTGTTGTATAAGAATTTGATGTAACACCATAAAACCATTAAAATATTTAGACACCAATGTTGTAGACAGAACGGACCGTAAGCAATTTTGACAAAAGCGTCAACTCATTTATCTCTTTTGAAATGTAATGAAGAGACAGCGAGTGAGAGCAATATTGACACTTTGGTTTAATTAGGGCAAAATGAATCTAATGATCATTGGGGACTCATTTCTGCCCGTAAGCAAGGGCCTGTTTGTCTTGCTGAGCAAACAAACCTTTGCTCTGTGAATAGACACAGTGAGGGTTACTGGCTGTCCAACACTGAGGATGATCACAACAGTGAAGTCAGATTTATTAGAGAAATAACAGGATGTAGCTCTTAAATTGAAAGCAAATATGCAAGAATGTTTGAGATAGTTAAAGAGAGAGCAAGCAGGAGTGAACGAGAGGAGCTGGGTTTCCATCCAAAAACGTTCTCAAATGTTAGGTGCAATAAAGAAATACTGGCAGAAAATTATGCGAAATGAGTCGTGTTTCCATCCACTGCACTTCTGTAAATAAATTCCAGATGACGTGGGCGCTGTGATTAGGGGCGGCATTGAAACAAGGGAAGGGGAGAGATCTGAATGGGTTGCGCCACATGCACAGTAGGTACAAACCAGTTAAAACCTTTTTGTTTATTCAAAAAACGTTTCCATCACTTTTTTTGCCCACTTTTTCACCTCGTCCAAGTGTAAAACACTTTTTGTGAGTTTTTTTTTTTCTAATCCTGTTTTCCATTCAGGTGCCTTGTGTGGATTTTCAGGAGAAAACTTGTGTGTGAGAGAGAGAGAGTTAGAGAGAGATAGAGAGATAGATAAATAGAAAGAGTGAGATATAGATAGAGAGAGAGAGAGAGAGAGAGAGAGACAGACAGACAGACAGAAGGACAGCAGACAGACGGTTGGGGTTGGAACCCACATATTGAATGATTCACTAAGTGTTAAATTAAAGGTGTGTTTGTTACACGTTAGACATGTATGTCTTAGGGGGCATAAGTAATGCCTGGAGGACTCACTCAGGTACTCTGCCAATAGTATTGATCTGCTGAGAGGACATCTGTATTCTCTCATTAAGCCCTGAGTCATTTTTCCTCTGGGCAAGATAAAGTACAGGCCAGAGTCTCTCTCTCTCTCTCTCTCTCTCTCTCTCTCATTCACTTGCTCGCTCTCATTTTCTCTCTCTCTCTCTCTCTCTCTCAACATTGCATATATTTCTGCACCCTTGTCTTTCAAAATAGGAATTAAACTGAAAGAAAATATCAGGGGTAGAATAGCTGTTAATATGTACCTTATTGTACTGTATCAATGACAGCATATTTGCTAGTCATTCATGTATTAACAAAGGCAAGCATGTTTCTATGTAGTCTATTGTTAACACTGTAATTCATGACAAGCTGGGCTGCAGTGGCTTGTTTACTCATCCACGCATGCCACCCTTCACTGTCAGTGGAAGTAGAAATCAATAGCTAAAGAAATCTGGACTGTAGCTGTCACTTCTGGCCTCATGAGAATAACTTCTGACCAGTTTATTGGTTATGGAACATATTGAGGATATACTAATAATACAGTTAATATTGATATTAAAGTTTTATAATATCAATATTAAAGCCTGTCTAACAAGATTATAATAAAGAGGAAGGAAATGGTGGTGGCCGTTTTTTTTTTCCTTTTTGATGTATTTATTTCACCTGATTTATTTTTGGATCAGGTGAAAGGTGCCAACCCGCACCCCCCGTCAAATAAAGCCCTACTTTAGCTCAGGTCCTATTTTAGTCACACCTGCTCTTCTTCTGTCAGGAACATTCCCATTCTCTTCCTTTGACTCCCCTCACCAGTCATCTCTGTCCGGAATGTCACTGTAACCTTGTCCTCATTCGAGATTCTCTGGAGTGCTGTAGAAAAGTACTCAGCACTCAGCTTGCACACACTCACCTTCTCAATGTCCTCCAGTGTCTTGTAGTACTTCGCCTCGGTCTCCTGGATCTCCACCAAGCAGCAGTTCCTCTTGTCGTCCTCCGTCATGCCCATTTTCTGTGATGGAAAGAGCAAGAACACAGACAAACGACACTGTAGGCCATTCTGCAGGTGAAAGCACTGCTCTGTTTTTGTCTGAACGCATGTGCCAAAAACCAGACTCTTAGAGGAACCGCTACATTTTGGAGGAAGCAGACCAAAGGTGGCAACAGGAAAGCACAGTGTGGGACAAAAAAAATATTTGACAGAAACAAAAAACAAAACAAAAGCATACAGATGCTATGAATCACATTTGACAGGGACTAAAGGTTGGCATACACCTGGAAATTCTGAAAATCATTTGAAAAATTCTTTAATCAAATAAAACAATTCACTGTAAGGACCGAGGAAATACCTGATCCACTAGAGCAGGGTCCAATGGATGAAATGTAATGTGATTCCAGCACTGCTGTGGCAATGCTAATTTTTTGGATGCTTTTGAGACAGCAGTGAGCTGAAAGCATGGTCAGTCTTGGGCTAAAAATCTCTAATGAACAACTGGGTCTGCTGCACATACACCGAGCACATCTGGAATGGCCAGTCACCTCAGCCAAGGCAGCCAGCCTGTACATACATAAACATCTAACAACAGAACACCAGCTAGCGAAAGAGAGAGAGACAGGGAGTGAATATGAGAGAGAGAGAGAGAGAGAGAGAGAGAGAGAGGTGGGATATTCAAAGAACTGACTAGAAGAACTGACTAGAATGGAAGGAAAACAGATTGTGTTCAGTCTCCAAGCTAGATTCTATCTCGCAGTACTGCCCACACGAGCCCCACACCATCACATTTGGGTGTGGACATGTTAGAACTCCAGAACAGAATAAACACGTGTGACTGGCTTTTACAGACATAGCCCAGTTACATCACAGTGTGCGTGTAACCCAGGCTGAGATTTGTCAGCAGCTGGGAGCAGTTGCGGTGGTAAAGTGGAAGAGATCTGAGGTGTTTCTGAAGGCACAGGACTGCGGGAGGAAGGTTCTAATACAATAAGAGCTTCAGACTCACACACACTCGAGAGCACAGACTATGTCTGGGGAAACACCCTGTCGAGCTCACTTATTCTCCTCCTGGCTCTTTCTGGAGCCATCTCTGTGCCACTGACTAGCTACCTGTGTATTTTTAGAGCTATCTTGCCCCTTGCCCAATTAAGTCACTGAGCTTGTGTGTTTGAGAGGATGGCATTTACACAAATAAATGAGAATGTTGTTTTGGCAATGAAAAAAGACTTTTTTTTTTTCATTAAAATACCTTAAAACAGTCCTAATCACTAGACATTGTTATAATCATCTTTTCATTTTTATACAACATCCTCATAATGAGAAATATAACCAACACTGACTAGATTAAAGATGATTTTGCTTGCCAAGATATCATTTTTTTCCCCCTCAGTGCTGTAGCTGATGACACAGATGAGCTATGCGTGTGTAGGCAGGCGGTGCCCAGCGGGGATTTTACTCAGCAGGAGGGCTCTTCTCCTCACTCTGTGGTTTAAAATAAGCTCCCACTGCCTCCCTGAGACTGAACAGCACTTTCTAGATCAGCTAGAGTGATGGGCATCAGTTTAGAGGGATCTGCTCCTACTGCCTGACGGTTTATTCAAAGAGAATGACCACCTACTTATTTCAATACATTCCTCCCACAAAAAAAAAAAACACATTTGTAGCGGGGCTGTATCATTATGAGGGGAATAAAGGAACTGCAGGGTTTAGTAAGGTATTTATCCTATGAACCAACTGTGCAGTTGTAAACAAATCAAATAATTCAGAGCAATATTTAAATATTTCAGCTACTGCTCTTTGGACACCTTCATTCACAGCAAGTAAATATGCCCTCTCTTGAATCTCTGTTGACAAAAACATGGTTAGAATCTATCTCAAGGTTTTGTTTTTAATGTACATTCTGCTAAATGTCCTGTTCAAATTACAAATTAATGTTCTCTAATGGAATTTTATAATCAACTCTAATTTAAACTGAAATCACCAGAGACACCCCAGTTAAGCAGGTCCAAGTTATTTGTTTACAACTGTGCAAGAGGTCTACTATGAAGGACAGTGTCAGCTGCAGGTGTGGACGTACTGGACACTACGTGGAACAGAGAAAAGAGCACTGGGGGCATAAGACAGTCATATGCAGTAGGATCAGATCAGGAACTCACCTGCATGTATCTAATCTGCAGCATTAAGGAGGCAAAGTGGCATACGTAAGCAGAGCACAAGAACTCACACACACACACACACAGCCTTGGGAACAATGCAGGAAAAAAGTGTAGGCTTTCTTCTAGCAGCATCTAAAAGTGCTCTCAAACGTGTGCAGACACCAGATGTGGCCAGTCGAGGAAATCGAGGACCAAAATTGTGCCAAATATGATATTCTCTTCCAAAGGTCACTGGACCTTTTGAATTATGAGTCTGATAAGCAGTCAAAATATGAATTTTGTTACATGCAACCACACACTGCAGAGCTGGCACTGTAAGACACAATCAGGCACGCTTTGCCAAACCTGGTACTGACATTTGTTGTTTTATGATGGTGCTCAGGTTTCTTGTTAGACTTGCATTAATGCAACATAATTTTAACGTGCAAAAGTGGTAGCTGTCTTGTAGCATGAATTATTCATATATTTACTGTGTAATGGACTCATATTCCAAAGGATCCAGTGACATAGAAACGAGAAAATGTATTAGCTTAAAAAACATTTTTTGTTCAACAGAAGTTTGAAAAATTACATTAATTTTTTGTTAAGGAAGAATAAACAGCTTAATCTATGAGTTCCTAATATGGGTTTGACACAAACTACAACCAGGAGTACTGAGTTTTGTTTTTGGTTAATTCCTTGGTTATCGTTTGTTATGTTACATAGTTAGCAGTCAAGAATAAGTGATGTTGAGGTGGCATATTTCTGGGAAATTGTATTATCGATCCCTGAATTAGTTCCTTTACGGATGACAAGTAGCAAACTTGCATAGGATAATAGTTGCCTACTGTAACTTACCTCCTCTACTGCTAACGTAGCCTAACAAGTCACCAGCCAGTCCTCTCTCTCTCACACACCCACACCCACACACACCAGTAAACCACGCATATCATTATAAGTGAAGTGGTGCACTCACCATGGGCTGTCTAACTTCCACTTTAATGATGTCCTCATAGATATCATCTCCTTCATCTTCACATGGCACACAGTCATAGATGTCATCCTCACCCACATCGTGCTCACTGTGGACACACAAATGTGACATGTTAAAAACAGCTGACACACAACAAAATAAAACAAAGTTTAAAAAAAAAAAAAAAGCACCGGTTACTTAATCTTTTCTTTAATACAGTCATTTCATGGTTAAATGGAAAAAATGCACTCAGGCACAGGCTTTACAAGTAGAAAAAGAGGAGCCCATGAAAATGTAACTGTTGACTTGATGGACCCTTTCCACCATTACACACCAGGCCCAGTGTACCGCACTGAGCTGAATTATGCATCCCGTTACATCTTTGCTAATACTCCATTGCTTGCACAGAAGGCATTTAACAGTTAAGTTTGAATCGCTTTTACATTTGAAGTTTTGAACCTCCTGTTCATGCAGTGCTGTAGGGCAGCTAAATGCACTCAGAGGAGAGCACTAATTGCCCAGTTCTCTGCATGCAATCTAGCACATAACCCCATTGTAGCTCAACATGAAAGTGGAATCAAGACATTCTCTACTCTGGCAGCAGACCCATATCTTCTACCCATATAATATATTCATGCTTGCCCATAAAGTTGTTCTCCACGGGCACTGTTTAATAGCTACTTTTGCTGCTACAATGATACTGCTTGTTTTCTTAGCTATGGCTACAAGCTTTAGAGAGAATAACTAAAAACCCTAAATAACAGAAATTGTAACATACACTGGACCAATGCAGAATATTTCACTACCATCACCACTATGACTTGTCTTATGTGGTGGTATAGAGGCTTTTCATTAATAATCTATAAGTATTCTGACCAGAGGTGGATTCCTACAGGTATGAGGAGTGTTTCCTTGTCACAGTCACCTTTGGCTTACTCACCAGTCTTGTGTTTTTTTGTTGAACATTTGTCTTATTGCTGAACTTCTGAAAAGCAGCTTTGCAACAACACCACAAACTCTATACAAATACATTTTATTTGAATTTGATGTATTTATATAGTGATGCTAAACAACACCGGTTTCACGTTCTATCCTACTATGATGTTGCATAGTTGCATTCATCAAAATTGGAAATCATCTATTAACCAGGGCAGAGTGCCCCAAAAACCTTCACACAATCAGTTTTAATGTTATGATATTCTTTTATAGCACACTCATACAAAATAAAAAAAAAATCTGACAATTTGCAACTTCTGAAGAATTCAGTGGCACCTGAGCACACACAGCTTTTATTCTCTGAGGTGAGACAAAGCCTGGCTCAGTCTGATTGGCTTGCTCTTAAGTGTTTGGAATCCAGTTTAGGAGTCCTCCACCTGCTGGTCCCAGCGGTGCTCACATGGTAATGACCAATCAGCTTGTCCATGTCCATACTGTACTGTTCTAAAGTCAGAGACCACCTTATCACATAATTATCATTTAATTCCTTTCTAGTCAAAACATAGTTAAAGCCACTGTTAACTTATTTTCCTAAAAAAAAAAAAAAAAAAAATACATTAGCAGTGGCTTTAACTGTGTTTTGACAGAAAATAAATTAAATAATGTCAATTTTTGCCATGGAATACACATCTAAACATGCTATAATACAATATATTATTATATAGTAATGCAGTTTAATAGTAGATCCCTCACTCCTGCCAGTTCTGAAACCCCCCACCAGTCTGGAGGCTAGCCTTATTTTGGATGCAATAGATAAGGGTTGTGAGGCAGCTGTCATTGAAACTGTTGCCAGTACTATGTAGAATATACACACACCACAGCCCTGTGATACTGCTCTGAGGACCTGTGTTTTGCACTGCCCCACTGCACCCAAGTCTAGCTCTCAGCAGCCTCAAAATCCACTTCCAGAGATTTTAAGTCACGCCTGGTCAGGGGTTCAAGCGCATTTCCAGAAATTCATACCCCTGTAGTAATCTCAGTGCAGTCTGGATGCATGATTGTTATGAGAGAGGACACATGAAAAAATGTTTCATCGCAACTGTCCCCCTGGTAAACTCCTCCAATCCCAGAAAGCCTTAGAGGCTGAATGGACTGGAAGAGAGAGCCTTTTTCAAGGTGGGTGACAAATTCATTGCTTATTCTGATTGGCTGTGTGGCAGACTTGTCATCAACTCAGCCAAACTTAGTCATACATATTTGTTACAAGTCACAATAAGTCTAAAGCTTTTCAATACTTTAGAATTGTGCAAAACCTGGTATTTTGACTGGAAATAAATGTTAAATGAACTCTCACTTTTGCATAATACAAGGGAAAAAAGGTACCTTTCTCTTTCATTTTCAGTGTCATTTTCTCACTTGCATTTGCACGCTCACACTTTCATAAGGGATGTGAAAGTTTCTCGAGGACTGCACAGTAATTTATAACAGAATTAAAACACAGGTGTTTTAGAGACAGGGGTGTAACTAAAATGTAGTAAAACTATTGTATTGTGTGAAGAAATCTTACATAAAACGGATACTACCAGTGGAATCTGTAGAATCACCTTTACACTGTAAAAACACACACTGCAAACTGCATCCACTTCAACCACAACTACCACCAACCACTCCCTTCTCTAAGGTGAAGCCCCAAGAGTTTTCTGGGGGAAAGCCATCCTCATCATCATCATCATAATCTTTTCCACTTTTCCATTTCAGGGGGTTGGGGGAAAGCTAATTAAAAATAAATGTGGTTTAAATATGAATGATTCATCATATCAATATAGTAATAATTCAGTTGGTAAGAGAAGCTCAAAAATATGCACAAAATTACTACAATAATGCTAGTATTGGTAGATAACTGCTTAAAAGTGATCGGCATTTGATATTTGGATGTAACCGATATTTCCAACCAACATTTGAACCCTTAAAATAAAGAAACATAAATATTAATTTATGTCTAATTAAGTCACTAAATCATTTCCACCAAACAAGCGGACCGAGACCCCCCGATCAGATTAGTCTCGGTTCATCTTGAGTACGAAATATGAAACAAAGGCATCTAAAATCAACTAAAAACAGGATGTGAAATCAAAAGATGTGACACTATAAACACACTACGAGAGCACATTGTTTGTTAAAGACAAACAATGAACAGGGGACAAACTTTTTCCTAACATTTTCTCTTTGTAGTGTACCTTCTTTTTTTGTACAGTGGAGGAATTTCTGCCGCTGTTTTGACTCATTTTTCCATCTACCACCTCTTGCTGTGTTTCCAGTTTGTAAAAATGACTCCATGCAAACAACCCCCATGAGTGTGTTAAGCCCAGTGTGGTGATGACTGGATCGCCAAATAAAAGGTATGTCACCATTTTTTTTTTAAATACATGTATTTAGATAACATATTTTGGTATGACTGCAGGTTTGTCACTGTGAATGCTCAGCAAACCTAGAATAAACGTAACAATGTATAATTGTCTTGTTTGGCCTGGAATGACTGAAACGAACAACAAGTAAACAATACACCCTACTGAAAAAAATGAACTGTCAGTTCTTTTATTGCAAGAAGGATAGATATTGTTGCTGTCCAAAAAAAAATAAAAAAAATCTCCCCAAAACAATAACTTAATACAGGACGGACAGCTGCTGTTTTCCAATGATGCAGTAAACTAAAAAGAAAAAAATTTTGGACGACGATGACAAGTACATAAATATATGAAATGCTAGTCCAGATGGATTTAGTCTCAATTTCACCATTTTATAAATGTTTAGATGTTAGCATTGACAGATAAGTAACTGAAACACACTGAAATCCCATATCAGTGCATCCCTTAATAAAACAGATGGTTTGGGCAGTTGGTTCAAATTGCTAGCATATGAATTTCTATAAAAGTTGTGAATTGTTAACACTATATGTCTCCCACCAGTTTGACCAGATGGCATGTCTGTGGCTGCTCTGCCTTTGGTTGCCATGGGCAACCCTCCACCCCTTGCCCTAAAACAGCCCACCAGCGCTGCCACAACAGCCTACCCAATGAATAAAGCGTCTGGACGGCCACCGACTCCTTTCTCCTCTTCTGCTGTTTCCATCTGCAGGCGAAAACAAGCGTGACAAACTAAAGCAGCTGGAACTTGACTTGTGTTCAGCTGATTAATGCAGTGACTCACTCATTTAGAGAGGAGGGATACAAACATAGATGAGAATAGCAAATTCAGACAAAGCTAATCAACAAATCATCGCTGAGAAAGGGGCTTTGTGTGAAAGTTACTGTCTTTAATTTTCTACTTCATTTGGAAAACAAAGGTGAAGAAAAGATTAACGGTAATGCTCCAGTAAAGTCTCTCTACTTTAAATTACATTAACTTACAGTAAAGATGACTTTAGCTTTCTCCAGTAAAGAAGCCATTTTGGAAATCCTTCCGGAGATAAAACTCTTTAATAATGAAGTACAGTTAACAGCTTAAATAATTCTGCCAAAAGATGATTAAATCTTTGTATTCCGATATGACAGTAATTAGACCTTTAAGTTGGGTCTGAATGCCATATAAATTCGGCTAACCGCTTTTTGAGCAACAGACTTTCGTGGAATCTATAAGCCAATAAGAAGATTACTAATGCGGTCTTAACATACCATGACAGTATTATTACAGCTTTCAAAGTTCTCAAATTCAGCTGAACACACTGTGATGGCCCTTCATTCAAATGCAGTAACTGTGAGAAGACCTGGAAGCTCAGAGCACAGGAGACATTCAGCATGATTTAGCGCAGGCTTCACTGTGTCTTCGTAATTCGATCTGCTGCGGCGACACACAGAGCCACAGCTTGACACAGCCACGGCTGAAAGGGTAGCAATCTGTGCCGAAACCAATATATCTGAACTTTCCTCATTTCGTATGTCTCCTGCCAATTTCCGAACAGGTGTTTCAGAATTTTGGCAAAAGACAGCACCATGGATGACTGAGGCCCACTCACAGTGGACAACTAGCGAATCTGGCCGCGTATGTGGAAAGAACTGCTGGGTGACTGACCTCAAACTGTCTATCTGAACGACCTTCGGTACCTCCCCAGCATCAGCCAGAGATTTGGACACAAATATGAATGTATGTTTTTATCATTTTTAAAATATTTGGATTATAGTTTTACAAACAAGAGCAAGAGTGAAGTAACCTTGCTGCCTCTAAGCAATGAAGGGACTAAAGAAAATGTGGTAAAAAAGGTTTTGAAAAACAGAGTTAATAATACAACACTCTTGTATTTTGAAATAAAAAAATATCATTGCATTAATAATCTATAACTCACTCTCTAAAATATTTTTGTTTGCGTTTCTGAAACTAAACCTAGTCTATAATACAGTTTCCTTTTAATGACGAATATTCAGGATGCTGGGTAGCAAATGTAATACATCCACAGAGTAAGAATTCATAAATCTGTATTATTAATACAACATTTTAACAACAGGTATTACATGTGATTAAACATATATAATACTGAAGGCCAATACATATTCACTATGCTGAAGCACTACAACGTATATCTGTCAGCCATATAGTAACCACTCCTTGAGGAGACTACAACATGTATGTGTCTTTTATCATTAGTAAAGCTGCTATGAATACTAATTCCTTTACATCAGTATTTTTATCTACACAAATGCATTAACGTACATAGAAGCAATGTGCTTAACCTAATCAGGTCTGCTTCACCTGCTACGCTCCTGATAGCACATTTTCTACTCATACTCAAAGTTCAATGCTTATCCTCAGGTCCTCACAGGCTCCACTGCCTACTGAGGACCTGTCAGTCACACACTATCTTGAGTTGCCGCCATAAGAAAGGTGTCTGAAATGCCCAAGGTGACAGGATCCTCCAAGAGAAAATGACATTGCCTTGCAGGCCACTCACCTCTACAATTACTAATGAGCACAAGGTAATCAAATTCCAGTTTAACTTCACGGAATGGCTCTTCTTTCAGTACAGAAACATGACATGTGTGCATCATTCGTATGTGAATGAGGAAAAAAAAATGGGCACACGGGGAAAAAAAACGCACTGGCCTCAATCAAATATTCTGTGCTGTGGTCCACACAGTGTGCGAATTGTTTGAAGTTTTAATTGAGGTTGTGCAGTTCACCCGGATGGACAGCCGCTCTTGCTTCATTACCCGTGCTGACTCACAGTGAATGCAGAACTGCTTCTGCTATAAGCCACTCTAGGATTATGAACCTCAGCTATTCCAACAAATATTCTATTAAAAGTGTGTATTTAGCTATACTCAGCTAACAATTTGACTAAATCAAAATATTGGTAGGAATACAGGGGTTGGACAATGAAAGTGAAACACCTGGTTTTAGACCACAGTAATTTATTAGTACGGTGTAGGGCCTCCTTTTGCGGCCGATACAGCGTCAGTTCATCTTGGGAATGACATACACAAGTCCTGAATAGAGCTCCTGGATGAATGTGCACTAAATACACTAATTGGTACAAATGATGCTATGTTCTGCTTTTAGTAATTTAAAACAGGTCATCGTAGCATGAAGAGAGTCCTGTATAGTATATTGTGCCCTACTAGGCTTTCTGTGCCAGAGACATCATTGGTGCACAAAAAAATATGAACAGTGGGCGAAAGATTTATGGAAAAGCATTCCCCTTTTGCAGAAAGCCCTGAGGAAAAGCATTAGCTGAATGATACTAAGTGCAGTGATCTGTGAACTGGACTCGGCAGTGAGAGTGTATATTTGAGGGCAGAGGGCGAAAATGAAAATCCATTGCACATGTTCCTGTGTATTTCCCCCCCATACTCCTGTATCCCCAGTATTCTACAGGAATTTGGGGGCAATTGCTGCAAAGTATTTCTCTCTGATTTCACTGTGGAGGACAAAGGAAATAACTCTGCTTTTGCATCCATGTCCCTGAGCAGCCAGGGTCACAAACCTTTCCTCAAAGACCAGGGCAAACAGCAGTCAGCTCAAGTGGCGGTGCCCTAGTACACTGCTTCAGTGAAAAATCCTGAGACTTCTGACATATCAGGTTACGGTTATGATATTCTTCTCCTCATAGATCTATTACAGTTCCGACAGAGACCAAAATGTAGTCTGGTGGATCCATAAACCGTTTGGATTACACATGTACACATGACCCAAGATGTTTTTAATATTATCAAGTACATTTAGGAGTATTTCTTTCTATATTCTATTCCTATTTCTATAAAAGACTGACAGGACTCCCTTCCCTAACTCCTTATGGTTCTATTTAAACATCAAGGGACACAAACTATACAATACATTCACAATAACATATAGACTACACTGGAGAATGTGAACAGTCTGAAGTTTCCACACTCAAATATAAAATGTGGAAATATGAGAGGAACTCTAAGGTGTTTTGTAGTACTCGCATCTCTGAAGCATAAGGATAATAAACCACTGTAGAGTGAGGAGTGTGGTGTGTTCTGTCTGTGTCTGCGTGGGTTTCCTCCGGGTGACTGTCTGTGAGGAGTGTGGTGTGTTCTCCCTGTGTCTGCGTGGGTTTCCTCCGGGTGACTGTCTGTGAGGAGTGTGGTGTGTTCTCCCCGTGTCTGCGTGGGTTTCCTCCGGGTGACTGTCTGTGAGGAGTGTGGTGTGTTCTCCCCGTGTCTGCGTGGGTTTCCTCCGGGTGACTGTCTGTGAGGAGTGTGGTGTGTTCTCCCCGTGTCTGCGTGGGTTTCCTCCGGATGACTGTCTGTGAGGAGTGTGGTGTGTTCTCCCCGTGTCTGCGTGGGTTTCCTCCGGATGACTGTCTGTGAGGAGTGTGGTGTGTTCTCCCCGTGTCTGCGTGGGTTTCCTCCGGGTGACTGTCTGTGAGGAGTGTGGTGTGTTCTCCCCGTGTCTGCGTGGGTTTCCTCCGGGTGACTGTCTGTGAGGAGTGTGGTGTGTTCTCTCTGTGTCTGCGTGGGTTTCCTCCGGGTGACTGTCTGTGAGGAGTGTGGTGTGTTCTCCCTGTGTCTGCGTGGGTTTCCTCCGGGTGACTGTCTGTGAAGTGTGGGGTGTGTTCTCCCTGTGTCTGTGTGGGTTTCCTCCGGGTGACTGTCTGTGAGGAGTGTGGTGTGTTCTCCCTGTGTCTGCGTGGGTTTCCTCCGGGTGACTGTCTGTGAAGAGTGTGGTGTGTTCTCCCTGTGTCTGTGTGGGTTTCCTCCGGGTGACTGTCTGTGAGGAGTGTGGTGTGTTCTCTCTGTTTCTGCGTGGGTTTCCTCCGGGTGACTGTCTGTGAGGAGTGTGGTGTGTTCTCCCTGTGTCTGCGTGGGTTTCCGCCGGGTGACTGCCTGTGAGGAGTGTGGTGTGTTCCCCCTGTGTCCATCAGTTCATTTTTTACGTTTTCTATCAGACTTATTCAGACAAACAGGCTCCACATTTAGCCAACTTGTTTACAAGCAGACTGATTTAAGACTAGGCACCACCTGTATCAGAACACAAAGCAGAGACCAGATGTGAATCACTGATGTGGAGATCCTTCTCTTTTTAGTTCTAGTTAGGATACCCCTCTGCATAAGACATGTCTACAGTGACTCTATAGAGAAAATAATCATGAGCTGTGGCTCTGGGCCAGAACCTGGCTTTGATCTAATCAGCTTTGCATGCTGAAAAACTCATCAAACATAAAGAATTAACACACAGTAATATAACACCACAAATATTTAGACTGGTGAAACGCACTTCATATTTCAGTAGATTTTGAAAAAATAATAAATAAATAAACATTTTATAAATAAATGTCAGGATTAGGATTTTTACTTAAAGATGGGCAAATGTAATTCTAATTACTTTGAAATAAATAAAATGTAAAAACATAAAAACACTTGTAGTTTATTAGAACTCATTTAAAGGCTCAAAGACTCATACTGTGCTCTGAAAACTATATAATAACAATATTTATTTTGATATTGCAAAATCATGTTCCAGTTTTTAAATATTGTCCAAATCCAATAAGACCCAACTGCCCCTGATAGATTCAGATGTGATTTTCTGGAACAGCACTGGAAATTTCAGTTTCCATTTCTCATCAGATCACGCTATATTCCGCCTAGATCCTTTTTCCTCTTTTTAGTTTATTCCCCCTTTCATCTTCCATTAACTCAAAAGGTTTTTAAAAAAGTTGCATGTTGCAGTCACCCACACATAGTTATTATAATTTCTTAGAGTTTTTCGAGGGGAAAAATAAACACCTTGGTTTTGGACAGATCATAATTTACATCCTTTATTTTATCTTGTCAGTGTGTATTGTATACTCTGGGTGATAGGAGAGTTAAGGTTCATTTTGGACAGAACTCTCCTGAGCTCAGGCCAACTTCAGACTCTAAACGTCAAGTTTAGTCATGTTAGGTTTACAAAAATGTAAACATAGAAACTTGGATTGGTTTTGGAATGTAATTTTGGTCAAACCCGTGTAGACAATTCAGGTTTGGACTAAACTTTCAAGTCTAATCATAACTCTAGTCCTAACTGTCAGTTTCACCTAGAGATTCACAGAAGTGACGTCACACTTTGTTACAACCAGGTCAGGAGGCCACTGCACACTGCACTGCACTCCTCACGCTTGTGAATCTTAAACAGTAGGCAAAAGCCTAGAGCTACACTATTACAGTTCTTATGCAAAGAGAGTGAGCCCAACATGGCAGCTACCAGGGAGCATGAAGTAAAAAGCTTCTGACACAATGTGCGTCCAGATGTCTGATTGCCATTACAGAAAGGGGTGGGTAGGGGGGGGCGAGTCTCTGAGCAACTCTGAGCTTAGCCGTTCCAATTGAATAATTTCATGCTTTGTCAGTTTTGGGATGGACACATTTAACGTGGTGGAAAGTGGGCCACTGATGGTGGAAATCTACTGGGAGCCAGTAAGAAGTGACTTCCCAGATTAGCTTAAATGGCCTCAATTAACAACCTTGCCGTTATGTACGCACCCCTCCACTACACTCACTGTGGAATTCCCTGCAGTCAGTTTGGTTTAACACACATCCCTGCAGTTACTGTGGTTTAGCAGGCATCCCAGCATGTAGTGCTCAAACTCACTCCCTCTGGCTTTGTGCACAACACCAATGTGAACAGAAAAATAAAGTAGACAGAATGAACTCATGAAGCAGTCCTAGAAAAAAATTACACTGCTGCAAAACTAATCTGCTGAAAAATTACCTTTCAAATGATTTTAAAATGTAACCGAGATGGCCCTTATCCTACAAAGTGGGTAAATCCTGCAGAATGACAGTGGTCGTTTGCAATGATTGTGACTAACTGAAGCTAAGCCACGTTGCTGTATTTCAGTTTTAAGATTAGTTTCATTTGACCTGAACAATGGTATCACTGTCCAATTAAGTCAGTCAAGGCTTCCGGGTTAAGGGACATGTTTAACTATGCCCCACTGCATCACATCCAGGACTTTTGCATTAATCATTCTGACACATCAAACTAAAGAAACCTTATTTTTCGCAGTTAAAGGTCATGAGTCCACACAGCTGGGTAGTTTCATTAATTTAATACAACCCTTGTCCTCATCCACAACAGGCAGAGCAAGGGAAGGAGAGATCTGACTTAGGACCAGGACTCAATATCTGTCATTTAAATTGGCAGTCATGGGTTTATGACCTGAAAAATGACTTCAGACATGAATCTGCATAAACAGTTTGACCAGAGCTTTTAGGTCAACATTTAAATTAAAATAAAAAGTAAACGAGTAGAGCTAATTAGTTTTTTTGTTCTGTCCATATACATGCTTTTTCTGCTGTACAACTGCAGATGAGCTTTACAGAATGCCAGGGTCAGTACAAATAAGAAGTAGGTTTTGAGAGTCTAACTGCAGCAAAGTTAAAAGCATTCAAACTGGAAACTCAGGATTAATGTTTACATACTTATTCAGGCACCTCCTAAATTCACAGTAAATGTTACAGCACATTTTGCAATACTCCAATTCTGCTTGAAGCTAACGTTTGTTTTACTATGATATATGGAATTAGATTTGTTTAAAAAGTATCAAAATGGGAATTCATCTCTAAACAAGCATTCTCAGCACACTCCTATGCTTCTTCCCTCGCTTGTGCTCTCATTCATTCTATGCTTTGCTTGTTCAATTCTAACAGTGTCTAGTAGGCAGATTTACAGGGCTTGATTCCCCACTAGTCTCAGTCACAGACGCACCGCCCACAGGTTAACCAAGAGTCTGATACTTATTCTACCAGCTGCATTCTGATTGGCTCGCTATACATCCGTGTATACGTACTTCCGTGTATTGTTTTGCACTGCCTCTTCTACAGGAGGTCCTCGGGTTACGTCAGTCCCGAGTTACGATGTTTCGTGGTTACGACACATCATCCATTTACTGTATAAAGCCTTGTTTTGACTTCAAAAAGTGGTTTTGCGTCGTAAACGTCGTAACGTGAACTTCGTGTTTGGTGTGCGCGGTGCGGCGGAAGAATACACGGTTACGCGGCTCGGGACCGAGGAGGATAGGTGTTAGGATAGGATAAGTGCTTACAGTATAGTATTTACGTACAGTATGTACGTATGTTCCGACTTACACCGAAAATCGGTTTACGACGCGACGTAGGAACGAATCAACGTCGTAAGTCAAAGACCCCCTGTATTGTATTGGTCCGACGTGATTTGTGTCCTTCTAAACGTCGTGTCAAAATCGCAGACTTGTGACTGGTCCTTTTGCGTCAGTCAAATTTCTTTTCCTGCAGTAGTAGGCGGTGGTTGGCCACGTTAAGTGATGAAAGGCCTAGAGAGTCTGGCAATGATCAAAAAGAACCTAATTGTGAGTGGAGCATAGATAGCTTATGAAATTATTCCTTTTATAAAACCACTGGCTCACATGAAACTTGACACACCAGTAGAGTCTAAGAGAGACACTCCACTCTACATTATGCACAAAATCAACAAAGCTAAATCAAATGTTGAGAATCCATTAGGCTATTGAGATGACTTTAAAATTATAAATGTGTTTTGCATTAGTATACTACATAATCTGACAAAAAATGGTCTATATAATCCAGCATGGTTGATGTAAAAGAAAGATGTATTTGATTGCATTAACTGAGCCGTAAGCTGATTATGAGCAGTGACTGCGGCTTTGCTCTGTTCATGACTCCCTCCGGAGGCTGCTAAAGACTGATGCATTCATTGGCACTATCACACCCTTCTCTGCTGATGAAGGACACCTATCTACGCTGGCTGACTAATTATTCCCCATTAATCAGAGGAGAATCGGCCCTGTCACCACCACGAGCAGCATCAATGCCACCACTCCCTCACTCCTACAACCCTCCATCTCTCCGTCCGAGTTCCCTTGCTCTCACTGCCCCTCCTGCGTTAACACCCACACCTCCAGCCTGCTCTGAGCTGATGTATGCCAAGCTGGCATTGTCATGGCAACGGGTGAATAATGCCAGTTTGTTTGTGTAAACAGAGAGAAGTGAAAGATTGGAATGGGCAAAGCGTGTCCGTGTGTCGTGAAGATGATTGTGTGTAAAAAGTGTGACCAGGGTCAGGGAGGTGAATATGTTGACACCTACTCTGCCAACTCCTCCAAGCTTCGGTAGACATCATCTTCATTCAGAGCAGTGTCTTCTGATGGAAAAGGCCTAGAGAGAGAGAGAGAGAGAGAAAGAATTATAATATTAGCTCTCACACAAAGGCGGAAGGGTAGAACATTTATCAGCCAAGGTGCCAGCTCCACTCTCCCACATCCATAATTCAACAGGTTGCTTTATTTATGAGCCCTCTATCTCCTCTTATGATTGACACCTGCAACAATGAGACAGATGTTTCAAAGGCATTTATCTGATTTTGGACAGTATTCCACATGCATTGTGAAAAGGCTGTGGCAAGATTGAATGACACAACCTCATGATACAGACAGTGAGGCACAGGTACACTGGGCTTTATTCCAGTAAGTACAGGTCAAAGCTCTAATCCTCAGAGATACCACCCACATGATAGTTAAGCCAGCACTTTACTAATGCCCATGGGCCAATTAGAATGCCTCAAATGATTGATCAATCATTCTATTCCAAGCCCTTACCTCCAGAGAGCTCATCAGCTCTTTCAGCCTCCCACACTGTGTGTCACAAGACATGAAATAAACATGGGACTCATAAAGTAAAGTGATTTAGGAGCCTGCTGTGTCAGGGTCACTTTAGCATGCTCAGCGGCAGTGCATGTAATGCATTGTAAAACGCACTCTACTGTATTATGTACATGTATGTGTTTGTGTGTACAAAGCGAAATGAGTTACATCTCAGTGACACTGAGTATCACAATTCATGTGCATGAATAATGCAGCAGTAATAAATGCGGTCGTTCATCAGGCCTCTATACTAAAAGTAAGGCGGTGTAAATCAAGTGTGGGAGCTGCTATAGTTGTGCAGATGAGCTCACTACACTTTCAATTTCCCAAATTCCCCAGCAAAACGAAAAGCTACAGCAATGAGGCTTCTATAGAAATCCGCCTCCACAAAAGAAAAAAAAATAGAGCTCGTTTTTAAAGCCTTTTCTTTCTGGATGACTAAGCTGCACATTGATGGCAAACCATCTCCACAGCCTTAAATACAGACTCCATTTCCGTCAGAGCTGCTTTGATGGAGGGGGAAACACCAGCCTCACGACCCTCGGATTCTTAGAGGTGTAACACACTGACGGCATCAGTGCTCAATGGAGGTGTGAATACATGTCGGACATACAAATAAACATGGTGACTATCATACACACCTGTTGACCCTTACTCACAATTCCCTGAACACCAAGGGTGCAACGAGTCATAGAGTCTAATGGAAAAAAAGAGGAAAAGAAAAATAAGAACGAATCCCCAGTGAGGGTTAGAAAGGAGGAAACGCCATTAGCTCCCTCAGCAAGAGTCCCCGAAGAGACTACCAGGAAAGTGGGTCCTGTAGAACGGCAGATAAAACCTCCGGGTTGCAGTGAGTTTGAAGCCTACCTGGAATCACTGGGAGCAAGGCAGGAACACACCCTGTCCATCACCTGGCATTACAAACTTACCAGTCACTGAAACACACACTTACAGGAAACTAGCCAAAACACACCAAACCAGGGCCCTGGAGCAGTGTGACAGCAATACTACCTGTGGCACCACAATGCTGCCTTACATACCCCTTAATACCTATACAGTTGAATTGTTTTTCACAGCAGAAGGTGGACAGAAACACGGTCCACAGGAACATTACCAAGAGGGGAAATTAATTTTTTCTTTAGCCAGAGCTCTAATTACTGATTTTGAGAGTTCTTGTGGTCTTCCAAGTGACTAAAAATTAAGTAGTACTATACTTGATTTTTGCTACAAAATATGCCATATCTTAAATTATATATACACCATTTCCCCAAAATCAATGACAAAAACCTTTTGGATTTTGGATCACTTCACTTTAATGATGATCTCCAAGTCTTGATCCTCCAAGCCATCTTTCAGGTCTTTATTTGCCTCCATGTCTTCACTTAAAAGGTTCAAAGCTGCCCAATGTTGCAAACCAGCCCCAAAACATTACAATCGTACCACTGTTTTTGACTCAGGGAATGGTGTTCTTGGGTTCAAACGCTTGTGCTTTTATTCGCTAAATGAAAGCTGTGTTCACAAAAATCCCTTTATCCTCTTATTCTTGGAGAAGCTTGGAGAAATGAAATCTTCCATGGTTCAGCATCCATGGAGACTAGCCTTTTGAAATGTTCACTACAGTGTTTGCCATGAGAAGTTGGTACCAAATTTGTTCAGATTCACTTGGATGGCCTTGGTGACACTTGGAGTCTTCTTGGCCTTTTAGACCTCAGCTCTTTGGACTCCCCATCATGTCCTCTGAGACTGGAAGTCTTTTTATTTATTTATTTATTTATTTTTACATTTTGGACTGTGACCACTGGCATTTGAAAGTACTTGTTAATAGCTTGATAGATTTTTAGATTTCCCCCATCTTGTAAACAGCCCAAATGTGCAATTGGAAGTCCTCACTAAGCTCTTTGGTTTTAGCCATTGCTAGCAATTGATCAGTAATTGAATTTGAGAAGCCTTGCGCCCAATGATTCCAGGTAGGCTCTGGACCCACCGCGGCCCTGAACTGGATAAGGGTTACAGAGAATGAATGAATTTGAGAACTACGGCATCAGATGTTCTTAGTATAAATTTGAACAGAATACTCTACAACACAGAGCATGGCAGAAATTACCAGGATCATTTAGAAGTGTACAGAAGATTTTTCCCCAAATATTTGTGCCAATTTCTAGTGGTTTTAATAACTTTAAGACAAGACACTTTTAGTAAAAACATATGTACACACACACACACAGATTGTATATAGCAGTATATAGAAAATGTACATAAGTACAGATGGATGAACAAAGCTGTAGATGATTCAATGAACTATTGAATACAGGTTATGTATTATTAGTGATTTATATAATAAGTATTTTATAGTGTGTGTGTGTATTCATACATATATGTTCAAACATACGTGTCTAAAATATTTTTAAACCAGTGAAAGACAAACATTTACATTCAATTATGACAATTCACCTGCCACTGTCTTAAAAAAGAATATTTTATTAAGCTGAAGAATGCAACCTTCAAATGGATTTTTAATTACTGCACTGCATAAATAAATAATTTCCCTGATGCTGTGGAGTGCGTCAGTCAAATCTAATTATGCTCTTATCCCAGAGCACCAAACAATTTGTTTTGATCAAATAAGTCGGACCTGCTTCATTCCATCTATAACCTTTAATGCATTGGGTAGTGTGAAGCTGTGTTGGCAAAATAAATTCACCTCATTTTCAAAATGACCTTAATAGAATAAACAAAAAGATTTCACTAATTAACGTGCCAGGGTCGGCATGAGTTTCATTATCATCTCTTGGTCAGCCTCACGTTCCTAATGAGAGGGATTAGACAGTTTATCTTCATAAATGAGACCCATGAAAACAGCTGCAGACCAGCATCATGCTAATCCGAGCCACAAAAGGCATGTTCAACAACTATGAACTAATATTAGCAGGCGGGTAGTGCTGGGTGATAAATCTCGATTTGTTTCTCAATACATTTTTGCTCAATAACAGTGATACACTGAGTCATAGAGTTCAATAAACATTGGTTTCCACTCCCTGGTAGCTCCACCAACTGAAGCAGTCTGGTCAGGCAGCACATTATCAGGCTCGTATACTCATGCTATTACAGTGAACGAATGTATGAGACTGTATTTATGAGAGAAACAAAACAAGATTTTAATATGATTAATTCAATTGCTTGCGTATGCATTAAATATATTTTAATTAATGTTATAGTTTCACTTTCTCCATCTGTCTGTGGCATATTTGGCCGGCACAATCATTTACAATAAACCTCAAAGTACTGAGGGTGTGCTGCCTGATCAGGCGTGGTGAACCCTTTCAGAATTGAGTGCAGAAATCTTACTCTTCCTGATTCTTGAAATGCCTGAGGTGAACATGCCCTAGGAATGATTTCATGACAGAGACACAGACTACCTGCCAATGGTAATAAAAATGATTTACATAGTTCCAGTAAAATCTTGTGAATTCATTTGCATACTATGAGCTGTCTGCATCTTTTAGAAGGATGTCCTTTAAAAACTTTAACAGTGTTATAAAATAATATATAGATATTGATTAATATAGAAGCATTTTTCGTCATAACATTTCTGGCAACATCACCCAGGTCTACAGACTGAGCTTAGAAAACACTGACCAGCAAAAGCAATGAAGCTTCTACACTGTGCAAATTAAAATGACCTGGTGTAATTATATATCTAATTATCTAAGTAAAATTACTGGGTGAACTCTATTGACAGTGTTCACAGGGGAATCTGGTTGGAAACAACAGAAGCTTTCAGACTCATTTAAAAAAAATCTATACCATTCTTAATTTTCCTGTCAACAGACATCCTCGCAAAAATCAAGCAAGGGATTTGGTACAGACTGCTTAAAAACCTACACAATTAATAAAAATGTGTTAACAAGTCACAAGGAAAACAGATCTCAGTTGTATTTGTCACAGAGTCTGTAACTATACGAAAGTCATGAAAATATCTGAAGCTGTTATAGTTTCATAAGTTGAGCAAGGGAAGCAGATTCTATTCATTAGAATCTATTTCATTGATTCTAATGAACACACAAATTGTGCATTCACACACACAGTTGCAAAGGTCTTCCAATAAGAGAACTAGATAAAGTATGCCTTAAAGTTGTTAAGGACGAAATGTACAATTTCAACTGTGAAATGTCACCATTGCTGAGGGAACTATTTTCAATTTAGATAAGATTTTTGATCTTTTGACAACTAAAAAAATAAACCTCAAATATGAGTTAAAAGCAGTATATTCTACTGAAACCTTTACAACTTGTTGCAACCTGGTAAGATTTTTATATCCCTTGGAATACAAATCTAACCTTTCCCACTCTTTAGCTCAATGTTCTTTGTCCTCAAGTTGTTAAGAGCTCAGTCAGCACTCAGTGTCATCATCAACAGTGAGCCATCACTCTGCCCAACAGTCACCCTCCATCAAATGCAAAAAACCTGGGCATGCTGTCATCTACCACAGAAACACAGCCATGCCTACTTATATAAACCCACACCCACAGGCACAAAAAACACACACACAAACAAACACAGATGTCCCCTGAGTTTAAGAATGCTCGTAATGACAAACTTGATATCATTAGAAATCAACAAGACATGAAAGACAGTCCCATTCCACAGCAGCTCCAGCCTCAAATACATAAAGCTCACACTAAGTTTAATTAGATTTCGAAGGCACATCAGTCTCAATCCAATTCCATTTATGTCCAAACAAACACTATGCTTGGGTCTTTATCTCACATAAACAGATATGTGCTGTCCATTCAGTATGCACCATTTCTGATGACTGCTCGAAATGCGAAGTCTTGTTGAGGTGGCATGGCTATTAGCGCAATGGAGCGAGCATAAGCTGTCTGAGGAAAAAAAAACACAAATGAATGAAGAAAGTGATTCAATTTCTAATGGGCTCAGGAAGATTAAAACTATGCCTGATTACTCACAACTCCTGAAATGTTCTTTCAAATGCTCTCTTTGACTCCTACTCTGCAAAACAAATTAATTAGGTGTCTTCTTCACCACATACATCAAGTAAAATGCCTATTTGATTGCTTAGTGTTGGTGTCTGTTTGACCTGTTTGTGTTGATTTGTACAATACCGGTAATTAGCAACAGCAAAGTTAAAAGTGTTGGGGTCAGGATGTGGGAACGAGTAACGAATCTGGATAATGAGCGGTCAGCCACACAAAGGTCAACTCAGCCCTGAAGACCTTTGGTCAGGCTCTTTTCACTTCTATTTCTCAGTGTCTCATACACTTGCCTTTCCAATATTCGCAGAATTATCAACCCACCATCATTCTCTCAGCAAATGTGTACAAACATTGATTTTTCTGAAAAGACATCAATCCACTGAAATATGGAAGTGACTAAAGCACCTTTTACACAGGCCCGGAAACCCAGACATTTTCTGGATTTTAGCCAGAGGATTGTTATGTTGGAATGCAAATGTACATAACATCTGTCCTGGACATTCCCCAGGTTTTATCCTGCTTGCCCCTAGTACAAAGTCCATGCAATGTCAGAATGAGCACAGGTGTGAAAAGAGCCGGTAATGTTCCAGAGTATCTCCTGCACACATGTAAAAATGGCTTATAATGATTTCCATGATAAAAAAGAACCATAAATAGCAAACAGAAGGTTAAACTGTATAGGTTGAATGCCCATTTGTATGTTTTGTTGATTGCAACTTTAAGGGTTTGCAATTTTTAGGCTCAAAGTTTTACTGAAAATAATCAACTTTTTTTTTGTTTCACCATTTTATTCCATTGCAAGGTCTGAGAGCAAGCATATGTTTCTTCTGAGTCAAATATAACCATACATATATCTTTTGAAACTGTAATGGCTGCCAACATGTCATCATCAGAAAGCTTATTATTCTTGGAGATGAACGCTTTCTGCTAAGAGTGTTATGTCAGGTAACAGACACGCGTGTTAGCTAACATTTCATTAAGTGTTCCAGAGAGGTAGGCTGACACACTGAGAAAGAATGAACCTAAGTGTGCATTACGAGACTCCTGGCCACAGAAGTCTGTGGCATTAAGAGTGATCAAACTCGCAATCTCTAGATGACAGGGTTGACGCTTAAACTCAGGAGTCCTCAGCTGATCTCATGAAGAAAATAAAGTACCTAAATGTGTGTTTATATTACACCCCAGGTTTTAAAAATGTTATATAGTCTGTTTACATGTAGAACACAGATAATAGGTTAACCTGCACATGCACACAACACATAGGATCTGACAAGTGTCAATTGTGCTGATTAAAATATAGTAGTTAGCAACTAAAGAAAGTAACACACCTATATAACGTCTTAATTTAAAAATAAAGAACAAGGCAAAGTGGGTAGTCGTACTAGATCAGACTATTTAAAATATCGTCAGCAACTAAAAATATCTTGATAAAACTGAATAAATATTGTGTGTGAAGGTTCAGGGCAGAATAAGTGTTATCTGATTTATGCAGCAGTGTAAGCCTCAGGCTCTTTTGGAGCTCATCCTTTCTCTGGCCCTCACCAGCTCACTGAGATAAAGTGCTTTTACACTGCCATGTCCATCACAGCCCAAATCTATAGCGTTCTGACAGCAGCCTGAGACCCCATCAGATATCTACTGGGATGGGAGACAAAGCTCCTGTCAAGACCATGCATTACTGCTAAAGGCTATCTGACACCTGAGACCTGACCAAGTCTATGCTGAGGTCAGTTCGCTCATCAAACATGAGACGAAATATACTTTCAAATATTTTGGGGCATCAGGCTTTTGGTCTGATCTTTGTCTGATAACTCTGAAGAATGTAAAGCCCATGTGACATTAGAAAAGTGCACATATTTGTTACAAAAAATTATAATGAACATTTTTGAATGTATTTTGAAATACATTTACCCCGTTGTTTATGCATGATTGTAGTGTAAGGCAGGTCAAAACTCTATTCAAGTCAATAAATTACCAATTAATTTTACACACGCATGACGCAGCAAAAATCATACACTTACATCACTTTATGCAATGTAATGCATTGCACATAGAACTGAAAATATTAATTACATGTTACCATTTACTGGCATGAACCCCAGTGTCTTCCAGTGGTTACTGCAGCCCTATTTCAAACTTGGTTTCACAGTGCTGATGCAGGATATATGTTTCACTTTGTGTTGATGACTGCAGTTATGAGCAGGTGAGAGTTGATTCTAGTTCAGCAGCTATGCTTTCATCCATGGATGAAACAGAACATGAATGTGTTGCATGCATAATAAACCACAGCTAAAGTGCATACAGGGTTGGTATGCAAATACAGCTAACTATAATCACACATTATGAGTGAATGAGTGTGAATATGTAGCATTGAGCATGCAGCCGAGCATGTGTAATGTAACAGCATAGCAAGATGTGAGAACAAATGGGTAAAGGTGGTGAGACGGGGAGAAAAGAAGGGAATGGTGAGGAAAAGAAGAGAAAAGGGTGACTGAGTACAAGTGTGAGGGATTAAAACGTTTACTTTTTTATGCTTTGTAAATTACATGAAAAGAGCTGAGACTGTGAGTAGGTTATGATGTTTCGTTGTTACGACACATCTCCCATTTACTGTATAAAGCCTTGTTTCGACTTAAGTGGTTTTGCGTCGTAAACGTCGTAACGTGAACTTCGTGTTTGGTGTGCGCAGCGCGGCGGAAGAATACACGGTTACGCGGCTCGGGACCGAGGAGGATAGGTGTGAGGATAGGATAAGTGCTTACAGTATGTTATTTACGTACAGTATGTACGTATGTTCTGACTTACACCGAAAATCGGTTTACGACGCGACGTAGGAACGGATCAACGTCGTAAGTTGAGGACCCCCTGTATTTTAGTTGAGCTGAATATCTGTGACAGAGGGTGGAACTAAAATGTAATAGTCTTTGTTTCTTACATTATGTGAAAGCAACAGCTACTCTGTTCAATGTGTGTGAAAATTTCAAACCTGGCCACCTAACACAGACCAAAGCTCCAAACTCACCAGTTTAGAGACAACAGCTTTTGTAAAGACAGCAAGGAAATGTGAACTGAAAAGGGTACAGCTGTGCTGCAGGAAACAAATATTTCCAATACAAAAACACTTACATCTTGACATTCCTGGGTAACATTATAATTAAGTAGAACACACTCCTCTTAACAGCAGCTGTGTTCAGTGAACTGGGTGTGTTCTTAAACAGCTAACATAGTTTTTTAGAAAAATAATGTCAAGTAAATATGCAGTGGTAACCTCAAAGCAAACCAATTCAAGTTAATAATGTGTACATGCTGCAGGCTGGGGTGAGAGCCCTGTGGACAGGAAAGCTCAGAGGAAGTGAGGACGGTCATGGCCGGACAGATACATACCCCATCAGGGGCAGAGTTTGGCTTTTTTTTTTTTTTTAAGCACAAAGCTGTAAGCATGAAAGCCTGTGTTAGGTGCAAGTTACAGAAAGTGCATTAAAGAGACACTAACCAGAAAAAAAGGTAACAATCCACCAATCTGGACCAACACAGGGTTTCTCATGTTATTTTGTTTTGAGAGTTTTGGACTCATGGCACCTACAATACGGCAAATCCATATACTGAGAGACACTGCAATGTTCGGATTTAAAGAAGCATATTTTCTACTCTACGAAATGGGACGAGCAGAGAATCAGAAGCGCTTAGCTGCGGAATAAGTAGAAGAACATTTAACCCGCTTTTCATTCCATGAAAAATGTTCAACAACTGGTCGCAATATATAAACAGAATCAAAACTCTGCAAATTACATAACTACATACTACAGGCTGTTGAGGTAGTCCTTGGTATAAACACATATCCCTTCCACATGGAAATCTCAGACTCAATTCCCAGCTTATGCAGGAACACAATATATTACACGGGCAAAACTCCTAAGGCTGTAAAATGATCATAAAAATGTGCCCTTGAGCAAGGCACCTACTGCGGATAAAAGCAGCTGTTAAACGCTTTATGTAAATAGAAACTTCTGCATTGTTGGTCAGCACATACACAACCAACACTGAAGTTCTGCTATAGGTGCCCAGGCAGGCAGAATTCATAGCAACATGTTTCTGTCAGCCCTCAAAGCTCTGGTCACTGAGCTTCAGCATCGAATCAGTTAACAAGCCTTGGAAATGATGATTAACCACTCGTACAGGTCAAAGGTCACATAGATGAGAGTTTTCTACAAAAAGCATGAATTTTCATGTATCACTATATCATCAGCAATAGGATTTTGCATTTACTAATTACATAAGATTAAAGTGGCTATTTGTTTTCTTGTTTAAAACAACTGTCCTGCTTTACAATCTTGACCTACTGAGGCTTTAGTGCAAGGGCTTCTAAGCTTCTGAGTCTTTCAATGGGATGGAATGAAAACTATTCCCACCTGGGCATTCTTTCATAAATACAAATTAATACACTCCCTATAAATCAGGCTTCGTATGTGAATTTTGACCCATGGAAAAGACCAAAATATACCACTATTCTGACTGAGTGGAACGCTATAAATAAATAAAAATATATATCTATTTCAGAAGAACAGCATCTTTCAGGGCTCCAAATAAACCCTGAGGATAACGCCAGGCCACAGCTTCCACAACCGCTGGAGCTGTGCGCCGGAACACACTGAGCACTCTCACACACACCATGCTGAGAAAGGCCACAAGGCTGCCTTTCTTCAACCTTCCTCACATTGCGGGAAATTATGAGAACTCCCTGAATCGGGCTTTGCTCCTAGCACTCTTAAAACGCTCGCAGGGAACATTTGAGAGGGTAAATTTGACTTGCATTAGTCACAGAGGCTACATTCTCTGCCAAGCACTATCCACAGATCTTTCCTATTATTCCATCAAGCCAACATTTACAAGCCCCATGTTTTAGCCTTCCTTCGCAAAACCTCAGTATAACACGCTTGTTTTCACTTCCATGTCAAGCACAGAAGGAGCAGTGATTGGGTTCTGATTGCTGATAAATAAACATGAGGTATTTTGGCTATTGAGGATAGGCAGTGATTTGGGCACCACTCTGTGTTGTACAGCACTGGGCTAATGGTAACACCCTTGTCTTCGTGTCTTTCTCCCCTCTGGCTGTGGGCCTAATGGGCCGCTCCAACAGTTCATTACCCTGCCGGATAAAAAGCTTTATTTGTGGAACCAGGGCTCTGTGTCTCATGCAAGGATCCTAGCCTGGGCACATAAAGAAAGATAAACTGAGTCCACAGTGGCCTGTAAAGCAGAAGAGGGAGACAAAGCTACCTCAGGGGTTCACCACCCCATTGCACCCGCAGCCTGAACCAACACGCTACAGCTGGAGCCAAAAGCTTTCCTAAAGCACTGTGGCACTGGGCACACATTGGGCACCTGAGCCTACAATAGGGCGGTAAAGCAAAATGTAACACCGAAACCCAAAGGCAACTTTTTATTACACAAGATATATGACGTACAGTATAGGGCATTCCTATTCGATGATTAGAACACACAACAGTCAGTCTGAAAGAATCTGCAGCTGAATGTGTTTGGGATTTTGAGGTGAAAATTCAAGCAACTTCTATGACTGAAAAAAAAAAGCTATTTGCTATGCAGTTTCTTAATAAGGGATGTTGCTGGTAGATGCTATATAATACACTGAGGTCTATAATCTATATATTATTGTATGTTTTATTCCGTATTAGGGGATTACACAATAAAAGCATATAGTCATTGTCCAAAGAAAAACAATGATCTCCATTTTTGTGGATTTTTAGTTTACAACATCATTTGAACACAGCTTTCCTTCACATTGTGAGAAATGTCATTACAAACGGACCAATAGAAATGCTCCAAAATTATTTCAAATAAATCATTTTTACATGGACTTCCATGGAAAGTCCTTCTACAAAGTAACCATTTTGGAGAAAGGTGGAGATGCACTTTTGAAAGGGCAGCCGTGGACTGGTGGTTAGGGATCCTAAGAACTGGCAGGTCATGACTGAACTGCCCTTGAGCTAGGCACCTAACCCCCAACTGCTACCCGGGTGCCATGGCTAGGGCTGCTAACTGCTCCAGGAATGTCAAATCAAATCAAATCAAATCAAATTTATTTGTATAGCGCTTTTTACAACTGACGTTGTCACAAAGCAGCTTCACAGTTTCAAAACAGAACATTTAATGTGTGCTCACTGTAAACGTGTGTTTCACTGCACGGATTTGGTTCAATGCAGAGAACAAACAAAAAAAAGTGGCCAATAAAGTGATTCTAATTCTAATTGGACAGCTACAATACTGCCCACTTTTAGCTGCTAAAGTGTGAGGAGACTTTCTTGCAGAAGTTGTTTAAAAAAATAAAAAATTCTGGCAGGTAAGCTGGACAGTTACCTGATGCCTTTGATCTGCGCAATGCTGTGGTGGGAGATTCTGGACAGGGCAGAGATGACCTGTAAAAACACAAGAGAGGGCTTTGGTAAGTAAAACTCTTGACACAGGAGACACTGAAGAGTAACATTCAACATAAAGAACTCTCTCTCAGCTTTTGTTTATCTCAGCATGCAGCGCACAGCTTGTGTGTTGACACTGAGAACGGCACTGAATTAGTGACGACGGCAGGTGACAAGTGGGTCCCAATGCCCCCGCGAAGTCTATGTAGCAGCTTCTCACAGATCTGTTTCTCCTCCCTTGGCTTTTGCCACACTTTCTCTCTTCCTGTGCTCTCTTCCTCCATATAACCCCTGGTGCATTAGCAGTGGGTAACGGGGTTAAACGCATGCCGTATTTAAACTGATTTAATGCCAGTCATGAGTCACATATGAGTGGGCTTATTGGTGGCCGCTCTGGGGGCTCCAGATGGTGTGCAAGTGGGCCCTGGGACAGTAATGTGGAAATGAGATCCAAACACATACACACAGATCATAAACATGTAACATTGGAGATGTTTTTGTCTTGCCTCATTACATGATTATAGGATTTCACCTCCTGCCGTAGCGACACCAGCTGTCTATCAGCCACAGTGAGTGTGTGTGTGTGTGTGTGTGTACGTACATACGTAAGAGAGAAACTTCCCAAGCAGGTGTGCAATCACAGTGTTTCTTACACACACACACACACTCACTGCTCCTGCTGCCATGAAGGTGACTCCACAAATGAGAATGAGCTCTAATGAGGGCTATCCAGAGTGTCTCCCTGAGACCAGAAACTACCACTTTGGTAGCTTAGGTGTTCATAGGAGTTCTGCACATATATATTTCTATAGTAACACAAAGATACTGTATGATGAAAACTGCAAAATGATCAGCAAGCCTTGTAGCTTCAGTGTTATTATCATAACGTAAATAGTAGGTACCATACGGCTGAAATTTATATCATAATATATTTCTGAACTTTGCTTGATACGATATAATTCTGATATCACTAAAATGTTCCAAAAACAAACAAGAAACGTGACATCACAATCAAACATAAACCTATTTGCTTTGTAAATATTAATATTATGATACTAAATTTTAAACAGTGCATGCTGAGCTGACGACAGGGCACTGTAACGAACATCAGTCAGTGACTTATGTTGTAAATAAGGTATACAGGGGGTCCTCGACTTACGACGTTGATCTGTTCCTACGTCGCGTCGTAAACCGATTTTCGGTGTAAGTCGGAACATACGTACATACTGTACATAAATAACATACTGTAAGCACTTATCCTATCCTAACACCTATCCTCCTCGGTCCCGAGCCGCGTAACCGTGTATTCTTCCGCCGCGCCACACACACCAAATACGAAATTCACGTTACGACGTTTACGACGCAAAACCACTTAAATCCAAACAAGGCTTTATACAGTAAATGTGAGATGTGTCGTAGACACGAAACATCGTAACTCGGGACCGATGTAACCCGAGGACCTCCTATATTAATATATTGAAAATGTGTTTAAAATCATTTTCATTGAAACATTTATATTGCGATATATATTGATATTGAATTATTGCCAAGCCCTAACTGTTCTATATGACCTTTTCAAGTTCTGCCCAGAGCTGCAGTCTGACATTACTATTGTTTTTGAGATTGGACACAAAGCTTCCAGTTTAATATGATCCCGTACCAGATAGCAATGTACCTGGTATGTAACTAAAGCTGGAATTAACATAGCATTCTAAAGCTGTCTCTTCAGATGAGGTAATGAGTTAACTCTAGTTATATCTGGTGCGAGTGAATGTAGTTTTCCTCAGTGGGCACTGTGCCAACATGTTAGTTAGTAAAAGTTAGATGTAACTATCTGGCTAAATTGTCACAAAAGCAGCACTAGCTTGGCATGACTCCTCAGTCATTTCCTTATCAACAAACACATAGTGTGTTGCTTTTCTTTAATACATATTTATTCTGTACAAAACTGTCACATGGATTTGTTAACTACAGAGCTTGACTATGTCGCTGTAGTAGATCAATACTGGACATTTGTATTATGCTAGTAGTTTGATCACATGACCACAGGGTCATAGTGACCAGACACACGACCAAACAATACACTGTGGCCTCTAAATTAGTCCGACCTCGCAGCATCATTTGTGAGCGGAGCATGGTTTGGTCAGTTGATCTGACAGTGCATTTCATTAACCCCGCTGATACTGGTACGTCTTAGTTAAGCATGTACTTTACCCACCACGCCCACTGTGCCTCAACACACTCTGGATAAACGCAGTCCTGTTCAAAAGGAGAGCAGCGTGTAAGATCAATAGCACTGCATTACTCTGCCACACTTGTTTAAGTCGGATGGCTGTCAGCCCTCTTCTTCTAACACCAGCTAATGGGTATAAATATTAATGCAGTTTCATTACGGTGACACCATCAGTGTCTGACTGATTTATACAGCAATGACACAACTCTCTACTGTGCCTTTCTCTGTTTGCAATGAATCTCCACGCACCTATTCTACTTTCTCTTGCTCCATCACTCATATTTCCTCTCGTTCCTCAGGTCAGGTCATACCCTCTCTTTTGTTTTCTCTCTCATTCCTTACTATTGATTTTGGTCTCATCTCAGTGCTGCTTCCTGAGGAGCAGCCAGGCACAGCCAGAGGAGAACACACAGCCTCTGTCACCTCTCACACAAACATTATATCAAACACAGGGAGATCTGGCGTTGAGAAGGACTTATTGCATTCAATAGTTTAACCAGAGCCCAGATGCTCCCTTCAGGATGCAGCAGACGGTGTAAGAAGGAAGAGAGAAGGAAAGTTTGTTTGTGTGCATGTGTGTGTGTGTGATTGAGAAACACAGAGATGAAGAGGGGGTGGGGGGAGACGGCTCAGACGATGAAGCTCCCTGAAGTCTCACACTCTGCATTCATACAACATTAACAGGTTGTCAGGAGCAGCTGAGATGCTGTGTTCAGAACGAATCAGCTGTTAAACACACTACTGAGTGTTTACAATCACACAATACATTGTCCTGACTTGAAGCAACACGTGAGTCCAGACACAGCTGGACGAGACGAGACAAGACGAGACGAGAGGAGAGGTAACAGAAAGAGTTTAGGAGTAAAACGCCAGAAATTAAGATAGGACTGGAGATGAGACCACATAGTGGAGTGTGGGAGTGGAGAAAAAAGGAGAAGAGGGAAGGATTCAATAAGGGAGAATAGAGGAGACAAGAAGGAGGAAACACAGAAAAAGTGATGGGGTGAGAAGTAATAAAAGAACGGAGGGGAAGGGCATATAATGATGTCTTATATATGCAGGACACACAAGACCGTCTCACCATGACTGCACACAACATGGGCACCATGCCAGACATTCATTGTGGCACTTTAATTACTGAAATATACAGCAGGGAATAATTCACAACGTGATAAGGCTCGCCATATGATACTCCACTAAGCTGGGCACTGCAGCCTGTACAATAATATTCAAGCTATAGCATTCAATTATGTATTCTGACATCTACAAATTAAGCAAATGCAGAAGCTGAAAGAGCCCCGCCGAGCAGGGTGAGAGAGAAGCATGAGATATTAATGCGCTTTAAATGAGGGTTTGAGCCAGGACGCTTGGTTCAAGTGATGACAGAGCCATAGTGTTAGGAGATCTGAGAACAGATGGCTCTGTGAAGAGTAAAATCCCTAACTTCATCAATAATGGACCCGAGATGGTCCACAACCCCAATCAGCATGCACAGATTTATTTTTTCTCTCCATGTACGAGAAGTCTGTAAATGAACACAACACAAAAAAAAAAAGAAAACACCACTGTGCAGCAGCAACACTTCAGAAAAACTGACTACCCTCAGGCAGGACTGTTTCCTATGAGAACTTGGGAGCCTTAGAATTAGTGGGCAGCATGAAAAGCTTCAGCAATGGACATAAATCCTCTCACAGAGCCATGGAAACATTGTTATTATAAAAAGATAAGATTCTGAAAACGGACACACACACACACACAAACACACACACACACAAACAAACTAATCTGGACATGTGCCAGGCCTGGAGCATCAACATACAGAGGCTATGGATACCAAAACAATATTAACTAGCCAACAAAATTAAAACAAGAGATGCCCCAATCTAATGTGAAACATCTGTATCGGTTAAATCGAATCCCAATCCTTTCCACAAGCTACTTTCAGCCGCCACACACTATTACGCTATTAATGCCATGTAGAAAAGGTCATCATTCACAGGCTGAGACAGTGAGACATGTTTTTAAACACAGTGTTGAACAATTTCAGTCTTATCCACTCCAATTATCAGAACATGTACACTACGCTCTAGTGCGTGGGTTTCCTGCGGGTGACTGTCTGTGAGGAGTGTGGTGTATTCTCCCTGTGTCTGCATGGGTTTCCTCCGGGTGACTGTCTGTGAGGAGTTGGTGTGTTCTACCTTTGTCTGCGGGGGTTTCCTCCGGGTGACTGTCTGTGAGGAGTGTGGTGTGTTCTTCCTGTGTCTGCGTGGGTTTCCTCCGGGTGACTGTCTGTGAGGAGTGTGGTGTGTTCTCTGTGTCTGCGTGGGTTTCCTCCGGGTGACTGTCGGTGAGGAGTGTGGTGTGTTCTCTGTGTCTGCGTGGGCATCCTCCGGGTGACTGTCTGTGAGGAGTGTGGTGTATTCTCCCTGTGTCTGCACGGGTTTCCTCCGGGTGACTGTCTGTGAGGAGTTGGTGTGTTCTCCCTGTGTCTGCGTGTGTTTCCTCCGGGTGCTCCGGTTTCCTCCCACAGTCCAAAAAACACACGTTGGTAGGTGGATTGGCGACAGATTACAGATAATGAATGAATGATTGAAATTATGTTATAGGCTTTTCACAGACAGCACAAACATCTCACAGGTCACCAACTAAGGTTAGGTGGAAAGAATCTAGGTCTGAAGGTGGTTTCTGAGCAAGTGTGCTAACATTCACTGAATGCACTAGACCAGAATTTTAATTTGCTCCTTTGAGGCACAACACTGCGATCCACAGAGTTCTCTCATTGTCCTGTTCCTCAGTGTAAATGTGTCTGATCAAACCAGACAATTCTCACACAAGCACCTAACAGTTATGTCTGAAACCGCTCGGTTTTCCTGCTGGATTTGATCTCCACACCTCTGCTCCCTCCAGTGTGCAGGGCAGGACAGCAGGGGCCCTCTCTGATCAATAGTGAGGCAGACCCAGAAAAGTGGCAGTAATGGGTCAATGAGATGCAGAGGTGTTTGCAGGGGTCAACGGAGGGAAGAGCCATACATCCTCTTAGTGAAGAGGGTCAGGGCTGGAGAGGTGGTGGAGGAAGGATACACTAATTCTGTAAATGACTTCAGCTTGAACACACAAGGAGACGTTATAAAAGGCTGGCGCTGTCAAATGGAACTGATCCAACGGAGCAGCGTGGAAGCACATTTGATCATTTGTTTTCTAATTATTCTTAAAAATACTAAACGGTCTACAACCCCACAGGAAGAAATATACTGTTAACACCATACCTCCTTCAGATTAGATTTGTTTTCAGGATTGGAATACACTCCTTCCTTTTTCCTCTGCGAAAGATGCTCCTAACAATAAGGCAGTTTTGATAGATCTGGGCATTAAGGAAGTGGTGTGGCTGTGTTTTAACATAGGAAATCAATTCCGCTGTAGTGCACGGTTCAAACTGACCCCTCATTTTTTAACAGCCTTAAATAGCAAGGAGTCAAGTCCCTTCTGAGTCTCTTGAATTTGCAACGTATGTGAAAGAGGGGGTAAAAAAATCATTTTTATTGACAAATCAAACCACCCATTGCAGCCTGTGTGAGACAAGCAGATCACAGCACACAGCAAAATTCTGTAACCCTGTACTGAACTGTGCAAAACAGGAAGTAAACACTCGTTTCCCATACAGAGGACACATTTAAGGTCACTTCCAGCATGTGCACTCTCTCTCTCTCCCTCTCATGATGCCATTTGCCTGCCCACCACCTACGTATGCAGTGTTAAAACCTTGTATCTCGAGGCGAAAGTTCAGACAGAGGTCATCAACAAGATTGTGTGATGCCATATCCTGAGTGGAATAAAAGGATGACAAACAGAAGCTCAACCTTCCAGTCCGTGCTCTTCCGCAGCCCTGAGGGTCAAACAAAGGAGGCAAGCAAATGAGTTCCTTTCAATAAACAGCCGTCTCACATCCGCACTCCACTGGCCACAGCAGCAATCCTTCGCATATTCCTTTGTGCTCATTTTTGTGAAGAGGGTATATGTATAAGTCAACAGAACGCACACATGACTCACTGGGTGGCATTTAAAAAGTATGGAACAAACGTGCAACCAGACAAACGAACAAATTTCCCCTTAAAATCATTAAAACACCTCATTCAAAAGGAGTTTCTGATGGTCTCCAATCTCCAGGTTTATGAGGAAGGTAAATGACCACAGGCATTTTGAAACTGCTTGCTTGTTTCCAACCTGAAACAACCATTGCTGACATTAGACTTTATGCAATTTAGATGTTCATGCACAAGCCTCCCTCAAAGCAGCAATATTGTGCAATGAAATGTTTAACACACCTATTATGGGCCCTGCCTGTAACAGCAATAAGGCACAATATGTGCAACGCTTCAGGGAAAAAGGAGATTAAAAACAAACCTTTCAAGTAAATGAAGCACTCTAATTCAAGTAAAAAAAAAAGTCAAATAAAGTGTAATGCTGGTTTCTTTTAAATTGTCATCTTACTTGTGTCTGTCTTTAGCTGTTTCGGTGAGAGATGGCTCAAGCAGCATGCGGTGGTTTACTTGGAAAATCGTTTCCCTTCTAACACATCTATAGGAGGCTTGACAAAAGGAGAAAGCCCTCAGGCAAAATACAGATATAGCCGTATTAAAGAGTTGACTGCTTTTTCCTCTTCTAAGTATCTCCAAACTTCACTAAAATGCTGAAATGAAGGTTTTCAACCATTTCTTTTGGGAAACCGTTGAAGCTTCAACTTTCAGTCCACAGGTTCTTTCCTCGGGCAGCTTTACCTTGTTCGAAGTAGGGAAGGAGAGTTTGATATTGGGTCTTGGGAACCGAGCATAAGCCCTTTAGTGGTTTAAAAAAAAGAAGATTATTGGCCTTCATTAATAATGAAAGCCACAATAATGTTTACAACAGCTTGAAAATGTATGGCTTTAAACACAGCATTACATTCAACATTCAATTGTACGGTGACTGTGGATACTGTAACATGCCTACGGTATTTTAATCAAACAATATGCAGTGAATTTTTATGAATGTATGTGGTCACAAAATGTGTGTATATGAAGTAAACTGCCTAAAGCTGTAGTAAACATGTCCTACGTGAAAATTTAACAAAAACATTTGGCTAAGAACACATTTTCAATACAATTCAGAAGCATTCATTGTAAAATTGCAACAAACTAATTAAATATATATCGCTTTGTACAAGTTTTATGATTATTTTCCAGTATCAGTATTTAAGGTAGAGCTGCAATAAGCCCAGAATGAGCAGCATTGGCCTATCAGGAATTGCAGAATTATATAAGTAAGTAATATGTTATTAATAAATAACTATGACCACCAACATATTATCGCTAACAAAACTCTCATTCAGAAAACGACATCCAAGTATTGCATTTTAAAGATAGTGTTTTGTGCTGATCATGTCATAAACTGGGAGAACATTCATTCTAATCCCTTTCTTATAAGTTCTTCTACAGCTGTCAACAAGCACGTTTTCAATCATTCCTCTATAACTCCACTAGCAAATGAATCAAGCTTCACAAGTCCTGTTGAGTCTGCTTAAGTCATTAAAAAATAATTAGAGTACAGAAACCAGCGGAAATGAGAGGTGTGTTTTGCCAAGCGTTCATCGCCTGCCGCCCAGTGCTGTGTGCACCAGACGCTGTTGCATCAACTGCACATATTTGTTTACAGAGCTGCTAATTTGACAGAGCCGCTTGAGTAAAATGGGCCCGCAAAACCTGAGCTGCTGCAGACAGCAAACACGATGAGCAAAACAAACTCCCGCACAAAAGTGAGGGAGTTGTTGACAGGATTATAGCAGTGTCAGGGAACTCCACTTAACAGAAATTGATTCTACACAAAAAGAGAAGTAGGCAGATGTGATAAAAGGCTTATAAAAGTGCAGTATATAAATCTCTCTCTCTTTCTGTGTGTGTGTGTATGTAAAAGATGAATCTGTGTTTGGCAGGGTCAGTAGGAGACCAGTTCAAGGGCAATGGTGGAAGGTTCTGACAGTGTCTGCAAGAATCCAAGAACTTAAGCGGATTATGTGACAATGATACAGTATGGGCCGTGCCTTCCCTTTCTCTTCATTATTCCCTGTTCTCTGTCTGTGTCTGTCTGAGGCATAGGGCAGAGGCTGCCTTTAAGAAGCAGTATGATGATCAACAGCATTAAAGCAGAGGTCAGAGGATATTAATGCTTTGTTACACAGTATGACACCAGTTCCTCCAGACTGCATTTTATCTGAGCACCACATGAACTATATTTCTTCTCTTTTTTATAGAAGAGCTTATTAATCTAATTTTATTTATATAAAATTTAGTCACTTTTTAATATCTTTCTATTTGAGTGATACTTTTATATTTGATTTTTATTCTATATATTTTATAGTTTCAGAATTCACTCTCTTCTTTCTTTTAAACAGAAACTATAGTGTAGTTACCCCAACTTCCGGCCACTTTAATTACAATATTGGAAATCTTAGCTAACTGTAAATTAATAGAAGTACTTTACTCACTCAAATCAACATTTTTCAGGAGTCAAATATGTGTAGATTAATGTCCAAGACTTGCTTAACTTTGAAAGAAAATGTGTTTTCATATAAAGACATTTTTGTTTAAGTAGGTGCCAATACTGCTAAGATTTCTAGCGCCCGCTAACTTCGGCCACCACCCCTGCTTGTGACAGTCAAACGAGACAGTTTCTACCACATTCAGTGGTTTTGAGAGGTTCACAGTGAGATTACGTTTGTCCTGAGTTGGTATCCGTACTCTACATGTAAGGATTACAATGGCGGTAGATTTTCCCCTCAGAGAAAAGGAAGCTAACCGCTAAGCTAACTTTTACACTGAGGGAAATATCTGTTGTGAAATGGAAATGTGTTGTGTTTCACATGCAGTTTTGCACACACAGAATTACAACACTGTTAGAGATACTTAAATATTGATTAGATGTGTGATTTCTTGCAAGACTGATGTTTAAATGCCCTACTAAGGTTTGATCTTATGTTTTATTGTTTTACCCAATGCCATTGGCAAAGAGAGAGAGCAGAATTGCACCATATACGGCAGTGGTCGGAATTAGGGGAAAGACTGATATATAAAATAAAAGTACATATATATTTCATATGTATATTTATATATATATATATATATATATATATATATATATATATATGTTTATTTTATATATTTATATATTTCAATAGTGGTTCTCTGTAAAAGCTCCATTGCCTTGCAGGAAGGCTACTCTCAGCATGTTCCTGAATGACAAGTAAGATTTTTTTCACTGACAGGTTTAGATTACTCACCTCAAAAAAAAAAAAAAAAAAAAAAAAGATAGATTAACTCTTTCTAGCTGGCACCACAACAACAACTATAGACATCTCCATGGAGAGACTGGTCAGATGCAGGGCAGACATGATGCTTCTGTGTCAAAAATAAATACTGGAATTATGGAGGGTAATCCAGCACTGGGGACCAGAGAGAGAGCGAGTCTATGGCCCTCTGCTGGAGGAGATAAGGGTGGGAGGGGGAGGGGAAAAGGGCAGAAAGGCCCTGTGCACTGAACACAGGGGCGTCCCAGGACATGCGCTGTTGTGTCTGGCTCTGATGCGCTGGATCCCCCACTGGCCCTGATCCCAGTTCCCCTGTACTCTTTCCTCATAGCCAAGACAAATAGAGAGAAAGGCAGATAAAGACGCCAAACCATTCCATCTGAACAAGATACTGGGCAGGGTCACAGCCTCTGCATCTCTCTCACTTCTTAATAAAGAGATTCTTCTCTCACGCCGTATCAAGTCTCACAGTTATCGTCTGAACTGCATGATGATATTGACCTGTTTACGGTACTTGAGAGAGAGAGAGAGAGAGAGAGCCCTTTGTAAAACACAAGAGTAAGCAGGATTCAGACTCTGAGACAAAACACTTTTTTTTTTTTTTATTCAAGCCACGAGACTGTGTTAACTTGTGTTCATTATATTGGTGATTATGCTGTAGTTGCGTTGTATTTTAGAAATACTCTATCATTATTGTCCCTTAATAAATAAAACTATATATTAATAATGTAGTCTTGCAAACATTACATTAAAGCCTTACAGAGGCTACACTGCAAAAAGCTCATTGACCTCATTTAAGTGCAGTTAGTGTTAATCTCTGTAAAATGCTGCATAGCACAAACTATTGATGTTTGCTCAAGGGGAGCTCAATTGGCCATGTCTGAAGATTTACACAGCAATGAGAGTGCGACCGTGTGTGTGTGTGTGTGTGAGAGTGTGAGAGCGTGAGAGAGAGAATAAATTTTCCCACTCTGTCTTCATTTGCTCATGCTCTCCCTCTCACTGTCATACATACTGGTGTGTGTGTGTGTGTGTGTGTGTGTGTTTGAGTGGTCAGCCAGAGGAAGGCCTGCAGGAGGTCTCTGTGGTAACTATTAAAGTGACAACAGGACAAAGCACCTCCATTAGGATCCTGTGCCCCACCCAGTCCCTTGCGCTCTGTCGCTATGACAACCACACAGCTGACAGACACCTGAAGGCAGGGTCACGTGATACCACTGGACCAGACGAGCAACCGTCCGCGGGAGCATAGAGTCCACAGAGAGGAAATGAACCACAGAGTGGCATGTGTCCGTGGAATGTATTCATGTTCTGGCTAAAGCTAATGTCTGTCTACAGAATTGTGCTCACAGAGCCACAGATTTTACAGACATGGGGTATGTAATGTACTAATACACTGATCGAAAGCTCTATAAATGCAATTTGAGCACTAATGTATGCAGAGCATGTCAATGCAGTAAAATGTTACACAACCGATACATAAAGGTTTGAATAAAAACAAATCATTTGCCAGTTACTTGTTAGGACGAAATGTCAAAGGGTTCTGATTTTTCATCCTCAGTGGGATGTAAATATTGTGCAGAGGAAACAAAAAGTCTCCTCTGCATCACAACACCAATCAAACACTGATATAAAAAAATACACTGCAAATGTCATAACAAGACCAGGACAAATGATGTGGAAGAGGCCCTAATAATAGTCCCAGAGGCTGCTATGAGGCTGAAGCACAGTGGAGCATGTAAGCACAGCAGGACAGCTACAAAAAAGGTTGAGTGACCGACTGGACATCAAGCACTAGTAACTCTAAATTAGATGGAAATGCAGGGTGCTGGGATTACACTGAGGAAGAGAGACAAAGAATGAGAGAGAGAGAGAGAGAGAAGAGTGTGATGTTCAGTGTCCATCCCAGCGGTGGTAAATCTGTTACCCTGGAGATGAGGAGGATATTTACTAGGTGTGAAATGAAGGCCCAGGGCCTGTGAGATTCAGACACAAACATCACATTCAGCTCTATCAAACCTGTCTTCCGCTTTGTCTCTTTCACACATGCAATGCAACATGACAAACCCAGGCGTAGCTTAAACGTTACGTTTCTTATTCAAAGGTAATTTGCAGGTGCACAAATTTGGAGATAAGGGTTTGAGAGGGCCGCCCCACCGCTGTTAATGATGAAGTTAATCAAAAGAGGAACCGCACAGTCTCAAAAACAAGTGTGTCAACTTACCCAGGGACACGGACTTCACATCATCATCTTTACACAGCTTGGGGGGAGGGAGGAACTCTGTGTGTGTGTGTAAAAATGGTGAGAGTGGATGCAAGAAGACTGTCAGACTACATTATATTCTCCCAGTTGGGGGGCTTCAAAATAATAAGTTGGGTATGGAGCCAGAGAAAGAAAACATCATTTGCAATGTCCCCTTTGAGACACCGTTCTCAGATGTGACTGTGGGGAGTAACTGGGGGGTACAGGCGTCCTCATCTCCAAGAACATAACACATACATAGTTAGGTCTTCATTAAAAGTCAGTCAACACCGGGAGCGCACTCAGACCAAAAGCCACATTTCAGAGTCTGTTGAGCAAAGTTCAGCAAAGGCATAAGATCCACACATTCGGAACATAGGAGTGTAAACTTAATGTGTTGAGTTTAGGGAGTCATCAAAGCACCAACTGCATGGAACAATATATGTTTACAGTCAGAGCAACAAAAAAAAATAGCTCTGATTATCAAGTACAGCACACCTTATGAAATACTGACAGATACAAGTATGAATTAAAATGAAAATAGCAGCTTAATTTTCTTTAAAACTGACAATTTTATTAAATTGACTGAAAAACCCGAGCTCTCTACGGAAATTCTTGAACGCCACCGTGACGTCACTGGTGGACAACAGCTGAACAACGCCGCGGTAAAACACCGTTATGACTGACTGTTATGACAGTATCTAGCTAAATAACCAACATTATTCATGACAATAGCCTAGCAATAAGCTAAACTCAAATTTAGAGGCACCTTTATTCTTGTAAATGTGATCGAAGTCGAACTCGAATTCATCCGACACTATAAACCTCCGTAATGCAGCTACGTAGCCGAGTATAATCTGAGCCACCGAGTTTAGCGAGTCAAGCTAACGTTAACTAACACCAACTAAAACAGGCGAAGTGAGTGTCCTTACCCTGTTTACCTCCATGTTACAGAGGCTCTTGAACACCTTTCGTTGGTGTCCTTACATGCCCATATTGTTGGAAAAGCGCCAGTGAAATGAGCTACAGATAACGGAGTGAGCGGATGGTCCTTTCCAAAGTGCCCGTTTAAGTTGACAAATTTAGTCCATTTTCTGGATATTTTGGGATCTTTGGGCCATTTGTTCACAGATGTCCACTGTACATTGAAGGATTGCAGCCAAAAACAACACACCTTTTCGTCATTTTGCATTAAATTAAGTGCAACTTCTAGAGTTGTTGTCCACCATCTACGTCACAGGCAAGACGCCTATTAGAGTTTCCCAACACCGCTGGGGGGGGGGACCAACGGTCTTTTAAACCTTATTCCTTGAATTAGTAAGAAATAACATGTTTTTTGACGATCAATAAACACAAGCTAGGAACTCAAATTCCACTGTATTTATTTGTTTGAGACTTTCATAGAGCTGCTGCTTAGCCTTTAATCAAGCCAGTAAGTTATTTACTGATACATCCAGACCACTAAGTGCCTGCATAATGGCTGTTTCATAATGGGAAGAAAAGTCAGACGAGAAAATCACTGACTGCCATTTTGAATTTTTAGGAGTAGTATACCTGCGAACATAGACTGATGAGCAGAGCTTACCCTAGGGTACTGGCTCTAAGAGAAGTGCATGCTTTTGCAGAGGGTCCTCTGTGCCTAAATTAAGGGTGAGGGGATCCTGTATATACTATATGCTGCGAGATGGACATTTAAGGCACTGGGCCAGAAGAATTGAGGTCAAGGGAGAGCAAAGTGTGTAGGTGTGTAAGTGTGTATGTGTTTCTATTTTTCTGTCACAGGAGTGGGATTTTCTCAGTAATTATGTCAGCTCAGACATCACAGGAGGCATTTTCAGCCACATTCTACAGGTCTTTCTCAAAAGACAACAATAAGAATGAAAGCATGAGTGGATGATGCATGACTAAGTGTGTTTTATTTCAGCTCATCTCTCTGTGTTTCTCTAGGACTCTGTCTCTTTCTCACATCCAAACTAATTCTCATCTGTGGAACATGAGAGGAACTGGATTTTGATGATGATGAGCTGTGGTTTCAGAAGCAGTAACTGGAAAAAGAACTGACAATCGTGAGTGAAAATAGAGAAAGATTTAAAAAAACAGAAACATCAAGTGTGGTACGCAGATCTAGATAAACACACAAACAGACAACATATATATGGAAAAGGTGTCATGTTAGATCAGAAAGGTTTTGCCGCAGTTAATCTGTCAAACACATGATGGGGTGTTAATGCCGTGTCCGTGGAGTGAGTGGACACACACAAACATAAAACAAACACAGAGACAGCTTTTACGGCTGTTGTGTTCATAATCAGCCTAGTGTTCTCTGCTAGGGAAAAAGTGGACTACAAAAACCACAAAAACAAAGAGTTGATGGTATTCAACTGCACACAGAATAATGCATGCTAATGGAGGGAGCATCAAAGTTTGGTGGCTGTGGCTCTGATAGTAAATAATTCTCTCTCATGAGGTGCAAGAAAGGAACCTGTCACTCAAACACACTGCACAAATATCAGACCTTTGTAAGCATGCGATAATGAGACTGAAAGTATAGCTTTTGTTGTGTGTTGGATGTAGTGCTGGACAGTATTGTTTTAATAAAAAAAAGATATAATGATTACACTGCTAAATATTTAGCCTGAGACACTTTTTACAGCATAAAAAAGCACTAAAACCCACAAGTTAAACAAACCATGGGACATGATTTACGACTAAACTGCAAAATTCTGACCAGATAATTTACATTTGTTCGTGCCCATGAAACCAGGATTAGACGTCATTGATCAAGATTACAGTTCTGTTGCCAGACCAAACAGTGTATTGGGTTTTATGTTGGGTTCAGGGTGATTTTCATGTTCCAGATCAAGCTTGAGTTAAATAACAAGAAATTTTATCATGTGGCAGATTTGTTTTTAAAGGGGATGTAATATGAAAAAATAAAATGAATGCACTAGCACATTAATTGGAAGATGTAAAGATCTGGAGCATCCACAAATCACAAAGTAGCATATTCTATATGCCCAATTTTATCTCCAGGACTTGTATTATATTCCCTTTTTTTTTTTACACATTTCTATAATAAAGGATTACAAATATTAACCTCTACTTCTAAAGATAACAATGTACCTTTAGGGAACAAAACCTTTAGCAACCACTGATAAAGTCTACACTGATGACTGGAAGAGCACCTTGCTCTCAGCATGGCACAGTGAGTCTTGTCCAGTGTGAAACCAACATTAGCTGGGTCCACAGTCTCAAAAAAGCAACAATGTTAAATAACACTTAAACATGGAGACATAATTAGGTGCTAAGGGTTTTAGCATGTTTGTTGGACAGCAAATGGCTAAAGGGTTGCATTGACGAGAGGCTGTAGTAATAAAAAAACGTTAGCTTTGTGTGTGAGGGGGAATGTTTTCGAGAAAGTGTGCAGGCTACAAATATTGGTAGATGGGGTGAGGCATGCAACTGGAAATTGCTGGTGGACGTAAGAAAAAAGCTGCAGGTCCCAGAGTGCATTGCGTTAACTACACTGAGGCCAGACATGGTGCTCTACTCTGAACGTAAACAGATAGTTTATTTCATAGAGTTAACGGTTCCATTTGAGGATGCAGTAGATGAAGCACTTGAAAGGAAGAAGCTGAAGTATGCGGCTGACGTGAGGGAACACGGGTGGCAGGCACATGTAAGACCTGTGGAGATAGGTGTTAGGGGATTTATAGCCAAATCAGCCACACCCTTGCTTGTGCAGTTTGGCATCAGGGGCCAGAAACTAAGGGCAGCTGTGAAGGAGTAATCAGAAACAGGTGAAAGGTCTAGTCAGTGGTTATGGATGCTATTGGAATTGTTGGTGATGTAGCACGTAAAGTTCACATGAAACTGGTGGCACTGAGCATGCATTAACGGTGCCAGTGGGGCTAGGTACAGCTTTAGTCACCAGTGAGGCCAGTGTGGATTGGGGTGGATTGGGTCTGGGACGCCAGACTTCACTGTTGAGCCTTCTGGAGGTGTTGTGGGCTTAATTCAGCGAAACACCAGAGAGGTGGTGCCTGCGTGATGACCCCTGTGAAGATCTAGTGATACAGTGGCTGGTTTGGGTACTTACGGGCTGGGCTCAATGAGTAACAGTAGATGTTTAAGTGTAGCCAGTTGCTGATCGGATCATAAACGACCACAGCAACCTTAGTGTTGAGGTGTAGGATTCAACAGGAATTCTGGTGGCTGTAGGTAGGAAGAGAGTGTGATGGGCCCTATGTGAAACTCTAATGGACTGGCATAGGATACTTTACATGTTTTCTTGTGTATGATTATAACAATAATTAAAGAGCATGAACTGACTTCATAATCGCTGAGTGAACCGGACCCAGACTCAGTCTTAAACGCTGGGTCCTTCTTGAAGAAAATGTCAGAAAACTGATGAAATCCACTCTTCTGGGTGTTCTGCACTTTCTCTTTCTCTGGGTCCCAGACGTTAGAGAGGAATTTTACAGAAGGAATTTTTTAACTGAATTTAAATTTACTGAATAATTTTAACTACATTTTTCCACAGTGATGACATTGTGGGTAGAGCTCTAATGTGCCTTTCACTGTTAAAAAGTTCAAGACACAATATCCTTCCTGAAACTACATTTCATTTCTTCATCAACGCATCTGTGATGACAAAGCTGACTGACTTCTAGAATCAAATTAATTCTTTATATAAAATTCACATCATTTTATGTGTTTTACAAAAACATTAACAAATTATTCTTAGAGTGTAAGACAAATACAGGGGTCCTACATAAGGAGTCCTAGGACAAATGTGTTTTAACCTAACTAATTATATGGCATTTGTACTGTACACACAATCTAAACATGGTAATGAAACAAGGATGAGACATTTAGACCCTTTAGTACAGCAGTTATACAGTAATTCAGTATTTGCAAAATACTTAGATTCTGCTTTGCTGCTGTTCAGAAAGTCCCAATCGCCAGTCACGCATTCCTTGATTCCATTTTAGAAAGTCTGTCAAACCTAGATGTGATAGGAGCACAAGGCATACGAGCAGAAGATGCTGCGTAAAGCACAAACCATTTTGCAACACCTAAGGTTTGCATTTGTTTATTATTCTACACAGAATAACTGTGCCCTCCCACTTTGGCCCAGTTCCACCCAAAGATCAATTTCTGGCTACGACACTGATACTGCAGCTTTCTGTAATTTGAATACTGCAAAAGCCAACAAGGGCAAAAATATATAACACACAGACACACACACACAAATGTGAAAGAGTGTGTTCATCATCGAGGTTAGAGTTCGAAAGTCAGTCCATCATGAGGCCGAGCTCAGGACATAAATCTTCTATCCTCATCACTCTCCAGCTTGTCACTGCAATTTGCTGAAGCCTGTCTTACACACACACACACACACACACACACACACACACACACACACACACACACACACACACACACACACACACACACCTCACTGATGGATGGATGAGCCACCAGTCAGGAACGTGTCTAGACAGACAGTTCCAAAAAAACCATACATTTGTGGTTGGACCATTGTATCCACAGACATCATTCTGAAGATGCCACTGTACAGAGGATGTTCTATTCACTCACATTTCAACAGTGACTATGAGCCATGCATTAACTGCACTTCACACACACAAACTCTTCCCACTTCTCTGCTTCTTTCAACAGCCAGAGTGTGCCTGCCTCACACAGAATTATATATATATATATATATATATAATAAAACTGCTCTCTTTAAAATTACAACAGCATTCTAATTTTAAAATAACCAGCCCGGATTTAGACGACTGTGTCAGAAATATTTAATTAAGCCTGAGCTTACAGAATAATGAAAAGAGCTGCCAAAGGACACTATGAGGAGGAAAGGTTGCCACGTGTAACATGCTCTTTTCACATCAGCTCTACTCCATCTAATGACAAAGTGTGTCTGAGAAGGTGAAGCGTAGAGTATTAAAGTAATTGGCAAAGCAAGACTGCTGTCCAATCAAAAAGCAAGCAAGAGACTAAAAAGGGTGAATGAAGAAAAAGGCCATATTTACAGCATCATTCTCACCCTTATCTCACCGTACTGGGTGCAGCAGGACTACATCCTGTTTCTGTTTAAGGACACGAGCCTGGAGACTACTCTAACATACCTGTGATATTACCTCAAATCCTTTTTCCTCTTGTAAATTGAATAAAGTGCCTCAGTTCACTTATCCAGTTTTCCAACTCATTCCTCAACAAGACAGACCAGGGTGCCAGTCAAGACCTGTAAAATCCTTTTAGTTCAATCACTGACACTCGGCCATTTTAACTACACTTCTCTACCACTTTATTTTAGTTGTTGATTAAAGAATCTAATCTAACGAGGGATAATTTACTGTGTAAAAATCAATAACATTTTTATCACGTTCTGTAGCCAATATAACGTCCAAGTAGGGCTGTGCCGTATCGTATCGTTCGCAATAACATCGTCATCGTTTTTAAAATGATAAAAAAAAATAATAATAAATCAATATCGTGATATCAGTTCTGACCTGTTTACATACCACCGTCATGCAGTTACTACATGATTCATTTAGCCACAGTGAAGTATGGTGGAAAGTGACTCTGACAGAGGAATTTGCTCCAAAAAAAGGGGGAGAGAATTGTCGAGGACCATGGAGCTGTGTGACAGTGACACTAGCTGTGGCCACCATGCTGCCACTGTTCTCTTGTTTGTTTATGGTCAGAAGCTCTGCTTCTTTTAAGGTGGAACGGTATGTTTAACGAGAAACGTAACGTAGCTTAAGTTCGACCTGTCTGGAAGTTTGAATGACCACAGAACATTTGTTTGTATCTTGAGGTGTTTAGTTTTGCACTATGTAGTTAGCAGCCTCCTGGATTTAGAGAGGGTACCTAATTAAATAATCTGAAACAGCAAAAACAGTCAATATTACCCACCTATGGGACAGAAATAAAGAGAGAGAGAGAGAGAGAGAGAGAGAAAGAAAGAAGAAACCTAGCATGTCTGACAGAGCAACTTTGTTTTTTAGCATGTCTGACAAACCCCCTCTATTCTATACAGAGCAAAGCAGTACAGAAAATACCTCCAGCTCTACATACTAATAATTTTCATAAATGCTTAACATGGGCTTAGTTATTTTAACTCACTCGGAAGGCTATACCACAGACAGTATGTACTATTAGCTTGGGCTAATCATATGTTTGCATGTCCATCAAAAGTGAAGAACAGACACAGCACCTCCGTGATTCCTGGCTGGGGGGTGGTGCTCAGAGAAAATAGATTCTGCTATAAACTGATGAAGGGATGAAACTGCTTGGGAATAAAAAGCTTTGCTGAGCTCCTGAGGCTTGCAGATTATTGGTGCACTGTTAGGGAGGCCTTGAAACATGGAGCAGCTTCATTATCCACATGTTCAGCCCTTCAGGGAGGAGTGGGCAGAAATGACACTCCACCCCCCCTCCCCCCATCTCTCCCTCTCTTGCTCCTTTCGCACCACCACTCCTTTCTCAGAGTGATTGGGGAGGGATGCTGGGAGCGGGTGGGCTGAGCGACGGTAGAGCGTGGGCTCACAGTGGGCCGCTGGGCGGCTCTAGAGCTTAATGAGGGGCCAGACTGATTATGCAGCCTGCAGGGTTCCTCACTCCCTCTGCTCATCAAAGCCCAAAGCACTGTACCCAGCTCAGCATACAGCCACACACACACACTCGCTCGCCCTGAGCTGAGAACAAGATCAACTGTCATTCAACCACCATGGACGTGCATTACAGGCCAAGTCTGAGCACCATTAGAGTTGTTATTTAAAAACGCATTAGACTTTTTACATTAAAATGCTGCACACATTATGTAAAAGTTTGGTTCACATTCTCCACTAACGTATGAAGGAGTGTCATGTCACTGCAAAATACAGCAAATACCTCTTTATGAAGAACCACTGAAGAACCTGGAACCAGTCACTGTTGTTGGTAGTTTTTTTTTTTTTTTAACCTGTGACTTTCACCAGAGAAATCCATTAAGATATCAATTGTTGAGGAGGAACAGAGGACACAACCCACCTGCTTAATGTTACTGTCAGGCTGGGGCTCTGCTTTCCACAGCAGCAATCACATTAGGAACATTCAGAAACATGCCCTCATTTTCTCAACACACATCTCTGTCTCTCTGTCTGTCTCATACTCTGTCTCACTCTCTCTCTCAAAGTCTGAGATCACAGCATAAAAGTGCATTAGCTACATTGTTATAGTGTCATTGTTTTAAGGATGTTATGAATTACAGGAATATTACAAAAAATTGAATTATAAAATTATAATAATAATAAAAATAAAATAAAAAACTTTTTTTATTTTGAATTTTGAATTTCACAGACATTACAGGATGGGTCTTATGTCTTATGACTTGTATAGAAAGAGAGGCAATATCCTGTCTGTGAGACCTGCAGTCCACAGTCATTTTGGGGACAGTGGCCTTTGTCACTTCACAGAGCAAGTCTCCACCATGATGACACGATGCAGCGTGACAGGTGCTTTTAATATCGGTGTGATGTCTTTTTCCTCACAGGACAATGCTGACCTCCATGTTAGTCTAAAGCCAACACACACACACAGGGCAAATCCTATCAATTTAAATTACCTCTCCGTTCATTCTTTTTCAAGAGTTTGTCCTCGACAGTCTGCATATCAAATGCAAAGGAAAACATAGCCATAAATCAAATATAAAACCAACAACACTCTGCCTCCTCCATCTCTGTCAGCTGAGTGCTGAACCAGCTCTGCAACGACACCAAGAATCCCCAGCTGTATCACATATTAACATCAATAACATAACGCACACTCCTGCTGTCATCATGGCTATTAATGCAAAAGAAAAGCAGCGAAGCAGGTGGTGGAAATGACAATTACGACAATTTCTGACCAAGTGTGTGTTTGCCGTTCGACACCAAAATCTCTCAACACACACAGAGTTAGGAATCACCTGATTTCCTTTGAGGAGACATCTGCACACAGCCATTACGACTGTTCAGAGAAGAGCAAAACAACCCTCTGTCCAACACTGACACCAGTAGTTAACGAATTAACTCTTTAACGTTGAGGTAAAACAAAAAAAAATCACTGCTTCCTTTAATCTACTGCTCTTTTAATAACATTATTTATTTGAATATTAATCTGAATATTTTTATTCTGCTTTATTTTTGTTAAAAGCTCAAATCAAGCTCAGATCAGACATGTGCCAAAAAGAAACCAACAACAATAACAACTCTTCTAGGTTTGTACTCTTTGTGTAAAAATGAGGGGCTACGGTATTATTTTTTTGTTACTGTATCTGATGAGGTCCAGCCAGGGTTTCACCACACCAGAAATAATAAGTTCTACATAGGGTAGTTGCTGTCAGTGTGTCTCAAATAGGCATCTAGTCTCAAACGCAGATATGCAAGTCTACCTTAGACTTACAAAGAAGCATGTACATATACACGCTGTGCATCTGACCACAAAGACAGAGCTGATGCCAATCTCAGCCGCGAGGGTTAAAGCAGAACCCAGCAAACAGGGAGACGAATGGCTGGCATTTCCAGCAGAGGTCAATCGGGTTCAGCCTGTCAGCTGCCCATCAGAACAGACAGCGTGATTGGGTTAGAAGTGCTGTCTACCATCTGTGCCTCTGAACCACTTCTCCTCTTATATAACCAAGTGCAATTGTATGAAAATTCTATGTCAAACCCGTAACTTTAAAGACTTCAGACGGGTGATATTTACGGTTGTCCAGATTAATACAAATGTATATGATAATAATGCATAGTTTAAATGTGTCTGCTGGTCTCATTTACAGTAAAACTATGCCCGGTTTGTTATTGTTCTGTTAAGTCCATTGTCCATAATGAACTACAAGCATGATTGATAGTGACCTCTCTAATAATACACTCACCTTTACTAAAGTCATTGTACTAAAGGCTTTAAAGGTCACAACATGCCCACTTTAATTCACATCCCAAACAAATCACAGTGAATAGAGAAGAATGTATGACATCCCAGTCCGACGCTGAACAACATAATGCAGTACTTTTAGGATTGTTTGTGTAAGTTAGGCAATGTTCGGCCAGCGTTATGATTGCCGTCCATAAAACTGAAACCCACCAACATCTATAAACACGGAGGTCTGAATGGAGAGGGTGAGGGTGTTCCACATATTGCCGGCTGGGAGCCAGACTATTACGACTGTGTCCCGCAGACTGATGCAAGGCTGCGTGGTAGAGCTGGAGCTGAGGCACGCAGCCAAGAACGTGCTGACAGCAGAATGCTGGGAAATGCACTAACCACAACCGCTATGAGACTGACGTAAAAATGTCTGGGCTGAATATGTTGTGGCGGACTGGATCCTAAACATGTAAAGGCAGAGAAAAGGTCACAGGGAGCAGATTGAGGTAAAAATACATAAATAAATAAATAAATAAAAATCACAGAGAAGCTGAAACGGAACAACTGATTCAACAGATACAAACGCAGCCAAACCAAACATCTGATTTCAGAGAAACGTGAAACTGAATTTCATTTTAATCTCATTTCAGCGACTGTCACGATATCACTGTTGCAAGATCAACCCAAAAACTCTTTGATTCTTAGGGGATCTTTTGGGATTTGGTTCCTGTGCTAACAAAGGCACACTATGATAAAGTTCTGGTAATGTCGTTTATTTTGGTCCGTAATCTTTCATTATGATGCTGCTATGACAGTAAAAAGCAAAAGCAAACTGTCCACAGCAGGTGGAATCAAACATCACAGGTCAGCAATGGAAAAACTGTTTACTACACAGTCAAGACTTCATCACAATCGTGGCTACGGTTTTAGCTACTGACTTAACTAAACTTCTACATCAGCAGCACTGTAACCTTACCCTAGCATCCGGTATAAACATGGTGCTGGCTTGATGCATGTGCGGCAGGTTTCGAATGCAAATTTGTGTGCGCTTGTGTTTGTGTTAGCCTTTTATACGCAGACTCTTTCAAGTCTGGAAAACATTGTCCAAACACAGCCATCCATCAGCAACAGCTCCCAATGGAGTCAGGAAACAGCGAGGCCAACAGCAGAATTGATTTTCTCTTTTGAAATGTGCCTACCTGTTGTTTGAGACTTCGCATTAGTGGGATGCCGAGGTAATTTGTTTAATGCCACTCTGTGAGGGGGAAAGAGCGAGTGCCATTAACTTAATGCACTTTCCCCCTCTTTTGTCCCTTCTGGACGGTTCTGACTGCAGCGGCCATCTACACACCTCTCCACACTTCTGAGAGCTCTATTACTTTCGCTTACTTTGTCTACCTCTCCCGTTTTCCTGTCTCTCTTTGTCACTCTCACGCAGACAAACAAAACAAAATGGCCGCTCAGACAACAAGACGTGACAAACTAATACAATATAGAACACATCTAGGAGATTTGTCTTCATACTTTGCAATATTTAATGGTACATTAGCTTAAAGATAAGCAGGGGGTAGAGATGAGACAGAGCGAGAACGAGAGTGAGAGAGAGAGACTCTGAAAGAGAGAACACTGCCGTAGGAGATACCAGATGGGGCTGAACATAAAAGCAATATTACAGTTTCCAGATCGCTGACCTACATGCTGGTTAAATTACTTTTTTCTCTTTCTCTCTATCCTCCCTCTTTTATTTTGCTGGGGAAGGAAAATAAGTCAGTGGCTGCTTGCTTTTCATACATCTGTGGAAATTGAACTCCTGTATCCAGATTCGACAAAGCCCACTCGAGGAAATGGGATTTGTCAAATAGAGGAGAGCGAGATCAGGACCTGAGGAGGGCAGAGAGACTCCTGCATGGACGCACGTCTGTGTTGTTTAAAAACATGGCTGTGCATTCAACAAGCTATCAGACCAACAAGATGCTGGACAATTCATTCCCCTTATATTAGCAATACCCCTGCCATGGCCATGGAGAGTAGATTGGAACAGACCCTGCATCTCATCTGATTCAACAACTGCTTTACATTTCCCCTCAAACCAAACGAGTCAGAGATGATGTTACTGTGATACGAAAAGCCAAAGCAGATCCAATAAACACCAGGGGCCAACTGCACAAAACACCTTAAGTAAAGGTTTTCCTTAAATTCAAAGCTTAGTTTTCCTTAAAATGTTAATTTATGTATTTAAAGGTTTCTTCCTCATCTTTGCCTTATCCCTTAAGGAATCCCTCAAGTTTGTTTAACCGTTGCAAAAATGCTAAAAACCGTTAACGTCGCAATGCACTGAAGCTGTGAAAGGTGAAGCGCGAAGTGGCGAGGGATGACTGTAATTGGAATTGGAACGGCAATTAGAACTCCAGCGTACTTGATGAGTCACTGTCTCCGTGGTGCGAAAAAATTAATAGCGCAAAGGTTGGTGCGAAATGCATTCTGGGATATCTGACTCTCTCAAATCTACAGAAGTCAGGTCCCAGTGTGTCCTCTATAATACGGGCGAACTGTACATGGCTATACGTGGACTTTTAAATGGAACAGTACTTGGGCTTGAGACTGATGGTGTTTCCCAAGACAGACAAGAAGCTTTTTAAAGCAGCTTTAAGAATGTTTTGAAAAAAAAAAAATGAGCCAAATGAAAATGTAAAAGTGTATTTTAGAACAATGAGCCACAACAGAACACTCAGAAGTGAATGGGACAACCAGATTTAAGGTCGGCGAGAATGGAGAACGCATTCCAGAAAAACATTCCCAAAGAATAGACATTGAACGATGTCTTCAGAACAGTGTAAATTGACTGAATGTCTAGTGGAGTGTAAATGAGAACGGAACATTCTAACACACTGAGTAGAACAAATGATAAAAACATTTTAGAACAATGTAAGTGAGGGATATTCTAGAACAAAGAAGTGAGAAGTCTGAGGTTTTATGGGGAGGACAAGAAAATAGTGAAAAGCACATCCAAGGACAGTGTTAATCAAAAAAAGCAATGTTTGTATAGTGGGAACTAACGGAAAACAATTTCTAAATTGAATTAAAAATTGTGAATGGAGACAACATGCAACAATGGTTTGATGGGACATTATTCAAGAACAGTGTGACAGGGACATTATATAAGAAAGGTTGAATACAGACAATATTCAAGAACAGTGTGATAGTGATAATCAAGAATGGTGTAACAGGGTCCTCATTCAAGATTGGTGCGATAAAGGGTCTGTCCCAAAACCTAGAGCTTTCTACAAAGAGAACATTTTACGTCATAATGTGTGTGCTCCCGACACGTAGGCTGTCCAAATTCTTAGATACCTCATTATGCTGCCTACTAAGATATCTTAATCTGGCTGAATTTTAAAGCAGCATTGAACCGTTCCTCAGCCTCAAAGGCAATCCCATGATGCAACACAAGTACAACTTCCATCTATTTCACTCTTCTCCCAGAGCAAAAATAATTAAAAGGGTGATAAGAACGGTGGTAGACCCGATTGCACTGAAAAGCCGAGGTGATTCTTGCTACTAAGGTAAGTAAACACCAGTTGGGTGCGATGGGTGGGACCAAGTCATGACACAATCGCTCTCTAACTACAGCATCTCAATAATCTGCCTCATAAGTATAGACATCCATTAGAATGCTGCCTACTTACACAGCTGTCTACGTAGTCAGTGGTAGGTTTTGGGACAAACCTTAGTGACTATGACATGAAAATTGGTGGAGCACTCAAACACTGACTAAAAACAAAAAAGAACATTCTAGAACAGTGTGAATGAGATGACAACCTTCTGAAAAATTGTGGAGAGGTTTGCTGGTTTGTTGTGGCAAACCAACTCTTATTTCAAAGGCAAAGGATAAGGAACACTGAACGCAAATGCTCTTGAAGCAATGAGTATTGCATCAGTGAACACAAGGCCTTAAAGGCATTTATTCTGATAGAGGTCAAAGAATACACAAACACAATGCAGCACTGTAAGGATGTAATATTAGTTTCAAACACATTACAATGTGCTTCAGATTGATGCTGCGGTCTTAAGAGTGTCAACTAGGGTACAATTCCCCTGCTCTTTTGTAACCATGGCTACAGACCGACAGGGATCTGCGCGTCTCCTTCCAGTTCATAAAAATCATAGCCCAGAGGCCCGAGAGAAAAAGAAAACATTTGACACACTCCATTATTTGCGCCTCCTGTCCACCTCCCGTCAGCACCCACCGACTGCCCCGTGGTGCTTCACTTTTATGTCTCTTCAATTCATTCCTTGTGACATTTCCTTCACACCAGGCCTACACATCCTTCACCCTCCGCTCGCAGGTTCTCGGACCGGCAACTTTTACAACTGTTTACCGCTGCATGGCGGAGAGAGGGCCAAAGGCTTCCGGCGAGATTGTGTGCACAAAAAAGGGAGAGAGGTTACGTCATAGTGATGATGCAACTAATAAGGGAAACTAATTGTGATGCACCTAAGAGCCAAAGCTACATTAGACGCTTGATTTCCCATAGTCCTCTCGTGCTGTGATGTGGGCAGTGTGTCCGGGTCAAACGAACCTCAGCGCAGTCAGAAGAGGATTACAGAGACGGAAAGTTTAATCTCAAAAAGCAACACACCCATGGCTCAGAATATAATGTCAGGATTTCCCTGCAAAGATGAGAACCATCCTATTTTATTACACCATTAATCTGCTGCAGATGGTTTATTCATTCATGAGGCCATTTTTCCTCCTCCGCCTCAGATGCTCCAGCAAATTTATTAAGACTGCAAAGCATTACAGCTTTGCTAAAATTATAGGCCCAAATGCCCTTATTAAATGAATACCTTTGATGAAGTAAAGAGAACATGATTACGTGCTTAAAGGGTCACTAGAGTACTTCAATATCCAAAATGGCCGAACGCACATATTAAATAGAAGATTATTTTGGACGTGAAAAGATTATGAAGTTTTCTCAGGCAACGCTCAACTCAATTCAGTTTATAATTAACATTTTTATTGAAAGGCAATGAAGCAGAATTGCCTTGGATATGGGCTTTTCTTTCATCAGATGAGTATATATAGACGGCTGTTTTTTTTAAGTACTGATTCAGGAGTCAGTTTTTGTTGAGCTTCATAGAACAGCAACACATTAAAAAGTCAGACCACTACAAACTTTGCATAATGCGTAACAGGCGCTGTTCTTTTATTACTAATCCTTCTGTGTGTAAAATAAAAAGAGCAGAGTGAAATTCCAGACATTTGGATTTTTATTTTATTTTGAATCCAAAATAGCAACAAGTCAAAATGTAGAACAATTCCTCGGGCCACGTTCAAAACAGACATGTGCCATTACCATTTTAAGATGAATACATCATCTCTGCTTTCTGGAATTCTCAACAGAATTGATGGCAAATATTCGGGACGAAGTGAGCTCCAAGATTGGGTTGCGCTCTCAGGAGAGCGAGGAACTTGCAATGTGTACTAATACAGCAATAAATGTAGATAGTAGGGGGAGGGTAGATAGTAGGGGGAGTGTAATTGGGAGCTTGAGCAGTCAGTGGTATTCTGATACAGCCTGCTCTTTCTCAGGAAATGGCTCACCATGAAGCAGGGACACACACACTTTCAGCCTCATCATTTCAGCAAACCAAAGCCACAGCATTCTCACTTCATCAGGCCAGGGACCAAAGAAGAAGTGTGTTGAAGCCGCACACCGAGCTTTGCATAGTGCAGAACTTGTTTGTGAAAAATGAATGTCTGTCCATACTCATTCATGCATGCACACACTCCAGCTTCAACAAACATATTTAATCATAAACAATCCCTCACTTCACGACTCATGGACAATGTAATGATGAATGGAACCCTTTCGCCTCGCTATAAGCTTGAATTTTCACATATTCACAAATATCCACCATTTAAAAAAAAAAAGCGTTCGTCAGAAGGAGAGAATGATAAAGAGATTCAGCCTGGCTGAGCATATCTTGAATTCTCACATCATTCCCAGTTTGACAGGTATTTCACACAGAGTGGATGTATGTAACTCGTACCAAGAGGCAGCGCACTGGCTGTTTTGGGAACTGAAGTAAGTTTGCTATAACACTGGCAACAAATTCTCATTTTTGGCCAAAGTATTCGTAAACATGGTTGCCATTTTTCCCCATAATTGACACAAATGAAGAATTTACAGTATGTATTTATCTAAATGTTCAAACCTGTAGATTTTGCTGCTGACACTACAACATGTGTAGATTGTAAGGGTGTAACAACCTATGAAATTCATAATTTTGTTGGACAGATGTTCTACATTGTGTCCTGATTCAACACGAGTAATAACGCATAAGGCATGTCTGAAAATAAGACTGGTACTACCCTAGTGATGTTCTCATTTTCATAAGAGTATTCAACCACAGAACGTAAGGTTTTACAAAAGCACAGTGGGGGTTGAACCTGGTTCATTTAGAACTGTTCCTGAACAAGTCACAAGCCACTACACTATCTACAATATAACAGTGCAATACAGCACAATATAATATGTCGTACTGATACACCCCTAATTCAAATATGAGTCTTTAATAGAGCTGTAAAATGTGCCCTCTTTCATTCTGTCCCTCTCCTTTCTCCCTCTGTCACACGCACAATCACCCTCCCACAAATAGTGGCTGCTTTGTCTGCTGCGCGGTCAGCACTGCCAGCAACAGCACTCTGGAACAGATGACAGAAGAAGTGTCTGTCCAGCACCACTCCTGACCCCTCCACATCGTCCACAACCGCCGTCTCCGGGAGCTCCCACACGCTCCAGCTTCAGCCAGCTGCCTTGTCCCTGTGCTCAGAGCTGGCCAGCTGCTCCGGGAGTGCCCCGCAGAAGCCCATTACCATCCACTTCTTGAGTCGCCCATGCTGAGGGGCCACTGGCCTATGAATATCATACTCCTGGTTAGTATTCAGTCAAGGAAGGGGCTGTGAATTTACAGCTTTCATTGCTGTTTAGCCTCCATCCTGAAGGACTTGGCCCCCAGTTTGGCCAGGGTGGCAGTGGGGAGTATTTGTAGCCACTGCCTTGGCAGACCTCCATTAAAAATAAATGAAAAGTACATTGAGAGGGGCCACCTGTGGAGCTGTAGAGAGGGAGTGCACAGTAAACATAGGGAGAGTTATTCTGTTTGAACAAATCAAAGTGATCAAACAGTTCGGGCGGAACCGGGGAGGGGGCTGCGGCTCTGTAATGGCTCTGACCCCTGATCTGCTCTTTCCCTCCCCGCACACTACAGCCGGTAAACTGTGCTTTTGCTGCATGGCACTGTGCCACGAGCATGGCTCCAGAAAACCACTACTGGCTACAGGCAAGCCACCATGGAGAATGAGCATTACGCTGTCCGCAAATCTCCCCATAAATTAGCACATATTAAAAAGACCACAGACAAAAGGCAAACTATCCGTGATCAATTGTGGATGAAGCAGAAGTGCAGAGTTTCACCTTTCATCTTTCCCATCATTAACTCTTACAGCTCGTTGATCTAAGATACAATTCAGCACTTCATTTTTAGGAGGAAGTGAAAAGAGCAAATACAAAAAGGAGCTTTTGCTTCTGAATGGCACCGATTCTTCATAGCTGGACACAATGTTCTTTTGTGCTGCAAATCCAGGCTGATCTGCTCACCATGCCTAGGCTCCACATGCAGACTTGGCTGGGGTCAGGTGTGCAGACATGATGGATTTGTTTGGGTGAATGACAGCAGGTGATATGTCCACATAGCAATCTTGGTTTTACCTTTCTTTCAGTCTGAAGCAGGAAATCACTGCACTGCACTGATATAAAAAAAAAACAAGGCAAAACCTGGTGTAGCAGTCTCAGAGTGAAAAAGAGATTAATCTTATTTTTCTGAGAACACACCACAGCTAACAGCTACAGGGCTCTGTAACTACATCCACAGAGGAAAAACATGCAGCCCTCTAAATTGCACAAAATTTCCCTTTAGGTTTTTTATGCCTGCGGTTGTTTGACACACAGGGACTTTGTGCGTATTTTTCCTCTTTTCTGAAGTGCATTTGACTGTAGTACATTTCCTGGGGTGGAACACACATCATCATTGTCTGTAGGTCAAAGAAAATTAAGCCCCCCCCCCACTGTGGCTCAAATAGCCCCCGGCTACGTCTGGGTTGTTTATCTCAGTCAGCGCCTGGCCCGTCTCGGTCTGTCCACTGGAGGTGACAGCAGGAAGTGACTCAGTCCTGATGGACACACTCGCTGTCCCTGCAGAGGGATTCTGGGATTGCTGGAGATGAGAGCTGCGCTCCCCCATCGCAGCAGGCCAGACCAAAGCAAACACGGGCCGTGCTGTTTGACCATTAGTCCTTCTTTAGCTGCACTCTGCTGTTATTAGCATAAGGCATTGGGTCAGTGATTAATATCTGTTCCTCAGAGCTTGAACTAGAAGGAGGGAAAATAGAGGGAAGATGTAGTGAGATAGAGATAGAGAGAGACAGAAAGTGTATGTGCAGGATGAAGTAACTATTAAATTATCAACAGTGCAAAGATAATAAGTTAGATTATTATATTATTAGGGCCTACTCATACGTCTGTACTGGAGCCTACACCAAGTCACATCCTAAAATCGCAAGATGATGCTGGAAGAGGGCATAGATTCCTAGAGTAGCAGCAGTGGCAATGATGAATTGCCACTGGTTCCCCTCCATTCTACAGAACAGACAACAACAAAAGAGGAGTTATACCACCTAAAGATCTAAAGCTGTATAAGGAACTGTTGTGAAGGTGATTCCATAAGTCAATGGGGGAGATTGAGGCTCTGCCTCTCATTAAAGAGGACGTCTGTATTTTTATAGTCAGCCTGTCGCTTGTTCTATAAGCTTTTGTGCTCTACTACAAACAAGATGAGCTGTTCTGCCGGAGTTGGAAGCAAATTTGATTGGTCTACAACCATAACAACAGAGCTCTGATTGGTCAGTATGATTTTACCTCATCTGTACAAAGCAGAAAACATGAGAGACTCTAATACCATTATACCATAATACCATTAATATATGTGTTCATTTATGTAGCCCCACAGCACACAGATTTACTAAGACCACCAATGAACCTACATAAAAGAAAGATGCTGCCCCTTCTCAATAGCAGCAGCATGAACCAGCATGAGCGGGCGATTAAAATAAATAACTGGAAGATGAGAAACCGTGTGCGACGACTGATATTCCAAGAAGGCTGCCTCTCAGGACCCTGGGCTGGCACGTGCAAGTAAGGTGACTTGGCATGAGCCTGACCATAGGGGCTGGTGACACACAGGAGTCAGAGGCTGAGAGGGACTTGTGTGGTGATCCAGCTAAAGGCCCCATATCTGAGGTGAACTTGTCAGGGCCGATTGGCTGGCATTTCTCTGAGGAGCTCTGTGCTCCTTGCCCCCCACCTCATCCTCCTCCAAAATCATGGACGGTCATAATCACCCTTAATCGGCACGGACAGCAGGGTCACTCTAAGAGCCCCAAGGAGACAGCTGCTATGGCTCATTGTCACCTTGGGGGAGCAAGAAGAGTGTACGGTACACGTGTATATGTGTTTGGTGTGAACATAAACCCATAATAAACCCTTTCAGCACCCGAGGTGCACCACGCTAGCATGCCACTGCCTCTGGAGCCTGACTCTCACTTTTCCGCCATGTCTTTCTCACTTCCAGCATGACGAGACGATATTCCAACACAACAACCAACATAGGAATAAAATGAACTCCGTCCTTTTTAGGCCACGGTCTGTGCCACGTGGAGCTGTTGTGCCTTCACAGCACTGCATTCTCGCTCTAATGGGCCAATCAAAATGAGGCAAAACAGAAACAAACAATGCATAATTAGATTACGTCTCGCATCGACTTTATTTATTTTAGCAATGCCCTCTGCGCAGTAATCAGTCCAAAACTGCATGCTTTAATTGCATGATGAACTGGAAAGCACACGCAAAAAAATTACTTTGTCTTCACCCTGAATTACATTTGCCTTTAGGGCTGTTCCATATCGTATCGTTCGCAATAATATTGTCATACTTCTTAAAACGATATAAATAATCGATATCGTGATATAAGTGATATTCAGACATGTTTACGTAATGATGTCATGCAGTTATCCATAATACGCCATATGTTTTTGACATGAGTCATTTAGCCAGAGTGAAGTACAGTGGAAAGTGGCTCTGAGGCGGAGGAATTTGCTCCAAAAAAGCGAAGTGGCTTGTGGATGTGGTTTGGTAACAAAATATCAGATGTACAATAAACCAAGGTATTATCATATAAATGAAAGAAGCCTTTAATATTATTACTACATATTTAATTTAATCTTCATTCATTCATTCATTATCTGTAACCCCTTATCCAGTTCAGTGTCGCGGTGGGTCCAGAGCCTACCTGGAATCATTGGGCACAAGGCGGGAATACACTCTGGAGGGGACGCCAGTCCTTCATAGGCCATTTAATTTAATATAATTCATATTAATATAACAATGATTTTGTTGCAATAGTCTGTTTTTGAAAATAATCAAAGTAGTTTTTTAGTGTTTTGTCGTATCACCAAGAATATTGTATCAAAAACACCCTGAAATATTGTGATATTATTTTAGGGCCATATCGCCCGCCCCTATTTGCCCTCAAGCTAATGATGTTAAAACAGAAACAAATAACTCTAAGGACCCTGCTTTGTTTTAGGGAGGAATACATCAACCTTATTTCCGCCATGTTGCACTATTCCTGTGAATCGGTTTTGCTCGCGTACGTGTGAACAGCGAGATGTAATATGCGAGGAAATGAATAAGTTCTCTGTTGGCTTTCATTATATTAACTGAGTGTATTTAAAGAGTCATATTCCACTTCAGCTGAAGACTCCTCTGTTTAAAGGCTACCCATGGAACTATCATTTCTACATTCTTCTCGCCTACATCATATCTTCCTTTTTTTAACTTTTCTATCATACACAGAAAAAGTAATTTAGGGGAGAAATATAGCTACCGTTTGCTGCAGGAGATAAAGATACTTCCTCTTTCTCCCTCTGGGGCCAACAGGGGAATTATGGGATGGTGAGGTGTGACTGGAGCTCATCTGCAGTCTGGCTGGACTACAGAGTGCTGGCCACGGATGCTGTTCCTATAAGCCTTCACACGTCCATCTGTCACCATTTACTGCATATTCTTACAGCATTCACTAGCAGGCTGCAGCTGGGCTGGACCACGTTCATTTATTTTCTTCAGGCATAAGCAACATAATTACACTAAATATAGGACGGCAGAACCTCCTCTTGAACCAAGGTATCCGTCCTTAAGCCAAATTTAATAGAGGGAGTAAGCACGGCATTAGGCAAAATAAGTGTGTGTTTTGGAGCAGTGCTCTGGTGTTTATTTGCAGGGCCAGATTGATTTGCCATGTCCTCCTGAGTAGAATGGCTCCTGCATTTTGATTTCAATCCATTAGGTTGGGTTTTGTCTGGCCAGATAACTACTCTAATTAATTACATTACAGTAGCAAACTTCATTAGCAGGACTGCTGCTCCAGCCCTTTATTGCCCTTCACACACACACACACACTCATAGAAGCAAATATATGCTAACTAGTCTGAACATCAGTTGATAAGAAGGTTAAATATCAGTCAGGGTTTGCAGGCAAATCTGAAAATCAAAAGTCACTGCCCACAACTGGCAGGCGAGTCCTGCCCTTTAACTGCTCAGCTGACCTCGATGTGTGACAACGTGCAATGATTATGAAGCCGTGTAGCTTTACTACACTAAAGCTGGAGAAACCACTCAGAAAGTACATTGTAAAAGTTTACACTAGCATCCATTCTGACTGTGTTGTGGTTCATTCAGGTCACATTCCTACTGTCAATAAGAGTCTTTGTTGTGGGGGCAGGTCAAATATAAAGTGAGATAGAAGTGAGGGTGATAACGTTCCCTTATCTGTACGGGGAAACTCTATAATGTGCTCTTATCTGTACAGAGTGGCCCCTCCTGCCTCTTTCAAGTCAGCCCTCTCTATATCCTCTATTCAGTCTGTCTCTCCTTTGTGAGGCAGTACTGGAGCACCTATAGGTAAAGCTTGGGGTGAAGAACCTGGACACAGCAGGTTAATAGTTGACATACCTATGCTTTGATTTAACATTGCAAAAATGTTTCAATCTGAGGACTATTTCTAACTGAAATACCGAGCTGTATTATTTGAACACCTGAAGAAAAGCCTGTTCAGCCATTGTTGGGAATCTATGCTCAATATTTGAATATTGTTACCACATTTGTGTCCCTTTAAAAATAAATGTCACATTTCTCAATAACCCTGTATATGAGAACACTATAAAACTGACAGTGGCCCACATTTGACATCAAACTGTGCATTATTAATTACAATATTTATTTTACATGATGAAAAAGTCACAGTTAGATGTGGTTGTTTTTGTCTTGCGAATGTTTGCAGAGCAGTAAACTCCACGTCACTGTTGTTTCCAAGCAGCCAAGTTTTAATTACTTGCAACAACAACAGTGCAGCTCAGCAGCACTGTGTTTTAATCTGGAAACTCTGTGTTACATAAGGAACCCACATAAACAGGGTAATGGTCTAATGTGGATTGTTTAAGTCATTTCACTAAAACTGAGTTGGAATACCAACAGTTGGCAACACAATTCATTCATTCATTTTCTGTAAGCACTTATCCAGTTCAGGGTCGCAGTGGGTCCAGAGCCTACCTGGAATCACTGGGCACAAGGCAGGAATACACCCTGGAGGGGGCACCAGTCTTTCACAGGGCAAAACACACACACACACACACACACACACACTCACACCTACAGACACTTTTGAGTCACCAATCCACCTACCAACGTGTGTTTTTGGACTGTGGGAGGAACCCGGAGCACCCGGAGGAAACCCACACAGACACAGAGAGAACACATCACACTCCTCACAGACAGTCACCCGGAGGAAACCCACACAGACACAGAGAGAACACATCACACTCCTCACAGACAGTCACCCGGAGGAAACCCACACAGACACAGAGAGAACACATCACACTCCTCACAGACAGTCACCCGGAGGAAACCCACACAGACACAGAGAGAACACATCACACTCCTCACAGATAGTCACCCGGAGGAAACCCACACAGACACAGAGAGAACACATCACACTCCTCACAGACAGTCACCCGGAGGAAACCCACACAGACACAGAGAGAACACATCACACTCCTCACAGACAGTCACCCGGAGGAAACCCACACAGACACAGAGAGAACACATCACACTCCTCACAGACAGTCACCCAGAGGAAACCCACGCAGACACAGGGAGAACACACCACAGTCCTCACAGACAGTCACCCGGAGGAAACCCACGCAGACACAGGGAGAACACACCACACTCCTCACAGACAGTCACCCGGAGGAAACCCACACAGACACAGGGAGAACACGCCACACTCCTCAGCGACACTACCTGCTGCACCACCGTGCCGCCACTCCAACAAAATAAATAAATAAATTAATTAATTAAATAAATAAAAAGGGGATATTCTATTGGTGATCAGAGCATGGATAGTTCCATTTGTCTGGCATTCATTTGCTTGTAGCTACACAAGCAGCACTGCATAGGCAGCCTGATTATTTTGGCTTTTATACAGCTATTCAGGTGCTCTCGTTGGACACCAAAAGCTGAATATGTATCACATCAGAAATGCTGAGATTTAGAAGCAGATCAATAAGCCCCTCCAATATCAGCCCTCTGGCTGGTTGAAAGTGTGCTCTTGACTAATTGCATATTCACAGACAGTTTTTGTTTTAATGAGCCTTCTCATTATGAGATGATGTGTGTGCCTCTCCGTGCTTGTGTGTGTATGGAGCATGCCTCTGTGTGTTGGGCAGAAGCTCATTGATCGAGCCGGCCTGCTCTGGCTCTGATAAGAAGCGCTCAGGGTCTTACACGGGAAGAGAGAGGTGTTGGAGTTTAAGTCAGAAAAGATAGAACAGATCGATCCATTTGTAAGTGGAACAGGAGACACTGCTGTGTGGGCTCTGTCTGCTGGCCCTGGGCTAGGGAAGAATCCACTTCCGCACCCAGTCTGAGGAGCAAAGGGCACTTTCCAAGAAGACGCGTCTCAAGAAGACAGAGAGAGAGAAGCACACACAGGCCATGGTGAAAAATAATGGAGAGGCTAGATGAAAGCACAAGTAAAAAGAAACCCCCCCAAAAATAAATAATAATAATAAAAAGGACCAAACTTTGAAATGCCACACATATATAATGGACCAAGACCTGGAAAACACAAACTAATGCATCTGAAACTTCCTCTACAGTCTCTAGCGCTGAAACACAAACGCACCCAGTGACACTGCATCCATCATACGCACATTAGTCTTGACAATCTTAGCCGTGAGTCATGTGTTCTAAAATGACACAAGGAGTTGGTAGAGGTTCACTGTGGAATTAAAGCACCACATGCATCAAAAGCAGTCAGTAAATCCTTCCTCACTGAATCGTATTCACAAAGCGATCGAGTCCAAACTCTCAACTCTATCCAAAGCAGAAGGGCTGGTTCTATCTGTATTGTCCATTAGTGTTCCTAGCCCACGCTGTTTTCCAATAATATTGGCTGGGAATTCAAGCTACAGCTTACCCAAACGTGCATGCCAGTGGCCAGTAGGATGAGCTTTATATGGCAAAAGTGTATGACTTAGAAATCTATACACAGTGACAGATGTGTCAATAGCAGTATATCAAATGATAGTGACCCACTGTGTCCTCCAAGTACAAGGTCAATCTATTTACTGTTATAGCCAGCCATATCAAATAGACATCAATCTATAATCTCATCAAGTCATCCTTCTATTGAGTTTGATGAGACCTAAAGTGATGTTCGATCTTGGGGAAAGATAATGGGATTAAATATAAAGCTATTGTGGTATGACATTGCAAACATTTTATTTGTGTAAAAAGGCCTCGACTATTCCTCTAACGCTACATACAACATCTCACTGTAATATTCATAGACTCCTACCCAAAAGAAAGAGAAAGAACAAAGGCAGAAAGAACCCTAAAGTAGCTGGCTAAGTACCACATGTCATTTTATTGCTCTGTCTCTCTCTCTCTAAGAAAACATAAATCATGAATGGCATGTCTCAATGATTTAATAAGTTTTTCCAATTCCTACAGAAATTCTTCCCCATTAAATGGATCATACCTCTGAGCCTCCGTCAGCCTCAGAGCGCCACATTTAATCTGGACGGCAAATATTAATCCATGATTAGCTTTTTCCCTGACACTTCTAGATAGATTTCATCAAGTGGCAGCAGGAGCCACAATGGAGTGGACTTCATTAATGATCAAGCACGTTCATTTTGCACCAGAACAAGAGGCTTGTGCAGATAGCACTGTTTGCATTAGAATAGCTTCTGTCTCTGAATGCTGGAGCTCAGTGCCAAATGGTAGCTGAGATAAGAGAAAGGAGATGGAGGAAAAGGAGGAAAATAGAAAGAAATTGACTTGAAAGACTGGAAAATAAAGCGTCATGTCCAGCAAGAGGTTGGTGATATAATATTATTAGCAAGGTCTGTGCAGTCGCTTTTAAAAAGGAATACATAAAGGCATTCCATGAAATGTTATTTATTGTACGCCACTTTTGTTGTGACAGTAACAAGGACCACTTCAAACATTTTACACACAGCATTAAGAGAGAGAATGTTCACTTTTGAAGCACTTTTACAGGCTAGTATTTAAAGCCAGTGGTTACTGAGCTGCACACATACTTGTAGATTCCAAATTGCTCTGTAGCACAGTGGTTAAGTCATTTGCTCCCCACAGAAGCCTCTCGTCAATCTAATATTACACATGGCTCCCAATGCTACATTCCAGCCAATCTAATTACATCACTCTGGTGCTGTGCATGTACACTGTAATTTGATCCATTCTGTCATAGCAGTCCTTAATGTGATAGTATATTTTTGCCATATTGCACATCCCTAGGTCCAGCGCACTGAAAACAAAAGGCAAACCTCATTGGGTACAGCTAGAGAACACCTTAAAAAAAAATACACCTGCAGACACAGACTAATGCTGATCAAAAATACAGGCTGGCAGGGATCTGGATCACAGGAGAACACCAGAGCCTCTTCGGGCCTGCGCTGAATGTGCACTTTGCCTTTCTGAATCATCACTCGTCCAGAGGCTATTAATCTGTTGACCCACAGCCATGCTCACTCTGGGGGAACCAGGGGCTCTCGAGAGAAGTGTGTATGTGTGTATTAAAGCTTTAGCTCAAGGGCTCCTCCCTGCTGAGAAGGTTCTTTCCCGCTCCCTGTTCAAAACATGCTCAACACAGTTCAGCCCTGAGGCAGCAGCCCTCCCCAGATGTGTGGCGAATGTTAAAAGCGGCTGAATTACAGCACGGAGGAGCCCCGCGGCATTTCCATCTCTCAAACTGACATTAAATTAAAAGTAAAATCACTTGTGTGCATTGTACAAGTTACGCCGGCATGTGCCACAATAACAAAACCCCACTATTACCAATCCTGCTAAAATGTTCTTCTCTATGAGACTGATGGCACATTCAGTATCTCAGAGAGCGCCATCTCTTCCCATTAGGCACATCCTCAGATGCGTGTGTTTTCTGCACATCAGACACATACCCTGCGTCTCTTACAGTACTTCAAGGCTCAATTAAATTCTTGGAGTGGTGCTTGGCACACACTGTTCCCAGAAGAGCCAGCACACACGGCGAGAAGATCTCACTTCAAAAACCAAATGTCCTCACACTCCTTTTTCACGGTGTTGCACATCACCAAGGGAAGTGTGTGTCTGAGTGTGTGGTAAAGACAACAGAGAACTCTCCAAACAGCACTCACTGGTGCAGCACCAGCTAGCCCTCCAGATTTCAGTCAATGTTCCTCCCAGTGAGAGAGATGAAGCTGTTTGAGCATGATCCTAAACACTTATGTTAATCCCATGACTTCTCTTTCATCAGCATCTCGAGCAAATGCACAACTCCTATGTACGCGGTAGGTGCCAGAATCTCTTAATGATACCTTAGCAGTGCGAGTCTAATGCTACATCTGCTGGAGTATGTAGATGTAACATTAAATGAGTGCTTCCAGCCTTTAACAGTCCATTAGCTCTGTGACTCTGATGCAACATGAAAATCTGGGCATCGTCAGCAGAGTAGCCCCAGCATCCTACGGCCCGGAGATGGCCAAAAGGACAAGAGAAAATAAATCTAATGTCAGAAAATGCCCCCACAAACCACAAAGCATGGATGTGCTCGAAGCTGTGGGGTACCAGACATGGCTGATGCATGAGGACTGCCAAACAAAACTGGCTCAATTTCCGAGCATCTGCTGCAGCAGCTTTCCTTTAATAACTGAAGGAGTTGACTGAACAAGACTGTTTCTGGACATTGATGCTTTGAGTGGTTCCTCTAGTGAGAGGCAGCTGGCAATGGAGAAAGTAGAAGCTGTCACCCTCTGATCTATTATGGATCAAATATCACAGCACTTCTCAGAGCTAGAGAGCAGAGCGCTTAATAAATGGGGGAGGAGGACTGGAAGATGTAGAGAAATAATAATTCTATAATTTCCCAAATATTACTCTTTTACAACCAGCCACTTGCACTAAAGATACAGCAAGCAAGATCAAATAAATTTCTGATTTAGCAGGTACACAAAAAAAAAATAATAATAAAAAAAAAAAACAAATTCATCCATGTGTGCCTTCCCAGTGTTCTCCCTGTGTCTGCGTGAGTTTCCTCCGGGTGACTGTCTATGAGGAGTGTGGTGTGTTATCCCTGTGTCTGCGTGAGTTTCCTCCGGGTGACTGTCTGTGAGGAGTGTGGTGTGTTCTCTCTGTGTCTGAGTGGGTTTCCTCCGGGTGACTGTCTATGAGGAGTGTGGTGTGTTCTCCCTTTGTCTGCGTGGGTTTCTTCCGTGTAACTGTCTGTGAGGAGTGTGATGTGTTCTCCCTGTGTCTGCGTGAGTTTTCTCCGGGTGACTTTCTGTGAGGAGTGTGGTGTGTTCTCCCTGTGTCTGCGTGGGTTTCCTCCAGCTGACTGTCTGTGAGGAGTGTGGTGTGTTCTCCCTGTGTCTGCGTGGGTTTCCTCCGGGTGCTCCGGTTTCCTCCCACAGTCCAAAAACACACGTTGGTAGTTGGATTGGCGACTGTGTGTGAGTGAGTGTGTGTGTGTCTGTGTTGCCCTGTGAAGGACTGGCGCCCCCTCCAGGGTGTATTCTCGCCTTGCGCCCAATGATTCCAGGTAAGCTCTGGACCCGCCGCGACCCTGAACTGGATAAGCACTTACAGATAATGAATGAATGAATGTTTATCTCAAGTGTAGATTCATAATGCCTTGTGTCTAAGTGTATTTTTAAAATATAGCACCTTGAGGCAATGCCTAGCTCCACCAAACACCTGTCATATTTCAAATAAAATTCATATTAATATCCTTTGTATTAATGCATAAAACACTTATTAATGATGATGTTTATCACCATAAATAATAATAATAAAATGCAGTTGTACATCAAACAGGCTGTTTATATGTAGAGCACTACCTGGGCACACTGCGTGCACACAGTCTTTGGGAAGCCAAAAATCAGCGAGTCTGATAATACTTCTGATTCCAAAATAATCTCAACATCGATCAGTCCTCAGATGATCCCATTTGGTCCCGTGAAGCCCTGTGAAGACAGCGTTTAAGAACATTCTGCCATTCCAGCCTTTCTGTTCCAGCTGTGAAATAGGGCATGCCCCTGCTGTAATCTCAGACAAGGGACAGAAACACTGACAATGCATGAGATTACTCGCTAATGCCCCTTTCACACATGCAAGGTAATCCAGAAATGAGTTTACCCGTCCTGGACCTTCTCCGGACTTTATCCTCCTTGCTCCCTAGTAAAGCCACTGGGTGAAGTCAGAGTCAGTGCATGTGAGAACGGCAGAAAACGTGTGAATAACCACACACATTGATAACAATTTGGACCTGATACTCCAGAGTTTCTCAAGAAATTCATGAGTTCATGGGTTCAGGGGTGAAAGAGGTATAACAGTGCCGACCTGGGCACCTCTCCACAACCAGTCTTGCCATTACCTTGACTCCTTTCTGGACCAGCAGACCACAGGAGCTGACAGGGCAGTGGGGTAAGTATACGACACTTTGACTGGTTTACAGATATCCTTCATTACTTTTTGGTTCAACAAAAGCCTGAGCTCTTAACGCCATTGTAAAACAGCACATTTCACACCTCAGCAGAAGAGTGAACCAGAAAAAAGTCAATGTCAAATTTCACAAGGAGCCATTTCTCAGAAGCTAAATCATCATTTAAATGGTTTCATTTCATGCTCTCCATTTCCCATTAATTACATTAATTATATAGTGGAGGCACTCAGCGTGTGAAATAAAGAGACAAAGAGCTCTGAGGCAGCTTCTTTTGTGCAATGACTTTCACACTCATCTCTTTTGATAAAAGATCACTTTGTAAGCCAAACTTCTCACGTTGGGAATCAATACTGGGAGAGAAGAGTGCAAACTAATGGAGTCTTACACACTGTGTAGTCTCTGGGGCAATGGCTACAGCTTGGTCACTTTGCCATTTGCAGTTTGTCAGTGTAGATCAGGTCAAAGGATCAGTCTCATTGTGATGTGGAGCAGGGATTTGTCACTACAGGTGTACTGGTGTCTCTGGTGCATCCTCCGAGGCCTAGGAGATGTCGCAATCTCTCTATTGACATATTTGTCAGTGATCTGATTACTTTTGGCAAATCAAGGGGGGGGGGGGGGGATGGGGTGACGCTGGATCTAATTGATAGCGTCACACTGGAACATAACCCAACATCCCTAATGTAGCCTTGCTACTGCCAGCCGCCAAAGCCACATTGACAAACTGCGGCTGATCCACAGCGCTGGAATTGGTAAGGCTCCCGGTAGCAGCGCTGGCTTTATTGACTGCAGTATGGGAGGCTCTGCCAGTGTAGCTAATAAAGGTGGATGACACAGCAGCTTTTAACGCATCCCCAGACCACAGATGATATCGATTAACATTCATTTCTCAAACATCTCCGTCTCCTCTTCCCCTGACAGCAAAGCCTGCGCTGCATTGCACACACTTACCCTGATCAATACAGCTGTGGCGTGCAGAGGAAAGGGTGCGGAGAGCTAAAATGGGAAACAAAGATGAGTGGGTAGGAAAGAGAAAAAAAAGAAATGTGGTTTTGATTTATTTCTGAAACAGATCCATACACTACAGTCAGTGCAACAGGTCCTCAGAGTCCTGAAAAAAATTCTTTTCAACAGCTGAAGCTACCCAAAGCTGAAAAAGAGACCAGACAATAGAGTCAGAAGTTTCTGTATAAAACACAGAGTGTACTTGAGAGAGTACTGCGTATCTTGCACTAATAACTAACGAACTCTTATCATAAAGCTGAACAAAACTGTACAGCGATTGTTAAAACATACAGTATGTAGAATGATTAAAGATCCCTCTTTTCACTTCCACTTTGCAATCCCATTTCTTATCTCGTTTCTCTTATTCCCTACCTACTTTACACTTCGTCCCAGCTCTCCTCCATCACCAGCACATCCTCGCCGTTATCTTCTCTCTTGCATCAGAGACAGAGGAAGAAAGCGAGATGAATGTACTCACTCCTACTGCCTACAGAAAGCTGGCATTCTTCCACAGCAAACACTCCAATGAGTGATCGCTACACACTGGCAGGCACATTTAAAAGCAGGCTGCAGCAGGGAGGCATCACTGCTGCCTGGTGCACTGTTAGCGGCTCATTTAGGAGCAACTCTGGAAAACAGTACGCTCAACAGCCTTCTTTCGGAACAGTCTGAAGAGCACTTATGAGACTGATAATGTGGCATTGGGAGTGGGTATTGTTTAGGTTGTAGGACCTAGGTCACCAACTGCAACCACCACAATATTTAATATGATGGCAACGTTCCTCCACAATCCACTAATGATAAATAATTAGTGTAGTGATACAGTACCATTTCTAATATAATACATGAAGTCCTTAAAGGGGACGTATACGATTGTGGTGAAGCAGTTTGTTTACGTTCCAAAGCTCCACGTCGTTTAAAGTGGAGCAGTGAGTTTAAGAAGAAATTCACTGTTTGAATTACCACAGAAACTCATTTGTAACTCGAGTCGTTTCATTGTAGCACTTTCCGTAATGCAGTTAACCACCTCCTGAATTTGGAGACATTTCCACCTTAATCAGAAAGAGCAAAAATAAGTCAATATCACACACCTACGGAGGAGGAGTAGAGCAAAATCTTCATCTCGGTTATTGCCTTTGAATGTTTGTTGTTCTCTCCACTGTTTATAAGAATGACAGGTGCCTTTTCTGTGCCATGAGCAGAGAGAGACAAAGCCTAGCATACAGGACCGAGGCAGCTCGTTTTTTTTTTCTTTTTTTGACTCGTTTACTGACAGGGCTTCATAAACACATTACAGCAGTTTTGAGCGCACAGACTGAGAGCATCAAATGGTGAGTAAACATAGTGTGACCAGACGTCCTCTTTTACCCGGACATGTCCTCGTTTTTAGACTTAAAAAAATGTCCGAGCGGAATTTCACAAACGTCCGGGAATTTGTTTTTCTAGAGCTGACATAGAACTTCGAGAAGTTTCGTTCACAAACTAGTCCCGCCCTCCTCTACTCTGATTGGCTCACTTGAGTGAGAAGGGGGCGTGGTGAAGTAGCCTAAAATCTTCTGATTGGACGGTCTGACTGTAGAGCTACCGTTATTGGTCGATAACCTCAGATCTGGTCACCCTAGTAAACGTCATCTGAATTTTATAAAAAGTGCAATTTTCTTTTACACCTTTTCACCATATTTTCACATAAGACACTGTAGACGTGGACATGTGCACATATGCTTGTGTTCAGCATGAGTTTGCCTGACTAAGTCTGTTTCTGGCTAAGATCAAAGTAAACACAGAAGACCCTCAAGCCTGTTATAATGAATTTGAAGCCCAAGTCATCTGCATTTTTACTGAAACATGCCACTAACATAGGCACAGAGGGAGAGAGAAAGAGCGAGCGAGCATGCAAGAGAGTGAGAGATTAAGACATGAATATAATTATACATTAATCCTCAAACACAGCAGTAAAGTAATCTCATGAACAGGCCATTTTTTCCCCTGTTATTCAAACACAGACACGCTTACACATTCCCTGTCTGGCACTATTTGCCCAATCAACTCCAGGGAAGCCACTGACCCAGAAGCCAATGAAGCCTCATACCTAATTACACATGAAGGGCAGACATGCATCATGAGTGTGTTCAAGGCAGAGCGCTTGATAGCGCTTGATCTTAAACTTAATGCTGTTCGGCGTCCATAACATATAAGGAGACAGACAAAAGCAGGAAGACTACTGTCACCATAGTAACAATTAGTATAGTAAGTAATTTATATGTTTTTATGCCATTTTTACTGGTCTACATGTAAGGAAAGACAATCTTGTGAAGCCACCATTCATATGTTTAAAGAAACTGTTTCAATGGCTAAATTTGAAAAGGCACCCTGTGTTCAAGAGGCTTTCACACAATAAATGTAAGAAGTTGCAAGGTTTCCATACGACAGCAAGCGGAGGATAGAGAGGGCAATAATCTAAAATCCATTTATGGTGACCTATGTAAGCAGAGACTGCGACTGAGGGCTTTTGCAAACCAAATACTTCCTCATCACCTTTGTGCCAGCTGGGCTGCAGCATAAAACAGTTACAGACAATGATTCTGCTGCTCGGGATCTCTAATGGCCTTCAGATTAGAGCCTGCCTTCTCCGTCTCCAACTGAGAGTCTTCCCACTGACCCTTCAGTTTAAATGCAACAAACAAGCTGACCCCCCCCCCCACCACCACCACCACCACCCCCAAGTCTCTCTCTCTCTCTCTCTCTCTCTCTCTCTCATTAGACGTGAACATGTCATTACATTCAGTAGCGCCATTAAACGTGGCAGTGCTGAGAGGCTCATTGACTGGCTGTACCCCCGAGCCACGCTAAAGGGAAATTAAAGAGGTATTTGTGTGCAGGGTCATTTCAATGGCTCTCTCTTTAACGAGGAGCTCCATACTAAAGTAGATTTAGATTTGCAGTGAGATCATTCTATCGGATGTAATCCTTTGCATACATACAATACAATGGAGCTGGAGTTGGAGAGGATGCACACTTCAATAAAGCTCTTTTCTTATCTTGCACGTGCATCAGGAGGAACTGTAGACGTGCGAGCCAAAGCATTCATGAACGCAGCATGAGCACTCACATACTCATAACATTCTTCCTGACGCAGTACCATTCAACTGTACAAGAATGAAGGCCACATTACTATCAGTGTGTTAACTGAGATGTTATATTTGTTAACTGTAAATTATAAAGACCCTTTTTTTGCAAGTCCTTAGTCAATTTTTGTTTAATAGATCCAACACTACTTAAAACCTGCAATTGTTTTACTGATGGATGGCAATAAGACAGTTTGCCTGTGTCAAAGCTGTATCACTGACTTATGACCTTTATTTATTTACTTACTTACAAGAACATAACTTATACAAATGTTCCATGATTATTTCTGTATTTGACACATGTTGCACATTTCTAAATGTAACTAGGAATGTTGAGCTGTTGCAGAAGGCGCAGGGTAGTGCTCCTATATGAAATACATTAGATAATTGCAGCCTTAGACATGTAGATGAGGGCAAAATCATGATTACAATTAATATACAATTCATTGTGCTGCTTTATTTAAACACACACACACACACACGTCCAGTCACTTGAGACTGGGCTTTATGCAAGCTCATGAACTGTGGTGATTAGAGTGCTAATGAAGCTCCATTAGCTGCTCACTTATCTGTTAATCCCTTGTCAACAAAAGACGCCACAGCAAACACCTAAAGCACATGCAGAGGCAGCAGGTAAACACCAGCACTGGCTCCAAACCCGGCTCATGCTGCACTGCTAATATAACAGGTCAAGGATTATTTCATGCAGTCTGCTTAGACGCTAATAAAACGCTAATTTGTGATAAAGGCAGCACCTTTTCCCAAACGTAGCAGCAACATTTTTCAGATAGTTGCTCAACAACAAAACTGACACAGTCTTAGTGACAGTAACCACACATCAATGATCTACTGACGGACACAGGACTGATAATTACTGATTGTTTAAAGAATATTCAAAACAAAGAGTGACTAGAACTTAATCCCTGAGGTAGTAGAGGATACTTTTTCCTCCAGGCCGTCCATGAAAGCTGAGAGATGGTGGGACTGGATAAGCATGGTTGTAAAATCGATCTTGCTGGTCTACTGGAGCTGGAGCGCTCCCACAGCACAGAGCAGGGCTTTCTCGTAGTCTTGCTCAGCAGGTTTAACACAGTCACCCGAGTCTCACTGGAGCACAGCTAGCTTCAGAAAACCCAGTGTGGGCCGGTGACAGGAGCGTACATTTTTTTTATTCCAATTTCACGACAGGTATACAGAAACATCAGTGGCATAATATTTGTTGCCCAAGCAGTAAGTGTGACAAAACGCGAGGTTGTAAAGTAGTTTAATATGATGTACACAATGTTTTATTAGTCTCAGCGGAGGCTGTGAAAGTGCCTGACTGCTATGCCCGGTCACACGCTACACAACACTAACCAAAGCCTCCACACATCTCCGTGACCACAGTGCAATCGATTCACAACGGGCCTTTGCTCCACGCATCGAATTAGACGCTGCCATTGATTTCCGCTTGATAACTGCAGCGCAACAACGGATTTCAAACCGGCCGACCGTTCAGCACCGCACAGCCGTGGGTGATCACTCCTCTAGAGGATGTCAGGACCACTTGTCCATCCCTTTTTTCTTCTGTTTCCACCTACTTTTCTCTCTTTCCTCCTCCTTACTCTCCTTATTGCTGCCCCAGCCTGTGTGGTGCCTAATCTAATCATCATTTAAACCATGGACCTAATAAACACATAAAAGGTTATGTTCCAGCTCAACAAGCCAGTGTCTGGAAAGGGAAAGGGAACACATCTTTCGTCTGACAGGATTTGAGCTGACACAGACGCAGTCACGTGAAATATACAGAGAACGGCGTAGCAAAATATTTATTAATTAATTAAATCATGCCTCGTTTCTAGAACATGACCTTGGGCATCCTGAACCAGGAAAACACTGAGGTACAAACGTATTCTTATGGGCACACTACTGCGTGGATGTAAAAGCAATGCATACATTAGTGCGGATATGAATATTTGATCCCAGTTCTGCTCTGCTGACATGATAGCAACAGTTTGCACAGCTGTACACAGCTGGCAAGAGACTGTTTCCCTATAGTGCCAAGCATCCTAGTCTGAGAAAGAGAGAGAAAAAGACAGTCACACAAAGGTAACCACCAGGAGGGCTTTGTCGCACCTGTCAGTGTCTATTCACTAAGGGCTTTAGCTGCGATTTTAGCTGACAAGACTCTAGTCTCCTGTCTCCTAGCCTCCTGCTCCTCTCCATCAGCTCTTTCTCTGTCTGTTCCTCTCTCAGTGTCAGCACCTAGAGCTCTAGTGCCAACCGCCAGAGTGTTGTTGGTATCACCAGCTGTGAAGACTAGAAGGGGGCAATGTAATCAGAGCATGACACCTGGGAAGAACTAAAAACTTAAGTTCAAAAAATAAAAACAACAAAAAAAGGGCACGTCAACCCATGTAGCTTAACTCTGTACACAATCATAAGATATGAAGTTATATTTGCGCAAAACACGAGCCTGAATGTGGTGTCTGGTGCCTATTTTGTTAAAAACGGTTAGCACACAGTGAGGAAAATACCCCTTCCGACTTTAAGATGGAATTTCAGGGTGTCAGACATGGAACAGAGAGAATGCTGGCGGTCCTCTGGGGAAGGGGAGGGGTGTGGCAAAAATTGGGCGAAAAATAGAAAGAATAAGGTGTCAATGTGTCAGGTGAAGGGGGCGCATGCACCCGCTAAAGGGTGTCAGCAGGGACTAGGTGTCAAAACAGTCTGATAGGGAATGACTACCGGAGATGACAGGTCAGAAATAATGACTTCCAGGGGCTCTTTTTTTCGCTCTGTTTCTCCCCCCAAAAAAAATAAGTCAGCAAGAGCAAATGAGCCCCGGCACAATCTCCGAAACAATCTAAGGAATCCCTTTAAGCAGAAACATACCAACATGTCCGTCAAAACACGATGAATAAACCGAATGTCTCTCCTAATATATTCACAGAACTAAATCACACAATACTGAAGCACACACATTGTCTGGATATTAAACTGATCAAAAAGCAATGAAGCTCGCTGCTGTGAATCAACCATGTCACCCAGTTCTCAAAGCAAACCCCTTATCTCTACACTTCCACAGTAATGGCTAATGGTAATGAGGTTTAGCTCTCTCCCCAGCAGGACCTCTGCAGCCAGGAGCACATAATAGAGGCTGATGGTGCTTTGGCCTGGTGGTAATTAATACACTCAGTCAAATGGGCATGTACTGCAGGTAAATGCATCTGCTCTACTCGGTCCTCTCCGCACCCTGAGAACCTCATTAGCCCTCCACATAGTGCCCATAATTACAGCATTACCCAAGCAGCACGACAGCACCCAGTAACGGCAATCAGAGTCGAGCGCTCATGAAGTAAAACAATACAGTGGAAGTATTTCCTAGGGCTAATACAGAATGTGTAGACACCATTTTTATAATATACATTTGTATTTTCCACCCAGATTGAATATCATTTGTATAACAATAACAATCACAACCTTTATGCCTCTCCATGTTCCGGTGATATTTACACTGTTCAAAATAATCATGGCTTATAACAATGACATGACTGTGGAATGTCCTTTTGATCAAGATGGCGCCGGTGTGTGTGGCTGGCCGTCTGCTGCTCTCACTTTGCCTTGTGTTGTTAGTGTTGCTAAGCTTTGGCACTTCACATGTGAAGTCTCTACTGGTGTATGATCGCCAGTTTCTCCTGGATCTTAGATATAATACCTGTGATGTAGGTGTTTTTAATCATAGTGGACAGAATCCTCTGCCCCCGCACCTATCGGGTATTCCGAATCACCTGCGCCGGGCCTCGGCCCAAACAATTCAGCGAAAGCGTCGCCGCCGCCGCGGTAAACGTGGCGGTCGGCTAGTGAAACTAAAGGTCTACCTCTCACAATCGTCATCCAGTTCCCGGCCACGACGTGGATTATCCCCCCAATTCGTGGTGTCCTGGCGTTTTCTGGAGCCCATCAGCATCTCCCTGGTACCTGTCATCGGCCTGGATGAGGGATCCCGTCCCCGCCGCCCCTGCTTTTCCCGGCTCCGCGAGCGTGGGGTGAATCCCCGCAACCTGAGGACGCCGCTTCGTTCTCCTAATCTGTCTAAAGCACAGGCCTCAGCTCCTGCCAGGATCGGCCTTGTGAACGCCAGATCACTGGCAAATAAAACTTTTATCCTGAGGGACTTCTTCTCTTCTCAAAGCCTGGATTTTCTTTTTGTGACAGAGACTTGGATTGGTGCTGGTGAGTACAGTGCTCTCGTTGAACTTCTGCCGGCTGGCTGTGGTTATTTCAATACCCCGCGGACGTCAGGCCGGGAGGAGGAACGGCGACTGTTTTTAAAAATAATTTTAAATGTAAACAGCGCACTGTATCACCCTCATTTTCCAGTTTTGAAGTCACTTTATTTGAGGTGGGCCGCTCTGACCCGGTGCTGTGTGCTGTCATCTATCGACCCCCTAAATACAATAAGGATTTCATAAATGATTTTTCTGATTTTTTGGCGGGACATATGCCGAAATATGATCGCATCCTTATCGTCGGGGACTTTAACATTCACGTGTGCTGTCCAGATAAACCGCTGGTGAAGGACTTTGTTAACATCATTGACTCTTTTAATTTAGTGCAGTATGTGTCCGGGCCCACACATGAACATGGACACACCTTAGACCTTGTTCTGTCTTATGGGCTGTCTGTGTTCAATTTAGAGATCCATGATGGTGGGTTTTCTGATCACATGCCTGTTTTATTTGATGTTGTTTTCTCCTGTGCTGCTTTTAAACCTTGCGCTCCTGCTCGGCTTGGTCGGAGTTTTAACTCTTTCACTGCCGGACAGTTCACCTGCGCTTTCGACCAGCTTTGTCCTCCTCCTGACTCAGCCTCTGTTAATACGGAGGAGCTCAGCTCCTGGTTTCACTCCTCCTGCCGAACCATACTGGACTCAGTGGCTCCATTAAGAACTAAACAGCCCAAAGTTAAACCTGAGCCCTGGTTCAATGACCAAGCGCGTGCAGCAAAGCAGAAGTGTCGCAGAGCTGAACGCCGATGGAAAAAGGATAAGCTGCAGGTTTCATTTCAAATGTTAAAAGACTGCTGGCGTTCTTACCAGAGCACCATCAAAGAGGCTAAGAGAGAACACTTGTCAAATATTATTATGGCAAATTGTCATAAGCCACGTGTGTTATTTAAAACCATTGACTCTGTTCTTAAGGCCCCTCAGCCTGTCTGTTTGGAAGCATCTCCTGACATGTGTAATGACTTTCTGCACTTTTTTATTGATAAGATTGTTACTGCAAGAGCTCTTATCACAGCTCCTACTGTTGACCCCTCTGACTCTGCCCCTTGCTTGGCTGTGTTTGATAGGTTTGAGCCGGTGACTCTGTCGCACTTGGAGGATGTGGTGGGCCATTTAAAGCCCTCAGGTTCTCCTTGTGATGTTTTGCCTCCTCACTTTCTTAAAGAGATTTTTCATACTCTAGGGCAGCAGGTTCTGGCCATTATTAACAGCAGCCTGTCTTCTGGTGTTGTTCCTGTGAGTTTTAAACATGCTGTAGTACAACCCCTGCTCAAGAAACCTAGCCTCGACCATACAGTATTGGCTAATTATAGGCCTATTTCCAAGCTGCCTTTTATTTCAAAGATCTTGGAGAAAGTTGTTTATGCTCAACTGAAATTATTTTTGGATGAGCATAATATTCTGGAGGTTTTTCAGTCTGGTTTTAAAACCTTGCATAGTACAGAGTCAGCGTTGCTCAGGGTTTTTAATGACATTCTCCTGGCCAATGATTCTGGGGACCATGCAATTCTTGTCCTGCTGGATCTAACTGCTGCTTTTGACACAGTGGATCACAACATTTTAGTTTCCCGCTTGCAGCATCTAGTCGGCATTTGTGGTAGTGCTTTGGACTGGTTTAGGTCCTATCTGACGGACAGAACTTTGTGTGTGAGTTTTGCTGGCTCAGAATCCTCCTCAGCTCCCCTATCATATGGAGTTCCACAGGGCTCAATCTTAGGACCCCTCCTTTTCTCACTTTATCTGCTCCCATTGGGCTCTATCTTGAGAAAACATGGCATTGCATTTCACTGTTACGCTGACGACAGCCAGATATATGTCCCTTTAAAGAAGAAAGATGCTTTCTCAATTAAACCACTGTTGTTATGTCTCAATGACATTAAAGACTGTATGGCTTTAAATTTTTTACATTTTAACGAAAACAAAACAGAAGTGATGGTGTTTGGTCCCAGTGGTCCCTGTGAAGCCCCTCCAGTTGATTTGGGCCCCTTGACTTTGTATGTGAAGCCAACTATCTTAAATTTGGGTTTTAAGATGGACAGTGATTTTAAATTGGACCGCCAAATAGGCACAGTAGTTAGGTCCAGCTTTTTCCACCTGAGGCAGCTGGCAAAGGTGAAGCCAATTCTCTCTTACGAGCACTTTCAAACAGTAATCCATGCCTTCATCACATCCCGATTGGATTACTGCAATGCACTGTATTTTGGAGTCAGCCAGTCCTCCCTCAGACGTCTCCAATTGGTGCAAAATGCTGCTGCCCGACTCTTAACGGGATCACGTAAGAGGGAACATATCACTCCCATTCTGGCCTCTCTCCACTGGTTGCCTGTGCATTTTAGAGTACATTTTAAGATTCTTTTATTTGTTTTCAAATCTTTAAATGGACTCGCCCCACCTTACCTCACTGAGCTGCTACACCCCCACGTCTCTGCTCGGTGCCTCAGGTCAGCTGATCAGCTGCTCCTGGAGGTGCCGAGGTCAAAACGTAAGCTCAGAGGAGATAGAGCTTTTTCAATTGCTGCGCCGAAACTGTGGAATAGCCTACCATTACAGATTAGGCAGGCTTCTTCACTTTCGGTTTTTAAAACTTATCTTAAAACCCATTTTTATTCCTTGGCTTTCAACTCAGCATGAGACGTTTGTTTTCTTTTATTAATTTTATTAGTGTTGTTTTTATTTAAGTTATTTATTTTTCATTATTGGTTATTTTATTTTGTTTTAGTTTGTTTTATAAACATCTTTTGTACAGCACTTTGTTTTAACTGTTGGTGTTTTTTAAAGTGCTCTATAAATAAAGTTGAGTTGAGTTGAGTTGAGATGTACAGAGGAAAAACAAAGAGTGAAGTTTAAAAAGAAGCCATTTTATGTTTTGAGATGATGTGAAGAAAAGGTACAGAGAAAGTACACACAAATATGAGAGAGAGAGAGAGAGAGAGAAAGATAAAAAGTCAGAAATGACCTGAAGGAGAGAAGACTGCTTCTTCCTTTAATGAGCTGCTCCACAAGCTGTTGCCATCAGCTGTGTGCACTCAGAGCAGAAGCCATAAACGGGGCTCCTGCAGCTTCACTTCCATGAAGCTTGCTTTGCGAGAGGAAGTCTGGGATTTAGGGTGAAGGTGAAAAAGCGGAGCTGGAGTGGGGAAGGAGAGGCCAGACTATCCCAAGGGGACGCAGACAGATCTCAAGCGTGGAGGGAAGGAAAAAAAAAAAAAAATATATATATATATATATATATATATATATATATATATATATTGGTCAAGATGAACACTGGGGATGGCAAGAGTTACGTAAATATTAGACAAGCCATGGCCAACATAATGTGTGTATATGCATCCGGATGGACACAGGAGCTCCTGTTTCAGACAGTAATGTTGACCACTGAGGCCTTCATTAAATGAGCATTTCCTGGAAAAGAGATAAAGGGGTGGGGGGAGAGAGGAAAAGTGGGGTGGAAAGCTTTGGGCCTCGAGGGACAGCTGTGAAAGGAAGCAAAACTGCACTCTACTCGGGTCAAGCTGGGTCAAACGGAGGACATGCAAGACCGAACGGAGGCTTGTTTAAATCAGGACAGGGAGGACACACATCAGGATGTCTCCTTTTTCCTTCGAATCCACTCAGGCTGTTTCAGCGTCGACAAAGTCACCACCTAGCATTCTGCTGAAGTGCTCTTTTTCAGCCCAAGCAGCTGTCGGATAAACGAATGATGCAAGAACCGGGAAGTGAGAGCTTGGCCCAAACAACCAAACAAATGACAAGCTGGGGTGGTACTTGTTGGGTGTGTGTGTGTGTGTGTGTGTGTGTGTGTGCTGGGAGGGAGGGAATCAGACTTATCTAGAGTGTTGTCTGAGACTGATTCTCTCATGTGTATACACGAAGGCTAAATTTGCAGCATATTGTGCGTGATTGGGTGGGTCTGCTCTGAACAGATTCCACCGTCACGGCCCACTTCCTGTGAGAGATGTTGGGAGGGGGCTTCACAGCCCTCTCTCATCTGTATGATGTGGGGGTGGGGGAGCGAGCGCTCAGCCTGTCAGCGTCTGATAAATGATCACACGTTGAATATCTCCATTAAATCTGCCTTGAGCAGGGGACGCAGGCTGCCTAAAGCCTCACCATTAGCATTGCAATTTACAACCAGCCACTGCAGACCGGCTGATCAGTTCCCACGAGGACTAGGGCCCCATTCACACCAGATTAGGGCAAATTGGGCAAATCATGAGTCTGATGATTGGGGAGCTGAAAACATTCGTTTGTGTTGGCTTTCAGCCCACAGACAACCGTTCGTGATTGACCGTCCCACTGTGAAACGCTGCTTCCTCTAAACACGCCACCAACACCCAAAACTGATCCCATCCAATTGTCTTTGAACATGAAAGTGCACACGCGGTGGGAGAGACTGACAAAGGGGCTTATGGGCTGAGGAGTTAATGAATAACAGAGTAAACACGTAGCCAGCTTTATCTGAAGCAGGACAATAGGAAATGACCTGTGTAAGCACAAGGCCTTTGAATTCATCAGCTATCACACAGCACTCAATGGTCTGACCCGGCTCTCGTAAGAAGCTTTTAGCTGAGGGGTGTGAAAAGGTTGTATTTCATATCGAACTACAATTAGTGGCAGAAAAAAACAGCCCTCCGGGTGTGGCAAAAGAGATAAGTCAAAAGCAACCCTGATGTTTTGGTTGACTTTGCATAAATGTGTTACCTACGAATCACTAGAGACTAGCTCATGGCATGAGGCTCTAGGGGGTTTTTTGGAGAGGAAACACATGTGCAAGTATAAGAGCAAAAATAAAGTGTATATGTTTCTTGTGCTCTTAAAAAGGGAAGAAGAGAGCTGTAGGTGAAAGCATGATAAGGCTAATTTCCTTTCCTTTCTTTAAAAAAGAAAAAAAATCCCCACCAACTGAAGTACCCTCTGCAAGGCCGCCATTTCCATTCAAATGATGTTAGGCCTGCAGTGAGTGACATTTGGAGAGATTAGCCATTAATGCAGCAGCAGCATCCCCAGCAGAGATAATGGGAGGAAGCACACATCTACAGACTGCTGCACTGCTTCATAAGAGCAAACAGCACAGAGGAGGGGGACCTATGATGCAGACCCACATGGGGACCATTCTTTACAAGGGTAGCAGAGGACCTCAGCACAAAGAATGTTTTACTCCAACCGTTTTGTTAAAGAGGTTTTAGACAAGGTTTTAGACGGCAAAGTCACTTAAAAAAATAATAAGATTACTTGGAGATTAAGCAGAATTCCCACATTTGTGAACAGCAACAAAAGTAAACATAAATAAATCAATCCCAATGATTGACCAAACTGGCAAAAGCTTTGGTTACAAATCTGTAGAGCGGATACAGTAATACTATAATCAGTAACCTTATTATTTATTTACAGTTAATTGTCATTTACATTTACTAGTCAGGTTGGGTTTTAGCATGTGCTTACACAACTGGTTTGAAATAAGTGGCAAAGAAAATGCATAATATACTCATTCTTAACCCTGCCTTCCCATCAGCAGTGATGCAATGCAACAAAGCAGCAGATAAATATTCGTTTTGAATGAGAGCCAGTTATTTCTGTCAACAGGAGGCACAGCGAACTGTGGAAGTGCAAAGTGGGTGGAGTCACTGATGCAATAAAGTTGAGTAGAGCCACATTACGATGTGGTGCTAATCAAGGAGACTTGAGCATGATGGTGCCAGCTTTAAGGCCAACTTTTAAGAATAAAAATAAATAAATAAGTAAAATGTATATAGAACCGAGTCCGAAAGTGATGAACTATGACGCTGCGCCAGACTTTGTATGAGAACTTGTTCTATTATCTGCATTTTACGAATGCGTTAACATTAGACCGACCAATCAAAGTGTGGTTATCATGGTTGAAGTCCAAACAAATGAGCAGGAGGTCTGCGGCTGAAAAGCTCGTCGTGTTCGTAGCCGCCACTCGTAACACAAAAGCTTAAATAAACAACATGCTGACTAATAAAATGTGCGGTTAAAGAAAATACAGGAGGTCCTCGGGTTACGTCAATCCCGAGTTACGATGTTTTGTGGTTACGACACATCTCCCATTTACTGTATAAAGCCGTGTTCCGACTTAAGTGGTTTTGCGTCGTAAACGTCGTAACATGAACTTCGTGTTTGGTGCGGTGCGGCGGAAGAATACACGGTTACGCGGCTCGGGACCGAGGAGGATAGGTGTTAGGATAGGATAAGTGCTTACAGTATGTTATTTACGTACAGTATGTACGTATGTTCCGACTTACACCGAAAATCGGTTTACGACACGACGTAGGAACGGATCAACGTCGTAAGTCGAGGACCCACTGTATAATCACTTTTTTCTGAGGGGTGTAACAAGCAGAAGCAGAAACTCAAACTCCCCCAGTGACCTTTTGACCTGTCCGTGTTGTTCTGTTGACTGAAGTAGTTTCAGTGTGTCGTTTAGCTGCAGTTCTTAAAGTAAAACGATAAATTCTTCATCACTCCTACTGAATCAATTTCTCCTTCTTCCTGCCTCTCCCCGTGATTTCAGAGTGTTGAGACAAAAACACATCAGAGTTGATGTGCAGGCTTCACAACGTTAAAACTCGCATCTGTTTGGTTTTGGGGCGAGGACGTTGTACTCTGTGTGAACAGGCCTTTACTCTGTCACTGTGAAACGACGCCCGTATTTTGTTTCCTAGATATTTGTTCCGGCTAGGGAAGGAAGAGCAGCTGTACGATGTGTCTTTACAGATATATCAAGACAGAAACAAACAAAAACAGAACAGCAGCTGTGTTTTTGCCATAAATAAACTGCAGCTATCACCAATAACAAACGCAGTTGTCCTTTCATAAAAGATTGTACAACAGTGGTGTCTCACACAAAGATGGAATTTATAGACAAGTCATTTCCCTTCATAACTTTCAGCCAGAACACATCTGGGCCCAGTTTCCCAAAAACATCTTTGTGTTAAGATAATCTTAACAGGGAGAGGGAGTGTTCAGTGTGATGCTCGCTCTGTGATTCTCATCGCAGAAAAATCTTCTTTGTTCTAAGATGCTTTTGGAAAACCCAGCCCTGATTTGTGGTTGAAACTGAACAGGATTTGTGTGATTTGATTTTGTAAGCTCTCTGTAGCAACTACAACCGGTAAAGTACAGCATACTGTCAGTGCTTTTGTTTTTCCCCTTTTTTCCTTTTTTGACGTCAATGAAACCATGGCAACGAAAGGTTGCCGTGAGCTTAGAAACACCCACAGGTGATGTGTGACAAGTGACTGGGCTACAAGGGAGGGAAAAAAAATAAAAAATGTCTGCTGGTGTGAACATAGGGTAATATCAGAGAAAGAATATGGCTGTCTCCTACTGTGGTGGAAACTCAACATCAGACAAATGACTACACTGGTCACCTTCAGTGCATTTTCTACAGTTGCTTCGGTCCATCCCATAAAACACCCCTTTACCAAATGAAGCTGGGCAACATGGGCGCTGTGTTGTGTTTGCGACTGCATGTGTGCAAGAGGAGTTCAGCTGTGAGGGAACTCTGCAGGCGCAGTACATGTAGTGGTTCCAGTTCGAGTTCCAGCCAGGCAACCTACCTTCTCCACACAGGGGAGCTCAGCACCTTTCCAACCCCATCCAGTGTTGACCTTCAACGGGAAGGCAGGGTCTGCAGCCCCGGTCTCTTCCCAGGAGGAGCCTGCAGCTTATGTAGCATTAGCAGCACAGACCTGGCAGCCACTATCGAACCGCATAATGAATTATTTTGACAGGGGGCCAGGATTAAGGACGGCCTGATCTGCTTCTCCTCGCTCACATCTTTGCCTGCGTGCACAGACACACAGAGGCTAGTGTTGTGGGGTCAGATTCTGCTAATGAATGAAAAGTTCACAGCAACAATGCTTTCGGTAAAGTGCAAAGTCATGCAAACAACTCCATGAACACGCACCTGTCAGAGAGGGACACAGGAACATGCCTGAAAGCAGCTCTGCAGAGTTCACTCCACAGATTCATTGATCTAAACAAATCCATCATAAAAAGAACTGGCCAAAGCCTCGATTTCAGTTGGGCATCAAAGAACGTGAAGGAAGAGGTGGAAGGGAGCATTTAAAGCAGGATTGAGGGGAAAAACTTTGCAGTACCTGAAAGCTTTCCGTCGCCTCTGGCTGAAGAAATCTCATTACGCTCTCTCCCCTGTGTCTCCCTGGCGTGAGCCAAAACAAAACGAGCGCTGCTTTTACATCAAAGTGCTGAGTAACGCCAGTGAAGCTGGGCCATTATTCTGTTCTAATAAAAACAGTTAGCTGAGCTGCACCAGCCTTTGATTTAAGGCTGGCCAGATTTCACAGCCTTCTCTGATGAGCCCTGAGGTGTCTCCTGGTTCCTAATTGTGAGTGAAAAGGCCATCAGGCAGACATAGCTTCAGGTCTTTGACAGCTGAACTGGTTTTTAAAAGGGAGTTTTATCACTAAAGGCAGATTTTATTCAATTTCACAAGCAATTCATCAGCAGTTTATAGGCAGTTTCATCTCGTTCAAAATAACAGCATGAAAACCCTGTGAGCTTTTCCACTGGTTTGTGGCCTCTCATTTTTAGTCTTTCATATTTCTGGTCCTTGCGCTCTTTCAGAGGATTTCAAACAGGGGTCATGCTCAGCCATAGCTCCACAGCCACTGTCAGCAGAGCAAAGACAGGACCTACATGTTAGCTGTTTAAAAAACATTCAGGTGAAGGTGGCTTCACCTGCTCCACAAGATACTTGAGGTAAGGATTTTATTTTAAAGAACCCTTTATAACAGAAGGGAGTCTTAAGGACATTCTAAACCTAATAATACTGGAAATAAACATGAGAATAGTTAAAATAAATATATATAAAGACTTAATTAAATACTTACGTTCTGGTTGTAATTTAATTCCTGTTGGATTTTAAATCTTGAACAAAAAAATGTATCCAATATAAGCCTTTTTTTTTTTACATCTCCTACAAAGTAAAATACAGTGGAACCTCTACTTACGAACTTGATCCGTTCCGTGACCCGGTTCGTAAGTGGAAAAGTTTGTTTCTCGAGTCAATTTTCCCTGTTTAAAATAATGGAAAAGCAATTAATGCGTTCCAGCCCCCACCCCGAAAGTCACCCTTTTTGCACTGATATATGTTTACAACACTCTCAAATTAGTAAAAAATACATGTAGCGTTACTAAAAATAAAAGAGAAATACAGTGGTAACAGTAATAAAAAAGAAATAATAAAGTTGTAAGTGGTTACACATCGCTACCTTGAAGACGTGACGACTGGCTGGAGGAGTAACACAGGCACTGGCTGTATGACGGGAGGTGGGGGGGGGGGGGGGGTGGAATAACGGAGAGTAGGCGGTGAATGTGGGGAGACGAAGCGTAGATACGGCATAACTTAGCACGAATTTCGATGTCTGCTATTTACACTAATGCTAAATTGCTAAAGCTACAATGTGCTAATCTTAAAAGCTCACTCCAGTCTGGGGGCGCTGGGAGACTCCTATTGGGGTCAGTGGCCATTTCCAGCCGCCGGCTCGGAGGAGGCTTGGGTTCGTTTCTAGAGTCGTGGTTCGTTGGTGGAGGCAAAATATATTCAAATGACCGGTTCGTATCTTGGAAAGTTCGTTAGTAGAGGTTCCACTGTATATAACTATTTCTATTATGTGCTTCAGGTGAAACAAACTCATACATGCTTCAGGCCCAATATCAATCTAAAATGCTTAAATAACGGTTTCCATTCAATTAGCATAAGTTAAACACTAAAATACCACTTGATATATGTGAGCGTTTTTTCATTCCTCTTTGACTGAATATGGACAGAGAAACTGTAGGCCTACAGTCATAATAACCACTGCATTAAACACAGGGCGTAATGGTCAAAGTTCTGAGCACCGAGAAAAAGAAGAGAAAAACTAAGAATCCAAACTAAGAAAAAGGGCAGAGTCACGAACACATACAAAAATAAAGAGAGAGAGAAAAAGAGACAGAAGCAGCAATAAAACATGAAGGCAATAAAAAAACAAAACAGGCTTTTCATGTTGAAGTCCAAGCAGGGAGCTGCAGTGGAGAGAGGAAGGCGCTCAGAGCCGTGCGCGTGGGCTTCAGCATTAATAATGCTTCTACATCTGATAGCCAAATAGACAGTGGAACAGCAAAGCGCTGGAGAACAAACCCCTTTCCTCCTCGTGTACTACCTTTACAGTCACTGCAGATTCACGGGTGAAAGAGTCCTTACTGCAGTAAAATCAAACCCACACAGGGCTGTGGATTTCAAGCACTCGCTTCATTTAAAAGCTGTGTAAGACAGAGCTGACTCTGTGTGACACTGGAAACACAACACAGAGTTTTCTGTTTCTGAGTGGTGTGTCTCTCCATCAGGAGAATGCTCAAGAGCATGGCACAAGCCAGCACAGGAGGACTGAGTGTGCCAGCTCACTGAAGCAGCCACGGATGCCCGCTGTGAGAGGTTTTCTTTTCCCCTCCAGCTGAAGCTGCTGGAGTTGAGCCGTAGGTGTAAGAAGTCTGAAACTGTTTTGATTCCCTCTCGATTTTCCCTGAAGTGTGGGATAACAAAAAAGCTGATCTTAGTAGAAAATCATTTGAACAATGAGATCTAGAAAGCCATTTGTTTCCCACAGCAAAAAGAAAAGTAAACTGATCGAAGGCCATTACTCTGCCCCAGAAAACCATGCTCATCGCTAAACTTCATTGAACCTGGGTTTCTCTACAAAAAAGGTCCTTGTCTAACTGCCAAACTAAAGACCTCTCAATGGCAGGCTACAAAATTGAGTGAGTTCTTATGAGAGGAACTGGAGAAACCACTTAAACACCTTTAATTGGCCCAGACACAAGCATGGACATTTTAATGACAATGAACTGCTTTCATAAGAAACGTGTTGTCTGTCAATGCATAACTCAGGATCAAATCATCACTTTGTGCTGCTGCCCTCCAAAATGTCAGACATCACAGTCTTTAGCTACTTACATTTTATCAGCACCAACCAGGAAAATAAATCAAACCCTGTATGCCGCGGAAAACATGAATAAAAACTAACAATTGGAAACAAATGGAAAAATAATTGCTTTGCAATAATAATGCGTAATAATTTCAACAGACATCAACGAATGTGATAATTATCTTTGTCTGCCTTTGGTTACCAAGAGTTCATTAGTGTAATTACTTGTATGTTAAAATGTTGCCAGGATGCTGAGAAACCTACTGAACTATTTAAATGTAGCACATGGTGAGGTTCAGAAGAATATGACACTCATCACAGAGCCCAAGGCAGAGAGAACAGAACTATTGAAGTAAGTGTTAAAGGCATGCACCAATCTTTTCCCCTACAATAACATGTAAACAGTCTGCTGCTATTGTGCTGCTGCTGTTTTGTGGGGACAATGAGATGATGTCAACTCCAGATAAGAAAACAACCATGTTCATAGCCATCACACTAACTTTGTTTAGTTTATCTTTTGGTAGTTAATGCTCCCCCATGGATAAAGACGGCAGATCCAGGGGGTCCATGGACACTGGTGTTGTCTGGCGCTTCACGCGATCACTCAGGTTTGTCGATGGTGGAGCGGAGGGATGCCAGTGTTTCAGGAAGCTCCTGCATCTGTGTGTCCTTCTGGTTCCTCTCCTTTTAGTTAAAGCTGTCAAAGTCAGATCTGCCGGAGTCATTAGCCACACTCTGGAAATGTTCACATTTACTGCTTTACTAACACCAAACAGTTCAAAACTAACTCCATCCCTTTACCTTTTTCCGAGTAAACGACCGCCCACCTGTCCGTCTGGACACTGATGGATGACTGTTGAGATCCTCCTCCACGCTTCAGACCAGCTGCCCACGCTCCAGCAACCACCAAGTGCCTTGAAGCTGCCCCTACACCGATAGGTCAACCGTGGGAGCCTTGGTTCCTCCCAAGGTTTTTCCTTTTCACTGTCGCCCTTGGGGTGCTCACCTGGGGATTTTTCTATCTATCTATCGTTACACTTATGTAACGCGTTTCTAGACACCCAAGGACGCTTTAAAATCCACACTGCTCAGAACGCTCAATCCACACACACACACACACTGGCGAGAAGCGACATCCAAACGCACACAGTGTACTCTTGACCAGGCACTAGGGCTTCACCCAGGACAGAGCGCCAATCCATATCTGGGCGCACACACATTCACTCACACACCAGGACAGTTATGAGAGAAGCCCATTCACCTACCCTCCATGTTTTTGCACTGTGGGAGGAAACCCATGCAGACACAGGGAGAACATGGAAACTCCACCCAGATGGAACTTGAACCCAAGATCCCAGCGCTGAGAGGCAAAAGTACTCACCACTAAGCCACCTGCTTTGTGACAACATCCATTGTAAAAAGCGCTATACAAATACATTCGATTTGATATTGGAGAGATAAAGAATGATATAATCTTAAAGCAGTGTGTGTGTGTGTGTGTGTGTGTATGCATGCGTTTGCTTGTTTTACTTGACACCACTGTTACACTGCCGTATTGTCTCCGAGGTCCCACTGCAAGGTTAATGGGTGAAAGAGGGAGAGAATCGTGTGCCTTGAACAGCAGCTCAGCCTGCCCCTGGCTATAGCAGCATCCTGACTGACAACATTCTCTCTCCCTCTCCCTCACACACACACAGAGCACAGTGGCCCTCTTCAACTTTCAGCAGGCTTTATGCCTTTGATCTTACTCTGCTCACACAGTGAAAAGAAGAAATCTCAATACTCTGGCCAAGGTAATTGAAAGTTCACAGTCAAACAGTCATGCCCCCTTCACTTGTTGATACAAGTGCACACACTTGCTCGTGCACATCACAGCTGAACACTCCGGCTGATAGAGAGATGAGGATCTAGCAATATGTTTATAAGCTGCTGTGACCTGAAACTTCTCTATCTTTGTAAATATGTGCATGCTTTTATTTGTGTTATGACACACAGGAAAAAAGCTTGCAGAGGCCACAACATGCAGACCACGAAAATTGTAATAGTGCACGTCTGTGTAGATGTGAGCCAAGCAAAAAATAAATTAATTAATAATTTGAGGAATCTGTTGGCAGATGGGGCGGCACGGTGGCACAGAAGGTAGTGTCGCAGTCACACAGCTCCAGGGGCCTGGAGGTTGTGGGTTCGATTCCCGCTCCAGGTGACTGTCTGTGAGGAGTGCGGTGTGTTCTCTCTGTGTCTGCGTGGGTTTCCTTCTGGTTGCTGTCTGTGAGGAGTGTGGTGTGTTCTCTCTGTGTCTGCGTGGGTTTCCTTCCGGTTGCTGTCTGTGAGGAGTGTGGTGTGTTCTCCCTGTGTCCGCGTGGGTTTCCTCCGGGTGACTGTCAGTGAGGAGTGTGGTGTGTTCCCTCTGTGTCTACGTGGGATTCCTTCGGGTTGCTGTCTGTGAGGAGTGTGGTGTGTTCTCTCTGTGTCTGCGTGGGTTTCCTTCGGGTTGCTGTCTGTGAGAAGTGTGGTGTGTTCTCCCTGTGTCCGCGTGGGTTTCCTCCGGGTGACTGTCAGTGAGGAGTGTGGTGTGTTCTCTCTGTGTCTGCGTGGGTTTCCTTCGGGTTGCTGTCTGTGAGGAGTGTGGTGTGTTCTCCCTGTGTCCGCGTGGGTTTCCTCCAGGTGACTGTGTGTGAGGAGTGTGGTGTGTTCTCTCTGTGTCTGCGTGGGTTTCCTCCGGATGCTCCGGTTTCCTCCCACAGTCCAAAAACACAAGTTGGTAGGTGAATTGGTGACTCAGAAGTGTCTGTAGGTGTGAGTGAGTGTGTGTTGCCCTGTGAAGGACTGGCGCCCCCTCCAGGGTGTGTTCCTGCTATGCGCCCAATGATTCCAGGTAGGCTCTGGACCCACCACGACCCTGAACTGGACAAGGATTACAGATAATGAATAAATGAATGTTGGCAGACGGGGTGCAGTGATACTAACATTTACATATGCCAATAATTCCTTCTCTGTATTCTGACAGTCTACTTTGGACACTGCCCCCTATTGTACAGACTCACATTAGGACTAATTAAAGCCAAACGTCCCTGTGCAACATCTGCGGATGAAGTCTGAAGAAAACAGAGGTGTGTAGATCAGTCTGTACTCAATCTTGCCAGCTGCTCTTTACTTAAAGCATCAGCATTGATGGGGGGTGAATGCTGTACACACAGGTAAAATGAAAGGAAATTGGAAAGACGAGAGAGGGCTGTAACTGGGATTGATTAGGACTAGCATGTGACCACTGCTAAATTATTGATCACTTTATTGATCCCAAGCGTGTGCGTTAGCAGAGGAACGGGGATCTAAATGTCACGGTCTATCACTCTCTCTCTCCATGGATTAGAATCTCTTCTCATGAGGTTTCTTTCAGATGAGACTTATTTCAGCTCGGCGTTTCGTGGAGGTGGGTAATGCCTATGGCAGAAGCTAGCAAAGACATCTAGTGGCAGGAAATTTACATTTTGAAACAGAAAGGAATGGAATGTGACTGGGCGCGGCAGCTTTCTTTTCACCCAATTACTTTCTCAGAAGGAAGTGACAGCTGAAAAAACCCTGAATCAAATCCGAAAATAAGCGATTTTAAGGCAGCGTCGCAGGTGAAAAGCAATTTTCTTATGAAGCATTAGAAGTTATTTGAGGGCAAGCAGTTTCCTGCTGTGGAGAATTTGTAGCAAGCTCAACATGAGTGAGTGTAAATCCGAGAATGAATTCACCTTTTCAGATATAAACCAAATTCCTCTGATTCACTCATTTAAACCATTTAGCAAACGTTTTGCACCCCGTCTGAATGCACACCTCATGCATTGAACATGCCCTTTCTAAAGTGTTGCGCTAGAAGTGTTAAACTAAGACTTAGCTGTATGTCTCTGTTTAATTAAACAACATGCATCTCCGTCATTCAATGGAAGTCAAGGTAAAAAAAAAAAAAAAAAGATTTGATTTCAAGTCATTTTCTAATGAAGTTCTTTTGTTCCATTCATCATTACATTTTCACACAACGTGAAAGGCAGCTGCTGTGTTGAAATGATGTAGTAAACTCACCCACCCCCTCAAAGCACAACAGCTACGCTTGTCTCAGTGAGACCAGGGAGGGGAAAGAAAAAAAATAAAAATAAAAGAAAAACACCTCTCTCTGCCCAGTTACCTCGAGGGTGCAACAGGAAGTGAGATAAAGGAGCATCGCATTGCACAGGTCCTCCCCCAGGCCAGAGCGCCTCTCCTGAGTGCCGATGGCCACTGCAGCCGAACAGCAGGGTGGCACTTATTACTGCTTAGCAGGAGACACCCAGCAGGTGAGAAACGAACAGAAGCAGAGGACGAGCGGGCTACAGTTTAGCACTCTCAGTAGGAGAGCCCAGCAACACCTGGCAGGGCATCTTTCTCATGCACAAACACAGGACGAGAGCGAACAGAGGGTGAGGGCGAGGGCGAGGGTGGGGGTGCCGCGGTGGAGAGCTGGTGCTGTATAATTTATTACCTGGATGGAACTGCATCGAAGCAATGTTGAACACGAAGTTTAAAACCAAATATCTGCATGATAGCCCTTGGTCGTGAAACTGCATGGGTTAAGGGAACAAGAGATTAAAAATAAAGTAAACGAGTAAGAGAGAAGTGATGGGGGATTTACCATTTCAACCACACGCTGACTCTCCTGCAAAGAGAGAAATGTCAAGATTAATGGACTCTTTCAATATTGAGAGGCAGCTAAATGGAGAACGAGCCTCTGATTCCACACAGCATCCTCCTAATAGTGATCTGTGTTATACAAGCTACAGACTAATAGGAGAACATGTAAAACGTTCATTTAAATTTACAACTCTTTGATACAAGATAGGAAACAGAGGCTGAAACAAAGAACATCTCAGCCTTCCCCAGCTGCGCTGCTGATTATCCAACGAGAGAAAAACGTGAATTTTAATGCGCACTATAAACCAAAAGTCCCTTCAACGACGCTACTCCACAAGGACAACTTCTCACACACTTCTCTCACGATGCAGCGGATAACTTAATAAAAGATGGCGAAGGAAAACAGGAGTTATCCAGGTCAGCTGAAAGCAAGCTGACCCTGAATCACACTTCTGGCCTTTGTGGAGACTTTAATTCATTCCCTCTCGATGTGCTGGAATTCCAAAGCGCTTAGCATAATCCTGCGCTGAGCTCATCACCATGCCGTACTAATACAAACCCCGACACTCTGCCTGGATCTCCACTGTGAGGTCTAGAAGGGCTGCAGAAACGCATCGCATACTTTCACAGCTTGAGCTCTGGAAACAAGACAAAGGTCAAATAAAAAAATACAAAACACCCTTAGCCCACTCTAGATTTGTATTCTGCTCTTGTAGACGTGGAAGAGCTGGAGAAAAGAGAAGGACAGCTCACACATTTTCCCACTTTCTCTTTATTTGTGCCCACAGACTTGCAAACCGTGGACCTGTCCATCAGGGTACGTCTTTTAGGTTCGTCTCAAGCTAAAGACCAAAGGTGTGGAGAAATACAGAGAGGGGCTTCAACAGAAAGAAGAAAAATGACAAAACAGAATGAGAGGGAACGACTGGATCCTGTATTTAAACTGAAGGAACAAGCCTTTCCTGGATGCGAGTCTCTCCACTTCGGCCGGTTTTTACCGCACTAACAGCACTGTAAGAAACCAAACAGCAGCAGCAACACTGCCTTAAGCCCTCTCTCCCACGACCTCTTCCGCTCGGCTGAGGCGAAGTGCGGCTGTGTAACAATGCGGAGGCAGCCCTCCATGAGAAAGCCAGCCGAGACCATTGTGCAGTTCTGCTGCTGTGTAACGTTCTCCCAGAGAACACAAAAGAACAGCAATTATTTCCACAACAGACATTTTATAGTACTAGGCGCTTTTTGGACTATGAATGAAATGCGTTTTGCAGTTCATCACTTTTTTCTCCGTCTCACACAGAATTAAACACAGCCGCCTGTCATGGCCCGCTGTCAGAGTAAAGAACAGAATCAACAGAAAACAAAGAGCTGATTCTGGAGAAAACAAGCGTCGGCTGCTACGTGAAAAGCCGCTGCCATCCCGCTCAGGACTTGGAAAATTGCTCTGTAGTAAAGGGTGTGACTTCATAAGGAATATGTACAGCATCAGCTTTCATCGTTGATCGTTGCTGTTTACATGAACCCCAGCGGCGGCTCTGGGGCCAGTGGACAAATTGCAAAGCATCATGGGTTAAAAATAAATAAATAAATAAATGTCTCAGTGCCACATCACAGTTTCTGACAGCCTGCCGGCACCAACAGAATCTACGTCCTAGAGCGGTTTAGCCGCAGTTGCTTAAAAACCTGCTGAAGTTATGCACAGGTTTGCTGGCTAAAAACAGCATCACCCAATCCAACTCCGATTCACTCTCCACCTCCGTCATGGCTGGTATCCCAGACAACCATCAACGCTCTGCAACCACCTGTTTCCATAGAACCCCACTAACGAGAAGCAGATTAATGAGGCATTTTGAAGAGTAGGAGGGGGGTAGAAGGGGAAAAGGCAGTCCAATATGAGGGGGGTACTTGGCATCAATTATTCATAACAGGAGAATTATCATCAGGAGTGAGACGTTTTGAATGAATAATTGATCGTGTGTTGGCAGCTTTATGTTAAAAGATGCAGGGATGCCTCTGACGGACAGGAGCCAGTGGGGGAACAGGGTGTGACGGGGATATAAAAGCAGACACATTCTCCTCTTGGGAGGGCCAGCACACTTCCTTTATGGGACCCTGTGGGTAATGATTTGAGAAGACTAGAATGCAATTCCATATAGATAACAATCGTGCATAATTCTTAGTACTTCAAGCCTGCCCTCTGAATGCCACAGACAAACGTAATCCCCAAAAGTACCGCCTGAACATGAGCGCACAAAAGGTTTCTATCTTTTGACTTACATTCAGCCTCATCTTGAGGTGGTGTTTTTTTGTTTTTGTTTTTTTAATAAATTGCAGGACTTTCCCTTTCTTTTCCTTAAGGTCTGTCTTTGTGCCATGAAGAGGTGGCCTGAATTGTAGAGGATGGGTATAACATACATTCATACTACACATACAGGAGGTCCTCGGGTTACGTCAATCCCGAGTTACGATGTTTCGTGGTTACGACACATCTCACATTTGCTGTATAAAGCCTTGTTTGGACTTAAGTGGTTTTGCGTCAAACGTCGTAACGTGAACTTCGTGTTTGGTGCGGCGTGGCGGAAGAATACACGGTTACGCGGCTCGGGACCGAGGAGGATCGGTGTTAGGATAGGATAAGTGCTTACAGTATGTTATTTACGTACAGTATGTACGTATGTTCCGACTTACACCAAAAATTGGTTTACGACGCAATGTAGGAACGGATCAACGTCATAAGTCGAGGACCCCCTGTACATATATGAGATTGCAAAAACTATGCATTCAAATCCAACTGTTTTTACATATTCTAAGTTTTGAAACTTAACAAATACAATCTCAACATTACCATTTCTCACGTCAAACAAGCGAAAAAACTATTCTCTGTTTACTATGGCAGCTCTTGACAGCACAGTCCAAGCCCTACTCTTTCCAACAAAAATAATGCCAACAAGTGTTTGTTTTGCAGCAAATGTCCATTTAGTTGATAAGCAGCATGAAGCCTTTGCTGGCCTAAGCTTCACTGACCAACAAGTTATTAACACAGCAGGTTGACCTCACAAGAGCTAATGCCTCTGCCAACGTTCAAACATGGCTGCACTTTCCATGCTCAGCAGCCTCTTCTTCCTTCTGCAGCTTTAAAACAGCAATTGAACCTTGCGCAGTAACCTTTAAAAAGACTCTGCTCATTAGGAACACCATTGTTTCTTAGCAACTTTCTGAAGCGGGGTGCTGCGGCATTCTGAGTGAAGCACTGCGGCTTGGCAACTGGCTATTTTCAGCCTCAGAGTCTGAAGAGAAGCCAGGAACTGTTCTTACTGTAAGCCTGAACAGCAGAGGTGTGAGAGGAGTGAAGGAGCAGTGCGTCCAAATAGTGATCATGCAGTCGGAAAACAATAGCCAGGCAGCTGCGAGCTGTCTGAGAACAGAAGCGTGGGAGAGAAGAGAAGGCAAAGGGAAGTAAAAGAGACTGGAAAAAGGACAACCTGAGGGTGAAAAAGCACACTGAATTTTCACAGAGCCTTAATATGCTTGAGTTGTTGTGTTTCCTCAGACTTGCACCACAGCTGTGTCAATCAGGAGACCGTTTTCCTGACCCTACCTTTGTATGTCTGCCACCTCCCAGTAATTTGAGGCATGCCCACTTGAACCCACTGGGACAAGACCCCTTTTTACATAGAGACAAGACCTAATAATGATAACACGGCACAAAGACTCGTGGGTCAATCAGATGTACTATAACAGCAATGTCACCCCCAGTCAGCTCTTAAAAGCTCATGGCAGGTCAACACAACAAGACCCAATGTACACAAACACATTAAAAAGATTAACTGGTCAAGCTTCACTTAGGAATTATTAGAGGAAAATTGTGTGTTCATTTCAAACCTAACCCATTTATATTTTTAACAAAGAAGCACTATCATTTTTCATTAATAAGCACTCGATTAAATGCCAAGACTTGACAGAGATTGTTTATTTATTAACAACAATTAAGGCTTTCAGTTTGAGCTCAATGAAAGTGTCCAAATATGTGTCCAATCCTCAGCCAGCCCCGATCCAGCACTGCAAATCATTCCAGCACAACCAGACTGCTAACAGATGTAGCTTCATTGCCATGATCATCGCAACGCTGTAAAATAAAGTGATTGCCATGTTCATTTAAATGATTGCGACGCTCATTCCGGGTCTAATTAAGAGCTAGGAGAAAAAATGAGCCAGCTTCGATTTGACAGCACATTTCACTGAAAGGGTCCCCGGGAGAACACAGTGTTCATCTGCAATGATATCATGATGAATAAGGAATGATGAGGTGAATTCTGGTCCATCTGTGAGCATTATGGGTTGGGTCCCATGGGGCTGCTGGGACAGCAACGAGGTGTTATATGGAAAAGGAGGCTGACAGGAACTCAGGGCTTGGCTCAACACAATTGTGAAGAGAAGCAGAGGAGGTGGTAAGCATCTGTTTCTGGAAGGAAAAAGGGAACGGGGCAATAACCTGCATTTCTAAGAGGGGGAGGTGCCTTTCTTTTTACCCAGGAGAGAGGGCATAATTAAAACAGAAGTGCTTGGCTCGACAGCTTGTGCAGGGAGGTTATGTTCTTTACATTATCGGATATATTTGTCTTAAACTCTCTGGACACAGTGCCTAACCCGCTCCAGACAGAGAGAGGGTGACTCGGTGAGTCATTATTTTAGCTGAAAGAGGGTCAGAGTCTGGAGCACAAAGAAACCTATGACCTTTCCATGTGTTTTGGCCTTTCATTCACACAAACAGTATTATAGGTCACTTATAAAGGACCTAGGGCAGCACGGTGGTGCAGCAGGTAGTGTCGCAGTCACACAGCTCCAGGGGCCTGGAGGTTGTGGGTTTGATTCCCACTCCGGGTGACTGTCTGTGAGGAGTTGGTGTGTTCTCCCTGTGTCTGCGTGGGTTTCCTCCGGTTGCTCCACTTTCCTCCCACAGTCCAAAAACACACGTTGCAGGTGGATTGGCGACTTAAGTGTTCGTAGGTGTGGCGCCCCCTCCAGGGTGTATTCCCGCCTTGCGCCCAATGATTCCAGGTAGGCTCTGGACCCACCGCGACCCTGAACTGGATAAGTGTTACAGATAATGAATGAATGAATGAATGAATGAATATAAAGGACCTTTTGGGAAACTCTGTCAATGTTGAAAATATTCAGAAACTAAGTTTTCAGTGTTGTCCTGTAGAGAGCGGGAAAACTGCTTTGGGCTTGTTACGTCGTGTGTACACTCTCATTTCCTTCTGTACATGAGGTGATTTTGTGCAATGGCAGACGGTGATAAAACAATGCTGGTCTTAACAATGCTAACCAGACTTTTTACATGTTTACAAATAAATATATAGTTTCTTACACTGTACCAAGCAGAAATGTCTGAGAGGTCTAGGCTATATCCAGTACTGCCACAACACAAATCTCGCCAACAACCGGTTTTGGTGGGACCTCGAGTGGTGGGGACAACTCTGAAAACTAAGTAGTTGGGAGACCTCCACCTGGATGCTGATGTTTACAAATGAATGAAGACGGTGCTTGTGTGGAGAGGATTTAAAAAGTAATAATAGTAAAACACCCTTTTAAACAACACCTGTGTAAGTATGAACCAGGCCTGAGTGTGAGGCAGCTTTCTTCTGAAAAAATATGATTAAAGAGTATATTCTAAAATATTATTGAGACTTAATATGTGTAAAAAGTGGTAATGGGATCCTCTTCAGAGCATCGACGTGGTATCTCCACTCGACTAATGATTTCCTTAGAGGATATCATATGGAATATGAGTGACCAGTGAGGCACATTGCCATTCAGGTCCAAATTTCTGCATCATATTGATGAATTAAAAGTGTTGTCTATGATTTAGTTATGAATATAGACTAGCCCCATTTATCTCCAACAACAGGGAGTCAAATGATTTGAATGTAAGGCACATTAGGGGCGAGCTGCCCACTTCAATATATTATAATGTGCTGCTTGCCCTTAATGGAAACTCAATGCCAAGACAAGCCCGTCACCTTCGAGTCGACGTAAACGCAATTTTCGCATTGACATGTGGAGGGTGCAGGAGATTGATTCAGCGTGGTGGAGGATTTTAATATTGTTTTCTGTGCGCTCATTGACTCTCACACACCGTCCCCTGCATTATCTGTTAAAGTCTACCGTCTGCCAAAAGGATTAATATTTTTTCCCCTGCCCCTCCCTCCTTCAATTCCCACTGCTTCCCCTTTCCATCTTTCCTGGCTCTTACCCCCCACCCCCACCCTCACTCTCTCTCTAACTAAGCGGATTCATTAGGCTAAACATCCACACAAGTTTAGAAAGATTTATTTAATGAAAGTAATTTTCCCCAGCTATGTCTCAATGATCATATTCTCTCACACACAAATGTGTTTAAATACATCTCATCCAAACGCAGATGCCACATTTCTGATAGGGGATGTGCTGATTTATTTATTTAAATATTTATTTCCTTTATCATTCTGCATCCCAAATCCCAGCTTCAGCTTATTCAACATAAGCTTTCATAATCAATCCAATCTAAGAACGTAAATCCATAGATTGAAATGAAGTGTTGCATATCCAGCCAAATCATACAGTTTATTCTTATCCTATTACAAGGGGAAGGCAAATTAACAACGAACTTGGATAAAGACACTCTTCAGTGATGTTAATGCTGACACAGATATTCACCGACACATACTGCTGACCCTGAAGTGTTGGACACCGAGGGTGAAATCTGACCAAAGGAATGAGTCTCACAAGTAGAACCTGTAGGGTATTGGCACCGAGTGGCTGACGGTGTGTGTACAGACATGTATAAGCTGTAAGACTACATTAAAGCTTTCCAATCAGTGCACACGTTCACAGATTAACCTCTGTTTATGATAAGGACACAGCAGAGCTCCTGGCTCAGGAATGAGGATGTGAGGTTTATTAAAAAAAAATAAAAATAAAAATAAAAAAAATAAAAAAAAACACAGTTCATTGGCCTTTCAAGAATGTCACATCACTCACCTTCCCGAAGTCCCTGACGTCAAACAGGTCGAAGGGATCGAAAAGCTCACTGTTCCTCAGTCCAAATTTGTCATGGCACACCTTGAGGAACGTGCGGATGTTCTTTAGACACAGGAACTGCAGAAGAGAAAGAGAAACAGAGACAAAGGGCATAAGGGCTTTGTGGCACTACGGCTCTTTTCTTTGGGTTTTCATTCCATTGCATTTGCTAGTTATAAGCATTGTGAGCTCTCCACTCTCTCTTGTAGAGAGTGGAGCAGATTTAATTTCCTGAAGGCGACTGACAGTCTTCTCATTTCCTCCTTCCTGTATGGGTGATTAAGCACTGCCAGATCTCACCCAGTGATCCTGCTGGCTATCACCTGAACTGCTGAAGCAGAGCATCTATGATAAGTCAGCATCAGCTCAGACCCACAATGTGCATTCAGCATCACTCCAGCTCAGCTCCTGCTCTGTCTACCAAAATACCAGCCTGCAGGAACACATCCAGCTGAAGCATACAGATCAGGGATGCACACTGATACCAGAGCCAAGAAGTACCAGCAGACTAGTGATATTAAAACAAATAACCACTGACCCGTTGTCTGTATTTGACCAATAAAAATGAGGAAAGTAATATATGTTCATAGTTACCATTCAGACCAAACATCAGATAAGCAAGAGTTTGTGCTTTATGTCCAAGCTTTGATTTGACTGCACAAGCCTAGGTTTCAGTAGGTGCAGCACTTGTACAATTAACATCTACAGGGGTTGGACAATGAAAGTGAAACACCTGGTTTTAGACCACAGTAATTTATTAGTGTGGTGTAGGGCCTCCTTTTGCGGCCGATACAGCGTCAGTTCGTCCTGGGAATGACATATACAAGTCCTGCACAGTGGTCAGAGGGATTTGAAGCCATTCTTCTTGCAGGATAGTGGCCAGGTCTCTACGTGATGCTGGTGGAGGAAAACGTTTCCTGACTCGCTCCTCCAAAACACCCCAAAGTGTCTCAATAATATTTAGATCTGGTGACTGTGCAGGCCATGGGAGATGTTCAACTTCACTTTCATGTTCATCAAACCAATCTTTCACCAGTCTCGCTGTGTGTATTGGTGCATTGTCGTCCTGATACACGGCACCGCCTTCATGACACAGTGTTTGAACCATTGGATACACATGGTCTTACTGGTGCAATGTGCAATTAATGAAGATTGTCCACCAGGCTGCTCCAATTTAGCCAGGAAACCTCCCACACTACAATGACAGGTGTTTCACTTTCATTGTCCAACCCCTGTATGTTTACCACTGTTTGTCTTTTACAAATACCAACTAAGGACTGAGTCCAGAACAGAGGGGCTTTAGTGCAGCACTGCAACAGTCATGGTTACATTATTCAGAGCTAATCACAGAAGCCATTCTATACCCAAGACTGGCAGGCAGCTCGCTCACTCACTCAGCGTGAACTTTAACACGGCGTGACAAGGAGTGGTGATGCATTGTTTCTCATGGTACACCCCAGTACCAGAGCCTGAGCTGTACCTATTATGTCAGTTAAAATCATATTATGAACCGAATAATAAGGCATGTGTGCAAAATGAATCCTGTGAAATGAAAACAGTACCATCACTTACTATTTAGTCAAAACAATTTCTCTATGAGACAGGAGAAAGATCTGCGCTGTCACGGCTGACTGGCTTCACTCTACAAAACATTCATATATGGTATGTAGATGGATAGATACGACAGACCCATCTACACACTCAGTAAACAGCTACTGACTATCACAATTAAAAAAGGCACTGTATACGAATTCATTCTAATAATTCAGAAGGTATTTCATAACGGTTTGTTATCTCTCTGCTCTGTGTGTGCACTGGAAAAAGGTCTGGTGTTCATACTCAGCCCTGGCTGTGTAAATGGGAAACAAACAAAATGGCTCAGACTGAGAAACACAATGCAGATCAGATAAACGGGTGGAAGGGAGTGGTGCGTTGATTTTGCCGCCAAGATTAAATATCATATACAGCATCTTAAACTTGCTTACAGTCTTGTGCAAAAAACACTTGCAAAACCTATTTACAGTCCCCAATGAGAAACCTCTTGAATCTTATATGGAATTTGATGGGAGCTGCATTCGATGAACCATCTTTGACCTCTGTCTGTCTGTTTCTGGACATTGTCCCATGCTGCATCCAGATCCAATATTGTGGTTCACATGTGATCATAATGTGTGGATCACCTGGCCGTCCTTTCACTGTTGCCCACTCTTTCTGATGTCTGCTCTGCATCTGTGGACCTTGAAAACACACTTAAGACTGTTCCCTGTGCATTTATCCACACTGCAGATTGACCCTTTTCAACCAAAATAAGGTTCAGGTCTTGGTCGAACTCTCACATCAGGCACAGGTGACGAACCTATTTTCACACACATGATATATGCTCTGATATATGTTTTGTGTTGACAACCATAGAATATAATTGGGGTTTTTTGTTGTTCAAAGCTTTATGTTGTTGTAACAACGACATGACGTTCCACGCTAGAAAAAATTCAAGCTTTGCCATTTTCCAAATTAATTCACTCTCAAGAAAGGGCACCCTTGATTGTAAGACTACACTGCAAACTGATGAGGGAGTGGTTTCCAGATGATGATGTTGTCCCACATCATCTGGATTGCCCTGAATGCACATTTTATGTGCCAAGTACGTTGTTAATTGCAATTAGAAACAAAAGGCTACTGTTGGGAAACTTGAAACTGAAAAAGGTCCAACCTTGTCATTCTGTGATTTACAAAGATTACAAGAAAAAGGCACCAAATCTTGGAAACAGCCAATGCACTGCTGGGCATTTATGTCAGCAGACAGGTACCGCAGCACCTATGACCTATAATGACTTAGAGGTTTCGCAACTGTTCTTTATCATAGCAGGACTTTAGAGGAATCCTGGGCTTTCAGCGAGGAAGTGAGTGTTTGTAGCTCTCTTTATCTAAGCAACTATAAAGACAGCATGGGGAGATGTGTCTGCACACATGCCGCAGTCTCTGCAAAATGAGTTTCCCTCCTCGCTTTTCCAACAGAAACCAAATAGTCCAAACCATCCAGAAGAAAGCAGAATGGAAACAAGGCAGATAGGTAGAGGGGAGGACATGGTTGAACAGCAGAGGAAAGAAAACAGGTAACAAAGAGCTGTCATCCCCTGACAGTCTATCCTGCGGCAGAGCCATGCTCACAGAAAGAATAATGCATTACCTTCTTCCTCTGGAGGTACGCCCTTCTCATAGGCACTGCTTCCCTACCGCTTTTAATGGGGAGTTTACAAATAAACCCGAAACGCATTCCCTAATAAACCAAAAACCTACAACAGTAAAAAGATGTGAGAGAAGGGAGGGAGGAGGGATCAAAAATAGGGAATAAAAATAAATAAATAAATAAATAGAAGAGTAACAGAGCAGGTAGGAGAGAGTACAGAATCCTTAGGGAAGGTTGTTGTGTCTGAGCTCAATAAAAAGTAGGAGAAAATCAGGTGAGATGAAGACAAGCAGTCAATACGACTGGACTGAGCTCTAACCCAGTCAGTGCTCAACTGCTCACAGAAGTGTCAAAAGAGTCCAAACGTCAGTCAAACAGTCCGACACTCAAACGGGACTTCTAACAGACAGACAGACAGACAGACAATGAGTCAGCGGGTGAAGCAGATCATTTGTCAGAGCAAGGAAAGGCATCAGAGGTTACGCTGCCATATCTCAGCACTGCATCGCTACACATCTCCCGTGAGGCAGGAAGAAAAGGCGGTGAAGACGAGTGCACCCAGTCAACCCCCTTCACAGAAACAAACCACAAAGAAGCCGGCGTGGTTTTCGGCAAAAGCAGACAGACTTGTGATACAACATTTCATGTAGAATATGTAAAAGCATAATCACAACATGGAAATATTTTGAGAAAAACTACTAAAGAGTTTAAAAAGTCAGCTTAAAGGTCTCTTTAGTAGTGTCATACGGTGTGTGTCTTAGACGGGGCACCACCTGCTGTGAGACACAGCAGTGGCGTTTTGTTAGGGGGCAATCTCCCTCTGATCCTCCTCTTCAATACAGAAACTTTTCCCTAGAGGACAATTGCACTCTGGATGGACCGGAGCCCCCAACACACACACACACACAAACAAAAACACACATGAGTGTACCATGTTCACATGTTCCTGCTAATTCCAAGGGCCTCCAAATGTCTCTGGGCTGATTAGCCCAAATCTCCTCAAAGATTTCCGGGTCGCACAGATGTTAAACCTTCTCTGGAGAAAGGCTCCACTTCGACTAATTGGGGAGGCAGACAGAAGATGAATAATGCATGCTGCTATGCAATATGCTAATTTGATAGCATTATCCCAAAGCAGAGCATATCACAGCTAGCCTTCCGTGTTGTTATTGAATCAAATGCAAAGTGCCCTATAGGAAAGCCATCTGTCTGTCTTAAAAAGCAAACCCTTTCACCTTAAAGTCCTATAATGATCAAAAGACAAGTACAGAGTCATGTTAATGCCTGAAAAACAGCATAAGGGGCCCATTTGGACATTAGGGCTGTCCCGAATACCGTTTGTAGGTCTTCTGAGCTTTGGCCAGGATATTCGGGGAGTAGGGTTGTGTATATTGTTGTCATTAACAAAATCTGCTCCCGACATCTGCTTTAACACCCCTCTCTCCAGGCTTTGCTTGCTACCTATGATCACTAACCTGCTAACTAGCTTGCTAACTAAGGACACAGATGTTATAAAATTTAACCAGTTTGAGCGGAGGTGCTCTAATTTGGTGTACTCTCCCTGTGTCTGCGTGGGTTTCCTCCGGGTGACTGTCTGAGGAGTGTGGTGTGTTCTCCCTGTGTCCGCGTGGGTTTCCTCCGGGTGACTGTCTGTGAGGAGTGTGGTGTGTTCTCCCTGTGTTCGTGTGGGTTTCCTCCGGGTGACTGTCTGTGAGGAGTGTGGTGTGTTCTCTCTGTGTCTGCGTGGGTTTCCTCCGGGTGACTGTCTGTGAGGAGTGTGGTGTGTTCTCCCTGTGTCCGTGTGGGTTTCCTCCCAGTGCCTGACTGTGAGGAGTGTGGTGTGTTCTCCCTGTGTCTGCGTGGGTTTCCTCCGGGTGACTGTCTATGAGGAGTGTGGTGTGTTCTCCCTGTGTCCGCGTGGGTTTCCTCTGGGTACTCCAGTTTTCTCCAACAGTCCAAAAACTCCAGGGTGTGTTCCTGCCTTGCGCCCAGTGATTCCGGGTGGGCTCTGGACCCACCGCGACCCTGAATAGGATAAGCGGTTTCAGACAATGAATGAATGAATGATTATTCTATTTTGTGTGACAGACAGACAGAGTCAGAGAGAAAGAGAGAGATTCTGACATGGTAGAAATGTTTTCACAGTACTCTGCCAATTGAGCCAAAATCCCTACTTTCGAACAAAGGCTGGGCTCTGAAGTATAATGGAAAGAAGCATTAGCTATAATGTCCAGGGATTTTGACACTGATGGCCCAGCCAGAGCTGAACTGTTCAAACAAAGCAAACTCACTGTGGCTTTGTATCAACAAGTGGACCTTACAGCCCTTGAGTAGCAAACTGATCCAACCCTTTGCTTTGGTACACATCCAGGCGAGCGAGTTCAGCATAAGTGAAAGCCTACAGGATTCACATCCATTCTAAATAGAGGCAGAAGAAAAGGGAGCAGAAATCTCTCTTTACCGACTGTGACCCAACTTTCAGTTTTTGCTGACCCTCAAACCTGACCATGCTCTACATCCAGAAGTCATAAATCACTGCATTTCCTATGAGGCCCTCAAGACTGGGAAAAGTGTGAGTTAACACATTTTTGCTTTGCTCCATTTCCGTTTTCTGTTCTGGCATGCAGAGGCTTGCCCTGTAGTTGCCTGGCTCCTGTCCTGGATAGCGGTGGTATTGAATTCGGCGGCAGTATGATTCACTGTCCTCCTATTCACACGATGCTGTCATCAGGTCATTGACTGGGCTCTGTGTCCCACTGACCTCCGCAGCACGGTTTTACAGTTACCTTGTGTTAGTCACTGTCCACTCAGTGTCTACAGATGGGATTTCTGACCTTTCCATTCACTATCCAGCTGAACATCATATCCTGGGTATCCTGGGTAATATAACAAATATATAACGTACTACGAGGCAAACAATTCTCAGAGGTATACAAACAATTTGGTAAAAACTAAATAAACCAGAAGCATTCATCATCGTTGTTTTCAGGCTCTAAATAATTTAAATCTTAGTCTTCAGGATTCATGCAGTGTTTCAGTGATTTAGAAAAGCAGATCATATCCAAGATGTACTTAGAGGAGCGCTTCACAACCGTCTCTCATGATATTATAATTACTGTAATATTGAGTCATCGCTCTTAGTACACCTGGGATTGAGGCTGTCATGATGATCCTCTGTGAAACAGCCCAAGGATGCTCTAGGAGATGATGAGATCGCTTAGGCCAAGATGACCCCAGAATCACTCCTTGCCGTTATAACGCGCTCCATTATGCACGCTTGGCGACAGATCACGGGGAGGTAAAGGTGGGGAGGTTGAATAATCGGCAGCTAAAAGCAGCAGGCAAACAAATCAGCCCTCTCCCTGATGAATGTGGAGAGAGGGCCTGCAGAGAACGAGAGACTACAGCGGATCAATGGGCAGGTTATTTATGACAGCAGGCCGGGGGAGCTGAGAACAGCATCCATCTTTCCTCCGGGTGTCCCTTCACAGTCACGACTAAGAGAAGTGCCTGACTTCCTGCATCAGATTCCCACCGCCAGCCTCCCCCCCCTCTTTCTCCAGCAAGGCATGCAGAGACTTGCCATAGGCTCACAGGGCAAATTCTAGCCAGTAATCTTCACCGGCTAGTGTTTACTGGATAAATAAATTCAATGTGGTTTGAAAAACAACGCAGAGGATTACAGCGGTACCATTAACCGTATTTATTTGATCCTACCATGCAAATCACTACATGCTCCACAGCGCTTAACTGCCCATAAATATTTGCTCAGTGCGTCAGCCTCGCTGCATTCATCTACGCCTGTTATGTGTAACAGCCAAACAAGATGTTACTGTACCCTGTGTGTACAAGACAGAACAGCACAAGCCCTACAACTAAAAAAACAGCAAAACATTTCAAAACCATCAGCGTAACATCTAAAAAAGGAAGACAGCAACACGGTTGGTGTGAAACAAAATTAGTTTACAACATGTACGCATTCTCTCTACATTTTATACTACTGGGTGTAAGAAGGGTTTATTTAACTTAAAGTAAAAAATAAAGTGGGGGGGGGGGTGGAACACAACGACACAAGCCTCTACAAATCACTGGAAAACGTGATATAGAAAACTGGACACAAATCCTACATAAATACTAAAATAAAACTATTATATTTGGCTACTGAGGCTTCTGTGCAACACTACTCCAGGGTCATGGGGTTGTGGGTTCAATCCTTGTCTCTGGTCAGTGCCTGTGTCTGCTTGGCTTTCTTCCAGGTGGTCCTGTTTTCTCCCACAGTCCAAAAACAGAAGGATGATAGGTGGATTATATACACACAAGAAAAAAAAAAACCAAAAACACAAATGAGTGTGTGAGTGACTCCATGTCCAGTGTGTGTTCCTGCCTTGCGCCCAAAGCTTTCAAACAGAGACACCACAAAGCTGAAAAAGAGGATGAAGCAGCGACAGAAAATAAGGGAGCAAAGAATAATTAAGATTAAAATGAAGAGGAAGATACTGCTTTAATGCCTTAATTTTTTTTACCAAGAATTAAACAATCGAAAGCTAATCTCTGAATTTGGAACAGTACTGTACATCACACACACAACGTAGCTCCAAGGTTTGCTGTTGATTACTTGAATATACAGACAACACTTGAACGGAGGTGCAAAGGGAAAGCTTACGCCTTGTCACACTGCTTGTGTGTGAGCGTCCATAAAAGTGTGCAGCTGTTAGTACTCTGCCATTCATTCTGTGATTACCTCAGAGATGGCTAATGTCATTACCATGGAAAACAGCCCCTTAATTACTCATCTGACTCTGGGGCCTGCGTGCAAATCATCATTTAAATAATCACCTTCATACCCTGGATAAATAATTACTCAATCACTGAGGATAATGTTTATGCTATCTGCTGAGCAGCAGGCAGTGTACAGGTGAGGCCATGATGGATACATCAGCACTCTGTACGTCAGAACAGATCATCTGCTGAATAATATATACAGTACAATCTATAAGTCATGGACAGCTGTGCAGTTCCGGCTATGGATTTCCATGAGTATGAGGGGTGTCCAGTGTCTGGGTGAAGCATATAAGGGCATTATCATCACCCCTTTCATATACAGTGCCTCCATTTCAGGTCAAAGTAAGAAGGGGAGGAGCGGTTGATTGGTGCTGCCAACTTGTTTTGGGAATGATAATGTATTCAGTTCAGGTGACAGGGTCTGATCACTGAAAAGCTCCACCGTTGGGTTGTTATTTTAGCTGCAAAAGTAAAAGCACCATTCAGACTTTTGAGACATTTAAATGAATCTGAGAATCTGATGTGTACATCATCAGTTAAGGCAAATTAGACTGCTCTGCCATGGTTCACAGATGAGGTAGCACGCTACGGACAATGAGCACCTCCTATTTTCTGCACTATTTCCTCATTGTGTCACTGTTACCGAATATGCTTTTGTCTCAGCAGCCTTTTAAGTATGCTCCCGAATTCATATTGCCTTACGTCTACATTCCAGCCACCTGAAACCAGTTTGTGCTGTTACTGTCTTCCTGCTGGTTAGTATCTTGCAATGATTTGTATGTTTTAAAAGGCTTTGCCACGGCAAATTTTCAGCACTGTTGTTTTTAGATTACTTGCAGCCAGCGGAAACGCATGCTGAACTTTCACTACTACACATTATTTGTGAGCGAAGAATGTTAATAAAATTAACTGCATTGGCTTCTAGTGACATGCAGTTTAAACAGCAAATGATATATTAGCCTGCATACAACAGTCTTGGAGCTTACGTTTGCACATTATTTATGCATGCACATTTCTGCTGAAAACCATTCAGGGTGTAACACACAAATCAACAAATAAATGAGTGGACAAATGATCTCAATCTTACGAACATAAATCTGTATACTCTGAAAGTGACAGTAGCTAGTAACCTGACACATTCAAAGCACTGTCCAATATCTTCTTGCTTTCTGTGGGTCCAGTGGATTTCTCACTGTTTTCTTAACGGACTAAAAAACAAAACAAAAACATTATTTAATGTAACGCTGGTAAAAGAGCGGCTGCTCTAAATCCATCTCATGCAGTAATGACTGGGCTTTGCGGAGATATCGTCGTGTTCTGTGCGCTATTAATCCTCCTATTTTATTTGGAGCGTAGATGGTTGTGTGGGTGGCTTCCCTTAGCGGTGTTAGCAGAAAAGTGTGTGCAAGCAGAGGAACTTTTCTCAGCTCAGAGTCACCCAGGATCACCCTGCAGAGTTGTAAGAGAAAGCACACTTGGCTAACTTAGCCCGAGCCCAGCTTTGCTTAGGAGTTTGTCTAATTAGCGCCAAAACTTAATTTACACTCAAGCAGACTGGTTAAGAAGGTCAACTCATCTCATCAAGCATCTCATCCTATTATACGAAACAAGACTCATTTTCTCCTCGTTACTTGAGCATGTGGTCCCCAATCTACAGGCAACGTGCATGACACACACTTCCTGTTTACACTTTTAGTAAGATTTCATCAGAGAGCTTTTTGGCAATGCCTGCTGGAATTAATGACCGCAGATCAAAGCAGCTGGTGCGGAGGGAGGGAGGGAGGGAGCACAGCAGGCTGAAAGGCTCCCGCACCTCTGGTCAGGGCAGGCTTATCCTTATTCTGTGAGACGACATCAAATAAAACAAACAAACAAGCAAACGATATCTCTGCACCTTGAATCTAAGCTCGCCTGCCCCCTTTATCTACCCTGCAGCGTAACTGAATTAACATTCCCTAAATCTCTGACACCCTTCTGTTGCATCAAAAGCAAGCAAAGAAGTCACGCGTGAAAAGAAGAGGCTCATCTCTTATTGAGTAGAGGAAAATAGGTAAAGCTTTGTCAGGCAGATATGGCGAACGAGAGCATGAGCTGGCAGGATGAAAAAGCGGCTCCCCGTCACTGATCCCTCCAGAGGAAGGCTGGAGGAGGAGGATGACGGTAGGGTGGTGGGGGAGGGCGTAAGAACCACAGCTTCACGCCAGCTAGCCGCCACCACTACACCCAGGCTTTCATCAGTCCGCTGCACAGGCAGAGAGCACCTTATGAAAAAGATTCTGCAGATGATCAGAAATGTACTAATGCATTGAGAGAGAGAGAGAAAAAGCGAGAGAGGAATGAGGGATCTCCCAGGGACACATCTGATAGAAGCATAATGTCTGTGTGCTGCAGAACCTGGGACTGAAGAACACAGGGGCATTTCTTACCCCTCTGACACCCTGGCTCAATTAAGACTAGCAGCCTGACTAAAAAGGCACTACTTTTATCTGGCAGCGCTGTGATATGGCAGGGCATGACGAGGGCAAGGAATGGAAATGAACCCTGAAGTCTTCAGAGACACAGCTGCTAAAGTGAAGTGCAAATGCTGTGCTTGAGAGCAGCCTAAAGACGCAGACACCGATTCCCTTTGTCATGTTTTACATGTTCGGATTCAAAGCAGATACGCCCCGACACAAAAAAAGCTAGTGCACAACAAAGGAAAATATGACCCAGCATCAAAGTCTGCTACCAACACACACAACATCAAGCCTCCATAAAGCAAGACATCATTACTGTGGATCTTCTAGGGGTGATATGAACACATAGCATAGAAAAGGAGTAGCCTACAGAGCTTAAAACTGAGGAGGGTACAAGTGAGTACACATCTGCAATGTGCAGTTCCTTCAGGGCACAGTCTCCAGTACCTCTACAAAAAAAAAAAAAAAGAGAGGAAAAGAAAAGCTGTCACTCTGGATTTAGCCTAGTTTCCAGCACGATGGTCATTAATTTCCAAGCAGATGGCAAAAAGAGGATAGAAAAAACACTAAGCTACTAAAATAACCCAGAGTGCAGGGCGTATCAGACAAGCTCAGGCTTTAGGGAAAAGAAAAAGCTGATGTACTGATATTAGCTGTGTGAATATACTGACCAGGTTTCTCTATTTTATGAAGAACAATACGAGCTTGAGACTTGCAGCACCCATAGTGGAGCTTATCAGAGAAAAGCTGACTGGCGTGTACAGAAAACTCTTATCTGCCTTGACAAACTTCACTAAACTATGTGCTACATTCCATTAGACTTACTAACAGGAGACAGGGGTTGGTTTGTGCCTATTCATGTTTTATGAGGAAGACTTGCACTGTGCAGTGTCAGAACACACGAGGTAGTTTTACTATAATAATAACAACAATAATACAGAACAAATAATTAAATTAATTAGTAAAAGTTTGACGTCATGACAGCTGTGTATTTCATCCGATGAGGTCATTTGTTTGTGGACCTTAGATAGGTATCAGTATTATTCATTCATTCATTATCTGTAACCCTTATCCAGTTCAGGGTCGCGGTGGGTCCAGAGCCTACCTGGAATCATTGGGTGCCCTGGAGGGGGCGCCAGTCCTTCACAGGGCAACACACACACACATTAATTCAGGGATCAGGCACTACCAACCTGAAAAGTGTGAATTAAAGGCAGATTAAAGCTACTGTGTTGACTCTGTGCAGAGCCTATGCCATATTTAGGGAGTAGGTCGTTGTTTGGGACAGAGCATAAATTTCCATGAGGTGCCAGGAAAGAAACAAATACAAAGCCGACAAATTTTTCTCTATGGTCTCGTTTCTCCCTGCAAGGTTTGTTGTTTTTCTTTCTGAGACATCTGTATGTTTCCTTTGTTCAACCTTTTTATTCATCCCTGATGTCCACACCATGTGTGAGGAAACCTCTTGCCATGAATTTGCTGCTGTCCACGACTCTGTGTGTGGAGATGTTCATGTTCCTGTAAATCTTCGGTTCAACTTAAACAATATCCGTCCCACTACTTACCAGTCACAGTTGTTGCAGTCTGTGTGGGTGCGAGGTGTAGTTACATTTCTGGAGAAGTGTGAGTTAGGCTATGCCGTAGGGTTCGCGTCAAAGTATAAATAGGGTTTAAGACAGCCCAATCTTTAGAACTGACCCTCCCCCTGTCCGAGTATCTTTAAGCACTGCACCGGACCTGGTTTTATGTAAGAGGGTAAAGGGGGGGGGGATAATAAATAAAAAACAAAAAAGAGTTAAACTCTGTAAAACATACACAAGGAGAAATGAGAGTACCACGCAAAAATGAGAAAACCCAGAAAAACTCCACAAACAAGAGCAGAGAAGGAAGATAATTAAGATAAAAACAGTATAAACAAGAGCCTGTGAGGAGTTGGTGTGTTCTCCCTGTGTCTGCGTGGGTTTCCTCCGGGTGACTGTCTGTGAAGAGTGTGGTGTGTTCTCCCTGTGTCTGTGTGGGTTTCCTCCGGGTGACTGTCTGTAAGGAGTGTGGTGTGTTCTCCCTGTGTCTATGTGGGTTTCCTCCGGGTGACTGTCTGTGAGGAGTGTGGTGTGTTCTCCCTGTGTCTGTGTGGGTTTCCTCCGGGTGCTCCGCTTTCCTCCCACCTCCCACAGTCCAAAAATACACGAAGGTGTGAATGATTTAATGTGCACAGACACTGTCTTTTTTTCCTCTCTTCTTTATAAGTCCTTTTAACCTGGCATAGCCATTCTATAGGCAAACTGTATTGCTGCGTATACTGATGACAGAAGTGAGTCTAGAAGCTACACAATGGTATTTTTTGATACTAAAATCAGTAAGGTCATTGCAATCTAGAAACTGAATTTTTATCCAGTATTAATCAAGAAATTATTTTCTCAGTGTTTTCCCTTGTCAGCCAAAAGACTGTATTCCTAAACTGAGAGAAAAGGAAAGCATTAAGGACAGTCTACAAAATAAACAGACCTTGAGAAACCTTGGCTTTTAACTTGGAATAGAACTTGGCTGATGTTACAACACTGAGGTTATCTTCAAGCAGTGACCAGCTCATTGACCCCTATCAAAACTGTGAAAGCCAAACTGACCACTCTGCTGAAAGCTGCATTATCAAGAGGTGAGTGGGACGAAAAAGATTCCTCACAAGTGGTGGTGGAGGAGAAGAAAAAAAAAAAGCAAAGAAAACAGTTGCTTCACTTAAACTGGTCCAGACAAGCCAAATGAACTCCCCTCTTCTTAACCATATACTGACATCATTGCAGTGATGGCTGAGACAAACACAATTACAGGTTTTACACTTAAATTAGCCAGTGATTATTTCTGGCTGTAGAGAGTGATTTAAGACATGTTACCAGACATCGCAGAGAAGTAACACTTCCATTATAACCACATGCTTCCTGATTTCCACCCTATAAGATGTAAGGCCACTCACTTCTAACTCATCTTTTCCCACTTTGGAGCTGTGGTGAGCTCCTGGGCTGTGAGATTAACAACGCTAATTTTGAGGGTAAAACACCATTTCAACATGGAATAAACATGGATTTTATCACACTATCCAGCAGGGCGACACACACACACCTATGGACACTTTTCAGAAGCCAATCCCTACCAACGTGTGCTTTTGGACTACGAAAAGAAAGTGGAGCACCTGGAGGAAACCCATGCGGACACCTGGAGAACACACCAAACTCATCATAGTCACCCAGAGCTCGAACCCACAACCCCAGGACCCTGGAACTGTGTGACGGCGACACTACCTACTGCACCACCGTGCTGCGATTACAGACAATGAAGGAATGAATGAATGTATAAACACATAATGCTACCTCTAGCTGGTGTAGCATTTGATCAATGTGCGGATATACACACACACACAGATACACTGTTTATCATTCATTGTCTGTAACTGCTTTCACAGTTCAGGGTCGCTGTGGGTCCGGAGCCTACCTGGAATCCCTGGGCGCAAGGTGGGAACACACCCTGGAGGGGGCCCCAGTCCTTCGCAGGGTGACATACAGCGTTGAATTTTTCTTCAGCTAATTTAATCTCAGGCTCAGTTTCAAAGCAATCAACTAATGAAGAGTGTACCTGATGGATACAACAGGAGCTTGTCTCAAAATGCATGTGTGTTATTGCAGCAAATGAGAATACTCCAAAGGGTCCATAATTAAGCTGCCAGAACTTAAAAGCCTAGTTCTATTGTGTCTAAGACTGACTTTGACAAACGTTGACCGCAAGAAATGTAAAAACATAAGATGTCTAAACTCTAAAATATTCCCATGCGTCACTCCAACCACGGACATAGCACAGGGAACCAAATCAAAACAAGCTGCACTACACTCTGTCTAGTGATGTAACACCTGCCTGCCCCTCACACGACAGATCTGCTGGCACTTGACAGTGATTGAAAAGTGGCAAAGGAACATCATCTCCTTCTAATCCCTTATCTTCACAGCGGTGAGATGAAAAAGGGCTTCGCTTTGCACTCAGAACAAAGTGAATGGAATTTCCATATTACTCTGTGCTTAAGGGTGTAAGGAGAAGAGATCACACAGTAGACAAATAGCCCACTTAGTCCTATCAAAGCAGCCATCTTGCTGACTCACAGCATGTTTGTAGGAAAATAAGCTGTGGATAGAGATCTCGATCTGAGCAGACTGATCAGCTGCAGCCAAGTATACCAAATAGCACAATTACCACACCCATAAGATCTCAACCACCCAGAAACACCTCTAGACATAGACCCACAGCGAACTGCTATAACGGTCAAATCAACAACATTTACGGGGTAACTTCTGCTCAGCCTCATGGCTTTGGTTTCCTGGCCACAGCTTCGACTATGTTATAAAACAGTGCAGGCAAACCGTAGACGATTCACTATTCAGTTCAGGTGACATGGGCAGAAGATGAACTCTCCAATGTGTGCTGACATTTAAACAACATGAATAATACAAGAAGTGACTTTCGCCAGGACCAAAATGCAGAAGTATCGCTCCGTTTCAAAAGAAACGTAGAAGGCACTGCTACTCTGCTCTTACACGAGGCAGCCAGGCAGCACAGCTTGATGGTAAAATAATGTCATTAACCAGCTGCAGTAATTGAGTCGGCTCATTGGAAGAGTGATGACAGTAAGTGGGATGTCATCCATCACTCATTCCTGAGAGAGTGTGAACATAAATTTCAGTTTGTAAGCATTCCCTTCATCAGCAAATACTTACACAAAATTTTAATCGAATTTTCAACATGGAAAAGTTTACTATGAATACACTTGTGGCAATAAAACAGATGAAATCGTCTTCGCAACAGTTCATGTGGATTGCTTATGCTGCACAGGCCACTCATACACAGGTAACTAGTGAATACGTAGTCCATATATAGCAGCTTTCACAAACTCAATGATGCTTTACATCATAGCGAAAAGGGGGTAAAGTTATGAAGGACCCAAAGAAGAAAAAAAAGATTTGAATTGAGGCAGGATCAAAAAGTTATGAAGAATAGGAAGTTCCAAAGTTTGGGGGACAGTATAAAGAAATAAAGGTCAGAGAAATGTATAGGAGCCAGACCATGTAGAGCCTTAAAGGTTAGAAGAAGAATTTTGTGCAAAATCCTAGGGTCAACATGACACCGATGAAATTGCTGAAGAATGGGAGTATTAAGGACTTCTGTGTTTGGTGAAAGTAAGAATCCTGGCTGCTGAGTTTTGGATGCATTGCAGATGACTTATCAGTTTAACTGGTAGACCATAGAAAGTGAGTTCAATAGTCAATACGATAACGGTGAAGGTGTTAATCAACATCATAGCATCACTATCACTAAGCATAGGGCATAATCGTACAATATTAGGCAGATTGTAAAATGCAGTTTTGCTGACAAACTTAATGTGTGGCATGAAAGAAAGTTGAGTCAAGAAGCCAACATTTTAGCAACTTGGGCTGGATGGATAGCAACACAATCAATGTCCGTAGACAAACCTGATACTCAGGAGAGTGCAGATATTAATGAAATCTGCTGCCAACTCTGATGGGCAATAGACAATCACAATAACAATTATATATGCTGATTTCGATCAAGTATCGTAATGATAGACTCTGCTTTTGCTAAAAAAAAGTCATAGCAGCACGGTGGTTTGGTGGTTAGCACGTTCGCCTCTCAGCGCTGGGATCTTGGGTTCTAGTCGTATTTTGGTGGAGTTTCCATGTTCTCCCTGTGTCTGTGTGGGTATCCTGTTTCCTCCCACAGTCCAAAAGCATGGAGGTTAAGTGAACTGGCTTCCCTTAACTGTCCTGGTGTGAGGGAATGAGTGTGTATGTGTGGGAGTGAATGACTGAATGTGTGTATGCCCAGATATGGATTGGCACTTTATCCTGGGTGAAACCCTGGTGCCCAATGGAGTCCTCGAGGTGAATGGTTGTTCCTGGGTGAGAGTACACTGTGCGCATTTGGCTGCCACTTTGTGCCAGTGTGTGTGGATTGAGTGTTGAATGAAATAGCGTTCTGAGCGGTGTTGAGTGTAAGGCATCCTTGGGTATCTAGAAACGGGTTATACAAGTGTAGCAATAAATAAATATAAATAAACATTGGGCAGTGTTTTAGGAGAATATGTTGCAGGCTGTGGTTACACAGAGTTGGACATGGCTCCTTGGAATTCACTAAGACAAATCCATGTTTGTCAATATTTGCTGTCTATAATACACACAGGTCCATTTTACATATGAAACTTTTAGACATGCGTCCCAATAAAGATATTTTTACATTTCTGAACTGTAATGGGTACAAACTGCATTCTCTGTGGTTTATTTTTACTGTTACCATCAGAGAAATACAGTCTTTTCCTGCTCCTGGAGAAGTTAGCTTTTTGGAGATACTTGTTTTTAATCAGACAGCAGTGATATGATATTTATTATTATAATTGAATTATTTAAATTCACATTGTACTTTGAGTGTATCGTACACAACACTAAACACCAGCAGAACATCACGAAACACCAGCATAACAACACTAAACACTAGCAGAACATCACGAAACACCAGCACAACTAGTCCTGCCTAACTGGATTCACAGCATGCAGTATGTGAATAAAAATCAATGTTTTTGACAGTACGTTTTAAATGGAACTTCTGGGGCTTTCCTCTCTTAGAGACTTAGAAAACATCAGAGAGAATCCATTTTTTAATACATACATAGTGCAGCAGAATTGTGTGTAGTATTTTACAATAAAAAATGAGTGAAAATAAAGTGTCAGACCACTTTAAACTTGTCATAGTATTAAGATCAATAATATTATCTTTTCAATGTTTAGGTTCTCTGCTCAACCTCACATCATACACTGCTTAAAGACATTCCTCCACAAGCATCACAATGTTTGAAACGCAAACATGTTGTGCAGCTGAAGTCCTACTTCTTAAGTATTTAGTGAACCATTGTATCACCCTGTGCATTGCAAATAGGAATGTACTGAATATTGTTTATCTGCTCAAGCATTTTAGTTGACATTGGACTGAAATTAATACCTGATATCAGCTTGTTTATTACAATGCAACAGTATAACTAACGGGTTGTGTGAATGGCCTAATTCACTGCACTGAAGACAACAATGCTGTTAGGGGCTGAATCAAATCCAACAAAGTTTGGTTGTTTCTAGCATCACTGGCAGCAGGTATGTGAAGTATTCAGAGTTGCAACGTATCCAAATATTGATTGCAGCCATGCCAGGAAAAACAGCTGCTTTTCAAACACTTCTACCACTTTTTTGGATACATTCAGCTTAGTACGGAATCATAAGGATGTCCAAATCATACATTTGTCAGAAGGAAAACCACTTTTAGAGGAAGTGCCACAGGCTGGGGTCATACAGAGATAATGTAATTGGCACAACAGCGATAATAATTAGCCATAGGATGGCATTAGTATCCAATTAGAGCAAGGCAGGTGAATTACATCTCTCTCCTACTGTTCATCACTTCCAGCAATCTAAATCATCATAGAACTATCACACAAAGCCACCCCACTGTTACATAGCAAATTAAGCACTGAAATAAAACAGGAATCATGGGCAGCATGGGGAAGCTTTCTACCATTACATATCATTTCCTTCTCCCTAGCCCTAATTCGCATGAGCTCAGGGGGAGGATAATTGATGCAGCACTCTGGTTTTGTTAGGGATCCTGCCTTCCCACCATGCTTCATTTAACACCCAATAACAGATAGTTAAGTTCTCATTGTACTAGTTAATTAACAACATTTTTCTACATTAATTATTCTTCTTGCAGCATATGAAAAAAAAAGAGAGAGGAGTGAAGAATTGGGGTCTTTGCTGCCAATTCATCAGCATCATCAGCCACCGTGGTGTATGCAGAACTGATGAAGACAGCAAGGAATAAGCAGGAATCTAAAGCATCCATAAAACAACCACACAGTCGCTGAGAGAAAGAACACTGTGGTTTCACACTGAGAATTATTTCAGTAATGAAATTCCAGCTTGCATCCCCAAAGCACACTATTCAATTAGATCTTTAAAAACATGCAGTCAAGAGGTTGCAAGTTCTCTAAAGAGAACACATGGCTTGTGACTTCTCATTAGCGCAGTCCTAGGCTTGCGGCTTGTGGAAACTCCCAGGTCACAGCAGTGAAGGCCTTTTACATCAACATCAGTTTCTACCAAAGCCAGAGATAGAAGGGGAGAGAGAGCCATTTTAAAAAATGGAAGAGAGTGTAAGTACAAGAAGAGCAAAACTGACAGATGTAGAAAAAAAATAAATAAGGAAAGGCGAGTTAATGATGAAGTTTGTGCCCTGTGACACAGGCTGGAGCATGTTCATTCCAGCTCACTGCTGCTCCATCCTCTCATAACTCACACACACAAACAGATGGTGAGTGAGGGGAGCAGTTGATGATTAAATTATTAGCTCAGTACCCTTAACTTGAAAGGAGAAGTCAACCAAGGCAACATGCATTTGGAACACTTTAAAACTTGGGGGTTTCAATCTTTAATTACGTAAAATGCAGTGAGGAAAAAGATGTAGGGCAAAAAATAAGAGGCAGCCATTTCTGCCATTAATTTGACAGTTTCCTGGAAAAATAAGCAACGGCTAATAGCTGAACAGGCCAGAGCTGGGGAGCTGCAAAAGGGCCTTGTACAACAGGGGAGTTAGCGTTAAATACCGACAGCTCTGTACTGAAGCTTGCATCTTACAGTCCGCACACACAAAATGAAAAAGGAAAAAAAAAAACCTCTGAACTGTACAAAACACAAACTTTTATCAGGTTTGCAGACAGTTCTTACATTACACTTATGATGTTGAGGGTTTTTTCAAGATCTCATACAATTACAACTCATTAATTACTTCTTTAGACATGAAAACAGAGCAGGGCTGAAAAAGGAGACAATACAAGCTGCTGTAGGCATCCTCACCATCAAATTCCTGTGATTTCAACATGAACACAACACACTCTGGGCACATAAGATTAAAACATGCAGTTTATTCAAGCGAGAATGTTTATTTTGTAGAAACAAAGTATTAGAATAATATTTATGGGCACAACCACTCCTCCACCACAGTCCACCCCAATCACGAAGATTTCAACAATTAAAATTAAGTTCAAAACGCAGACATCGGTGGAAACACACACAAGAAAAATCTAATTTAAGACGACATTAAAATATGAATAAAAGTCAAATTCCGCTTCATGAACACCATTTCATAAACATGTACACAACGATCTTTAAGAATCTTCACAATTCACATTAATGCTCGTTTTCAGGTTCACATTTTCAAAATGCCAAAAGTAAATGTTATTAGTTTTATTAGTAATAGTCACATATTTAGAGCCAAGTTACAGAAAAAATCTGAACTAATGACACAGGTTCTCAATCTCGGTCTCTTTGTGTATATTTTTCTATATACAGGGGGTCCTCGACTTACAACGTTGATCCGTTCCTACGTCGCGTCGTAAACCAATTTTCGGTGTAAGTCGGAACATACGTACATACTGTACGTAAATAACATACTGTAATCACTTATCCTATCCTAACACCGATCCTCCTCGGTCCCGAGCCGCGTAACCGTGTATTCTTCCGCCGCGCCGCGCACACCAAGCACGAAGTTCACGTTACGACGTTTACGACGCAAAACCACTTAAGTCGAAACAAGGCTTTATACAGTAAATGGGAGATGTGTCGTAACCATGAAACATCGTAACTCTGGACTGACGTAACCCGAGGACCTGTATTCTTCAGCACTTCTGATTTAGATTATGAACTATCCAACAAGATCCTTGTGATCCGGGTCAGATGTGTGTATAGAAACACCATGGAGTCACAAAGACTAAGAACAGGAACCCCTGAAATACAAGCTGTTTTTAAACTTAATATTTTAAACAGTGAATTAATGAATGTGTGTGTAGGCCAATTCAAAATCTCTCACTCCAGTCTCACGTCTGCAAAATGAAAATCTTACTCCAGTGATCTGAAAAGCATCCAAAAATAAGATTTTTGGAGAAATCCTACCAAAAGGGAAATAACTGTTGTCCTCTGGGATATCAAAAAAAAAAAAGAAGAGGTTCTGTGAAATGTTAAAAACCTGTGAAGAGACTGAACTTAAATCTTACAACTTTTGTTTGTTTGTTACAACTTCCCGTGAGACGAAACTGTAATGGTAAATAGCTTCCTCTGTCCTTCCCTCCCTCTCTGTGTTCACATATCAGGCTAGTGCCAGCGCTTCACAAACAAGAGTTTCGGAGTTATCAGGACCGGTTATCAGCCCGTCACACTGCACGGGGAAGATAAATATAGGCAATTAAAATTTAAATTGCTGTGTGCATGGCCGTGACACTCTTCCTCCCCCCCCCCCCCCTCTTTTTCTCTCACTCTCTATACATCCCTCCTTCGCTACTCTTTAAAACCCTTTATATATATTTTTGCGGGACCGCCTACCAGGCCGACTTGGAGATGGCATTTTCCCTTACTGAACTGACTACTAGTGTTGAAACCGTCTGTTGTTAGTTTAGCCATATTTCACATAGCGCTTTTCTTTGGATTTATATCTGTGCCAAAAACAATCTCACCAAAAAAAAAATGTATAACTTGCAAACAAAATATCCAGCTCTGACATTTGATGTCTATGACGTGTGTATGAGCTGAGTTCTGCGCATGGTTTCAGTTTTGTGCGCCAGTTCCCTGAGTTTTGAGAGCAGTTATGGCACAAACCTCGTGTGGGCGGGTTTTCTCAGAAGTGCCTTCCCATTGGCTAAAGAGTTTTTGAGTGACAGCTCAATGCCCAAGGCCTTTTGGACTGCGCATGCGTACACCACGTTGCAGCTCAGCAGCAGAGAGACACAGGAGAGATTTCAACATTAAGTGAGTAACTTTACACAAACTCTATGTACCTGAAACACCTGCAAAGCCCAACTATATCAATGTAGATATTGAGGTAATATTTCTGTCTAAAACAAACCATTAAATATTTTACTGTGAAAACAAACTTGTTTGTCTCTCGTTACCAGATACTGATCTGACGTAAAAAACAGTGATGTCTGTGTTTACTCAGGATGAAAGAATAAGTCGGTGTTTATTTCTGTTTATTTGTAAAACATCATTTGGGCGGCACGGTGGTACAGCAGGTAGTGTCGCAGTCACACAGCTCCAGGGGCCTGGAGGTTGTGGGTTCAATTCCCGCTCCGGGTGACTGTCTGTGAGGAGTGTGGTGTGTTCTCCCCGTGTCCGCGTGGGTTTCCTCCGGGTGACTGTCTGTGAGGAGTTGGTGTGTTCTCCCCGTGTCCACGTGGGTTTCCTCTGGGTGCGCTGGTCCAAAAACACACGTTGGTAGGTGGATTGGCGACTCAAAAGTGTCCGTAGGTGTGAGTGTGTGAGTGAATGTGTGTGTGTGTCGGTCTTGCCCTGTGAAGGACTGGCGCCCCCTCCAGGGTGTATTCCCGCCTTGCGCCCAATGATTCCAGGTAGGCTCTGGACCCACCGCGACCCTGAACTGGATAAGGGTTACAGATAATGAATGAATGAATGTAAAACACTATTTATATGAGTAATTTAAAAAAAAATATTAATCATTATTAACTATCATTGATAAATACGAATAACCATTATTATTATTGTTGTTATTAATATTAATAAACAAGAACAGGTGAAGTGACAACAATTTCAAAATGTTCTAACACTATGCAGTTCAAGCAAAAATAACCATTTTTTTAAACATTTTTTAAATATCAGATCTATTCAGCACCCTAAGCGTTAATAAGTGTGATATTCGCCAAAGCCGAAATAAAAACGCTTGCTGCACTCAGTCGTGAACAACGTCCAGGGCACTGAGTTGTCACTCAAAAGCTCATTAGCCAATGGGAATGCACCCCTGAGAAAAGAGGTGTGCGCCAAAACTGCTCACAAATCACAGGGCTCAGGTGCACAAAACTCTGAGAACTCGTGCAGATTTCAGGGAGCTCACGTACAAATCTCAGAAAGCACAAAAGCCATGGAGCACAAACACCAGAGCTGGATAGTGTTTTTTGCAAGTTATAAGTTTTACGTTTGTGATAAAAAAAAAAACTTTTAAAAATTGTATGCAATTCTTTTTGGCACAAATCTGATTCCACACTTTTCCACCAACAAGGAAGCGGAACAGTTCTTGTTCATGACGTACATTTGGAACCATTCGGCTCATTTCCACCGACAAACTGGTTCACGGACAAGAAACATTTGGAACGACAGAAGTGTAGGCGCGAATCGTGGCTTCATCTGTGGGCATGTCGAGGGTCACTGACAACGTTTCATATAAATAAATAATAAGAAATAAAACAGGAACACCTCTGTGACTATGGCTAATGGCAGTCCTGGCTAAACTAGGCTTGCCTAGTCTCATTTGACTGTGTTTCTTAACCAATGTAAAGACAAACTAATAATATCACATGTAGAAGTGTGAGGATTTACACTGCTGACCTGAGGAATACCAGGGTGCTAAGCAGATTCCCAAAAGCTATGTTTCATTAGAATTTTTGCTTTTGTTTTGTAGCCCACAAGAGCCCATGCTGACATGTGTCAAATAGTTTCCCTACGTAGCCTCACTTTAAACTATGTCCTAAGTGATATTTACTGAACATCCTGAATGCAGTCACATGACAGTTTGTGAATGTGTGTACGTGTGACCTCATTTAAAGAATGTAGAATGATTGTGGGCTTTGTGAGTACATTGAAACCAAAGAAATGCTTATTTTAATAGCATTTTCTCCCCTAAAATGTGTGTTCCAACATTTTAAATACTTTAGTAATCTGCTCTAATGTTATATACAACTCAATACATTTTGATCCCACGTCAGTAAACACAATGTTGAAATACAAGTTACAAAATGGTTACATTGGGATTTTAACCCAAAAGTAATTACAGAATATGGTGCAAAATTTAGTGCATGTTTAAATTTGAAACTCAGAAAATAGAATTGCATATTGGCAAAACATATAACACACAAAAACCAAGAGCTTGAAAGAAAACACTAGCAGAGAGTTACTCTCCTAATGCTACATCAACATCTAAAATAGTCTCGTGTTCATATCCCCTGCCTTACAGTAAACCACTATGACAGGCCACGTTACTGAGCTTGTAACACGTCCCAAACTTTCTTAGTGAAGTAAAATGACTCTGATGGCCTCCATGAGTCACCAACTTAACCACACTCAACGGCTCACCAAAAAACACACACAGACACATACACAACCTTCAGAACCCTTAAATACATCACAAAACCAAAATAAACATGGCTGACAGATTACCACCACAACACTTTAAGACCTCTTAATTATTTAGCTCACAATTAGAGAGGCCTTTTGAGTCAATGGACTGCAAAGCTCAAGTGTTCCTGTTTGAATAGGATATCAATAATTTGCCCAGAGACTCAAACTCTGAACTACTCATTCTGTGATCAATATGCCATCGACTGGCCCAGTAAACTGTGATTAGCCCACAGCTCTTCCTGCACATTGCTGGGGAGAAATCATAAAATTCTGTTATTTGTGAGGATTAAAACTGTCCATATCTAATATGTTAAATTCCCTTTGCTATCTAATGAAACACATAGGGCTGGGCGATATGGACACACAAAAAAAAACAACAATCATATCTCGATATATTTTAGGTTAATGGTGATATACGACACGATATATGTTGTGAAAAATAATGTGAAAAAAACGTTTGATGAACATTTTATAAACAGAACATTCAGTTATGTGTGTTCTCTCGACCTCATCTCTCAATATTCAAATGAAAATCAAATGTATGTTTAATACAAAGGTTTTCATTGGGTGTCTTAACTTTTCCCCATAATTGTACATTAAAAAAAAATTCAGTTGTGAAGCAAAGGAAAAAAAAAGATGCCAGAAAAACCTTTTTATTTATCAAAATAAACACTAAAGTACATGTCAAATGACTTTATTAACTTACAGACCTACAGCGTCTGTAATAAAGTGCTTTTAAGAACAGTGTAAAGGCTGGGAAATAGCTCGTCTGTAGACACACATTTTAATCTTCCAACCTTCAATAAAGTGGATAGTCACGCTCAAATATGGCTCACAGGTGCGTCTTAACCACGTATCTGTCGTCAAGGCAAAATGAAAGGGTCTGTGGGACTTAAATGTAGATGTTAGGCAGCGCTTCTTGTACAAAGAAATTGCGACTAGGCAATTGGTATCGTGGGTCAGGCAGGAGTTTTAATCAGCCTTTTAGAGCCCTTTTGCTCTTGTAGTAAACTACCGCTTTAGTAACACCACGCCACTTCATACTTTTCTTTTCGTAAGTGCTGTCTGAACTGGTTTAGGGGAACTGTACTGGGGCGTGAACACTTCAGAACAGTAGCAGCAGCACCTCTGAGTTTAACAGCTTCAAACAGAAGTTTGTGCTGCTGTTGTAAGTGGTGAAATAGGCTGGGAGTACCCCCGCATTTAGATACTACCTCCTTTCGGCATTTCCTGCAAATAGTCAATTCTGCTCCTCATCTGACCGGTCAAATCCGAACCATTTACATAAAACCGAACCACTGTTTTTCTTTTTATTGACTAACTCCTCTTCACGCTCTGTGTTACTTGCCTCCATTGTGTGGGGGTGTGTGTCACAGAGAGACAGAGAGACAGAGAGAGAGAGAGAGAGAGAGAGAGGCAGGGCTGTGAGCAGAGTGAAGCAGAAAAGCTAAGCAGGGCACAGACTCACAGAGAGAGAACAGAATGACTCTGTACAAGACTTAGACTTAGAGCCGTTTAAAAACTTCAAATATCAATATAAACGTTATAGCCTCATTTGCATATCCCACACTGTTCTATCTCAATATATTTTAATATATCAATATACCGCCCAGCCCTAGAAAAACATGCATCTCCAAATCTCCCAGCCTCTTAATTTCAATGGAAATCAGTTTAAAAATACTTTATTCAAATTAATTTGAGTATTTCTCTTTGTCCATTCATCATGACAAGACTGTGTGCTATTTTTGTCATTGCAACATGTACAATTTTTGAAATTGTGCCTTTAAATTTAAGCCATGCACGGCAGTAAAAAAAAACACACACACACACGTGTACTGGACACAGTGAGAGCAAATACCCCCCCAGAGCATCAGGTAGCCATCCAGGACAGATCTGGATGTTGCCATTCCCTCACCCCCAATTTTTCCTGTTATTCAGAAGGGTTAAACCCGCTTTTCTAACAATTAGGCCACCGCTACACCACTGAAGCTGACTACTACTACTGTGGGGAAACGCTGTTCTCTGGTTCATGTTCAGAAGCTGTGTCTTTTAAGGTGGGAAGGTATGTTTGTGGGGAAAACGACTGTCGTTCTTACGTGGCTGAAGGTTAACTGCTCTGTAAGTTTTTATTCACTGTTTGAATTAACACAGAAACTCATTTGTTACTTGAGTGGTTGAGTTTTTTGGTCGGTGATTAATTTCATGCATTTAGTGCTCTCCCAAATTTAGAGTCCTACAGCAAAGAGTTCATCTACAGCAAAAATAAATCAACATTACCCAGCTATTGAGCAGAAATAAAGCAATGTCCCCACCTCGGTTCATGCTTTTCAACGTTTGGAGGTTTATTTGTCTAAAACGCACCAAAATGCCATTTTTTCTGCCATGAGCAGAGAGAAAGCCATGCATATAGATTTTTATTCAATCACCCATTTACAGGCACAGGGGATTTGTAAACACATTTGACAAGTTTTTGAGAGAGCTAACAAATGGTGAGGAAACCGTCAATTTTATTAAACTAGTTTTGAAATTAAATTTGTGATCATTTCCTTTAAGTGGAGTTGAGAAATGGAGAATGAATGTAAAAACAAGGGCATTGGCTTCTCTGTGTATCTAGTTCAGATAAAACTTAACATTACAAACAGAATGCACAGGGGAAACAAAAGAGGAAAAATAATCCAGCATAACCCCACAGTTGATTTATCACACAGTGCTAAATAGACATCAGACAGCTGAAAGAAACATCACCTCAGAAGAAGACAAACTAGTACAGCATTTGTTGCCTTGGTTATTTGTCTTCCACTCTTCCAGAACATAGTCATTAGACACAAAGTACATGTGTACCTTATGCAATATTGATGCTTCTGAAAATCTTCAACACTCACTGGTTGAGAAAAATAATGCAAGGAAGGAGGAAAAAAAAAACCCACACACACACCCCCCAAGCCTAACAAAAGCTGCAAGGAAGGACAGGATAACTGTGCTAATGTCCAAACCTTTAGGTAAGCCATAAGGGGTGGTGGAAGACATGCTTGAGCAGTAGTCTTGGTCCGGTTGCTGCCTCCATTGTGGGAGAGGAGTCAGAACAGTATTATGCTGCTGTGTCTTGGTTGCCTCAGAGTGGTCTGGCCTGATGTGAGGCTCTGCACACACTGCTCAGGCTGAAAGATACTCAACATTGTCTGTTCACAAACTATTTTTCACTTTCTTTCTCTCCTTTAGAGAGAGGACAGATGTGGTTTGGAAATGCGTCCTTAATCTTAACTTAATCCCTTTTCTATCTACTGTGGAGCGTTCCCACATTACTCCTTATATATTTATATATAATGCATTGTGGGTAATGTGGCTTAATAGTAAGTGGTTGTTATCTGTGCCAGTAATAATACTGCACTCTTTAAAACAGGGCCCGACTGAAATGAACGTTTCAAGGTTGAAACTGGAAAAATGCAACTGATTTAAATAAAAAAATGAAATAAAAAAACACCATCAGTGACAGCGACGATAAAGAGCACCACACTGATTTATTAGAGAATGCTAGAACAAAAGAGTAAAAGAGGAATAGTTAGAATAAGCAGAGGAAAGAATACAGAGGTTTTCTGACAACGCAGAAATGCCTCTGAGAAATATGACTGAATACACATTCAGTCATCTATTCATATAATAATATCACAGTGCATGATTAAATTGTGTCATTTTCAGAAGAATACGAGTGAGCGAGCCCTCTGCCAGCAGCTTTGAGGCCGAGGAAGTCTGTGAGCTATGGCTGAGTTGCTGTACACTAATGTCTGATGTATCTGTGCCAGATCAGCCTGTAAAACTGGGGCATGATGCATGATGTATGCTGATCTAGGATCAGCTCTGTCTAATGAAATATTCACTTCATAAATTATGAGGGAAAAACGAGAATATAATCTGAGCAGTGTGAAACGTTAACTTCTTTCAATACCCTTGCTGTACACCACACGCAGAGGCAGCCTCGATTTTCCCTGCCCTTTCAATCAATGGAGAATATTGTCCAGCGCTTTGAGCTTGAGGGAAGGAGAGGGTATTAATGAAGAACTGAAAAAGACCTTCTCTGAATTTCGGCTAGGCCCTGTATCAGACCTACATCATAAATCCTGTTATCTTCTGCTGACAGGTCTCTCTCTCCCTCACATCAGTCCATAAACATCCCACCCATCCCATCGCTGGGGGGAGTAGTTTCCTAACAATGGCATAATTGCTTCTCTGATTGGAAGTCCAAGTTCATCAGAACATCAGCCAAAAACGTCGCATACCACCGCAAATACATTTCTCTTCCTAAAACGGTGAGAAAACAGTATCCTTCGTGTAAAACGACAGTATATTCCACTAAAGACATTCCAAACATGAACAGCCACAGAGTAAAATCACTGGGACCAACCAAACACCTTCACTGCTGACAATCATTTGAGACTGTGCAAATACACAGCCCTCAAACAACACAGTTAACGTAGCTGTGTTCAGAATTATACAATAGACAAACCCTATACCTGTCCGGCCAATGAACAGACAGTGGAAGAGGGGTTTCCCCTGGTGTGAGGTTTCATGCAAAACACTTTCCCCTGTGCATCTGGCCCCCCGTTTCTCACCTTTACTAAAGTAAACACATTGATAAATGGTAGCTTAGCATGAACAGTGCTTCTATTTGAGCTTTTGCATAGTCGTTAAATCATTTACAAATTTCCTCCACCAGCAGTTTCCTGCTCATGCTTTAAAAGGAAGCACACAGTTTATCAGTGAAATAAACAGCTCTTGTTTGCCCACACTTCCTCCAGAGGAGATGTGTCCAGGGATTTCTCAGCTCACTGCACAGGGTCACAGATGCAAAGTACCATTTCTGTAGCGTACAGCAACACAACTTGCCCAAGAGGCACAGATTTTGAGTTGACTATTCGATGATTTCAATATTAGTGAGTAATTTACGAGCACTTTTCATGCCGTTGCATCTAAAATAGAGGAAATTTGAATATGTTCTTTCAGGCACAGTATTCGCCCTTGTAAACGTAGGGTGAACACATGACGTCCACAGCTATTAACACAGGGTGATATTCTGAACTATATTTCTGTGTTGAGTTTCTCTCACCATTTTGTTTCCGCTACATACTTTAACAGGTATAATCACTGCTTTCCCATCCCTTTTTGAAGACTACTCTCTCGGTTAGTATGGCCACGACTGATCATGACTCTCAGTGAACGAAATGTGCTTCCTGCTGTCGTTCTGCCCTCAGTCCAGAACTAGAGCAGGCCCTTTCTTCCTTCCTGCTTTCCACATTTGAGTATTTTTAGCCTGAAATAAGGAATCCGGTCCATTAGTAGGGTCTGGTGTGCAAGTCCTGCCACATCCATTAGACACAGCTTGGGCAAAAGGAAGAGAACACCAACGGCTCGCCACATTAAATCAGAGCGCCCACTTCGTCACAGGCTGGGACTGTGGGGGATCCATAATTCATAGTAGTTAATAGAATAAAGCAGCTAATAATAAACGCTGGGATGCAGGGAGGCGTTTGCTTGGCCGTGGGATCTGATATCCCTCATTACGGATGAACAAGCCAAGAGAACAGCAATGAGCAGACGAGCAGGGCATCTCTGGATTGCTGCCCCTTCACAAGCTGTCTCAATTTCTTCTTCAATCTATTACTTTACAGTGTTTTGGAATACACAAAGTTTATGTCGTCCAGAACGCCTCCAATGTCACAATTTTACCACAAGTCATTATCGAAGGCCAGAAATGTTAGGCAAGGTATAACCCAAAAATAAATAACGAAAATCCCCAGTGTAGACAAATATTTAAATTCTTCTGGGAGGAGGGAGATTGGTCTTTTATTTTTATTGGCCAGCCAATAAAAACAGACGTTACATAAGCTGTCGACTTGGAAGGGATATGATGCAACAATGAAACAAGCAGCACACATCAAGGCTTCAATTCTCAAAAGCTTCTCATTTACATAAAATAAAGTCAGTCCACAAGTCATAAGGTTTACCCACAGAGTGTCATCAGGCTGCTTTCCAATACAAATTATCAATACAATCTGAATGTGATTCAAGTATCTCTTCACAGAAAATAATATCAATGTTTGTTTTTTTAAAATTTCTGACATTTTAATAAACACTAGTGACAATGATGAGAAAGTAGGAAAGAGATTAAATGTGCAAAAGAAAGAATGAATCATAAGGATATATATGCAGACAATGGCACTGAATAGTGGAATTAAAGCTCTATATTTTATCTTAAAACCACATTAATTTAAATGTAGCCATATATCCAGGCACAAAGAGAGACAGACAGAGGGGGAAAAGAGTGTGTAAGAGACTCTACTTCTGGAAACATTAGAAGATGAGGACATTGAATGTGCGCTTGCATGTCTACCTCCAGCCTTAATCTAATAAAAGGCACCTTTGCTGCTGAATGCAGGCTTTAATGAGAGAAAAACACAAGACACGCTGAACAAGACAAAGCACTGGGGCGTCTTTGGGGAGACATCCACCAACAGATGGGTTTAATATCCACCAAATGAAAATGTAACCCCCGTGTAAGTGCTAAGTGAACAGTGAGACCTAACACATGCGAGGACGTACACAGTGCAGTCGATAAGAAACGCAAGATGGGCCTGTCAACAAAGATACAGTATGAAAACAAGCAAGTCTACCACCCCCAAAGCCTCAGCCATATATTAACCAACAAGCTACAGCAGATACATTCGTTTTCCTATTTGTTTACTATACTTATACTGAAGTGCTTGGGTCTTAGTAAAAAGGTGAAGGTATACGCAGGATGCGGAATAGAAGTCAGGATGCAGATGATGTTGCTGTTTGCTGCAGTGGCTACACAACACGCTGTCTGGACGACCACAGCCCTCTCAAACATTCATGAGCATGAACTGTGAGGAAAAGAGCAAAGTCATGTAGGTTGAACTCCTCTGGCTCTTACCCTCATTCACTCGTATGACTCAGCACAGCAGAAAACACCTCAAGGACCGTTCGTGTAAACTACAAAGATAGCTGACAGCAGAGAGGCTGAGAATGAAAAAACAAGGTTTAAAGCACAGTATACTTCCCGGGATCTGCACAGTACAGCCCAGACAACTGGAAATTGTACTGATAAGACTGGAGGCGAATGTTTTTCCAACTACAACTGAATCCAATAACATGGTGACCATGCGAAAGTATGGAGAAAAGAACTGTTTCCACTATAGGTCTAGATCATAACTTCACTTGTGAGGACAAACCTTTATCTTCCTTCTAATTTACAGCTTATATAATCAGCACTCTTCTCATTATATTTGTTCCCAGGCTATAAACTTCATTAACAATGTGTGTGAACATACCACCCCACTAAGCTTTATTCTCTCATTTGATGCCTTTACAATTTAGATGGTTAGTAAAGAGCCTTATGGACTTGGCTTTAATTGGTTAAGATGCTATTCAAGGTTAAAGCATCATTAAAAAGAGTTTTCCCACCCCTTCCCTATCTGTTCTAAGCTTTTCCATGAGCTGTTAGTGAAGCTGTAAAGCTAAACTTTGCTCATTAAATGGCCCTAATCTTGACTTACCAAGGTCTCAATACCAAGAACTGTGTTTACTAAAAATAAAGGCAAATCCTCAGAACACCCTGCATGCAGTGAAGGTTATGAGAACAGCCCTTGGCTACAAGTATTCATTGACTCAACTCTCCAGATCTGAAGCATTGGGAGACTGGGAGGGCTATTTGGAGAATTGGACTGGATTGTGTGAATAATATGGCACACCATAACTGTTTGTAAACTACACAAGCCTGTTTATATCGTAGCAAGGAGCCTGAATGACTCCATGGGACTATTCCTCCGACCGCATGCATAATTAGAACTCTGAGGACCAAAGTAGAGTACTGTGGGTGTAGCATCTTTCTAAAATCCCACTGACAAAGAGGGCGGCCATTTCTAATTAATGGCAGGGGAAGCAGAGGAGACAGCAGTGTCAGCAGGGGTTCTGAGGGGCCAGAGGCCTCTAACATCTGGCTGTCAGTTTTTGTAGAGACTCTGTGCATCTCAGAGAGCAGACAGTCGCTCCCCCCGAATTCTCCAGCCTGGCACAGCACCACTTCATGTGTGGGAGATGCAAGGTGACAACCACAACGGTCAACACGAGTTTTCAAATCCTTCCAGTACCTCTCAAGGGGTTCAGCTGAGTACAACTTGGAGAAATACAACAATATAAAAACAAAACGTACACATACACCACTACTTAGATGCATGCTGAAATCAAGTCGATCATAAATTAGTAAAACATGGTAAGAAAAAAAAAATTATATGTTAAATTGTATATTACATTACAGATGAGGCACAGGCTAAATGATCTGACTCGGCTAATTCTAGCCTGGGGGTAATGACAGTACTAGAAGCAGGAGTAAAATGGGAAAATGAACCCTTAGACTAACAACAATGAGTTTTGGCAAAAACGTAGAATGTGTAGGATTTAGTTTATAAAGTATGAATTTTTTTAAACCAATTAAACACAGGCAATAATAAAACGCTGAAAGCAAGGGCTGTAACAACAACAAAAATTAATATTAATATCTGCTCATCTGCCATGACAGTGCCTTTGTGTGGGTCAAGGTCTGACCAGTCTCTGACCCATGTATAGTAACTCAATAAGCGTGAGAATAGGTTAACAGTTACGTTTCTTTGTGGCATTTGACTGTGACATTTAAACAAACACTATCAAATATCAGCGAGCTGTGGAATACATCTCTGTCCAGCAGCGCCGGAAATGTGACATTAATGTTGGAGAATATGGAATCGTCATTTACATGTGTGCCACAACAAGCATGCTAAGAGAGAAAGGCCTTCTAATAACAGGCAGCTGTCACATCGCAAACTCTTATTCCTGCTGATTAGTCCCTAGGTTAATACTAATGACAGTCTCAAGACATTCTTCTTTGTTCCACCAATGTATAAACCCTTGTTGCATATAAACACACACACACCCACATTCCTCACTTCCTCCAAGTCGCTGCAGCACACCCACACTTCTAAACAAAGCATTAAACAAATCTCTTCACCTATTCTTGATAATATATTCTCTACTGGTCACGTACACGCTACGTCCTCACATTTAAACACAGCATGTAACCAATTAAATTGATTTTCTTTATGCAAACATGTTCCTCACAGTGAGAGAGAACCTTTCACGAGCACTTCTCTCTAACAATCTTAAACACACTGTCTATTCATTTCTGTAAGACTTAAGCCCCATTCGGAAGGGATTAGTTTTGCGTGGGGACCAACAATCTTGGTGAAAACAACAGAGATGGGAGTGGCTACTGGATTCACACATTGTCTTTACACAGTGTGGAGTTATTAGACTGTCACTACTGTCTGAGAACAGCCCAGCAACCAGAAATATTAACACATCTGCAGGCTGCTTTTGTGCACAAATATACCTACAGCTACGAGAAATCCTTCTCCACCGAGTGACCCTTTAGGTCATTTTGTGGATTTGAGTGGGGTTCGTCGCACTTGGATCATATATTACGTTACTAAAGGACTCCTCCAGCTTCTCAATCCTCGAGAAAACCCCCGGAACGTTATATGCCAAACAGGATATGACAGAATATTCAATCGCATGTCAATTAGCACGGGATTAATATAACCTGGGGTGATTTTTACTGCTCATTTCACAGTAGGAAAAAAGGATCAGGAATCTTCCCTGAAAAAGGAATCCGCACTCCATAAAAATGACTGATATTAGGATGAGATTAAAACTACTGAAATTCTCTGGTAATACTTAAATTAGCCCACATTCACCAGTAAAACTTATCCTATCCAAATAGGACTTTAGACCTGAGAATGATAAAGATGAAGCAAGTACAGACCACAGAGTGTGATTTACAGAATCAAAACAGAGCAAAGCAAAATGTAATTTCAACAATGAAAAAAAAAAGAAACGCACAATGAGATCAGATTCATATTCAGCAACATAAGATAACTTCTTCAGAGAGATGACATTCATGAGCGACTGACAATTAGGTATGTAATCCTGACAGGTTTAGTATAGGACCTCATTGCTAAATGCAAGACAGTAACCAGACAGTAATCATGACAAAGGTCACAAAACTGCATAAATATGAGAATGTCCTTGGGATAAATTTTTACTAAAAAATAAGTCTATACTAAAATAAGCAAATGATTGGTGGGCACTTGCTTCAGAAGCTGATTCATCATTGACTCATTTGATGTCGAATTAATATAACGTCATTCCCGGACGGTTAAATCTGTACTCATTTTTGCTGAACCACTAAGAGAGCTGTGGGTTCTGGTTGAGCCACGTGGCTCTGTTTGTAATGCCAGCCTACAGCAGGTCCGGGTGAGGTCTAGCAGCAAGATGAAATGTTGGGGAGGAAGATTAATGTGTCCAGACCCTGCAGTTCATCATCTGAAGAGTCCGTCCAGAGGTGCTGCTAAAGCTAAATGCTATTCCAGACTCCTCCTGCACTCCATGCTCAAGGTCATTCTGAAGAGTAGAGAGGAGCATGGAGATGACTGGTCATCCAAGACCAAAAGAACAAGGACACGTTTATATCACAAACACACACTCAGGAACAATGTTTCGAAGTAAACAGATCTAAATCATAGTTTCTTTTACCCTTTCATGTAGTATTCCTTATTGATATTAGCTTTGTTCTCAAAATTACGAAGGCATATCTTTTTGTCAAAATTCATAGAAAGCGACAAGAAAGCTCCAGAACATTATACTTAAATTTCTTATTAAAATTAATTGCATACTATACTTTAAAGTTCATGATTGTAAGAAAAAATTAATTAATTAATTAACAGAATTCAGATGTTTCCTTACCATTCGCTAGCTCTCCAGTCTGTTAGCGTGCTCAAAACCAGTCTAATGTGTTTACGAAGCCCCAGTGCCTGTAAACGAGTTAACGGTCCGATATGTTAGGCTTTCTCTCCCTCAGCATATGGAGTTTAAGACAACAGAGAGAACTCCAAACTTTGAAAAGCATGAACCGAGATAAGGATATTGCTCTATTCCTGCTCCACAGGTTGGCAATATTGATTTATTTTTGCTGTTTCGGATCACTTAAAGGTGGAAATATCTTAAAACTTGGGAGGGGGCTAACTGCAAAAAACTAAACAACTCGATTTACACCATCCATCCATCCATCCATTATCTGTAACCGCTTATCCAATTTTAGGGTTGCGGGGGGTTCAGAGCCTACCTGGAATCATTGGGCGCAAGGCGGGAATACACCCTGGAGGGGGCGTCAGTCCTTCACAGGGCAACACAGACACACACACATTCACACCTACGGACACTTTCGAGTCGCCAATCCACCTGCAACGTGTGTTTTTGGACTGTGGGAGGAAACCGGAGCACCCGGAGGAAACCCACGCGGACACGGGGAGAACACACCAACTCCTCACAGACAGTCACCCAGAGCTGGAATCGAACCCACAACCTCCAGGCCCCTGGAGCTGTGTGACTGCGACACTACCTGCTGCGCCACCGTGCCGCCCCGATTTACACCATTTTCTGTGGAAATTCCAAACAGTTAATAAAAAAATTACAGACAAGTTAAACTTCAGCTACATTCAAACAGCATTTTTCCCCCCACAATCACAACATTCCCCTTTAAAACACGTGGAGAATCCGAATGTAAACAACAATTGTTTCCCCACAGTCCTATACAGTCCCTTTAGGTTGCAATAGATAATAGTAAACTGTCACAGTCGTTCTTCAGAGGAAAAAACAAACCAAAATGAAGCAAGTATTTCTGCCAAACCTTAGGCTAACCTTTTCGTCCCCAGTTCTGACGACAAGTGAGGGTTTTAAGTGCTTCTTTTGATAACATAAATATGAATGCTTTAATACATTATAAAAGCACACGGACACATTAGAGTAGAAGGCTCTTAGAGACAGCACAATTCGGCAAACTGAAAACATCTTTGCTTCAGCACAGAAAAATTTTTATGTGAAAACAAAAAGAACCTGGTTTATGTTGCCAAGTGTTACAGAGCGCTGTAGAAATACACCAGACACATACTCCACTGGGTGCTATCCGAAGTCCCATTAAAAAAAGAAGAGATAAAATGCTTTTGTTCTCACTCAGTGCAATGCACTAACCCTGAATCTGCTCCCTCCCAAATGAGTACTTTCTGTCCCAAGCAAAGCTTCAATAATTTGTCATAAAGGAAGACATCAAATTATTGAACTGCAGTTGCTGAATAATGGATCGCTAACCCAGAGATTCGGAAATTAAACGTCTGCAGCAAGACGACTAAACAAATAAAAAAAAAGCTGTTTAGAAGAGGCAGGAAAAGACTGGTGAGAAAGCAATAAAAGAATATATACATAAAAAAGCAGAAGTACTTCACTCGCTCAGAGGCTATTTTTAATCTCTTGCACCTGCAGCCACAGGGCAGAAGCTTAACAAAACTGATGCCACAGAGTATCTTAAAAAGTTCTTATTGACTCTCAGGCTGTGTTTTATTGTAACAATCACAGATAAGAGGTTCTTAGACATCATATGAAGCAGTGTGTATGTCTTAGTTTGTGTTAACTAATTTGATATTCATGACTGACATGTAGAGTTCTGACAACAGTCAGTAAAGCGTTATTTTGAAGGCTTAAAGTGGAGCTTAAAAAATAGCGCATACAGTTGTAAATGGTTTTACGGGTGGAGTCTTGCAGTCTGCTTCCATCAGACACAGAACAACCATTCACAGAGCCATGACAAGACCCTCCAATAACCGAGTTGTCCAGTTCTCCAGTACAGACGTCAGCCTGGAGGTCTGCAGCTCCTCTGTGTGGGGCTGGGTGTGTTGTTGAACGCTCTGTTCTTCTTCCAGATGTTTCTTGTTGCCGGGGTGGGTGGTGGCGGTAGTGGGGGTTTACACAACTCGGCTTGCATGCTTCTATATACAGAGAAAAGCCGGAAAGCTTTTCTAAGGCTTGAGGAAATCCACCAAGAGACTAGCTGGCTGTCTTGTTTGACACCCCCTCACCAATCAACAGCAGCATATTTGAAAAAAAAAATATATGCTTTACTCTGAAGGATAGTAATTGACCAAGAAAGGTCAGTTAAAACTCACACAAGTCGGCAGGTAGGGACATGCTCTAAAAGCTTACTCTATACCAAACACAATCCCTTTCCCCTTTGCAGTTTCATAGTCCGTCTTATTTTTCACCCATGGCAATTCTTCCTATATTCTCAATTGTTTTCAGCTCTAATCCCTTCACACACCATTGCTTTCATTACGCCCGAGGCTCACCGCTGCCACAATTCCAAACTTTTCCCCACTTTAATAGGAAAAGCTGCTCTGTAATCATACCTGCTGTTACACGGGGTCCTCCCAGCACCCGGGAAATTGGTTTCACAGACACCATCCATCAAAAATTGGACATAAGACCCTATTAATGGAACAAAAATGTGTTTGTGAAAACATTTGTAAATCTAGATCCTCCATTTAAAATTCCTCACGAGGTCCAACCTTACTTCACAAGTTTAAGAACTGACTTCACCCGTCAAATGTGCTCCAAGTCTTTGGGATGGGCAGCGATAATTAATCTCCGGGTTTGTCTACAGGGAATCCAATTTGCTAGTGAAATGAGTACAGACGTTTTCACACCGCTCTCTGAACATGATAAGATGATTAGATCATTCATCATATGCTCCGTAGACAGCAGTGATTATCTATAGTGCCAGTCATTATGCTCTATTCGCTCACATAAAAATAGGTCCTGGTACAACATGACTTGAAAAAAATGGTAGAGACATAGGTTACTTACAGACAGACAACATTTCCCTGTGTAACCTTTGTCAATATTTATTAAGAAGACCCATATTTCAGAGTCCTCAGATAAAAGTTCTCATACCAACCCTCTGTATTCTTAGTAATTCAAACATTCTCAGCATAAAGACGCAAGCTATAAAATCACGCCCCCCAGTGAAAGATAGTTTGCATCTCCCAGTTAATTCCCTCAACTCGTGACTGACTCTGACCTGGTCGCATTTGCCTACTGTCAGACAACTGACATACGGACAGAGCAAAGCAAGATAGAAATCACATTGGATTTCCATACAGAACACTGGGTCAAGATGACGACATACGATCTTTTCAAAAAGCCTCCATTTAGGCGTCCTTCCGCCGTAGCGCCCTGGGCAACAAGGAAGGACCCTGCAAAGATATATAATAAAAAGTTATAGACAACAGCAAATAGGGAAGTAGCCCAAGCTTGCTGCAGCTCCAGCTGATAACAGCTTACACTCGCAATCATCGTACACTAACAGCCCACCCTAGAAATGCCAGACGTATCTCCACCTTAAATTCTGGAAACTACAAAAAAAAAACATGTATGCACGTGTCTAGACTAGTTTTTGATTGCTTTTTAAATGTCTTTGGACCCAGCCGAAAGGAAGTATTGATGGCTATTTTAAGCCGCTTTAAACCAGCCACAAATCAAGCGACTGAATGAAGGAAGCAGCAAGGATAGGGAGGAAATGATCCCTTCCGTTCACCGCTGTCCACAACATGCTTTTCTGTCTTGTTTGCATGATTAACCGGCATGTCCGCTGACCAGAGGATCAATAAGCTGAGGCTTTTCCTTTTTTCCAGGACTCTCTCAAATGTTGCAACCCTATCTATGTACCATTCCTTCTCCACAGCCAATTATGAGATCTGATCAATTCTGTTCAGTAATAGGATATTGGCTGGTTTTGTGTTGCAGTAAGTCCTGCAATATAGCAAATCATCTACCGTAAAGATCTGAATCACAGGAGACCATCATATCCCGTATTGTTTGAGTGAGGGGCTAACTTATAAATAAATAAATATATATAAAAATGTTACAAAGCTTATCTCCAGCACAGCACGACTCTACAGTGGGAAACTGGCAGAGGGAGTGTATTTAGGAAGCTTTTAGGAAGTGTTTCTCCTCCTCACCACGCTGATCTTATCATGGTTTCCACCTCACCCAGAGCCTCCAATCAATCTACCACCACAGCCTGACCAGGCAGTATCAGGCATGAGCTGCAATCACAAATACATAAAACACACACACTACCACAACCCTAAAGTGTGTGGGATTTGGTCAAACACTGCACATAGGATGCAGCATCCACATGTGGATGTCTGTGCAAAGGTCAGAGAACAAACAAAACAAACAAACAATTCTTTCCATGACTCAGAGGCTTAGATGGCTATATGCTGGTGGGTTTTTTCCTTCTTCTTAAAGGCTTCTTAAATCCAATTTCTCCCAAACAACAATGTTGAGGGACATGGGGTGTCCACTGCATTTTTCTGAGAACATTCCCAGTTTCTTGCCAGTGTTATTCTTCGGATTTCTCATCAGTGGCTCTTAGCAAAGCTGGATTTTTACAGTGAAGTAGTGATTTTGTGCATGTTCTCTGTGCATGAAATATTTTTTAAAAAATGCTAAAAAAGGTTCCTTTGTCTCAATTCAAGAACGGGACAAGTCCAACCAAATACATGATGGGTTGTAAGGTATTCTTTAAGCCTTGAGAAGCTGTACTCATGGGTTCATTAAGTATGTTCATTACAGCAACAATGTGGTATATTTGGAAAGCGCTCTGAATTTTATCAGCAAAGCGCAGCTCTAGTAATTAGGGCAAAAAACATCCAAAGGCACAAATGACACAGAGGTCTCAAAACGTCAGATACCCAGGGAGGGGAGAGGAAGGGAGAGAGAAGCAAAACACTGGGAGATTTGAGATGAACTTGTCCATCAAGGAGATACAGCCATCTGTTCATGCCTTTGCACACACTATGGCCTCCTGTGGCTTGCATACAGACGCCTGACTAAGCATGCTCTAAAAAAAAAAAAAAAATCTCACATCATATTCCCAGGTTCGTCCATGTTAAAATCCAGCAACAAACATGTTTACGAGCATAAAGCTCCTTATGTGGGTTCCTCTCCATTCTGCATCCATTCTCCATTTGCAAATAATGTTGCACATATGATCAACTCAGGCTCTGAGATTCCTACTGCGAAAGCATCATATTGTGACTAGGTTTGTAGTGTAAGGGGCCACAGAGTGATCTTAGGTGAATGTAAAAGTGATGGAGGAAACATGGCAGGATTTCTCACTTGGGCTTTCCCTGCTTCAGTCAGTGAAAAGGAGAAGTGCAGTCAGAATGGCACCATCCAACTCTCCATTATCTACTCCTGCCCTGAGCGCAATTTTCAGAGCTATCAAACGCGACAACTGTTATTAGACCCGAAGAAGCCTGTTCCTAAATGTCACTAAGAAATTGCAAATGAACTAAAACGACCAACTCAACCATCTGCAAACAGAGCGTTTACATCCTCCACATAATGGTTTTAAAAAATGTTTTATTGTAGATCAGACCAGGCCCAAGCACCTCCATTCCCACCTAAAGCTAAAATGCAATACACAAGTTAATGCTATGCTAATCTCCATGGGCTAATCTGGAGATTGCTATTTCAACAAACAGTATAACTGTGTTTAGAACATAGCCTTCAATCATTCATTCATTAATTCATTATCTGTAACCGCTTCTCCAGTTCAGGGTCGCGGTGGGTCCAGAGCCTACCTGGAATCATTGGGCGCCAGTCCTTCACAGGGCAACACACACTCACTCACATCTACGGACACTTTTGAGTCACCAATCCACCTACCAACGTGTGTTTTTGGACTGTGGGAGGAAACCGGAGCACCCGGAGAAAACCCACGCGGACACACCACACTCCTCACAGACAGTCACCTGGAGGAAACCCACGCAGACACAGGGAGAACACACCACACTCCTCACAGACAGTCACCCGGAGGAAACCCACACAGACACAGGGAGAACACACCACACTCCTCACAGACAGTCACCCGGAGGAAACCCACACAGACACAGAGAGAACACACCACACTCCTCACAGACAGTCACCCGGAGGAAACCCACACAGACACAGGGAGAACACACCACACTCCTCACAGACAGTCACCCGGAGGAAACCCACACAGACACAGAGAGAACACACCACACTCCTCACAGACAGTCACCCGGAGGAAACCCACACAGACACAGGGAGAACACACCACACTCCTCACAGACAGTCACCCGGAGGAAACCCACACAGACACAGGGAGAACACACCACACTCCTCACAGACAGTCACCCGGAGGAAACCCACGCAGACACAGGGAGAACACACCACACTCCTCACAGACAGTCACCCGGAGGAAACCCACACAGACACAGGGAGAACACACCACACTCCTCACAGACAGTCACCCGGAGGAAACCCACACAGACACAGAGAGAACACACCACACTCCTCACAGACAGTCACCCGGAGGAAACCCACACAGACACAGGGAGAACACACCACACTCCTCACAGACAGTCACCCGGAGGAAACCCACACAGACACAGAGAGAACACACCACACTCCTCACAGACAGTCACCCGGAGGAAACCCACACAGACACAGGGAGAACACACCACACTCCTCACAGACAGTCACCCGGAGGAAACCCACGCAGACACAGGGAGAACACACCACACTCCTCACAGACAGTCACCCGGAGGAAACCCACGCAGACACAGGGAGAACACACCACACTCCTCACAGACAGTCACCCGGAGGAAACCCACACAGACACAGAGAGAACACACCACACTCCTCACAGACAGTCACCCGGAGGAAACCCACGCAGACACAGGGAGAACACACCACACTCCTCACAGACAGTCACCCGGAGGAAACCCACGCAGACACAGGGAGAACACACCACACTCCTCACAGACAGTCACCCGGAGGAAACCCACACAGACACAGGGAGAACACACCACACTCCTCACAGACAGTGACCCGGAGGAAACCCACACGGACACAGGGAGAACACACCACACTCCTCACAGACAGTCACCCGGAGGAAACCCACGCGGACACAGAGAGAACACACCACACTCCTCACAGACAGTCACCCGGAGGAAACCCACGCAGACACAGGGAGAACACACCACACTCCGCACAGACAGTCACCCGGAGGAAACCCACACAGACACAGAGAGAACACACCACACTCCTCACAGACAGTCACCTGGAGGAAACCCACGCAGACACAGGGAGAACACACCACACTCCTCACAGACAGTCACCTGGAGGAAACCCACGCGGACACAGAGAGAACACACCACACTCCTCACAGACAGTCACCCGGAGGAAACCCACGCAGACACAGGGAGAACACACCACACTCCGCACAGACAGTCACCCGGAGGAAACCCACACAGACACAGAGAGAACACACCACACTCCTCACAGACAGTCACCTGGAGGAAACCCACGCAGACACAGGGAGAACACACCAACTCCTCACAGACAGTCACCCGGAGCGGAAATTCAACCCACAACCTCCAGGCCTACCTGGCCTGCTGCGCCACCGTGCCGCCCCAGCGTTCAATCAATCCAATCCAATATATAATATATTTTTTGAAGTCAAGTATTAACTGCATTGTGTCATTTGCCACATAGCATCAAAAACCAAGAGGTGGTTTTCCAGACAGAGAATAACTTAATAAGCTTAATCACTGTCTGAGAAACCACACTTAAGTGTTTTCCAAGTTGTACAGTACCATTCTTTTAAAACTTGACAATCCCTCAGTGGACATGCTAGACATGACTCACTCTTGAGAAAATCCACACATATATTAATGCCATGAACTGTTTCATCATAACATCACATGCTGTTGCTGTGGTTATGCTTCGTACCTTAATACACTGGGCTTTTCGGGAGTCGACTCCGGATACTACTAGAGACTATGGAATTGTCTACTTGACTGCACTTAATTAATGCCACAGTGTGACCCAACATAAACCTGTCATGAACCCATCTTTAAAGCGTATTAATACCTTTTAACATTTAGACTCTCAGAGCCGCTTGCCTAGAGTTGACTCCCTGCTCTCAGACGTGTCAAAGAACGTTTGGATCAGACTGCTCATCATTTTTCTTTGGAAGACAAGCAAAAATTACTAAATTTACTGCACTTTAATTTTGTAGCAGATTTAATTTTATAGTTTTTATTTCACACAAAAAAAATATTGGAAATGATCTTGTTTAAATTGTTACATTTAAACTAGAATAAAACTTTAACATTTAATTTGTAGCAATATATTAATTAATCATTTGTCATATCACCACAAATATGATCTCAGAAATACGCTAACATATCATGAGAATATTTTCGGATATAATCACCCACCCCTAATCCTAATAATTATAACAGTTACTGAAATATAAACATTTATCTGGGTCAACCATGTTCATGCCCACATGGAAAATGGTTCAAATCAAAAACCAGAATAGCCTCCCATTTCTACCCCTACGGAATCATATCAACTATCTCTGGTCACGACAGAGCTACTAAGCTCAGGAAGCCGTCCTAACAAGCACTATAAATGAAATCACTTACACCCAGCTGCCACAGGTCAAAGGTCACCGGTAGACCAAACGGATAGATTAAATTACCCCGAAGGGACACAAAGACTCTGTCAAGATTACGACCGTTCCACACTCGACTCCGCTAACAAGAACGAGCTTAGAGCGGGACTCCGAAACGGAGCCTAAAACAGTTCCTAATTAGACGTTCAATAGGTAAAATCCAGAAAAGGAAAGGGTACAATGATGTAGACTTGTTCTCCATTCAGTCCATTCAAAAGAGTTTACCTACGTAAACTGAGATTTGCATATTCTAAATCTGTGTAAAGCAATTAAGTTAAATATTCAGAATCATATCTAGTACATTTAACAACCTGCTTTGCATCAATAAAATCGGGCAGTAATGTCTGATTCAACACTCGAATCATTCACTCCAACCTTGGTCAGAACATTCCCAGTTAGGCAACTATAACACCACCGTTTCTCTTTTCATAGGGAAAGTCTACTCGATAAAGACACATTTTCTCTTGTGTCTAAATGTTTAATGAGGGTATGGAATGCTGGAGTGTGTTCCCAGCAGAAGCCCAGCCCTCTAAGAGAAGCTCATGCAGATCCACACAGAAGTCAAGTCCAAATACAAAGAGTAGCTCTAGAGCCAGGAAGTGTGGTCAGCAAGGCTTATTTAGCAAACAAAGAAAGAATACTGAGAAACTGAGCCTAAGGGTTGCACGAAAGAAGTCAGGATTCAGCAGGAAAGGAGCTTCTAAGAAGGAATATTCACAATACTAATGAACATCCTTGTGAAGATAAAGGAACAGATACAGTTGTGTTTTCTAAATCTACTCTTAACATGCAAAACCCTTTTTAATTCATTAACAGCTGAAATGCATTGCATTGTAATAAAACATATTAGAAATGTCAAAACAACATTTGTATTGTGGTCAGCTCTGCCTCTGCCTCGCCCCTCTGGTTAAAATCTGCTATAGGTGATTCTGCAAAGTAGTCAACCAATGTTCCCACCCCCGATAACACCCACCCGTCTCGCTCATAAATATGAGCAGCATTCCAGCGTAGAGTAAGGGATTATTCCCACTCAAAGTGGAAAAAAGTCAAAGTCCCGCCCGTTTCTGAGCATTTTTCAAAGTTGAACTAGGGGTAGATTTGCTTAAAACCTCTAATCAGAATGTGATAGGTTCAAAAACATGGCAAATTAATTTACATATTCCCCAACGTCGTAACCCTGTAGTGGCTTTGCTTAGCTAAGAATTTTGTACATTTGGTTTAAGTGGAATCCAAGTTATATGCAGCTAACGAAGCAAATATCTCATATGACTTATAAGACTTGCCACCGCAATGAAAAATGGTAGGATAAAGCTGACGAAGCTTTTGAACTGATCTAACTAACTGAGCTGAAGGTAGGTAAGGTAAATCATAAAGGAAAAATATATTTATATCTTTTTTTGTTTTGTTTCCCCTTCCCTGAAGCAAACATTGAGAGTTTTGAACACGTCAGGTTCCAAAATACAGTAGTGAACTTGAGCTGTATGGTTGTAAAACAGAACCTGAGTGAAGCCGTACTGCTAAAAAAAGCATGCTTTCTTTGTGTACCCTGTCAGTGTGTCAGCAAGAGGCAAGAGTACACTTCACCAGAGGACGTAGAAGATTCAGGGCATTTCCAGAAGCCCTGAAAAGAGAGTATAGCAGACCCTGCTCTTACGAGAGGTGAGATACATCCCCAGGATTATAGCAGTGGACTCTAAACATACACACAGCTGAATGAATCACACCTGAGGCATTCACTTCTACCTTTCCACCAGAGGTAGGTTCAAGAGAGAAAAACACTTGCGCAATGCCTCCTCAATGATTCAAAAGCAAATCACAAAGTAAACTCACCCCCCTAGACAAAGTGCCAGAGATAAATATGGCAAAGTATATTAATGACACATGAATTACCATCATTTCTCTCCAAGTTTTGTAAACAAAGTAGGGTTTGCAGTGATCCATTTCCTAAAGAATGTTAAAGAAGGAGCAAGCTACGTGTGGCAAAAATCCATGACATGGTGAAATTTTGTACAATAACAATAGCATAGAATCATATAACAGTACTCCTAATAGTAGTACCAGGTTCTACCATACAGAGCCCAGCACACCCCTGCTCATCCAACCCCACCCCCCAGTGTCTAACAGAGTGCTTTTCACCAGGCTCTATTGTACAGAGCCCAACACAGAATCCATCATCCGCTCCCCACACAGCCATCATTTTGTTACCAGAACGGCCTAAATCAATAGGATATTATCCTAAGCTTGCAGTGGCATAAATAAGCAGCAACTGGGAACAGTAAGACAAAGCTGATGTCAAAATGCCAACTGCAAACTGTGTGCGATGTAAAGCTGTCACATTCACCCAGTGCTTCCTTCATTAATGACCACTCTTACACAACTTAACACAGTTGCCTGGGATCTAAATGAAAGTACCACAGCACCGTTCTCCCACTTTCTAAGCAGCCCAGATCAGGAAAGCTGTGGAGCAGTTTGATTAAAATGAACCCTGGTATGATCCCTCTGTTAGTGCGGTTCATAAGAATCAATGAGAAATCTGCTAATAGAACCCTGGTGAGCGCAGAAAGAGAGATCTATAGATAGATCTATAGGTTGACCGATCGATCAATCATGTACATCCATATTTCATCTGAAATATGAACACAGCAGGAATTCAAAAGCATCTAAACAGAACAAACACCTCACCTCACCCACCTCACCCACACCTCATTCTTTTCATCATAAGAATTATGTAGTCTATACAATCATTGAAAATGATGAGCTGCTAAGTACGGATGTGTTCAAAATATCAATGAACAAAATGTACCGTCTTGATTATTTGCCCATTATTAAATTATGTATAATTATGTATCACTGACGGTTTATAACGTATGTACATAATTTGCCACGTGTTGTGCCCAAATCATCTGCATTTCTTGAGTTTCAATATTCCAGGCAGCTAATGCTCTAGAGCAATATGAAGATCTTTTAAAGAAAGAGTGAAAGTAAAGCAGGGAAAAGGAGAGAGGGGCGGGGGTGAGTAATAGAAAGAATCAGGGAATCCCTGGCATGTGTTGGACAAAATAAAACATTCATGAGTTGGTGAGCTCAAACCTCATTATCCCAAAGAGAAGAAAACCACCTCTCCAAAGCTCCATGTGACTGACACCAATAGTACACGGGTCACCATTTTCTCTTGCAGTGTGAACTGCAGAGATTTAGATGTAGGTTTGTTTCAGCCTTTTTCAGTCTCAATGGCATGCTATTTAATAGCAAACCCATTCACCAGCACCCATACAGGCTTTACATTCTTCTAACAGAGCGTGGAGTCATTTGCACGTGCATCATCTGCTTCTTCGGCAACAAAGGACAGAGTCGACTCAACATGGATATTCAACGGAGACGATGTTGACAGGTGCGGGCACTTTTGTTTTGGTCATCGGATCAGCGTTGTCATTACTGATTATATCAGTACTTTAGCATTTCAAAAAAATCAAACAAATCAAGACCTAATCCTGACAGTGGCTTGTTTCGCTTAAAAAATGCAGCTGATTTGCCACATAATACATTGTGATTAACAATTGAACAGTTCCTGGTCAGATGGTACTATCCCTAAAGGAGCATCTGGGGTTTACAGTCAAGGTCCAAGAGGGTGAGACTGCGCTGATGAATGACGCGTTGGAAGTAGGGTGCAAAAGAAAACACTGAGAAACTAAAGAAAGAAAACAACTTGAACATATATATCGTCGCTTTTCCGGGTAGGCACCGGACCCACCGTGAACCTGAACTGCATAAGCGTTTACAGACAATGAATGAATGAATTAATTCATTTAAATATCGTCTCTATCCAATTAAAAATATGCATCTCCATTTTTGTCAATTTTTAGTTTACACCTTATTTGACCACGGCAGCTGTCCTTCACATCGTGTAAAGTTCACGATGAATGAACCGATATAAATGCTCCAAGATTTCTTGTAACTAATATTATTTTTTTTATTTATTTCTTTTTTAAATTAACAAATTACATTGACATCCATTTAAAGTTAAAAAGGTTCTTTCCTTCTGTAAAGTTGCTACTTTAGGAGATGCATATCTTTCTATATTTATACACACACACACTTCACAAGATAAGAGAAGCACCAGTGCTTTTAAAGTAAACCCTCCTACCAGGTGTGTTATACGTATACCTGAGCTTACAGTTTACATAACGTCTCTCAGGCTAGTGATGGGGTACGTGGTTCATATTTTTATTAACTGCATGCAAATATATAAACGTCTAAAGTGGCCACGTTGGCTGTTAAGCTATTTTACTTGCTACCTGCCGATACAAACTGAAGACAGAATCAGCCTGAGCTCAAATAAATAAGTATTGCTCACCACGGCCCTCTAAAGTTTCACTGAAGCAACCAGAAGCTAGAATATTAGATGCTTTCCGAAAATGTCTCTGAGATTGTCTTAGATCAAACATAAACCCATTAACTAGTACGTGATGATTCATGAAACCAAGGGAGAGGCAGTAAACTACACAACTCCAGAACAAGTGGCTTTCCTCCATGAGCCAGCCACGTAATCAGTGTGTCCTGATTTAATGAAGGCTGTAAATTAGTGACTACTGTGTATCAAAGTACACAGTGACCTTTAGGGCTTATAAATCACGTCGCCCAGTCGGCTGCCAACTTTCTCCTTCACCCAATTTGTCACGAGAGAATAACACACGCCCACGTCCGCGCTGGAAAGATGCTGGGTGGATCAAAGTGTTCAGTGCTTTCTTGGGCTTCAACCACTGCAAAACTCCACAGGTGTTTTTATGAAATTAAGTCATAGGATGAGTCACCCAGAGCATACACATGAAGTGCATTTCCAACATATGGCAAGAGGAGAATGTGTCTGTCACAGCAGTCTCAGAGCAATATACGGAAACATCTGAGGGTTGTCAGTGTCCCCAAGTGAAGATTTTATCTTTATACAAGGGCCCGTTTCATGAATGAATTGGAAATAAAAAGTGTGTGGGAAGTGTGATTCTGCGGCCATGTTACTGAATGAATGCACTATGACCTCCCAAATTTTACTGATGAAAGATTGAATTTATGCTAGGGTATATTTAATTTAAATGTATGCATGTCATTCCCTAATTTGCACAAGAAAAAATAATTTTGGGGCCTCAGTAAAAGCAGGATTATTGTTGGATGCAGTGTCACGCTCGTCTTTTATTATTAAAATAATAATAAAATGTTTACCTGATTTCTTTCAGCATTTCTGGCCACTAGTTTCATTAGCACATGCCCCAACACAATCAGTTAAAATATATACAACCTTCCTCCCCTCGCTTTGATGTCAACACAAAACTCCAGCTTGGAAATGAGAGTGTTTGCACTTCTTTGTACACTCAAACACACACACACACTACCAAACATGTTCAACAGAAGATGGCAATGTCTTGTCAGTGAGTGAAAATATTTCCCTCTTCAGATTCCTCCACAAAGCGACTTGGCAGATGGCCACATTCCACAAACGTGAATTTCTCTTCTTTGTGCAGACAAAGCCAAGCTTCCCCACAATATCCGCCTTGCAGAGGGGCTCCGCCCCACCTCTGCACACTGACGACATCAGCACATCACACACACTGACCAAAAAAACAGCTCAAAACACCACTGACGCTGTACATGACTGTGGTCAAAAGCCTAATCAAACCATCTCTCATCACAATGTAACGGAGCAACATGTGGCTTTCACAATGTCTGTGCTTCACAACTACACAAACCCATAAAGAGTCAGTGACCAATGACCGGTTTCTAATTCTGACAAGTCCTTGCTTTCCCTACAGGACTCAGCTGACTAAAGTGGCCAAATGAGGTGGAATTTTGGGGATGTGTTCAGTATGTAGGTGTGTGTGTGTGATAAACTAACTCTGTCCATTTCTATAGCCACAAGAGTGAGAGTGTGAGAGTGAGAAAAACTAAATTAAGCTGCCTTTCACCATGTAAACAGCCACAATACGACTAAAATGTGCATGGTAACAGAAGAATCATTTGTATAACATTTCCCACCTCTAAATTAGGAGTAAAATTTCATCTGTACTTATATACCACGATAGTGGCTTTCAATAAAATTGCTTATCATTCATTCCTTCATTATCTGTAACCCTTATCCAGTTCAGGGTCGCGGTGGGTCCAGAGCCTACCTGGAATCATTGGGCGCAAGGCGGGAATACACCCTGGAGGGGGCGCCACTTCTTTACAGGGCAACACACACATTCACACCTATGGACACTTTGAATCGCCAATCCACCTACCAACGTGTGTTTTTGGACTGTGGGAGGAAACCGGAGCACCCGGAAGAAACCCACGCAGACACAAAGAGAACACACCACACTCCTCACAGACAGTCACCCTGAGGAAACCCACGCGGACACAGGGAGAACACACCACACTCCTCACAGACAGTCACCTGGAGGAAACCCACGCAGACACAGGGAGAACACACCACACTCCTCACAGACAGTCACCCGGAGGAAACCCACGCAGACACAGGGAGAACACACCACACTCCTCACAGACAGTCACCCGGAGGAAACCCACGCAGACACAGGGAGAACACACCACACTCCTCACAGACAGTCACCTGGAGGAAACCCACGCAGACACAAAAAGAACACACCACACTCCTCACAGACAGTCACCCGGAGGAAACCCACACAGACACAAAGAGAACACACCACACTCCTCACAGACAGTCACCTGGAGGAAACCCACGCAGACACAAAAAGAACACACCACACTCCTCACAGACAGTGACCCGGAGGAAACCCACGCAGACACAGGGAGAACACACCACACTCCTCACAGACAGTCACCCGGAGGAAACCCACGCAGACACAGGGAGAACACACCACACTCCTCACAGACAGTCACCCGGAGGAAACCTTCTAAATATGCTTCTAAAATGTCGCTGGGAGCTTGTTCCTCTCTCATTTTCTGAGCACTGTTTATATTTGGTGTGTGACTGTGCTTTGGTCTGAAACTGTTTTGTCTCAGCGTTTACAATTGACTTCTTTTTGTTCAGTGTCATCTTAATTATAATCAACACACAGCACGTCCAAACCACAGACGCTGTGTTTTTCTTTGGTACGAGCTGCTCGAGTTGCTCGGTTGGCCTCAGCATTTAGATTGTTTTCATGTTGCAGATAGGGGCAGAATCACATAACAACAGCCTGGTAGCATGGTTTTAAAAGGGAGATTACTGGAACACAGTGGGGACATAACAGAATAAAAATAATAATAATAAAGAGTTAAATAATAAAATTAGGTTTATGATCAGAAGTTCTGAAATTCGATTAACTGCTCAGCCATAAGGGGACGTATGAAAAAAAAATATTTTGAGCGCATTATCCTTAAAACATAGAAAACAAGAACCCCAGTCAGTTTTGTTGTGATTTGCCCAAGTTGATTACCATTGAATTAAATAAGCAGTTCTGATTTTGTGCTGCTTTTTTATGTTGGGTGCAGCCACTTGTTTGTCCATGTTTATGTCAGAACTCAAAGACAAGGTTAAATGGAGTAAAACAGACCAAACAAGCTCAGAGAAATAACAGCAGTGATCAACCAATGGGGAAAATGAGAAAAGAAAAGAAAGAGAACAGAGTGAAAAAGGCTAAAAATCAAAGCTTCTGCTGCTCGCTCCTCACGCCTAGGATCTCACGCTGAACTGAGCTGTGGCTTGCTCTCACTTATAGGAACAGGCGCTGAAACCGGTTTGTTTTGAACGAGGCTTTTTAAACATTTGGAGAATGCTGCTGTGGTGTTTGATCCTTGTGGTATTCTAAGCAAATCATACCACAGATATTTCATTAAGCTCCCAATAGTTTTCACTTGTGGAAATGTGGCATGTGTCACTGTGTGTGGCTTTTTCCTTACCTGGATACCTATTCTGTAAGCTAATATTTATCTGATAAACCAACACCTTCGCACATCATTCCCAGAGGAGAAAGTTCTTGAGTAGAACAAGGCCACATCAGCATCAAACTAAATGATGTCTCATTAGCTCATCTGAAGAGGCAGCTTCCATTACTCATCCAGCATGGCAACTTGGCAAGCATGTTCTCAAATTTTAACCTCCAGTGCTACCATCTATAAAGTGAGCCTTCGCTTCCTGTTTCTTTTTCGTTCCCTGCAGATATGTGGATGTCTATTCAGTACACAGTGCTGATGGATACTTCTGGTGTTCCAAAATTAGTCTGAATGCACATCTCTACTGCTCAGTGAATTAAGACTGTTGGAAGAAGAGTTTAAAAAAAACAAAAATAAGAGGGTTATAAGAGCAGTTCCTTCAGTGCCAGAAAAAGAAGATTATATATATATCATCTACACGACACTGAGAAAGACTTCAGCTTATGCTCTGAGGGCTGCACCTGATCATTCTGGACAGGCAGAAGTGCCCCTGTGTGATGCAAGTCGTACAATAACAGGGAAATAGAGGGCTACAACTGTCAACTGATATATACACATACATATTTCACAAGAACTGCACGACCCCCACCAATAAACACAGTCAGTGGTCGAGAGCAGGTCTCTGATCAGTTACCTGTGACATCTGTGGCCTGAAGTTGATCTGCTTCAAGTCCACGGATCCCGGAGACAAGTTGTGCAGCATTTGGCACAAAAGCACCCCATCCCGAAGCGCCTGGGCCAAGTCGAAGACCACCGCAGATGGCCATACCACCCTGTGGTTGGGGGGCAGAACCTTGCAGTCAATGAGCCAGCGGCCGCACTGCCTCCACTCTTCACTCATCGCGGGGGAGAGCGAGCTGAGATCCTCGCTTCAGCAACTCCGCGCTCGGCCTCCGACCCAGAGAAGACGCGCAGACCGTCCTAAATACCACCGCGGAGAAAACTGCGTGAACTGCTTAAACTGAACTTCTTAGTGCGGTCCATGGGACGGGAATTGAGCTTGAGGGGTCTCTGTTACTTTAAAAAAAAATAGGGAAAAAGCTCATGAATCATTCCCCAAAACGAGAACACGTCCTCCTTCAAATTAACATTTAACCGACTGCCAATTCAGCCTCATGTAGTTACACGGTTTAGTTTTCTGTAACAGCGGTTAAGTAAATCAAATTATCCGAAGAAAAGGGAGTAAAACCGTTGGCTCAGTTCAGTTCAATCCCACAGCGAGTTTGAATCAGTGCAGTTTCCTTTTCTTCATCTCGGAAACGAATGAGCGGGATTCGTTCGTTCAAAACTGTTGTTTCAACGGAACAAACGGCGACTAAAACCGTTTCAGGGGGTCGGGTTTCCCCCTCGTTCCCTCAAACTAAGACGGGGAGAGTCCGTTTGTCTTTACATACGAGCTGGAGTCTCCTCTCTGCCTTTTTTTGTTTTATCACTGTCCAAGAAACGGTGAAAGTTGCAACACGAACCTGGAACGACACCAAAGACGGCTTTCCACTCGCCAGGGAACGGTCTTCAAGACGTTAACAGCGGAAACTCTCGGAGCACTCACCGACAGCGACCGTTAAGAACTCCCGAGTTTTGTGTTGTTGTATTCACTTGAGTCCTTTCGCCGTTTGCGCTCAGAAATTAAAAGAGATGGCGAGTTTAAATATCACACATTCTCCCTTAGATTTCTCCCATACGTCGCTTTGTTCGTCTTCTGAATTGCAGTTTTGTTGTTTTCTTTGCACTCTCTCTTCTTTCTGCTTCTTCTAGCCTTTCTTCGCCTCCACTCAGTGGAACTGAGGATGTGAACCTCGGGAAAGGAATCAGTCCATTTGAGCCGATTCATTTGATGATGATTCTCTCGAACCGAATCACCAATGAAAAATAATCTAACAGGTTTTTTTTCTCCAATCACTCATATCATAGCACATAATTAAATGGGGTTTTCAAATCTGATTAAACATTAAAACACAGTTTGGTCCTGGATTAATGTAGCTCTGCCTCAGTGGCCCACATTAATCATTTAAGTTCTGAATCGTTCATTAATTAATGATTCATGCTGTTCGGGTTGGGGGTCCCAGGTGAGTCCTGGGTGGGTCCACAGCCTACACAGAATCAATGGTCACAAGGAATCATGCACACATCCAATCAATCTCTCACACTCACACACACACAGTGACCTGAGACAAGGAAGGAACAGGATCCTAAAATGAGTAACAGCATCTGCCAACCTCAGTTCTGAATAAACATTGAAATAACAATTTGGTCCTAGGCATTTGTGAATCAATGTCTCGGACCCAGATGAACCCTAAACCTACCTAAAAGCATGCCCATATAGACCTGTCTCCAAAACAGGGGTTAAGCCTAGGCTGGAATACACAGGATATGTATATGTTCGTCCTTAAGACATGAGACAGACCTCCATCAGTTCAAATAACTTAGTTTCACTGCTCCACAGCCCGGTGCCAGGGGCTTTATACCATTCTGTAGTTGTCACTCAACGCTGAGCACAATACATTAATCTCAAGTCCACAGTCAGGGGTCTGTCTGTGAGGATTTTTGGTGTGTTCTCCCTGTGTCTGTGTGGGTTTCCTCCAGGTGCTTGGACGTCCACGCAAAAGCCAAAAGCACATATTGATAGGTAGATTAACTCCATGAAAGTGCTCACAAGTGTGAAAGCTGTAAGTTATTATACACTATAGACAATGTACTGATAGCCCGTAAGAAAATATTACAGCACCTCAGCAATTTGCAAGCTGAATTATGACCAAATATATAAAAACCTCACATTCTATTTTAAAACTTACGTTTTAGTTTCACACACAAAATTGCTGCACACGAGAAGCCGGGTTTATTTGTTCGTTATGACAAACATTTATGCGGTTTATCCTCGCTGTGTTTGGAGGAGAGGAGAAGAAAATCACTCGACTTATGAATCATTGATTCGTACAGGTCAGAGAATCGGTTCGGTAAATTAAATCGTCTTCTCCTCACTACAAGCACAGCTTGTGCGCGCGCAGGGGGAACAGGAGGAGGAAGAGCGAGCGCGTGCACGAACGTCCACGTGGGAGAGGTTTGGGTTTTAGTCCCCACGAAATTGCCACAGATATGCACATTAAGTATTATAACACTGTTTATGTATTGATTATGCAGTAGGACTGGAAATTTATACATTAAGTTATTCACGAGACAGCGAAATGGCATTACTATATCAGGCCAATTTTACTGGTCTTCTTGAAGTAAAATAGATTTTAAATGGTTTCTAAATGAGCGCCATGTTGGCGCAGCAGGTAGCAGGAACCTGGAGGCTGTGGGTTTGATTCCCGCTCCGTGACTGTCTGTGGAGTTTGGTGCGTTCTCCCTGTGTCTGCGTGGGTTTCCTCCGGGTGACTGACTGTGAGGAGTGTGGTGTGTTCTCCCTGTGTCTGTGTGGGTTTCCTCCAAGTGACTGTCTGTGAGGAGCAGGGTGTGTTCTCCCTGTGACCGCGTGGGTTTCCTCCGGGTGACTGTCTGTGAGGAGTGTGGTGTGTTCTCTCTGTGTCTGCGTGGGTTTCCTCCGGGTGACTGTCTGTGAGGAGTGTGGTGTGTTCTCTCTGTGTCTGCGTGGGTTTCCTCCGGGTGACTGTCTGTGAGGAGTGTGGTGTGTTCTCCCTGTGTCTGCGTGGGTTTCCTCCGGGTGACTGACTGTGAGGAGTGTGGTGTGTTCTCTCTGTGTCTGCGTGGGTTTCCTCCGGGTGAATGTCTGTGAGGAGTGTGGTGTGTTCTCCCTGTGTCTGTGTGGGTTTCCTCCAAGTGACTGTCTGTGAGGAGCAGGGTGTGTTCTCCCTGTGACCGCGTGGCTTTCCTCCAGAAGATCCAGTTTCCTCCCACGGCCCAAAAACACACATTGGTAGGTGGGTTACAGTGGTTACAATGAATGAATGGTTTCTAAATGCCCACTGAGTTCCACTGTTTATTTTATGAAATGTTGTGTTTTACTCATCTTTAAAAAGCCTGCTCATTCCTCACAGATGAACTAAGCCTGCACTACAGTAGCACGTCACTGTAAAGGATAAGATGATACCGAATGACCATCTGATCCTTGCAGTACAAACATGAACTCGTCAGTACTCTAAAGAAGCACTGTGATAGCTACAGTCCACCTCTGCAATAAGATTTACATGGAACAGACATGTTCAATCAAACTGGATGGATGGCTCACTGCAGTGGGCTGCAATCTGAAATGTAACCACATTCAGAATGAACAATGGCTCTCTGCCTCTGACATGATGCGCTGTCAGAGAAGTTGGGCCTCTGATCCATCATGGGCCACAGCAGTGTGAGAATGTTGCTGGCCGATATGCTTTATATGCTGCAGCAAAGGGGGAAGGTCACACAGTCCTATGAAAACGGTGACACTGCGCCCTGGAGAGTGGACTATAAATGGAAGCTACGACACAAGCGTGGGGGCAATGTCACACTAAATGAGAAAACATGTGGGAACTCGGAGCCATGTTGGCCCTAGTGATTAAGGAGGGTTGGATCAATACTTAATGCCTTAGGGAGTGAATAATGTTTTTAGTTTTTCTAGTGAGTTCTCTTCTAATCACACAGTGGAACCAAGCCTGGAAGGTGAAGGTAAACATGTCTTCTCCAAAAACATGAAACCTGGCACTGCTGTTTTCAAAGTAATACAAGATCCCTGAACAGATCAACACGTTCTGCGGCTATAAGCTGCCCATTTTTATTATGTTAGTAAACAGATTTCCACACTGGCCAAACTGTGTGATGAAGAAACTGAGCTAACAGCATGGTGGCCAAATTAGTGGTGTGTTCTCCCTGTGTCTGCGTGGGTTTCCTCCGGGTGACTGTCTGTGAGGAGTGTGGTGTGTTCTCCCTGTGTCTGCATGGGTTTCCTCCAGGTGACTGTCTGTGAGGAATGTGGTGTGTTCTCCCTGTGTCTGCATGGGTTTCCTCCAGGTGACTGTCTGTGAGGAATGTGGTGTGTTCTCCCTGTGTCTGCATGGGTTTCCTCCAGGTGACTGTCTGTGAGGAATGTGGTGTGTTCTCCCTGTGTCTGCATGGGTTTCCTCCAGGTGACTGTCTGTGAGGAGTGTGGTGTGTTCTCCCTGTGTCTGCATGGGTTTCCTCCAGGTGACTGTCTGTGAGGAATGTGGTGTGTTCTCCCTGTGTCTGCATGGGTTTCCTCCAGGTGACTGTCTGTGAGGAGTGTGGTGTGTTCTCCCTGTGTCTGCATGGGTTTCCTCCAGGTGACTGTCTGTGAGGAATGTGGTGTGTTCTCCCTGTGTCTGCGTGGGTTTCCTCCGGGTGACTGTCTGTGAGGAGTGTGGTGTGTTCTCCCTGTGTCTGCATGGGTTTCCTCCAGGTGACTGTCTGTGAGGAGTGTGGTGTGTTCTCCTTGTGTCTGCGTGGGTTTCCTCCGGGTGACTGTCTGTGAGGAGTGTGGTGTGTTCTCCTTGTGTCTGCGTGGGTTTCCTCCGGGTGACTGTCTGTGAGGAGTGTGGTGTGTTCTCCTTGTGTCTGCGTGGGTTTCCTCCGGGTGACTGTCTGTGAGGAGTGTGGTATGTTCTCCCTGTGTCTGCGTGGGTTTCCTCCGGGTGACTGTCTGTGAGGAGTGTGATGTGTTCTCTCTGTGTCTGCGTGGGTTTCCTCCAGGTGACTGTCTGTGAGGAATGTGGTGTGTTCTCCCTGTGTCTGCGTGGGTTTCCTCCGGGTGACTGTCTGTGAGGAGTGTGGTGTGTTCTCCTTGTGTCTGCGTGGGTTTCCTCCGGGTGACTGTCTGTGAGGAGTGTGATGTGTTCTCTCTGTGTCTGCGTGGGTTTCCTCCGGGTGACTGTCTGTGAGGAGTGTGATGTGTTCTCTCTGTGTCTGCGTGGGTTTCCTCTGGGTGACTGTCTGTGAGGAGTGTGGTGTGTTCTCCCTGTGTCTGCGTGGGTTTCCTCCGGGTGACTGTCTGTGAGGAGTGTGGTGTGTTCTCCCTGTGTCTGCGTGGGTTTCCTCCCACAGGAGGTGACTCAAAAGTGTCCATAGGTGTGAATGTGTGAGTTACCCTGTGAAGGACTGGTGCACCCTCCAGGGTGTATTCCTGCCTTGCGCCCAATGATTCCAGCGACCCTGAACTGTATAAGCGGTTACAGATAATGAATGAATGAATTAATTAATTAATGATTTTGGAGTAGCGCAGTGGTGCTACATGTAGCATTGCTAGCTCACAGCTGTAGGATCCTATAGGCCTATCACAGCCTATTAAAAGTGTGTTGTGTTCTCCATGTGTCTGCATGGGTTTCCTCTGGGTGCTCAAGTTCCCCCCCCCAGTTTGATTGTTTGGCTTAACATATCCACAGTTGTGTGTATGATGCTATGTTATGAACGGGTGCACTGTCCGGGATGTGTGTGCCTTGTGCCCAGTGATTCTGGACAGGCTCTGGACACACAGTGACCCAAAGCTAGATACAGATGAACAAATTAATTAATTGAATTTGTACAGCTTGTGCGACCTTATAACAGTCGCCACGTAAAAAATACACATTTGCAGGCATATGGACAGATCAATAATGGACTTCAATAGGTGTAAGAATAGAGTGGGGTGGGCTCTGTGTGAAGCTCTAAAGGATTGACATACTTCACCTTTTATACTCAGTATATTTTAAATCAATGTCCCCACATTAGAGCACTCTCTCTCTCTCTATTATATACACACACACCTTTACTTCCATCTAACCTATACTGTCTTCGGTTCTGACACTAGTGATGCCTGAAGTCAGTGGCACATAGAAAATAATACATTACCTCCATCTAGTGGTCACTTCTTTAAAAAGCTCAATAGGTTGTGACTGCAAAATTGTGTCCTTCTGAAGATCAGGTTTGTCATGTCTGGACATGAAAGAAAACATTAATATGTCAATTATATCATATAAAAGAAACAAAAAAGAAAGAAATAAAATAAAAATAAATAATGATGCTGGGCATTGGAGGAATAAAAAGCAAGAACGTCAGGACTGGACAGGGCAGGGAGGGAGGTCAACACAGTAAGGGTCACACACAGGATGACGTGTACACACAAATGTTTGTAGACACCACTTACGATTGATGAATTCACCACTTATTTACAACTTTAATTAGTGCTTTTTCAAGGGGCTCCCATTGTGGACACCACTGTGCACACAGCTTGTATAACACTCCATAGAAAAATATGAATTAAACTGACACTGTCTGGAGCAACTATATATTATTATCAACATTTACATAATGTTGTACCTGACCTTATTAATACTTTCACATTTGAAGTCCCTTCTAATGCAGAATAAAAAGTTCCCAAAAACAGTAGAAACTGGGGGCAAACTGTTTTAACTTCTTAATACTGGTAGGTGTCCACAAACTTTTGGTCATCTGCTGACACTATCCAGACCATGTATTAAAGCAGTAAGCAGAACATAGTCAGGAATTGCTTAGGAAAGACCAGAAAACAAGAAGGGTATATTACAAGGGTATTTTTGTCATTTATTTTATGAAAAAGAAGAGGGGGAGGGAGAGGGGGGTAATTACCCAGCAAAGAGATTCCTGGTGCCATCAAATGTTCGCTGCTCTCTGCCCCAAGGTTCAGTAATCAAGCCTAAATCTACTTCCACTGAATCCTCCATTTTGCTGCTGTGGTTGTTCCAATGACTGATATTTACAGGAAGATAACTATAAACGGCTCAGAAAAGTATAGGAAAAAATACAATAAACTGGCATGCATGTCAAAGATAAAAAGTAAACATTTGTTTTCCAAAATATAAAAAGGAGCTAATTTCCTTTTGAACCTGGGCCTAGAAATGAGCTAGCTGCATGTGTATGCATATATATCTTTATATAATATATATATATGTTTTTAAAAGATATCACTCTGGTAAAACCTGATGGGGCTGGATGAAGACTGGTTTCAGAGTCCTATGAGAAGGTGATATGGGAGATTTGCTGCTAAAGCATGCCCAGATATGACATCAGCAGAGGAGATTTGCAGTCATCGCAAAAAAATAAAATTAAAAATAGAACAGAAAATAAAAAAATAACGCACTCGACTATGTCAATTAGTGTTTTAATTAATGAAGAGAGTTAACGCTCCTCTTTCATTTGGTTTTCTCCATAGTACATTAAGGCAAACTGCATCTTGACTTGTTGTTCTCCTCAATACGGACCCTAAACCAATAATATGTCATAAAAAAATATTATATATTCCCTTTACAAATCAGTGAAATGTTGAGGGGACTATCTAAAATGTTTAAAAGAACTACAGACGATAAGGAACCGCATTTTAAGATATGAGCATGAGTCAAGTAAGCGGAATAAGGAAAAATGTGTGTGTGGGGGGGATTTACAGGAGTCAAATGTTTCTTCTTTTTAAAAAATAAAAATAAACACTTGTGATAGTAAAACCTGCGTTCTTACATTCAGAAATCACTTTTGCATGAGTATGATTGGAGGAAGACTTTGATTCATTGACCATTCACAAAAAAACACTGACCAACACTTCCTAAGCAGTTATACACCATGATACAGAAATAGAGCATTCAGAGATGTTCTGCCACCAGCTGCAAAAGCAGATCTAGACCTCAGCCACCGCAGGGTGGAACGATTCAGGGTTGCGTACATTCATTTCCCAAGATGGTGCAGCATTGAAGGAAGACAAGTACCACGGTTTTTGTCAAACGCTCAGGTGACTTGCTTTTTCACACCCTTCACGTTCGTATATTACCTAGACCTGTCCGCTGTCTCTAACTCTAAAAATGGTGAAAACAAAAATAAGTTATGATATTTAACAGAAGCAAGTGTGGATTCACTAGATTACTGAGCCTTTTATCAACATGCACGCCAACACAGACACCACATAATTGAATTTTATGAACATAAAATACAAAACCTTCTGGCAGTTCAAGAGTTTTCAAAGAACAGTTTTAAAAAAATAAATCCACTGATAACAAAAAAAGGCTGGTAAGATTAAAAGCAGCAACAAAGTAAAGAAAATACAAAAGAAAAATAAATACAACACCGCCTGCAGGTGAAGAAGAGGTGAGAGGTCAAATTAAGAAATCTGGAAGATGAGAAAGTTCTGTACGCTTCCGTTATCTCTTGCACAGGGATGCCGCAGGTTTTGCTTATAATGGCAACCCATTTAAAAAAAGATAACTGGGGGTCAGAAGCATTGCTTCAGTGTTCTTTGTTCATAGTTCTAGTTTGGTTTATACGGACATCCCTTTCAAAGTCAGTGGAAATACAAGATCTATTCATTATTAATTTAGTTTTTGTCACCTGCACAACCCCACCCGCCCCCCCACCTCCCATTGTGGTATTTCATACAGAAGGAGAAAAAAAAAAAATAAATCTGACATGATGCATTTTCATTGTTTCTTTTTTTTATCTCTTGTAAAAAGTCTTAGAGAAACAACCAGAACTGCATACAACATTTAAAAAAGGATGTAAAAATGTAAATAAAGGATCAGTCGGAGTCACTGCTGTCTGAGGTGGAACCGCTGGAGCTGCTGCTGCCCGAGTCTGTAGAGCTGCTGCTGCCGCTGAGCCGGGACGGACCTGAGCCTGGCCCAGACCCGCCTTTCTCTACACGGTACAGAAAGAAAAACAGGTTAAATGGAGATGCAATTAAAATTGAAACAATTGTAATGTTGATTCCTATTACACAATAATAGTTTGCATTTGGCGTGTATTAATGTCTTATATGTAAACAGAATTCGTCCATTAAGGCGTTTTAACTGTGTCAACTGTCAAGGAGTCCATGCAGACAGCCTAAGCCACAACCAACTGCTGCCCCCTGCCGTCAGTACTTGAAATAACAGGTAGGCAAAGGTCCAAAGCAAGCAAATGTAAAAACATTATGAAGCTGATATTAAGCTTGTTAGAAATAAATAAATAAAAGCCACACTTGGTATTCTTACTGTTTTGAATTGGAATCAAGCCAGGGACCAGTGGAAGCAATAGAACTGAACTTACGTAAAGGTTTTCTCTGTTTCTTCTGTAAACAGGATTTGACATAGCGCTCCAGCTCTCGTAGGGTGGAGGGCTTGAGCGTCTCAAAGTCGATCTCGATTTCGTCAGGGTTGGAGTCACGCAGCGAGGGCTCTCTGGACTGGATGATGTGAACAACCCTGCCAAGCTTCTCCCCCGGTAACCGGTTGATATCCAGGCTCAGTTGCCGCTTTTCATCATAAGTCATTGGGATCGCGGAGTCTTCGTCGTCAGAATCGTTGCCTGGGCCTCCTCTGGCACCCTTCTTTGGTTGCCTGTTATACGTTTACAGAGTGGGAATGAAAGGACAAACCTTTTTAAAATAAGATAAAAAACTGAAATATTTGATGTTGTCTGAAAAGGCAGAAGACTGACAACCTGCTGCCAGGAGCGGTGCTGTTAGTTTTCCGGGCCGGGCCTTTCTTCGGCTGAGCCTGTTTCATAGGCTGCCCCGTCTTGACCTTTTTGTCATCCTCGGGTTTGGCTTTGTTGTGTTTGTTGTCCTTCTTGTCTTTGTCTTTCCTTTCTTTCTTCTTCTTTGGTTTACTAACAGGGGCCTGCGAGAGAGCAGCGAGCTGCTCATGGACGGCTTTCAGCTGGGGACAGAGGCAGGGATGGGGGAATCAGTGATCTGGCCAAACAAAATAATCTCAGAAAAGGTTCTGTGGTAAATGGTCATGTTGCACTATAAATAATTTAATTTATGGATGAAAAATACTTTAAAACACATACACCCTAATCCCTGGACAGCCCTTACAACTAATGCCAAATAAAAACACTTGTTTCTTTGTTTTTTAGGGTTCCCTGAAGAAAATGGCATTAACATTTTGTTAGCAACTCAATGGCATGAATGTATGAGGTTTGTGCTATAGGACAAACCAAGTGTATTATTACAATTACATAACTTGTTATTGCAGTTTATTATTAGGTTTTAAAATAAACTTTATTTCTGTTTATCAACCTTCTGCAAGGTAAAGTAGTTCCATTCAATGACACAATCCTTTTTGCCCTTTACCAATCTAGGAGGTGTGTCAAGAAATGCTGTGTGATGCTGAAGGGGGGGGGGGGGGGTTGTTCTCCCTGTGTCTGCATGGGTTTCCTCCCACAGTCCAAAAAACACACATTGGTAGGTGGATTGGTGACTCAAAAAAAAAGTTTCTGTATGTGTGAGTGTGTGTCGCCCTGTGAGGGACTGGCGCCCCTCTCCGGGGTGTGTTTCCGCCTTGTGCCCAGTGATTCTAGGTAGGCTCTGGTCCCACCACAACCCTGAATTGGATAATTGGTTTCAGACAACAAATTAATGATTGTGGTCCGATTCCTGGGTGTTATGACGAGAGTGTAGTATAACTTATTTTACCACAGTTAGTTCCGACCCTGCAATGTGATTGGCTGAGATGTCATTACTGCATTTTTAATGCAAAATACATTAAACTTTTTGTAAACAAAAAGAAAATCACACGAAAATAAACAGGAAAATGCTACATCTGTGTGGCTCCTGTGACTGTTTAAATCGAGTCAAAGTGAGTTTTTTTTTTCTCTGTTGTTCTTCAACAGCTCGGCAGGACAGTTCTCGAGTGATACTCCAAAATACTCACTTTTAACTTAAACAGCGAGACCTTGGCATTGTTTAGCACTTTGATTAAACCAATGTTAAAACATGACATTTTATTGACTCTATTCTTTTATCTCTGGTGCTGCCCTGATTTAGGCAGAGAGCAGCTCTGACTAACACAGCATCATTTCCCATCAAAACTGATGCAAAGAGAAACAAGGTTCAACAATTCTGAATAGAGCCAGTTCAAGATTTAGAGTTCACAGAAAAGGATGTGTGAAGGAATGGAACCATTTCACCTGCTGAAGGCTGATATAACATTTTTTCCCCGTCTTCTTTATATTAAAACCTGCAATGACGTAAGATACTGGCACTGTACTGATCTACCTGTGCCAATACCTCACTCCAATAAAGCACTCTCTCTCGTCTATTATTGCTTAATATAGTCCTCCATTTACATTTTTAACAATGCTATAAACTGTTCCTATTTCCTTAACACTGTACAAACCAGAGCACTTTAAATAGACATTATTATTATAATAACAACAAATAGTTTTTTGTGAAAAGACTAAAAATGAAAAGAAGAATCTGGAAAGGAGGGGATAGCAAAGCATAATAGAAATGAAAAGTAAACATTTAAACAGTTCTAGGTTTAGCTTTATTTCCCTTTTAAACCTTCATAGGACAATTAAAAAGGAATGCAGCAAAGCAAAATTTATTTGAACTACTAAAATGCATTTCTCCACCAGCAACTTTAAAATAATCATGTTAGTGTCCTCCACCAACAAAACAGCAACGGTTTAGTCGAGCCTTTTAAACCTCCAATACTGTTTAAGCATACCATCAGCACAAGTACAGCAATACACAGTATTGTATACACACACACATATATATATATAAAAAGTATCTGATGTTTTGCTCAAAATACCACAAGGATCAAACAACACAGTAACATTTTCCTTCTGCCTAAACAGCCCTGTCTAAAATGACCAGTTTCAGCACGTGTTCCTTTAAATGGAAAGAGTCACGGTTCACTCCAACCCAAGTGCACACGACTGAGTAAGTAAAAGTTCTATTTTTTTAAGCCAGTTAATGTTGGATCTCTCGTAAATTTTTTGTTGCCATATTTACTTAGCATTCTTATTTTTCCTTCTCTTTTTTTCCCCTTCACCGTGTTTGCTTTGCTCCATTTATCCTCTTTGTCATGTCACATAATCAGGGATCTAGTGCTGCAACTGAAGAGACTCAGATGAGGCAGCAATTTTTAAATCTATGCTACTTACATATGATGCGCAACAAAACCCAAACACATCATTTAATAAATAACTGTCTGATCTGGCAGCCCCAAAGTAATATGCTAATGCACTGAAAAAGTTATTTTTCCCCCATGTCATCTTTACTGCTGTGGTTTACATGACTACGAATAAGGGACTATACTTAGGAAGTTTTACAAAAGACAGGTTAAAAGTGTAAGACAGAGGTGATGGGAAAGGTATAAACAGAGTTAATAAAAGATAAGAAGTAAGAGACCCAAACAGGGCCTCTGGAGATTTAGATAATCAGACCTTGTTTTGAAACCCACCTGTTCCGCACCCACCTGTTCCTGCAGCTCAGCAAGCCGCGTAGCTCTCTCCTCCTCGGAGTCGGAGCTGTCAGAGGCGGAGGAGTCGCCGCTGCTCTCGCTGCTCGCAGTGCTTTTACTGACCACACCACCCCCCCCAGCACCAACAGGAACAGTTACCTCCACTGGCTCATCTGGCATCTTAGCAAAGCGCATCTCAAATACGTCCTGTAGAGAGACAGAACAGTTATGAAATTATAACCCTTGATCAAAGATGCCTATAATACCAACATGGTATTAGGCCAAGGCCAAAGATAAACAGTGACTTTTGTTACTTACTTGTAGTTTTCTAGCCATGGCTACGACCTCATGATCAGGGGGGTTGTACTTGTAACAATTTGAGAACATTAATCGTACATCTGAAGCAAAGCTCTGTGCATCCTGGTACTCCCGGCTGTCCATCTTTTTCTGAAAAGATAAATAAATAAAAATTCAGTCTTATTGTTGTAGTATATAATCAGACCGACCACCTCTAGTTTTTTTTTTATACATTGAAAAGACGCTTTAGCACTGGGTGGAATAAAGAGGAGTAGTTACGCACTTTGACTGTACTTAAGTCCATAGGATGTTTGATAATGTCATGGTAATCATGTAGTTCAAGTGCCTCTGCATCAACAGGTTTGTAGAAGGGCCATGCATATGCAGCATGCTTTTTGGAGAGCATTTCTTTGAGGATGGTATCACAGTATTTGAGATGTTCCGTCAACCGGCCACGTTTGCCTCCCTGTTGGCCCGCATCACCGTCCTCTATATCCTTCTTAGGAGGTTTGATTGCACGTCCAGTGCTTTCCCTCCGAGAGCCCACCTTGGCCGCCTTGCCTTCGCTCAGAGGGGTAGGGGATTCGCTTCGGCTGGCTGTGATGGCAGACGTAGTAGGGGTTGTGGTGTCAGCTTTTCTCTTTACCCCTTTCTTCTGGGAAACAGAAGAAACCCACAAACATAGGGACAAAGGGACATGGTGGTGAGGTACTGTTACAGACAAAATGTAGAAGTCAAGAGCTTTATATTTTAATCTCTTGGCCCTGGAACTTACTTTGATGAGTGGCTGTGAAGGGGGCATGCCAGGCATGATGGAGGCAGGGGTCGTGTTTTGTACAGGGGGCGTGTTTGCTGTGATGGTGGGCACTGCAGGCGAGATGACTGGCGTCTGGGGGCCTGGAGAGGTGGCACCTGGAAATGCTGAAGTGGGGGAGCCAGAAGACACGGCTCCCTCTTGCTGACCTGCATTTAGTGGACAGCAATTTACAACATGAAGATCTATTATCATGATCAACTTCATGAGACAAAGACAAACACACATTAGTGACTTCACAGCAACCTTTTTTCTATGCTGATTTTTCATTTTATCAGCTCCACACAAACATTGAGATATGCACCGATCGGCCATACCATTACAACAACCTCCCTGTTTCTAAACACTGACTTTGTACTTCTACAATTAGAGAGGGTAGTCCATTTGTTGCTAAGAATGTTCCACCACCCAAACCATACCTGTTTAAATGGAGCGATAGCAGAAACAAGCAGGCGGTCATAAGGTTGTGAGTGATGGGTTTATGACTTATATATTATGCAGGTAAACCCTTTTTGGAGTAGGTAACAGTTGTCCGTCAACTGAGGAAAAAGTCCTGCCCCAGAAAATTAAAACGTTTTAGTTTAATCACAAGATTTAATAGATATTTCCACATATGAACGCTGAAGAAACTCCAGAGTATCAGATCTGGAAATGTCCTGGGGTGGTGTTTCGCACGTGCAGCGCACAGCGTGAGATTTTCTGCGACAGATACTTAAGGTGTGGAGGGGCACCTGTGCAGCAGAGCATTAGCAGCTTCGTTCTCACATGCACTGACTAAGTCTGTGTAATGCCAGAGACAATGTGAAAGGTGTTTGCTTTCATGCATAGACCTCCGGAACATTTCTGGGCTACAGTGTATATGTGAAAGGGGTTTGAGTACAAATATTGATAGAAAAGCTAATCTGAATATTAGATGTAATGACAAGCAATTGTTCTAACATTCCAAAAGTATTTAAAGACTTTTTCTCTGCCCATCAATTATCATCTCTCATACATATATAAAAAACACGGCAATTTTACCTGGTGCTGATTTGCGACCCTTGGCCTTAGGGACCGGAGGGAGCAACTCCACTTCTTCCTGAGGCATCAAGGCCACCTTCTGCAGGAAAATCTTCTCCAAGGCTTGAGCCATTAAAACAATGTCATCTGTTGGCTAACCAGTAGAAGGAAAAACGCAGAGACAGATCTGTATGTGAGTTTATCACACATCAGAAATTACATTTTCTGAAAATGATCAGCTCCTTAAAAAATGCTTATGAACCTAAACGTAACAGGGAGCTAGGAAAAGGAAGAGACGGGGAAGAAAGTCGACTCACCTTGTTGTAAATGTAGCAGTTGGTAAACATTGTGTTGAAGTCTTGCATGCACTCACTGGCACTCCAGTAGTACACGTTCTCCAATCTTTTCTTGATGGTACCCATATCCATTGGATTCTTTATTATTTTGTGATAGTCCTACCAGACCAACACACACTTACACTAAATACACAGCTTAAAAGAATTCAAAATGTGCACACTCAAAAATGAACAGTTTATCTGGAAAACACAAAGATTTAAACCAATTGCAAATATTTTAAAAGCATGTAAACAGAAAGATCTTCAGTAAAACATTCATTATTTATACAGTGGTCTAGAACAGAACATCAAACATCTGCCAGAAACCAAGTGAACATTTGGAAATACAAAAATAGATAGGCCAGATAATGCAGCCTGGCTGCCATAATTGTAAAAGCACTCACCGGAAGCCCAAGCTTGACTGCATCAACAGGCTGGTAGAAAGGCCATGCGAACTGATGCCTCCACAGTGTCTTAACCACTACATTTTGCATGTATTGTAGCTGATTTGTCTTTCGGCCGGGTTTATTTGTGTTTGTTACCTCAGGAGGTGGTGGGTTACCAGTCTGAGGAGGGGCTGAAGTAGCTGAGGTGACATCCGACATATCGATTGAAGAACAGGCTGCTTGTTTGCTCTGCACAAGAGTTCAACTTATATATTTTGCAATGGACACTTGCACTGCTTTCCTTGAATTAGCCGAGAGGGACTACATCCCATTGCAGGGTTTGACCTTGTAACCTACGTGGAAACGGAGAAATAAAAGAAAAATGCATCATGTAGTTTTATGTATTTATTCTAAATGACATGAAAACGCCCCATAGCAAGTCACTCATTAAGAAGTGCCCCTGTATGCCATGCAAAGCTTTAAAAGTATGGTGACCTAACTGCATTTGTTTTATTCAAACAGTGTTGTCTTCTTATGATTCATGAAATCCAAAAGCCCTCTACTAACCTGGCAGCAAGTGCAATTACATTAGTGATCCAACAGACAACAAAACAGAAAACTAAGACATTCTCTCATTTGATTTATCTTCACACAATATTGACTTTCAAGCAATAATAAGGAAGTTAAGCCCACAGACCTCCAATATCATACATAATGCAGTAATAGTCTCTGAAACTTTAAATGACCAGCATCATGCAAAATACGAAGTCTGCACTTTTACCTTTTGAAAAGAGGAGTTTGATTGTTTTGATGAAGTATTAATTAAGTTCATAGAGTCCATGTGTGGACAACAGTGCAAAAATCAGCTTGCTTCGAAATGATGGCACAAAACATCATAATTAACAATTCCCCTTACATACAAGTGTCTGTAATATCCCTTTGTCCATTCTAAATATTGAACATGGTTTAAAAAGCTTGAGTAAAAGTAGATTATAACTGTTTTGAGTAACACTACCATCAAAGTGATAGAAACAGTGGGTAATAAAATGTGGGAACATAGGCTACAGAATAAGGGGCATTAAATGTATAGAATTGCTATATAAATGTTATTTACAATTACTCGCTGTCTTGACTTTAACAAGTGGCAACATAAGTTAACTGTGTTGAGAAAGCTCACAGTCAACTCCCGCGTAAACAGCAAGTCTAGCCTTAAAAGACTCAGATGAAGAAATGCTAAAGTCTAAAGGAACAATAAAACCAACATCTCTTTTACTAAAGTTAGAAACCAAAAATCAAAGTTGTAAAAGATACACACCAGTGTTCGCGGTGGAGGGAAACAGTTAGCCGGCTATTTAGCTTAGCTTTGCCAACAAATAGCTTTAAAGTTGCTAACTAGCTTAGCACACAAGCTAACGCTAACAACATTCATCAAAAAGATGGCGGGCACATTTATCTAAAGGCAGCCATATCGCAAACAAACGCAATCATTTTTAGCTTATAAATATCCTACTCATTTATCTCCATTCGCCTAAATGCTGTCAAATTACCCGTTCCACCTTAAACAGCGCAGTAGTTAACGTTAACGTTCCATTCTGGCGCCAGAACGTAACGTTAGCTTCTGCACCATTTAAGGTGGACAGGAATATTCGAATACTAAGACTAATAAAAATGAGAAAATAAAGATTCGAGACCAAACACTTCTCCAATAAAAGGCACATGGCGGCAAAAGGGGCATAACCTGGTCCGTATCTCGTCGTGAAAGCGAGTCAGTGTCATTAAAGCGGACTATCGTATTGTTTGCTGCACAGATGAAGCTTTGTTGAAAACAATGCTCGCTAACTTACAACTATATACCGTTACTAAACGATATAGAGAAAGCGAAAAGGCGCGCCTATCATCAGTTCACATTCTCGCCATTTCCGTGACCTGTAAATCACTTCTAAATAAATAGAAAACAAATAAAATAGCAGATATATTACTTTTCTCGAGCTCCGAGGGCCGATAGCTGCTGCTGCTGCTGCTGCTCTTATTTGGAGGCGGCAGCATACGGAGCTTTCTACGCATGCGCCTTGGCGCCTTCCTTCACCTCCGCTGTGTTGACTTTTTTTTTTTTTTTGCAAACGCCTTTCCTTGCAATTGGACTCTATTGAGTTCTTACACACGGAGCCACAGGCTCAAAAAAAAAAACCTTCCCTCAATTCAACAAGTCGTTACCAATTTCAACAATGTATTGTCCCTCTATTTAACTTACAATTTATTTATATACATTTTATATTCTAATTTCTTCTACATTTATATTCTAATTGCCATTTTATATTTTGTTTATCTACATTTCTATTTTTTGTTGTCTTATTTTTATATTTTACTCTTGTTTGTGGAACAGCTACCAGATGCCTTGAATTTCCCCCTGAGAAATATAATAAACTATCTATCTATCTATCTACAAATGTCTATATTTCACTTAAAGAGACCCCTCAGTTTAGATTAGCTCCCAGTATAATATTGTTGCCTACTGTCAAATTGATCAATTTTCTCTCCCAGCACTTAAAATAAACTTTTATTTTAAAAGGGAAACTTTTACTAAAATCTTCAACTTATCTTCTAGTTGACAATTAACCCCCTAAACAATTCATTTCAGTTCATTTAAATTGTACATATTTTGCAGTACTGAGCCCAGATTAGCAATGACAGAGGCCCTGGTCTCTCTATTATAAGTCAGTGGAGCATTTTTACACAAATCCTGTTTACATCATGGTTACATCCAGTTACCGTTAACAGCACAAATACACTTTAAATTGCAGTGTCTCTCTCCCTCACCCCCTCCGTACTTATGGTTTTGTATTGTCTTGTATTGTACTGTAGGGACATTGTTTTGTATATTCTTAGCCATATCTTTTGCACTTTAATGTGTATGCACTTTTTTTTTTTTGTTATGTTTGCACTAGCTTTGCACTAGTTGCACTTTAATGTTGTGTATTGTTTTATGTAGCACCTTGGTCCTGGAGGAACGTTATTTCGTTTCACTGTGTACTGTAAACACTGTATACTGCTAAAATGACAATAAATTTCTTGAACTTGAACTTGAAGCATCACAATGATTTTAAAGCTGTAATTATAAGGTAAAACATTATGCAGTGTTCCTTTAAATTATTATGTTTTTGTAGATGTTTCCATATATGGACTAAATAATCTGATGAATTAAACCTTTACATATGTAAAGAAGCCCTGTGAAGGACTGGCGTCCCCTCCAGGGTGTATTCCCGCCTTGCGCCCGATGATTCCAGGTAGGCTCTGGACCCCCCACGACCCTAAATTGGATAAGCGGTTACAGATAATGGATGGATGGATATGTAAAGAAAATAAAGTTATTTATAAAGTTATAGAAGTGTTTTCCCCCTATCTCTGATGAGTGCAATTTAAATTAGTGCAAACCCTTCTACCACAGTAGTACCCTGAAAAAGTCAAAGTCAATTGTCCTTCCATATAAAGCATTTTAGTTAAACACACAATTCGTGTGCCTCGTTTTAAAACAATTAAACACCTCACATTTGAGATAAAATGTTTCTAATACATGCAGTTCAGTTAACTATACAGTTTGTTTGTTTTTTTGACTGTTTGCAAACACTATTTCTATTCTATTTCTAAGTCGGAAGGATGATGAAAGCTATGTTAGTGTCTATACCTTTAAAATCCTCTTTGAGTAATTGATTAAGCCCATAAAAAATAATTTCTGCTCATCAAATACTTGCTGTTTAAAAACATTTATATAAGCATATAAATATACATAAGCATCTATGAATATAACAAAACAGAAATTAACGTGTTTAATCTGCAAGAAGGAACAGATACAACAAGAAAATTCGGACAGCACTTTATGAATTATACAGGTGATGAAATATAAGAGATGTGACCAAGCATAAAGCAATCCAATTGCTGTCATCAGCTTGACAATTAAATTAGACAATCATCTATTCCTTCATTAAAAAAAAAAATAATAATAATAATAAAAATAATAAAACAAACTGGGCGGCACGGTGGTGCAGCAGGTGGTCACACAGCTCCAGGGACCTGGAGGTTGTGGGTTCAATTCCCGCTCCGGGTGACTGTCTGTGAGGAGTGTGGTGTGTTCTCCCTGTGTCTGCGTGGGTTTCCTCCGGGTGACTGTCTGTGAGGAGTGTGGTGTGTTCTCCCCGTGTCTGCGTGGGTTTCCTCCGGGTGACTGTCTGTGAGGAGTGTGGTGTGTTCTCCCCGTGTCTGCGTGGGTTTCCTCCGGGTGACTGTCTGTGAGGAGTGTGGTGTGTTCTCCCCGTGTCTGCGTGGGTTTCCTCCGGGTGACTGTCTGTGAGGAGTGTGGTGTGTTCTCCCCGTGTCTGCGTGGGTTTCCTCCGGGTGACTGTCTGTGAGGAGTGTGGTGTGTTCTCCCCGTGTCTGCGTGGGTTTCCTCCGGGTGACTGTCTGTGAGGAGTGTGGTGTGTTCTCCCCGTGTCTGCGTGGGTTTCCTCCGGGTGACTGTCTGTGAGGAGTGTGGTGTGTTCTCCCCGTGTCTGCGTGGGTTTCCTCCGGGTGACTGTCTGTGAGGAGTGTGGTGTGTTCTCCCCGTGTCTGCGTGGGTTTCCTCCGGGTGACTGTCTGTGAGGAGTGTGGTGTGTTCTCCCCGTGTCTGCGTGGGTTTCCTCCGGGTGACTGTCTGTGAGGAGTGTGGTGTGTTCTCCCCGTGTCTGCGTGGGTTTCCTCCGGGTGACTGTCTGTGAGGAGTGTGGTGTGTTCTCCCCGTGTCTGCGTGGGTTTCCTCCGGGTGACTGTCTGTGAGGAGTGTGGTGTGTTCTCCCCGTGTCTGCGTGGGTTTCCTCCGGGTGACTGTCTGTGAGGAGTGTGGTGTGTTCTCCCAGTGTCTGCGTGGGTTTCCTCAGGGTGCTCAGGGTAGGTGGATTGGCGACTCAAAAGTGTCTGTAGGTGTGAGTGTGTGAGTGAATGTGTGTGTTGCCCTGTGAAGGACTGGCGCCCCCTCCAGGGTGTATTCCTGCCTTGCGCCCAATGATTCCAGGTAGGTTCTGGACCCACTGTGACCCTGAACTGGATAAGGGTTACAGATAATGAATGGATGGATGGATGGATGGACTGTCAAACTTTCAAACAAACTGTAATATACTATATAGGTTATGAATTAGTGTATCAGTAAGCAAAGGAATGTACATTTTACACATTTATTAACTTGTAGTTATTATTTTTGTAATTAAACAGAAACGACAAAACCACTGAAATTAAGAATATGGTTCCATTCCACGATTACGTTCCAAATGCGTGATTTTTTATTATTCTTTTATTTGCATTTATCTCAAACCAGCAGAAACGACGTCTAGTAAGTTTGAACCAAATCCTGGGGAGGATTAAATTGTCTTTTGGAGTGAACTACACGGCTTTGCTAAAATAGTCCTTTCATGCTTGCCGTTGTGATTTTTCTCCGTTCCTCCATCGTGGCGCTGCTGTGTGGGGGTGTAATGCAAATGACACCATGCTCCCTACATAGTACATTACATATTGCTTAAAAATCAAGTCTGCATGAACAAGCAGTGCCTCATATGTCACACATGAAGTTATTTGGACTGATAGACATGTGCACAACTGCCTACCACGGTACTAGTATTTACAGTAGTGCACTGTTGGGACCAGAAAGCAGAATTGCATAACTCTAATAGCGCGCTACGTAGGGGATATGGGTGTATTTGGGATGCGAACTCTCTCCATGATGCCACATTTCCCCGCCTGAGCCTTCAGCAGCTCTCCTCCATCAAATACGGTTCACTCAATGTAAACACAAAACGTGGTGTTATTTGTCCATGTTTATGCGTCTAAAGCCTTCCGGGAGACGTTCTGTGGATCTCTACAGGTTCAGTAAGCAGCTCTCTTGCGCACAGAGAGCTGAGACGAACGGAGAGGTTAGTTCTATATGTTTTTGTTTGAATGGAGCTGCAGAGAGAAAGAAAAAAAAACAACCAGAGACTTGGCTAATGTTAGCGAGTCCGTTCAATTTGATTTAAAACGGGCCGGCGAATAGGGAACAGGGTCAGCGTAACGTTTTCTTATAAACTGTAGTCTTAACATCACACCGAATTACACTAAATACGACGAATAAGGCGTGGTGTTTTAGCCTTAGCACAATATAAATGTAGCTAACGTTAACACGCTAACGGTTTAAAATACACGAAGATGAAGCTCTGTTCTGACTTTGTTTGATCCATTTTAAGTGGTTCTAATGTCATACTAAGAATTTGAATAAGTTAGATGCTTGAAAGGCTTGTGTGAAATAGAAAATAATTTTCCGTTCCACCTTTAATGGTCCTGCGGTTGCATTACCGCTGTGGTATTTTAAGGTGGAACGGCGCATTCGACAGAGCAACGGTCGCCTTTAGCGTGTAGCTAAAGAGAGGTATCGATTTCTAACTGGAACCTGAACGTGAATCGTGCTTTAATTGCCAGGGCACAGCGGTACAACGAAATTACCTTCGCGTTTAACCCATTCACGGCGGTGAACACACACACTAGTGCAACAAGGGGCTAGTGAACACATACCTTGAGCGGCGGGCAGCCATCCCAAGCACCCTGGGAGAAGGAGGGGGATGGTTACATTGCCGTGAATGTTGTAGGAGGAGAAAGCGCTGTTCATTCACTTCACTGTCCTTATTTTTGCTGCAAGTCGAGGCAATCTCACTGGTTACCCCACGGACCCAACACGCTTCTCTACATGTATTCTACATAATTTACTAAACTGGAATTCCAACACTGGTATTTGATCAAACTGCAAAACAACTCACCTCTTTTGTTCTAAATGTATTTTTTTCAGAACATTTTCAAACTTGTTTTTTTAGATATCAAAAATAGTGAAATATATTTAACCAGAAAAATCCCCTAGTGTGACAGGGGGGAAAAAAGGGGTGGGGGAATGAAGGAACAGTGCTTTCTCCTCTCTCAACATCCACAGATTATGCAAGACATCATCCACAGCTTGAGAAAGGCACTCCCTGTGCGTCAAGGTGGCCGCCTGCCCCTCCAGGTTTTGTTTTGCCACAAATAACTAGTGTGTAGCCCATGGATGGGTAAAATGATAGTTAAATTGAGTCAAAAGAGTACAAGTTTTGCTGTACTGTTCTGTCAAAAGATAAAAGCATGTTCATTTATGTTATTTGTCAGATATGTTCACGACCCGCTCAGAATCTTGTTGTACATAAGTGTATACATTCATTGTATTTTGGTACGTAACACCATGCATATTAATCATGTGAAATGCTCCTAAATGTCAGCTGACATAGACATGTTGTAGTGTGTGTTCAGACACAGTAGTGCAGTGCTGCTGGAGTTTTTAAATCATAATCCACCAATCAAAAATATCCAGGAAACAGCCTCATTGGGGCAGTGTCTAGTGGACAACGGTGAAGGACTAGAGCAGGGGTGCCCACATTTTTTGGGGGGCTTGTGGTCTGCTTTTTCTGCGGGACGGTTCATTGTGATATATCTTTTAAAAAATCCTATGTGGTCTATATTGATATCAGCATTATGGGGAAAATAACTGAGAAATCACACTATCCTCATTCTGATGATGCACATTGGATGATCAGCCAAGATTCTTTAGTTTGGACAGTAGCTGCCGGTGCCAAATCTCAAGCAGGCTTCCAAGTGATCGTCAGTGAGGGTGGTCCAGTATTTAGACTTAATAATGTTCATGTGGGAAAAGGCTGATTCACATAAGTAGCTTGATTAAAAAAAATGCTGTCAAATGTACAGCACGTTTTCTTCATTCATTCATTCATTATCTGTAACCCTTATCCAGTTCAGGGTCATGGTGGGTCCAGAGCCTACCTGGAATCATTGGGCGCAAGGCGGGAATACACCCTGGAGGGGGCGCCAGTCCTTCACAGGGCAACACAGACACACACACACATCCCTACGGACACTTTTGAGTCGCCAGTCCACCTACCAACGCGTGTTTTTGCACCGTGGGAGGAAACCGGAGCACCCAGAGGAAACCCACGTGGACACGGGGAGAACACACAACACTCCACACCACACTCCTCACAGACAGTCACCCGGAGCGGGAATCGAACCCACAACCTCCAGGTCCCTGGAGCTGTGTGACTGCGACACCTACCTGCTGCACCACCGTGCCGCCCAGCACATTTTCTTATATTTGGATAATTTTCTTCAGCTCACACTTCAGCTCAGTCAATCATGTCGACAATATCAGAGGGAGTAAGAAAGTGGTCAAATTTGATTTCCTGTTTAAATGTAATGCACATTTTAGTGAGGAGCAATCACCTAAAGTGCACAGTGCCATTGACTGGTATATTACGATCAATGCATTGGGTGCCCCTAGAGTAGAGGATGACCAACACAAACTGTGCTGCAACATATGAGCTACTTACTCTAATGTGTCGACCAAGGTATGATTGTCTGGTAGAGTGGGCACAATGTTTTTAATCTCCAGCAGCACAGCTGTATTTTGTCAACTTGTACCAGCAAAAAACACCAATACCACATCAGTGTTGTCTCAGTGTGCTGAAAATGATCCACCACCCAAACCATACCTGCTCTGTGGTGGTACTGTAGGGGTCCTGAGCATTGAAGTACAGGATAAAAAGGGGGTGAGAAAGTATGCAGAGAAACAGATGGATTACAGTCTGTAATTGTAGAACTGTGAAGTGCCCCTGTTTGGTCAGTGGAGCTGATAAAATGTAAAATGAATGTAGATACAAGAAAAGTGTACCTAATTAAGCTGACAGTGAGTGAAAATCTAACATAGAGTTCATGCATATACATTAAAAATCACTTACTCTTTGTAGTTCTTGTTACAATGCACCATCTGTAAACGAGAATGTCCATGAGTTTTAGAATCAACAAATCATATACCTTTATCAGCTCATTTCCTACGTCATATTGCCCTTGTCTATTATTTTAAAGTCAGCTCCTTTATAAAAAGATCTGAATAACTTTCGGGCGCTCGTGTTTTTATTTTGTAGTCTTGCTGAGGCAGAACCTACTTTTCTTCTCTTTAATCCACTCCCTGCTACGTGGTCACTATGGCAACTGAAGAGAAGAAGCCAGAAACTGAAGCATCCAAAACACAGACATCATCCAATGCATCTGCCAGTCAGAGCAAGGTGAGGAACATCTTTAAACGATCTGACGTTCTGCACAAGAGAGATTTCACTTTCGCAGTCAAATAGCTCTGGGGTTATTGCTTTGAGTGTGGTATCATGTGGAAGAATTACAGAAGGATAATAGATTTATAGAAACATCAGGGTTTTATTACAAATGCAGATTAATTTTGTTGAGTTTGTTCGATAACTTGTGGGTTAATTGTTTCTGAAGAATTTTCAAAAAGTTAATTTCCTTCCTTTTTCCCCCCAGTGCAAATAACAGAAATATTGTTTAGCCTAGTGTTTCTGATTTCCAATGATGGCACACATACCACTGCTCACTGCATTTTGTTTTAATATTTCATCCTGATTTAGTCAGCACCTGTGAAGCCAAACTACACCTTGAAGTTCACATTAGCTGGCCATACAAAAGCGGTCTCATCGGTCAAGTTTAGCCCGAGTGGAGAATGGCTCGCCAGCTCATGTAAGTAGTTTTGTGCCAACACCACACAACACAATAAAACTGGTTCTGCTTAGAGCTTGTTTATTAGAGCTATTTATTTATTTGTTTTTTAAACTTATCTTATTTTAACCTTTTTAGGCATACTTGTAATTTTGCCTATAGCTTGTTATTTTTATTTACTTTTTAACTTCTTTTTGGGAATACGTCTGGGCTGTAGAAAAATCACGAAGTAATTTAAGTGTTGATCATTTCCCTTAACCCCGCCCCCGTCTTTAGATTTTGGGACTACTTCCGAATGAGAGAACTTGGTTTACCCTAACTTAACTGATTAAAGGATCCCTAAAAACATAAATGATGTTAAAAACAACATCACACTTTCACATAAAATAATGTCACTTGTTAATCAAGAGCATGAGGGAAAAATTGGGGATTTCTTTACTGTTGTCACTCTTGCTACACCTTGTAATTATTAAACCTGACTTTGTTTGATTTTCAGCTGCTGATAAACTAATCAAAATATGGGGAGCGTATGATGGGAAGTTTGAGAAGACAATATCTGGGCATAAGCTTGTAAGTTCATTAACGTGTCCAGTTGCGTTTTGACCCAGCATCCAGTAGTTTTCAGTCGAGAAAAACACCCAGTTCAGCTGCATTTTACCAGAAACAGTCAGTATACAGTCTTACCTGTGCTTTTTTTTAAATTTTATTTTATTTATTTACCCACCTCCAGGGAATTTCTGATGTGGCCTGGTCGTCTGACTCCAACCTCCTTGTGTCTGCATCTGATGACAAAACCCTGAAGATCTGGGATGTGAGCTCTGTAAGTCACACTGTGTAGAGCTAACCTGAGACCATATAAGCATCCCACAGTATGAAGCATAGCACCTAGGCTAAATAAATAACAAAGCCCTCCTACAAGATTAAGGAAGGAGCTACATACCTTGCCTCAGATGTCAGCTAACATTGATTCCCTCTTGACTGGGTTTGTTTTTACAGGGAAAATGTTTGAAGACCCTAAAGGGCCACAGCAATTATGTATTCTGCTGTAACTTCAATCCCCAGTCCAATCTCATTGTATCTGGATCGGTAAGTCCATTCCTTCACAGGGCAACACAGACACACACACACACCCACGGACACTTTTGAGTCGGCAATCCACCTACCAACGTGTGTTTTTGGACTGTGGGAGGAAACCGGAGCACCCGGAGGAAACCCACACGGACACAGGGAGAACACACCACACTCCTCACAGACAGTCACCTGGAGGAAACCCACGCAGACACAGGGAGAACACACCACACTCCTCACAGACAGTCACTCGGAGGAAACCCACGCAGACACAGGGAGAACACACCACACTCCTCACAGACAGTCACCCGGAGGAAACCCACGCAGACACAGAGAGAACACACCACACTTCTCACAGACAGTCACCTGGAGGAAACCCACGCAGACACAAGGAGAACACACCACACTCCTCACAGACAGTCACCTGGAGGAAACCAACGCAGACACAGGGAGAACACACCACACTCCTCACAGACATTTCAACAACTTAACAAACAAATTGTCTTGTAAAATTGTAAAATTAACAAATGAATTGGGAAAAGATACTACAACACCTTCACATTATTCATAGTTGGTTTTGGTCATAATTGCATTTGTATTTTGCTTAAATCTGAGGAATATTTATTTTCTGTTAAACAATGCATTAGTTGTAGCTTTAGTTGTAGATTTCCTCAATAATAAAATAAAAATAAATATCCAAACTAATTTCTCTCGTGAAATTTAGCCTAACAATTTACCATTAACTGCCACCATGTCTGGAATGATAGTTCTGAGAGGGGCATAAACAAGTGCTTAGCTCATTTCTCAGTAATTTATTCTTCGAACAAGAATTCTTATGCAAATTAGATTAGAGGCGAAATTAAGCTTGTAATTTATTGTTCAGTAAAATATTTGACCTGAAGAACTCTTATTACTAAATCTATGAACAATATAATCAATAGATCACCTGATTACTGACATAACCTGTAAGTCTTTCACCAATGTATTCTACTGTTCAGTACTACAGTATATTTATAAATGTAACTATGTGTCCATAGTTTGATGAGAGCGTTCGGATATGGGATGTTAAAACGGGGAAGTGTCTGAAGACTTTGCCGGCCCACTCTGACCCAGTATCTGCAGTGAGTATTTACCTCATCCTAACTCACCTGCCTGTGTTCTTCTAGGATTTGTAAGCAAGCTAAAATGCCTACTTTGTTTCAGGTCCATTTTAACAGAGATGGATCTTTGATTGTTTCCAGCAGCTATGATGGACTTTGGTAAGTAAACTTGAAATGGAGTAAACCCTCCATTTGTCTTAGAATCATGTTATATAAGTATTTAAATTCTCAGCATACTTCTTGTAAAGATGCTGGTCGCTTGGCTATAACTTACAATGTGAAATAATTGTGGAGAAAACAACAACTGTGTCTCACACACACACAGCAGATGCTGACGCTCTGTGAAACAAATCCTGTGATCGGTCGCCAGGCACAACAATAACCTGAACATATGCAAGCTTGTGAATGTGGTTTGAGTTTTGCCCAACCCTCTCCAATTTTGTGTCCACAAGAAGTATTCAGAGGCCTTAAGTATATTTATATTTACATACTAATATAAGATACTGATATAGGATCTGAACCGGACATTGACTTTTTCTCCTGCCAGCCCCCTAGTGCCAATCTGGGTAATGACAGGAAGAGCACATGCATGCACAGAGAGTCATGCTGTGCCCCACAGGCACTGCCCCATGCCTAAAGCACAAAGATCATTTGCTGTGGTGTCTGACATGGAACATGGCCATGGTGTACATTGCACCTGTTGAAAAGACAACCCTGGAAAACACCTATACCTGATTCTCCATTTTTAATTTTAGTTTTCAGTTTCAGTACAAGTTCATATGTGAAAATACAGGAATGGGAATATGGGAATCCCTGGTAGTATGGACACTTAGTTGGAATCATTTCGAAAGAGAAAACTAAGAACCTAATCTCCTTCAGTGCTGTGGCTCAAATTAAACTTATTTGTACTTTTCCACTGCGCGGGTCCGGCTCTACTTGAGTCCTCTTGGCTGTTTTTTGGCCTGAACGTGGCTCCGTGCCCTAGTTCTCACAGATTAGTTTTGCTTTTTGCGCATTCAGCTTTTGTTGGAGATTTTTGTCGGCCATCAGTCCAAGGAAAACACCTCTTCAAAACACCTTGAGGTAATGTTACAAGCTGCGGCCGTGAGTCTGGTAAATTCGCTGTAAAACCTGCTGTAATTTAAGAGATTTTACAAGCAGCGAGTTTGTGCTGGAGCTCTGCGGTTCATGGTGATTGACATGTCTCTCTGGCCAGTCAACGTTCTGTAGGGTTTACACATCACTATTTAGTACCTACTCTGAGCAGTTGGAACCCAGGGGACTGAAGGTAACAGATTTCGCCAGTGGAAAAGCTAAATCCGAGTTGCGTAGGTTCCATGCAGTGGAAAAGCGCCATTAGCTTCTGGTTTGATAGCTCTGTCATCTGTTACATGAATTTACAGTCAGTTCTTAATAGGTGGAGTCTTCAGTGAAGGAAAAAAGATTAAATACAGCATAAATAGAAGTATTTATTATTGACTTTAGTTGATTTTTAAGGGGGCATAAAGATGTTATAAAGTGATATTAAAGGATATTTAAATTACATGTTCCCAAGTTTTTAAAAAATATATATATTATTTGTAACAATAATGCTGTTAGGGACAAATGCACATAAATACTTATTAATGTTTTTACAGCCGTATCTGGGACACAGCATCAGGCCAGTGCCTTAAAACACTCATTGGTAAGTCTCTAATAAGACATGCCATTGAAAATGGTCTTGTCTTTAAAGTATGAACTCACTCACTGGAGTAATTCTGATGGTGTGATTTGCAACATCTTAACGGTGCATGTATTTCATAGATGATGACAACCCTCCTGTGTCCTTTGTGAAGTTTTCCCCCAACGGCAAATACATTCTGGCTGCCACACTGGATAAGTGAGTAAAAACCCTCCTGCTGCTCTGAGCTGCTAATGCAACTGTTAGCACTTGATTGATTGTTAAAAACCTGAATAGATATTAGTAGAATTAATAATAGCATTATTATGGTTAAATATTTGTGTTCAGTGTTGTTGAAGGAATGTTTTCGTTTCAGTTGATTTTTAAATGTTGTTTTTGTTTGTTTCAGTACCCTGAAGCTTTGGGACTACAGCAAAGGAAAGGTGAGGATTGTTCATCTGGGACAAACCAAAAAACAGAACACCCTAGTTATGGGGAATTAAAGATATGTACTGTTTGTGGGCTGGTTTATTTATTTATATTTTTGGCTATGAATTCCATCTGATAGGACTATAGTGGAAATAAGCCACAGCAATTTCCCATAAAATTGAAGCCACCTGCACTGAATACAACAGAAAAACAAAACATTCCTAGCTTTTTGTAAATACCTGATTAATAATAGTTTCTGCTTGATGACACTTGGTGTGACTGTTATTTAACGTAGGTTCTGTTTAATCAAAAAGTGATATGTCATTTATAATGTGAAGGTTAATTTGATCTTACTTCATCACTTATTTCACTTTCCTCTAGTGCTTGAAAACATACACCGGTCATAAAAATGAGAAGTACTGCATATTTGCAAATTTCTCCGTCACAGGTGGCAAGGTAAGCCCTTTTGACTTTTCAGAATTTATTTCAGGTTTGGAACTTGAATGCAAGAGTATGCACACCCTTTTGAGTTTTATGAAGACAACAAAAGCTGACCATTTTATAACACTTTAAGACTGCTGTCGACCATTTAGGCTGGAACTTGAACATACAATTCATTCATTCATTCATTATCTGTAAGTGCTTATCCAGTTCAGGGTCACGGTGGGTCCAGAGCCTACCTGGAATCATTGGGTGCAAGGCAGGAATACACCCTGGAGGGGGCGCCAGTCCTTCACAGGTCAACACACACACACACACACACACATTCACATCTACGGACACTTTTGAGTCGCCAATTCACCTACCAATGTGTGTTTTTGGACTTTGGGAGGAAACCGGAGCACCCGGAGGAATCCCACGCAGACACAGGGAGAACACACCACACTCCTCACAGACAGTCACCCGGAGGAAACCCACGCAGACACAGGGAGAACACACCACACTCCTCACAGACAGCCACCCGGAGGAAACCCAAGCAGACCCAGGGAGAACACACCACACTCCTCACAGACAGCCACCCGGAGGAAACCCACGCAGACACGGCGAGAACACACCACACTCCTCACAGACAGTCACGCGGAGCGGGAATGGAACCCACAACCTCCAGGCCCCTGGAGCTGTGTGACCTGCTGCGCCGTTTGTGATCATATACAATTCCCTGATTGTTATAACACTGTCATGTTTTCACTTTATGCCTGGAATATAGATTTCAGTTGTAAACGTTTGTAACATTAAGCATTACATAATATTTTCTCTTTCAGTGGATTGTGTCTGGCTCAGAAGACAACATGGTTTACATCTGGAACTTGCAGACTAAGGAGATCGTACAGAAACTACAGGGTCACACAGGTAAAGAAAATATACCGCTACACAGTTCTGGCTGAATATACACGATCGTCCAGTACAGACATCGTTTAAGAAACGTTTTGGACAGTATCTGAATATCCCTCTAATACAGTGATATTTTCTCGTGTTCTAGATGTGGTGATCTCAACTGCTTGCCACCCCACAGAAAACATCATTGCATCAGCAGCATTAGAAAATGACAAGACCATCAAACTGTGGAAAAGCGACTGCTAAGCTGGAATATATGCTTAAGCAGGCTAATTTTATTATTGTATTATTATTTTTTCTTTTTCTTTTTTAATTTTGTACTTTTCATTTCGGGGAAGAAGGACTTTTATCATCAGAAAGATGAGGCCAGGCTGTCCTTGGTGGGGATAGCTTGATCTTGGTTGAAAAGGTAGATGATAGTATAAGCACATGTCCAGAGCACCCAACACACCACTCCTTTTTAATTGTGTCTGTGCACTAACAGTCTCCACTCACATTGTCTCTCTCTGCCTTACCCCAAACACGAGCTGGATGTCTGCTTCTTTTTCAACAGTTACACCCCCAAAGCTCCCCACTCGTATTTTCCAGCAAAACCTTCAAACTTTGGTCTTTTAGATCTAGGCAGCTTTGACTGAACCCACTGCTCTGGTAGCTTTAGATTCTCACTCATTTTTTTAGAATGACACTAGTCTTGTGTTGATTTTGTATATTAACAGAAGCCTTGGGTGCATTTTGTTCCTGCAGATGAAATCGTCTGCTTGCTGTTTATTTTTGTTTGTTGTGCAACTGCATAAAAGCCATTCTGTAGAGTTTCCAGAGGTTATTACATCCACTACACAAATGGATCTTAAAGTCTAAGGGGAATTAAAAAAAGCAGTGACAGGCATTTTCTACTACCTATCTCTCCTTAGTATTTAGATGCCAGTGGTGACAGAAGGTGATAGGATGCTTGCCTCGTGGTGCTTCATGTGTTAAAGTACAGTTAGTTAACTCATCCCTTATCCAATGTATGTTTTACAGGTGCCAATAATGAATGGCTGAGGCGGCGCACCAGGCAACTGACTATGTTCCGTCGTAGCTACAGCCGGATGTTTTAATTGTCCGTGTCTCTCTGAGTATGGTTTTGTCACGGGTTTTGAGATGCATTGTAAAAGGTTGTTTTTGTCCTCACTTGAGAGGATTTTGTACTTTTTGATAGCTGGTATCACACCAGTCAAAATCAAACAAAGATTAACGGCATTGAGCAGTTTATTTCAAGCTGGTTTTATATTTGAATGGTTCAGTGTTTAACTATGTTTTCAACATTGACAGCAATTCCTTGAAAAAGAGTAGATGTTTGTTGCTGCTGAGGTATTGCCTGAAGGTATTCAGTCTGCTTTTGTGCTTTCAGACCTGATGATCGTGAGAATCCCCTTGGTAAACATTTAAACTCTATACTGAATTAACGTAGGCATGCAGCTTACAAATACAAACGTTTATCGGTAAAACTGCTGCCCATGACTAAGGGAAGGTAGTTGAAATATAGGACATTATCAGATTATTTCACATAGAATTCTAGCACCACTAATTTTTTTTTTTTTTTTTTTTTTGTTAAATGGGGAATTTCACACCAATCCACTGAACGAATGCCTTTATTTACACCTCAATGGTTAAATGATGCAAAACATATGATAAATGAATGAAATTTCAAATTCAAAGTCTTTAAGAAAACATGAAAGCTGCCTCCTCCCTGTTGTTAATAAAATACATTTACGCAAGGTTTACAACTCTGTATAAGGTCCACGGTGATGCTTATATAGCTACAGTTGCAACAGAACTATGTGACCACATGGAAAGGTTGTGGTTAACGTGGGATAATGAAAGCTACGTTATCTGTACATACTTACAGCTTCTCAGTTAATCTCTATTTCTGTCCGGTGATCTTAACTGTGTCTCCAGTAGCTGGTACTGTGGTTGTTTGAGTTATTTCCCTGCTTTAAAAAGGCCAGAGTTGGCATTAACCCAACTTTTTTCTTTTTTGCTCTCTCTCTCCCTCACCCTCTCCCTTTGTATTTTCTTGAATTTCAGTGCACTGCAGTGATGAAAAGGGCTGCATGGGAAAACTGCATCTGTATTGCATTTAGTCACTCTGGACATGACCTGTGACTCAATAAAGATTTTTTTCCCCTTTTTTAAAGTGACCAGAATACAGTAGGTCCATTCTATTAACAGTGTAATTATCTCAGGAGTGTGTGTGTGTGTGTGTGTTAGGTACCTCCCTCGATGGACGTCTTGTTTGCTTAAGAGTTCTTTGAAAAGATTTCTAAAGTGTTTGTTTCCTTTGGCGTCAGTAATAGCTGCTACTGTTCTGTCAAGGCTTTAGATCAGGTGTTAGAACACTGCTGTGAAGACTTTGTCTGTGGTTGTCCACAGGGGATGGTGACCTTGGCTTATGTGGAGCCACTCCATACCAGTCCAGTTCATTTCATGTTAGTCCATGAAGATTACACGAGCAGTGTGTGCACAGTGTGAAAGTCCATGATGGGCACAGAATTGTCTAATCATGAGGTGTGTCTATAGTGTAATTACCCCAACTTCGGGCCACTTTAATTACAATATTGGAAATCTTAGCTAACTGTAAATAAACAGAAGTACTTTACTCACTCAAATCAACATTTTTCAGGAGTCAAATATGTGTAGATTAATGTTTGACTTTGACAGTATATACGTTTTTATATAAAGACGTTTTTGTTTATGTAGGTGCCAATACTGCTAAGATTATTGGCGCCCCCTAACGTCGGCCACCTCCCCTGCTTGTGACAGTCAAACGAGACAGTTTCTACCACATTCAGTGGTTTTGAGAGGTTCACAGTGAGATTACGTTTGTCCTGTGTTGGTATCCGTACTCTACATGTAAGGATTACAATGGCGGTAGATTTTCCCCTCAGAGAAAAGGAAGCTAACCGCTAAGCTAACTTTTACACTGAGGTAAATATCTGTCACGAAATGGAAATGTGTTGTGTTCCACATGCAGTTTTACACACAAAGAATTACAACACTGTTAGAGACACTTAAATATTGTTTAGATGTGTGATTTCTTGCAAGACTGGTGTATAAATGCCCTACTAAGGTTTGATCTTATGTTTTATTGTTTTACCCAAGGCGACTGGCGAAGAGAGGGAGCGGAATTGTACCATATACGGCAGTGGCCGGAATTATGGGACGGTCGGAAATAGGAGGAATACTGATACATGTTTGGACGTATAATTATAGATGTGTAAATCCACAACAAGCAAAATAGAAGAACATGACCCTTTAAAACCTTTTACAGGCTAAGCACCACTTAATGGACCTCCATTAATATTTCACATTATTGTAGTTACTGACATATATAAGTATGAATTAAAATTAAAATAGCTGCTTAATTTACTTTAAAACTGACAATTTTATTATCGCTACGGAAATTCTCGAACGCAACCGTGACGTCACTGGTGGACAAAAGCTGAACAACGCCGCGGTAAAACACCGTTGTGACTGACTGTTATGACAGTATCTAGCTAAATAACCAACATTATTCATGACAATAGCCTAGCAATAAGCTAAACTCAAATTTAGAGGTACCTTTATTGTAAATGTGATCGAACTCGAATTCATCCGACACTATAAACCTCCGTAATGCAGCTACGTAGCCGAGTATAATCTGAGCCACCGAGTTTAGCGAGTCAAGCTAACGTTAACTAACACCAACTAAAACAGGCGAAGTGAGTGTCCTCACCCTGTTTACCTCCATGTTACAGAGGCTCTTGAACACCTTTCGTTGGTGTCCTTACATGCCCATATTGTTGGAAAAGCGCCAGTGAAATGAGCTACAGATAACGGAGTGAGCGGAGGGGCCTTTCCAAAGTGCCCGTTTAAAGTGGACAAATTTAGTCCATTTTCTGGATATTTTGGGATCTTTGGGCCATTTGTTCACAGATGTCCCACTGTACATTGAATGATTGCAGCCAAAAACAACACACCTTTTCGTCATTCTGCATTAAATTAAGTGCAGCTTCTAGAGTGTTGTCCACCATCTACGTCACAGGCAAGACGCCTATTAGAGTTTCCCAACACCGTTGGGGGGGGGGTCTTTTAAACCTTATTCCTTGAATTAGTAAGAAATAACATGTTTTCTGACTCTCAATAAACACAAGTTAGGAACTCAAACTCCACTGTATTTATTTGTTTGACACTTTCATATCGCTGGTGCTTAGCCTTTAACACCCGCTGACAACAGGAGGGTAATCCATAATGATTTTTTTTTTGTAGCCAGCCCAACGCAATAAAGCAAAAAGCACCAAAATGGGATTCATGTTTTAAACTTTAATAATTTTTTTCCTTTTTCATGAAAGAACATCAAAGAACAATGCACAAATAACATGTTTTTTTTTTTTCATTTAATCAAAAATAGATGAAAATATGAGGACGATCTGGTCACTCAGTGACAGATAAAGAAGGGAAAAGGAAAAAAAAAAAGGCAAAGGTACAGGCGAAAGTTGCAAGGGTGTCACCACTGACCTCTGCCTTGAGCCCACTTTTAAAGAGGTCTGATTTACTTTATCACTCTTCAGTTTCAAATCAACATTTACACAATGAATACAACAGCCCATGAAAGGAAGGAATGACTACATAAGCGAGGGATAAAATTACATTTTTTACAAAAATAGATCTTTTTTTTTAGGTGTCCTATAGTTAATTATCAGCATTTCAAATTGTTCTTTCTCTGTGGCGTTTAAAGAAGTGATTGTGTCAGGGTCGAAGCCTCTCATCAAACCTGCTTCCTGTATCTGATTATTCTTTTTGTATTAAAACCTGAACCAGCAACTGATCACTAGCTGCTCTTCTGAAAATCCTTCTGAGAATTAAGAGAGTTCTCTTTGCCTTTCTCCAGTTCAGCGTCCAGGCCTGATTCTGGCAGTTATTGAGGTCTCTTAAGGATGATTATCAAACAGTGAAAGAGCTGGTGAGTGATCATTTTGGGGCTTGGAGCTGCTGGTATTCTGCTTGTTTCTCTGATTTATTTGATCAGTGCTGAACACAAAAGCTTCAGCAATTCATACACTAAACCACTCCTGGTGTCTCCGAATATCAAACAGTGCAATTAGGCCTGTTTGTTTTTTTTTTCATTAAAATTATTTAATAGGTTTTACCAAAGCACTTGGCGCTCTATTTACTAACGTTGACTTGAAACATTTAAGGAAAGGATTTGTATTTATATTTACTTATTTATAAATATCTACACATGTACATATAGACAAAATATAGCTTTATCTTATATATAAAGCGTTTATTCATGTGTTCATCCTGTCGATCTTTAGTTCAGAGGACTCAGAGGGTGCTTCCCGCAAGAGAGTTTCTTCATCAGTAAGTGATTTTACAAATTTGCATATGGCTTCAAGATCCCTGTGGTCTGACACTCTTCCATTTAAGACCCACACCAGTTTAATCCATAAGTCTGGAAAGTACGGATCGCTGATTACATCACAATATCATTTCATCATTAGTTTAAATTCAGAGCTAAAGCACTTCACGTAGGCTACTTGGGGTTTATGTGTTGTCTGAGGTGTAGGCTACAGTATTTCCACCAGAAATCTAATGGCATCCCTCCTGTTTCATTCATCTGAACCGATACAACTCTCAAAACCTGCTTCAGTCCTGTTCATCAGCAGTTTCTCTCTTCCAATTCAACGCAATGATAACAGAACTCACAGCTATATATGCATGCTCAATTAATAACATTAACTGATCAGGTGATTTAGTTATTGCTGATCTTATCCAATCCTTATCCCAATTGAAAATTAAAAAGAAAAAATCCAAAAACATTGATAATATGAAAAAAGTGCCTTTTTTTCTGATTAAATACTTCAAGTAATGCTGCAATGCTGCACCTCCACCTCTAGGGGGAGCACACAGCTCGCTCATAGCCATCAACCTTCCACATTCCACCGCTCACGGCCTCCTTCACTGCAAACTAAACTAAAGCCTCTGCCCAGAACTCTTTGTACGTACTGTAGCCTGGCGTTTAACACCCGGCCGCCCACCCTGGTCCTGACAGGACATCGTCCGAAACAAAAAAGAAAGGCAGAGCCAGCAGGGAGCTGCCCGGTCTGTGGGCGTTCCGGGGCCAGGGCCACGGGGCCACCGGGGTTTGGTGTGCTGTAGAGGATCTGTAAAATGAGAGCAAACCTCACCACGGGCAGTCTTTGGAAAGAATGCTAGATGCATAGTTAAGCAGCAGCAGCAGCAGCACAGCAAAAGAAATCCAAAACGCTGAATATGGGAACATTACACAGAAAGATATTTCACACTCAGAAAAAAAAAAAATCCTTTTTTATCCCAAAACACAAACATGACACTTGGTTTGCCCAGAGAAGTGCAGGTGAAATTTCATTGGTCCCTGTCCCCTTACACAGCCGACAGCCAACTTACAGTATTTCACAAAGTTAGCCAGATAGCTAACAGACCTTAGCCATGCGGCTCTGCTGTTTTTCCGCTAAACAGCTTAAACGTAGGCCCAAAAAACGGAGAACTGCTTTGTGAAATACCCCTAGTTAACCGAGAACTGGTTAAGAAGGCCAGACTACTGCTATGGACGTGAAGTAATCAGATTAAGCACTAAAAAACGTTAACATCCCCGGTTAACGTCCAATAGGCCGCTAACCGATTGCTAAAGATGGGATCAGGGACCACAATGAAGGAGTCTAGAATAAAGAATTCCACATTGTTTGTGAAACAAATAAACACCAATATTGAGTCTGGCAGTAACATTGTGTACAGAAGGATGAGCCATTCCAAAGCTAGGTTCCTGACGAAGAACAGTCTGAGTGCTGAATTTATCTTGTTTTGAGGTGAACTGGTGTACCGCAGCTACTCAGGAGGTGAGAAGATGCCAGTCCTCATCAGAGCGTCCGCCTAATCTCTGCTCACAATATAGACTAGAGTCCTCCTCTCCACAGTGAAAACAGTGAAATCAGTACACGAGCAGTGATCAGAGCCACTAGGAAATGACTGTATTTTTAGTTTCCACATGCTTATCTGCAGAGTAAGGAGGGATTTTTCACTGTGCTCAGAGCACACAGAGTTGCAACAGTGGGACGGTATAAGCTCAGATCGATCTCCTAAAGAAGGAGAAACTGCAAACAACGTTACAGAGTCAATAACACCAAGGCATTTGATAACAGCCAGGCTTCGCTGCTGGTCAGATTCATAATTTTATATCCTAACTATGTCTCCAATTCGACAACGGACAGGCTCTGGACAGGAGGGAAAGCTCTTCATCGTTGGTCCGTCTTGCAGTCGTCATGTGCCTGAGCTCCTGACCTGGACATAGGCGAGGCCCCAAAGCTCTTGGTTCCTCGTTCGTGTTTGGGGTAAACACCATTTCCCTCTCTGCAGGCCAATCTCCTGATTCCTATACATCCGTGGTGTAAAAGACTGTCTAGAAGACTCTCCTATGTTTGGTTTTCCTTCCTTATGTTCCCCATTCGACCAGAGAACAGATGTTTTGATGCACTCGCGTCCTTTATTGTCTGTTGCCTTTGAGTCCTCCGACGCTGCTTATTCTCTCGAGTCTGTTTATTTATATATTTATATCTTTATACAAGGTATAAGAGCATGAGAGCCCAGTGGAGCTCAGTGGAGGGCAGCACTCTCCTGCCAATAAACGTTACATGATCACTCTCATCGTGGAAGGAAGGGGATTTCTGTCCCCTCCGCCCATCCCCCAACTGTCATCTCCCAGGGCAATGGGAGGCCATGATGTCATTATGTCATTTGGTGGGGTGCCTCCAGCATCTCCATGAGGAAGGTGTCGATGGGCGTGTCCCCTATGAGCTTGAAAAAGAACAAGTGCTCCAGACATTTCAGTCCAATGGAACGGAGTGCAGGCAGACGCAGTAACAGCTTGGCAAACCTGAAATCACAAACACACACATTCCACAATTAGACAGTTGTACAACCACACTACACTATGCTTATCCCTTCAGTGAATGGATAATTAGCTTTGGGCACGTATAAGTGCTTATCGCTTCTGTTACTGTCCTGAATATGCTTCCAGGAATACGTTCAGCAATGCACTTAATAATGACTTTACACAAACAGCTGGGTCAATATTTATGTAATCTAAGCTCATAATTAGAAGGAAAACTGGAAGTGTGTGTGTGTGTGTGCTGCTACAGGGCAGTGCCTAATGTTTAAAAACATTTACACAATATCCAAACATGGATATTATAGTTTAACAGATTGTTGCAGAACAAGCTTTTGGTCATGGTTTTTTTCTTAGACGTTTTCAGTTACTGATATGAATGTGTAACTCACAGAAATATATTGTTCTAGTCTGTGTGTCCGTAGTTTAATACAGAAACATGTACTTATAACAGTTTAATAGCAATGTAAATGATTCTATTTAAATCATTCATTTTCTGGGATATTATATGTATTTGATTTGGGAAACGTTTCTGGATCAAGTCATTTAGAATTGTATTGAAGTAACTCATTTACAACTAGTCTCTGGCCGTGGAGTAAGTAATATTTACTAATAATTAGCTAATATTATACAGAACTGAAAATGTAGGTGGTGCAGAAGGTAGTGTCGCAGTCACACACCTCCAGGGGCCTCACTGTCTGTGAGGAGTGTGTTGTGTTCTCTCTGTGTCTGTGAGGGTTTCCTCCGGGTGAATGTCTGTGAGGAGTGTGGTGTGTTCTCCCTGTGTCTGTGTGGGTTTCTTCCGGGTGACTGTCTGTGAGGAGTGTGGTGTGTTCTCCCTGTGTCTGCGTGGGTTTCCTCCGGGTGACTGTGAGGAGTGTGGTGTGTTCTCCCTGTGTCTGTGTGGGTTTCCTCTGGGTGACTGTCTGTGAGGAGTGTGGTGTGTTCTCCCTGTGTCTGTGTGGGTTTCCTCCGGGTGACTGTGAGGAGTGTGGTGTGTTCTCCCTGTGTCTGTGTGGGTTTCCTCCGGGTGACTGTCTGTGAGGAGTGTAGTGTGTTCTCCCTGTGTCTGCGTGGGTTTCCTCCGGGTGACTGTGAGGAGTTGGTGTGTTCTCCCTGTGTCTGCGTGGGTTTCCTCTGGGTGACTGTCTGTGAGGAGTGTGGTGTGTTCTCCCTGTGTCTGTGTGGGTTTCCTCCAGGTGACTGTGAGGAGTTGGTGTGTTCTCCCTGTGTCTGCGTGGGTTTCCTCTGGGTGACTGTCTGTGAGGAGTGTGGTATGTTCTCCCTGTGTCTGCGTGGGTTTCCTCCGGGTGACTGTCTGTGAGGAGTGTGGTGTGTTCTCCCTGTGTCTGCGTGGGTTTCCTCCGGGTGACTGTCTGTGAGGAGTGTGGTGTGTTCTCCCTGTGTCTGTGTGGGTTTCCTCCGGGTAACTGTCTGTGAGAAGTGTGGTGTGTTCTCTCTGTGTCTGTGTAGGTTTCCTCCGGGTGACTGTCTGTGAGGAGTGTGGTGTGTTTTCCCTGTGTCTGCGTTGGTTTGCTCCGGGTGACTGTCTGTGAGGAGTGTGGTGTGTTCTCCCTGTGTCTGCGTTGGTTTGCTCCGGGTGACTGTCTGTGAGGAGTGTGGTGTGTTCTCCCTGTGTCTGCGTGGGTTTCCTCCGGGTGCTCTGGTTTCCTCCCACAGTCCAAAAACACACGTTGGTAGGTGGATTGGCGACTCAAAAGTGTCCGTAGGTGTGAATGTGTGTGTATGTGTCTGTGTTGCCCTGTGAAGGACTGGCACCTTGCGCCCAATGATTCCAGGTAGGATCTGGACACACCATGACCCTGAACTAGATAAGCGCTTACAGATAATGAATGAATGAATGAATGAAAATGTAGGACTTTGTTATACCTTTGAGCACATTTACATTTGTTTGCTTCAAAGGACAAACAGCCTCTGACTACAGTACTGTTCTGTGTCAGTGTTATACGCAGTCTCAGTAAAATCTGATCGTAGCCGAGCGATGTGCTCAGAATCACATTCACAACATTTGCTTTTGCTAATGAACCATTTAAACTAACAATAATATAGCCCTTGTTGAAGGGCATCTTCAGGTAAATGATCCCTGGAAGGCCGTTCAGACAGCCCTGGATCTGAGTGTATTTGGACGGCAGGCTGAACTCAGCAGGTGATACCGCACCTCCCGGGTTGTTCTGGGTATTTCTGCTTGCAGTAGGCCTCCAGAGAGGCGTACACTTTCTCCCTCAGAGCCTCCACCTCCCCTGAGTTCGACAGGCCTTTGGAGTCTGAAAAGGAGACAGATTTTTGTCATGAACCTTATGAACACAGCGGTCACAATGGGTATTGCAGTACATCCGTCCAAAAGTATGTAGACACCCACACATCCAGGTTAGTCACCCATCTGCTGAAGTGATAGCCGTTAACACTGAGAAGGACTGACACTACCATGTTGGAACATTGATTTGGGTTTGATGGGATATTATTGAGGAAATTAGTACCAGAAAATAAATGGGCTTAAGTATTGATATTGGAAGGTTTGCTCTAGATACAAAAAAAAACACCACTTCAGCTCAGATTTAAGTTATTAATATATCTTGATGAGCTCTATCACATCAAGATAATGCAATCCCATTGCTTCTATAGTTTCATATTCAGTCTTGCTTCTAAGTTTGTTATTTTATTTGTTGAATTAGCGAAAGACTTAGTTGTTTGTCTTTATCATTAAAGGTCTACAAAAAGCATATTGTTTCATGCAAAGAACAAGGTGTACCCAAACTTTTGCACATGACAACATACAGGGGTTGGGCAATGAAAGTGAAACACCTGTCATTGTAGTGTGGGAGGTTTCATGGCTAAATTGGAGCAGCCTGGTGGACAATCTTCATTAACTACACATTGCACCAGTAAGACCATGTGTATCCAATGGTTCAAACATTGTGTCCTGAAGGCGGTGGCGTGTATCAGGACGATAATGCACCAACACACACAGCAAGACTGGTGAAAGACTGGTTTGATGAACATGAAAGTGAAGTTGAACATCTCCCATGGCCTGCACAGTCACCAGATCTAAATATTATTGAGACACTTTGGGGTGTTGTGGAGGAGCGAGTCAGGAAACGTTTTCCTCCACCAGCATCACGTAGAGACCTGGCCACTATCCTGCAATAAGAATGGCTTACAATTCCTCTGACCACTGTGCAGGACTTGTGTATGTCATTCCCAAGACGAACTGACGCTGTATCGGCCGCAAAAGGAGGCCCTACACCGCACTAATACATTACTGTGGTCTAAAACCAGGTGTTTCACTTTCATTCTCCAACCCCTGTAGATGGGCAGTTTTTCACAGCAGGTGGCATCATAATCAACCAATGAGTTTTGCATGTCAGTATAATGGCAGGAAGTCACTATAAACATGTTTGTATCATGCCACCTCAAATGAACATTAATGTATTCTTTCTCCTATTATTTCTCCTCTTTCTAAAACTATTACTGACCACAGCAATGTTCATTTACACTGGGTCTGATGTAGCTGAGAGACGTCTTGTAAAAATCCAGGATGTGGATTGAAACCTAAACCATCTTTCTCATGACTTAAGCATTTTTTTCCTGTGGTATTCCATCAGACGGACCACGATTGCCCTAAACATCAGGAGTGTGTATGAACATGACATCATGGTGAAAACCCATGTAGCGTGAAGGCAGGATTAATGAAGCGTGTGACTTGCTCATTGTGCCGGTTCTGAGCATAAAATGTGTGTTTGTGTGTGTGTGATTGCATATGCGTGGGTGTGAGCATGTGACAGCGAGCAAACACTAAACACAAGCAGACAACCTGTGTGGCCGGAGGGAGAGCCCTACACACTGAGATCAGAGAGTTTTGAACATCAGCGTGAGCGAATCATATCCAAAGAGGAGAACTGTTCTAAGTCTCATACAAACAAGCCAAAAACTCCCTTACAGGATAAGATCCAGGAAGCACACATTCACCACAGCACCTCCACAAAAACACAGGCTTTAATCTGACAAACACTAACATTATACACACTGTACAGCACCAGTCCAGTGTTTACCCACAAAGGACCATTTTTTAAAAAACAATCTTTAAGACTGTGGTCTGTTGGCTTAAGAAAAATGTACTGTCCTGTGCAAACGTTGGGGACCACCCTTCATTTACTTCATTTCCAGCCAAAATGGCCCACAATCTAAAGGCATGTTTCAGTCAGAGGACAATGCTACACATAATAAACAATCAAAACATCCAAAGATTAGTTTTAGAAGATGGTTGCATTTACTTTCCTAAGTTTCTGTGGTGCAGAAGGTAGGTGTCGCAGTCACACAGCTCCAGGGACCTGGAGGTTGTGGGTTTGATTCCCGCTCCGGGTGACTGTCTGTGAAGAGTGTGGTGTGTTCTCCCCGTGTCTGCGTGGGTTTCCTCCGGGTGACTGTCTGTGAGGAGTGTGGTGTGTTCTCCCTGTGTCTGCGTGGGTTTCCTCCGGGTGACTGTCTGTGAGGAGTGTGGTGTGTTCTCCCCGTGTCTGCGTGGGTTTCCTCCGGGTGACTGTCTGTGAGGAGTGTGGTGTGTTCTCCCTGTGTCTGCGTGTGAGTGAATGTGTGAGTGTGTGTGTTTTCCTGTGAAGGACTGGCGCACAAAATAATAAATAAATTCCAAGAAATTTTAAAGCTTATCTATTGCCCCCAAAATCAACAAAAATGGAACCCGTTTTGTTTTGGATAGCTGTGTGTACACTCTGTTAACTGCCTGTCTGATCATTACTGAATGTAATCTATAGTCTCAGTGGCATTCTCAGCTCAATCTGTCTGTACTGAGTGCTCTGTGGAGAGCTCCTAATCGATGGAACGGGGCAGTAACCCTGTTCAGGTTTTGAGCACAGCATGCCGAGTCTCAGAGGAGTGGTTCTGGTTATGGAGAACTCCTGAGACTCAGACTGAGACACAGACTCAGTAAAGAACCAGAAGAAAGCCATGTGCTCTGAGAGATTTATAGAGCTCTGTCCACTGGACCACATGCCCACTGTAACCATAGAGTGACCATAGAGTCCAGGAGGTGTTATAGTGAACTGTACTTCATTACGGTGGATGGTGTAAGGGTGGTCTGATCCATTTCATTTAACGATATAAAAACCTCCTTATTCACACACAACCAACAGAAATGGGCTCTCACTCTCTGCTACTGTTCAGCTATATGGGCTGCAGGAAATATACCTATTCTCCTCTTCTGCTTCACCCATTAGGTGTATTCTGTTGGAACAGCTCCAGCTTAACACACCCACAAAGTAATGAGGTCACATTTGCCAACACTGTAATTCCACCGATGTTTGCTTTGAGTAGCTACAATAGGAGGCAGGCTTTTTGAATACTCTAGTGTTTTTGAAACTAATATCTATGTGTTAAAGCTGTAACATACCGGAGCATGTACACAATGAGCTTTCTGTACTCAGTTAAACCTGTTACGTTTACAATAGAAATGAATGGACAGTTGCACCAGTGTGTAGTAACATTAGGTTGACAAAGGAGTATTTCTTCAACGGGCCGTGTATATTTACCTGGATTAAAAAGCACTATGGCCCGCAGGCAGCCCAATTCCGTTTTGTCCATCTGCATGTCTCTCATCTTAGACACCAGCTCTGTGAGAACCCTGCAGAAGAGGGGAGGAGGCACAGTGTCAACACCTTACAGACACTATAAACTCAATCACAGCTTCAAATACATTCTCTAAAGGTGGAGCCCCATCACTCCAGAGAGCAGTTTTACTCTTTTACAGTCTAATGCCAACACCTGGTCAGCGTGGTCATATATATTAACTGTATTATATTATATTAATTATTATTATTCAAACTACACAGAACACAATATCTCTGTCCACAGTGGATGCACCTTAGAAAAAAAAGCTGAAAAAATTAATTGAAAGGGGTGTTTGCTTTCCTGTGAGTATACAGAGGGTCCTCGACTTACGACGTTGATCCGTTCCTACGTCGCGTCGTAAACGATTTTCGGTGTAAGTCGGAACATACGTACATACTGTACGTAAATAACATACTGTAAGCACTTATCCTATCCTCACACCTATCCTCCTCGGTCCCGAGCCGCGTAACCGTGTATTCTTCCGCCGCGCCACGCACACCAAACACGAAGTTCACGTTACGACGTTTACGACGCAAAACCACTTAAGTCGAAACAAGGCTTTATACGGTAAATGGGAGATGTGTCGTAACCACGAAACATCGTAACTCGGGACTGACGTAACCCGGGGACCTCCTGTACTGTGTATTTTACAGACAGTAATTATCAAACAGATAATTACTATGGAGAATCATTTTGATGTGCTCTCTACCTGCACCTTTTTATGTTTTTATTGTAAATGTGTTTCGAGTTTTTTATAAGTCCTTATTTTCCATTAAAAATGACGTGTAGGAAAAATGTCCTTTACTCTCGAGGAAAAAACTAACGGTAGAGGTACATTATTGTCTAAAAAAGGTATAAACTGTGTAAATGTACCTTTAAAGGTACAACAGTGGTGTTAAAGTCCAGTTGTGTTTCCTAAAGGTACATTACATTCTCTTCTCCAGAAGGAGAGGTGAATATATATAAACTTTCATTTACAGAGAACTGTGTAAAATATAAAACCGTAATATAAATCCTGGGCGTATGAAATCTACAATTATTAGAGAATTTGCTCTGTGAAGGATGATGATTTCGCTCTGTGATTTCGGGTAGGCTCCGGACTCACCGCGACCCTGAACTGGATAAGGGTTACAGACAATGAATGAATGAATGAATGAATGAATGATTAGAGAATATAGTACAGTTATGTTCCCTAACTAAGGTACTGATGATATACATTTGAGGGATACCACCACAGTGACAGCTTCTCTGAGAGTGAATTGACTTTTTCCATTAGGATTTCCATCCTCTGTAATTCTAGTCTAATCACAGATGGTAATGAATGTAAAAGACAAATGACACAACGTTACTACAGTGACGTATAGATCAGTGGTTATCTCCAGTAGCTACTGAACGCTATGACATCACCACTGCCCTGTCAGGAGAGCTGAAATCTCTGAAAAAATAAAAAGCCGGCCCGAGAGTGACCGGGTCAGTCCCTGTTCGCTAGGGCAAAGCAAACCCATTCCCACTCTTAAGTCACTCTAATTCAATTTACCCACTGGAACAAAGACACTGGGGGAAAAAAAAGCTCCTCAGCGCAGTGTGTTTAAGTGAACCATCCACTTCATTTGTGCCACTCGGCGAGAAGCTGATAAAGAAACATTATCAGCGCTGTGCATCTTAATGTGGAGCTGTGGTAATGCAGAGGTGTAATCCATCCTCTGAGGGGCCTCTGAGCTGCCTCTATGCTAATGAGGGGAACTAGCTTTAGGCTTCAGTGAAGAGCTCCACCAATCAGGTCACAGAACATTAGAAGAACAGCTTGTATTACAGTAACACTGCTGGTCAATCAGACTTTGTTAATATTGCTGATTGGACGCCGTATTTACCTGATGAAGACCCCAGCAGCGGAGACGTTGCAGTAAATAAATAATGGTACTTAAAATATGCAAACTCTCTTCCTTATTCTTTCCCACTCCTTGTGTGTCCTGCACCTGTGCCACACATTTTAAAGATGTGCAGAGTTTTTGGATCTTGTTTGTGCAATGGTTATCAAGTAACATTTGTTCCACAAAGGCAAATCTTTTTCTGCAAATTGTAGAGCACAATTGCAGCTTATGTGCAGTGTTTAATATAAAAAAAATAGATAGAAAGCATATATTATATACATTTTGACACAAATTTAGCCATTTTACCCAAATCCTTACCAATCTGATTTATCGTATCTGCTTAAATTTGACGGAATTTAAAGTTTTACTTTCCTTTCAAAAGCTATAAGCTGATTTTTTTTGTCATTTTTAACGTACTTTGAAAACTTCAGCTTTGTTTCACACTGTTTGAAACATTCATGATAAAAAAATCAAAACACTGAATTGCTTTACCTTCCACCCAAAGTTAAGATTTGGTTTTCCATCTCCTGGAAAGATACGTTTGGAGGTAGAAGGTTCTGAGGGAATTGTTACTGAGGCTTCTTGCTGCCATCATCTGGTGGTGAATATATGTCTATATAGGCATTAGTCAGGTTTATTCACAGTGCGCTGCGGTGTACAGGCTCCCCGGCTCTGTCCTGCTGCTTCCAGCACAAATGACACACAAATGGATTTCCTTTCACATCTCGCGTCTGAAACAGCCCTCCATTTCTGAACGACCTGTGTCCCGCTCGTGTGAATATTTAATGAATATTGATGTTAATCGATAAAAGAGCTCCCTCTTTCTGCCCTTCTCCCTTTGCACTCCACTGGCAGAAATGTCAAGGTTCTTCTTCTGCCCTTGCCACAGAAACATACAGATTACAGCCCTGTCTTTGGGCTGTGAGGCAGGAAAATCAAGAACTGAACTAGAGATTTCAATATGTAGCTTTATGTTTTACAGTTAAAGACTAATTCTGCTGTTTTCAGATGTAAACAAGTCAGAGGGCTATGATGTGGAATGGTGCATTTCAGAGAAACACACACAGAACTATGTACAGTTGTGGTGGCAGGAACCTGAGGTCACAGGGTCTGCTATTTTGTACACTATGAAAATGACCAGTGAATCTACACATCTTCTGCGTCCCAAATCCCCAAAATAAGGGTTCTTTCTGTACAATTTCACAAAGCAAGAAGGTCTGTCAACCCCAGTTAATCGCCGTCACAGTGCGAACCTGGGCTTCCTCTGTGACATGTGAGGCCAAGCCACCACTTCTTTTTGAACTGTTGTTCATGCAATACCACTGGATGACAAATCAAGCTTCCCAGATCTGTCACAGCAGCCTACAGAAGCCTGTGATAGCTAGAACCATGAACAGACAGGTGGGGAAGGTGTTAGAACTGCTGATCACCTGATGACCGGGCCAATGCTTAGACTGCTGTAAAACTTTGGAGCCCACTTTAAACAGACGTTATAGATTTCAATGTAATCGTCTTTGATTTCCTCAGAGAAATAATAATAAATTGAATTCACACATAGCTAATACTTTATTTGCTAGTACAGACCAGGCTCGTAAAGGCTGAAACGGGGAGGTGTTTTTGGGGAGGAATGCGTATGAAGCCAAACCCACGTTGAATAGATGAATACAAGGAAAAGGGGTGGAGGGTATTTACAGGGCTGAGGGGAGGAGATCTGGCTTGGTCCTACTCCCAAAATGAAGTTATTACATACCTTCGATACCGGTTCCCATATACAGCAAGAATTTTATTCCGAATTTGACCTGAAATGGAACAAAATGTGAAAAAACGCTGCCTGTGACCACTGACCTGTCGAAAATAGCCCCCACTCCTGCACTGTGGGCACTGTTCCTGTGGACGTGGAGCCCAGTGGCCAGCAGAATCCCATCCTTCACGGCTATTGAGCGATGGGAGAATGATGCGATGAGCAGCTCGTTCCAGCCTGAGAAAGACAGCAGCAGGAAAAATGGAATTTACACACGATACACATCAGTATAACAACAGAAAGAGCTTAAACACATGACTTTAAGGGGGTGAATCTGCTGTTGAATCACAGTGTTCCTTTAACTAGTCTGCCTAGCAACTACAACCCTGTACAAGCCCCATATTTCCCTATAGAATAGAGCTGGGGAAAGGCTGGGGAAAGCGCTTTCATCTGTGAGACAGCAGAACTAAAGAGGTTATTTATAGAAAACCTGATCGCAGTGAAAGAGAACACTCTTTGCACTGCTATACACTTCCACAGAGGAGCTGCATCACACTAATAATAACAAAGGCCAAGCAGGCACAGTGTGCAGAAGCCTCTTACTGGTACCTGTTTACCTACAGTACGTGGCCAAAACCGTTTCACACAGGATTCTTGTGAAATCAAAAAATAGTTTTGCTACAATCACAACTTCTACTCTTCTAGGAGTGTTTACTTTAAACACTGAAGGATGTCTGTGTGGATTTGATTGCATTCTGCCGTATAAACACTAGTGAGGTCAGGCACAAGCCCCAGTTTGTAGTGTTAATCCTTACCAGAAGAGTAAAGGGGACAAACTACCTGTTGTAGTATATGTATTACTATTATTGCATATAAGTACCTACATGTATAAATGTAAAATGTCCTCACCTGCTCGCAGCAGGATGACCTGGTCATCTAGGGGCAGTTCAGAGAAGTGGGGGATTCTCTTGGCCCATTCCACCAGAGTGAAGAGCTGTTTGTCTGCTGCCTGGCAGATGTTAGTGACCGGATCATTGGGCTGCAGGGGGAGAACCGAGAACAAACCGGTGTTAGATGAGCACAGAGACCGCGAGGAATACAGAGACAGCAAACTACAGTACGCACTCGATCCGCACCGCCGAGTTATTATTAATCACACTGCTGTCCACACGTCCTCCACTGAGTCCACACACAGCTGTGTGCAGTAACAGCAACACCGTAACTCTGAACTATGTGCTGACAGCCTGCTCCTGCAGACCTCAGCCATGACCTCAGCTGTGAAGCTCCTTCATGTTTTATTTGTGTGTGTGTGTGTGTGTGAAAAAGTGCACCACAGGTGTAAGAGGTTTAAACCAGACAGATTAAACAATAGATTTTAAAATAACACAATCCATTATATTTGAATGTGAAAGTACTATATAAATAGAGAAATAACACAGATACAGCACTGTGCAAAAGTTGTAGGGACCAGAGATTATGAGATTTATAAAATTATTTATCTGAGAAGTAAGTGATTATTTGCTAAAAACAACAAATAACACCCAACATTAGATTTAAACCAATACATAATACAGTACATAGTTTTATCAGTTATTAAATAATGATTTTAAATAATGTGTGCTGTGGATTTACAAATTCATGCAAATCAAGGAGAATCTGAACAAAACACTGTTCTTCAAACTCACTCTCACCTACTACTTTATAGAGAAACATTATCTTATATTTCTTATTTGTTTTATATTATTATTTGTTTGTGTTTACTGTGATTATATCCAACTTTATCCAAGCCCCACACTCACTGAGAAAGCATTAGTTTAAATATATATCATTATCTTAGGTGCCTAACACGTCTGCACAGTGCTGTATATAAATCATAATAAATTGTGTAATTGATAAATAACCAGCAGCTGTTTTTTTACATTCTGTGAAACACTCGTTAAAAAACAGGAGCAGTAGAAATGCTCCAAAAGACACTGGAACTGTTTTACATTAACTTACATTAGAAATACACACGGTCATGTTTTGCTCCAGCCCTGGGGTTCCCGACCTGTTTGACATCAAAGTTCTGGTGATCTATACATCAGCAGAACACATTAAGACCCTTGGGAATGTACATCGTGAGGACATTTTGGGGGTCCTCACACCTTCTAATGAATGTTTAACATGGACAAGAGTGAAATGACTTACTTTTGCTTGGTGAGGGTAACGTTAGTGTCAGGTGTGTGTAGAGTTCATTAACTACAGAGGACTTTATTTCAATGCAAGGTCCTCACAAGTATAGCAAAACAAATATATTGTGTGTTGTGTTGAAGCCTGGAAGACAGCAGACCTCGGCTCTCTGGCCCTGACACCACTGCGGCCACACGCAAAAGCACACGCACACACAGTGATCCCCTTTGAGCGGAAGAGAGCAGGAAGGCAAAAGAAATAGTCCTTCTGCCCCGCGACGATCAGGAAATACCTGCAGAGACGCGGCGTTAAAAAACACTCCCCTCTCAGCCAGGCATTTCCTGCAGGAACTCCAGAGGACAGCGAGGGGCTTGACAAACTCCCAATCACTCACACACAAACAGATTCCAATGGAGACCTCTTAGAGCAGGAAAATGCTTCATTAAAGTACTTCAATTAATCAACACAGTGGAGAATTAGCTCGGAGTGTAAGTCCCTGACCTCACACTCATTCAGTTCAGTCACGAGTCCTCAGCGACTTTCACTCACCGTCACGACAAATCTCATATCTTTATAAGTTTCCAGGAGGACGGAAAAACCTTGACTTTAAATAGAAGCTAATATAACGAGATGTACAGGGACACAGACGGGAGATCTGGCAACCCGTTTGGCTGTTTCTGTACCCGTTTGGAAGCTGTTTTGATCGCTCGGGTTTTCCTGTTTACTCGTTTCCATTGTTATTTCTATATTTATATCTGTTTTTATAACCTATTAACCATCCATAGATCTATCTTTTAGATTGTCTCCGCAGGAATATTCATTACAGAGGCACTAAAACTGCCACCGGACCCTGGAGTAACGTTCTTGGTGTAAGTTACTAAAATTCACTAAAAGCGGTAAGTACCTGCAATTCCATGGCTACTACTGGCTGTTTTGCCTGCTCAGAGTGTGGCATGTTTAGTTTAACGCCCTTTTCCACCTCTAGCAATAAATACAGTGGTTGTATTTGTAGTAAGTGTCAGCTAGTTAGCTCTCTGGTGGATAAAGTGGACCAGCTAGAAGTGCGCATCCGGAGCTTATTATTGTTGAGGGATAAACAGCGAGATTCAGTGTTAGCAACTCCGGGTGCCTTAGGGAGAGTTAGCACCCCCACGACTCAGGCGCTAGAGCCCTCACAGCGGGGTGAATGGGTGACGTCTCGGCGTCATAGCCGGAAAGCTAAGGCTGATGCTAACGCTGAGGCCAAAGCTAGCCCACCGGGACACCACGCTCCTCCGATTCGCGTGTCAAACAGGTTTGCCCTGCTCAGCGAAGCACCCGCTGAGGAGCCTGTTAAGAGTGCTCTGGTTATAGGAGACTCTATTGTTCGGCACGTGAAATTAGCTACTCCTTTAGGGGCGCCGGCAGTAACAGTTAGCTGTTTATCGGGAGCCAGAGCGCCGGATATTAGTGGCAACCTTAGACTGTTAGCTAATAGGAGATATTCGAGGGTAGTCATTCATGTAGGGGCCAATGATATTCATCTGTGGCAGTCTGAGGTAACTAAGGGTAATATTACAGAGGTGATTAAACTGGCCCAGACGATGTCCGATGCCGTAATCTGCTCTGGCCCCATACCAATGCGGCGTGGCGACGAAGCTTACAGCAGACTTTGGGCGTTAAATTGCTGGATGTCCAAGTGGTGTTCCGAAAATCAAGTGGGCTTTATAGACAATTGGTTACGTTTTGAGGGCAAGCCTGGTCTTATAGGTAGGGATGGTATCCACCCCACGCGGGAGGGTGCTGCCTTACTTTCTTGCAGTATAGCACATAGTCTTTTAGTTAGTCAGCAGAGTAGTGTAGATAGCTGCTGACAATCCAGAGCCGGGACCAGGCCGCAGACAGACAGACAGGCTAAACCGACCATCTGCGAACTGTCTTGAGACGTCACCCAGGTTCAACTGTATTGAGACTGTCTTTCCCCCGAACTAAATGTAAAAGTAGAAAAACAAAATCAGCCTGTTTCAGCAACCTAATCAATATTAAATCATACACAACACCTAGCAGCAACACCTCAGAACTAAAATTTGGGTTACTCAACATAAGATCACTAAACTCAAAAGCACTCATCGTAAATGATATTATAAGTGATCATAAATTCAATGTTTTCTGTCTCACGGAAACGTGGGTTAAACCAAATGAATATTTAGCACTAAATGAAGCCACCCCCCTAGGCTATAATTATGCACATAGCCCAAGAATATCAGGCAAAGGAGGTGGAGTATGTGTAATTTACCAAAATACCCTAGAAATTAGTCTTAAACAATGTGACACCTTCTCTTCTTTTGAGGTTCTCTCCACTATTATTACAAATCCGGTCACAAAAAAGGACGCATTTTTATTATGCAACATTTACAGACCACCAGGGCCTTACTTAGAATTTCTGAAAGAATTCAGCGATTTTGCTACAAACCTAGCGGTGTGCAATCATAAAGTTATAATTGTAGGAGATTTCAATATCCATTTTGAGAAGGAAAGTGACCCACTAAAAAAGGCATTTACCTCAATCTTAGACTCTATTGGTATTACTCAAAATGTAACAGGGCCTACACACTACTGCAGCCACACTTTACACTTAGTTCTGACACTAGGTCTTAACATTGACAAAATTAATATCTTACCGCAATCCTCAGCAATCTCCGACCATTACCTAATTTCATATGAGCTACGTCTTAGCCATAATATATGTAAGAACCCTCGCTATTCTACAAGGCGTATAATAAAACCATCTACCGCCCTACAATTTATAGAAAACCTACCAGAACTATCGACCCCAGTTCCAACTCCATCAGACCCAATGGACCTAGATGTACTAACTGATTACCTAGAAAATACCTGTCGATCTACTTTAGAAAAGGTAGCACCACTTAAACATAAAAGTATAAGACAGAAAAAGCTCGCACCATGGTATAACGATAAGACCCGTACTTTAAAACAAACATTACGAAAACTAGAGCGGAAATGGCGATCAACCAAGCTTGAAGTGTTCCATTCTGCCTGGAAGGACAGCCTTATAGAGTATAGAAATGCCCTCACTAAAGCTCGCTCAGCATATCTGGCCTCGCTGATCTCCAATAATAAAAATAATCAGAGAGCACTGTTTAGTGTGTTTTCTAGAATTACAAAAAATCAAGCAGGTTCTGAACAACTAATTCCAGCAACTCTCACCAGTAAAGATTTTATGGACTTTTTTAATAATAAAATTGAGAATATTAGACAACAAACTCTAGCCACAGGATCAAATCCATCCTGGCTGCCACCTGATGTGAATGAAATAAAACATAATATAACTGTAAAAGAAAGACTTGAAACCTTTTACCCACTCCCACAATTAGAACTAGAGAAGATTATCACCTCCGCAAACTGTACAACTTGCACACTTGATGCAATTCCCACAAAGTTGCTCAAAGAAGTACTACCAGCTATTATTGATCCTCTTTTAACTATAGTAAACTCATCCCTTAGCCTGGGCCATGTACCCAAAGCTTTTAAACTAGCAGTTATTAAACCTATGATCAAGAAACCAAATCTTGATGCTAGTACACTGTCTAATTACAGGCCTATTTCTAATTTGCCATTTCTGTCTAAGATCTTAGAAAGAGCTGTGGCCCAACAACTTAGTTCATATCTACATAAGAATCATATATATGAAAAATTCCAATCTGGATTCAGGCAACATCATAGTACAGAGACAGCTCTAGTCAAGATAACAAATGATCTTCTTCTGGCCTCTGATCAAGGCCACGTATCCCTGTTGGTGCTTCTTGACCTAAGCGCAGCCTTCGATACAATAGACCACAATATTCTCATAGAAAGGTTAGAAAACATGGTTGGAATCACAGGGACAGCCCTATTATGGTTCAAATCTTACTTAACGGAACGTTATCAATTCGTAAAAGTAAACAATCTAAATTCAAATTATTCTAAAGTAAGATTTGGAATTCCACAAGGCTCTATTTTAGGACCATTATTATTTACATTATACATGTTACCGCTAGGCACAGTTATAAGAAACCATGACATTAACTTTCACTGTTACGCAGACGACACACAATTGTATATTTCAGCCAAGCCCGATGACAAACACAGATTAAAGAAAATAGAGGACTGTGTAAAAGACGTGAAAGGCTGGATGTTGCGTAACTTCCTCCTTCTAAACAGCAACAAAACAGAGGTCCTGCTTTTGGGTCCAAAAGTGACAAGAAATAAATTATCAGATTTAATTTTAAATCTAGCTAACTTTCCAGTTAAACCTGGTTCAGCAGCAAAAAATCTTGGTGTCATAATTGACCCGGATTTATCATTTGATCAACACATAGGTAGTATCACTAGGACAGCTTTTTTACATCTTCGCAATATTGCTAAGATTAGAAATGCCTTATCCCTCCAGGACGCAGAAACATTAGTACATGCCTTTATTACTTCAAGGCTTGACTACTGTAATGCACTACTGTCAGGTGAAGCGGAGGGATGCCAGTGTTTCAGGATGCTCCCGTGTCTGTGTGTCCTCCTGGTTCTCTCCTTTTAGTTAAAGCTGTCATAGTCAGATCTGCCGGAGTCATTAGCCACACTCTGGAAATTTTCATATTTTCTACTTTACAAACACAAAACAGTTCAAAACTAATTCCATCCCTTTACATTTTTCCGAGTAAACGACTTCCCACCTGTCTGTCTGGACACTGATGGATGACTGTCGAGATCCTCCTCCACGCTTCAGACCAGCTGCCCACGCTCCAGCAACCACCAAGTGCCTTGAAGCTGTCCCTACACTGAAGTTCTCATGGACTACTAACTATCATCACCAGTAGATTGACCAGAGGAGGATGGGTCACCCCTTGTGAGCCTTGGTTCCTCCCAAGGTTTCTTCCTCAGCTGGGGGAGTTTTTCCTTGCCACTGTCGCCCCTGGCTTGCTCACTTGAGGGTTTTACATTTGTCTTTACATTTCATGTCAAATCTTGTCTTACTGGAATTCTGTGAAGCTGCTTTGTGACAACATCAGTTGTGAAAAGCGCTATATAAATAAATTTGATTTGATTTGATTTGATGTTATTTTATTTTGCTCCATTTTAGATTGGGCCACTTCTGGCTTAAGAAATTATTGGAACAAAAAGAAGAAATAATACAAATAAATACATATATATAAGCAGGTTTCATTTCAACAGAAGGTGCTTTACACACAGTTAATGACCCATAAATTAATTAAACTAAAATACCTCTTATTAAAATGAAATTGGACACAAAGTGTCACTGATGTAAAGCACAACGACACAACTCTGTGCAGCCCTCCTTGTGGTGCAATTCCTAACTATGGGTGATGAGTGAATGGGTGAGTATCAGTGAGAGTGAGTTACAGGTCTGTTCTAATACGTTTTTTGCATCTAATCATGATTCATCTTTAAGCCTTATTGACATTTTAAAGTAGCATGAGTGTGGGGGGGGGGGTTCCCCTATAAGCCACAGTTGTGACTCTGTTAGCCTGTCTTCACACACACACATACACACACACACACATCTGTGTGTGTGTGCCTCACAAAACAGTGAACCACAAACCAGAGAAATGAACAGAGGATTCACACTGAGCAGACTGAGTTTTGGAAGAAGAGAGTGTCAGTGTCAGAGAGAGAGAGAGAGAGAGAAGGAGAGAGAGAGAGATAGAGAGAGAGAGAGGCAGAGGTGAGAGAGAGAGAGACAGGAGAGAGACAGAGGAGAGAGAAAGAGAGACAGAGGAGAGAGAGAAAGACAGTGAAAAAAAGAGAATAGCAGCAGAAGCAGTGTGTGTGTGTGTGTGTATAAGGACAAAAGTAAATCCTGTGTCAAGAAAGGTGAGAGCGACTGCACAACAAACAGCTGATAATATGCACAGTCACCATGAAAACGAAAAACCTTGTACTACACCTCTGACATAGAAACTGTATGAAAGAACAATTGAATTAACTTGCAATTTAACATTCAATTTTTAAATGATTACACCGACCTCATCAGCACAGTACAGGCTTTGAATATTTAATTTAGCAAAACACTGACAAGGGGAGGGGCCTAATGGATGAGCCCTGTGAAGAGCTGGCGATACAGTGGGTGTATGGGGAGTCATGGGCTGAACTCCCATGTAAGTGAGTAACCTTAGTTGTTAAGAGTAACTGATTGCTGATCTATTCCTCTCTAAACTTTAATTATATTCCTTTGTAAAGCATTTTGAACAATGGCAGTTGATTTTAAACATTCATTCATTTATTATCTGTAACCCTTATCCAGTTCAGGGTCGCGGTGGGTCCAGAGCCTACCTGGAATCGCTGGATGCAAAGCAGAAACTCACCCTGAAGGGGGCGCCAGTTCTTCACAGGGCGACACACACTCACTCACAATTATGGACACTTTTGAGTCGTCAATCCACCTACCAACAAGTGTTTTTGGACCGTGGGAGGAAACCGGAGCTCCCAGAGGAAACCCACGCCGACACAGGGAGAACACACCACACTCCTCACAGACAGTCACGCGGAGGAAACCCACGCAGACACGGGGAGAACACACCACACTCCTCACAGACAGTCACCCGGAGGAAACCCACGCAGACACAGGGAGAACACACCACACTCCTCACAGACAGTCACCCGGAGCGGGACTCGAACCCACAACCTCCAGGTCCCTAGAGCTGTGTGACAGCGACACTACCTGCTGCACCACCGTGCCGCCCGATTTTAAACATGCTCCTGAAACAACTGAATACCACACTAACGTATTAAAAAAAATCTAAGCTAACATAACAAAGCTATTCATACCTTATAAGAATGAACTAATGACAACAACAGAATCAAGGTCCTCTACTGACGTGGCATGGTTAGTTCTGTCTCACAAACACCACTCCAACTCATCTTCATCACTCCAGCTGTTGTATATATGCTCTTAGCCAGCACCTGACATTGATCTCGGTGATATGAAGTTCAGGGATGTCTACAGACTTTGGGACATGCCGTGTTTAAACACAACTTTCAACACAAACTTCCACAAGTTACTTTCAGATCACTCCCTCATACAAATCAGTCCCACTCTCCATGAACCCGTCCGTTCAGAACAACAACAAACAAAAGGGGAAAAAAGTGCGGAGAAACGTTGCTCGAATCCCACTTTTAAAAAAATCCCAGGAATCAATACGGAGATCTTCTGTGGCTCTTTCTGCATTCCAGCATGCAGATTCCCCCGAGAGGCTTTAGGCCTAAGCACTGAAAGCTCATGCCAATACTTCTCCTCCTATGAGCCAGTCTTCCAGCATTCACTCAATACTCTGTTTAAAACTCTGGCACATCGGCTCTCAGCTGCAGAGGATCAAAGGCGAGAGAGACAGCAACACTTTAGACACCGCCTTGCATTGACTTCACTCCAGAGCCGCGGTTTATAGGTAGAAACGTTATATACAGTACTCTGACGAAGTCTGAGTCTTTGGTAGCTGAGTGTTTTCATTTTTTGCTTCTTGGCAGTAAGTCTATGTCTATTTTTGGCAGCGCAAACACATCAGAACAAAGGAATAAATCATCTGATTTGGATGAAACATTGTCTCTGCAGATTTTGTCCTTTTCTTGAAAGAGCCAGCTGGTCTTTACACTGTGTTTAAATAGTAAAGTAATAGTCCAAAGTACTTGCACATAAAGTCCTATTAACTTCTATTCAAAGACACTAACGCTGCACTAACCCCTTCCGGACCTGATGATCCTGACATTTACCAGCCTTCATATGTGAAAATGTGAAAGTCACAATGCACAGCTTATTTGTTTATCAGTATTTATTCTGTATTAGTGTTTCAGAGCTAACCTTTACTGATGAATAGCTTTCTGCTTTGACCTCCTGTGGTGAGGGTGAGCAGGTATATGTTTAACCGAGTGTGTGTTGAGAGAGTGTGTGTTACAAGCCAGTTCCAAGAGGTGCTTTGTATCTTAAAAAAATGTTTGCAAAGTAGTGCACAAACACTGGTTATTTGCCGAATTTCACATTAAATCTAAATTTTAAACATAAAATTTTGTAAAAAAAAAAAAAAAAGCTTGTAAATGTAAAAGTTAACCCAGTAAACAAAGAACGTCCCTGGACGTTAAAAAGTAGTTAAAAAAGTAGTCTGTCCGTCAAGGACATATTGTAAACGTCAATGGACGTCCAAAATCCATCTTAAAAAGTTAGTTAAGTGGTGACCAATCGATAACGTCAGTGGACGTCCAAAATGCGTTTTATACAAGTAATTTATTTCGGGACCAATTAATAACGTCAACGGACGTCCAAAATACGTCTAATAGTCATCTTTTCAATGTCTGTGTTTGGACGTCTTTTCAACTTTCATTTTCAACCTTAAGAGAACGTTGATTAGACGGCAGTCATTACGTTATTTCAACGTTGAATCAACGGCTTATAGTTTACTGGGAAGGGACGTGTTACATTTTCACCCCCAATGTTTTAATGAGAAACTATGTTCGCAGACTGGTTTAAGTACCTCCTCATATAAACTAATATATATATATATATATATATATATATATATATATATATATATATATATGTGTGTGTACAGGAGGTCCTAGGGTTACGTCAGTCCCGAGTTACGATGTTTCGTGGTTACGACACATCTCCCATTTACTGTATAAAGCCTTGTTTCGACTTAAGTGGTTTTGCGTCGTAAACGTCGTAACGTGAACTTCGTGTTTGGTGCGGCGCGGCGGAAGAATACACGGTTACGTGGCTCGGGACCGAGGAGGATAGGTGTGAGGATAGGATAAGTGCTTACAGTATGTTATTTACGTACAGTATGTACGTATGTTCCGACTTACACCGAAAATCGGTTTATGACGCGACGTAGGAACGGATCAACGTCGTAAGTCGGAACCCCCTGTATATGCTAAAATATTTGCATAATTCTGACGATATGTAAACTAACTCTTGCCTGACAAAAGTTTGGGAACACCTAACATTCCAAAACAACTGTTATTCTGCAAAAAAATACTTTAAATGTCTTTTTGCCCCCAGTAAACTTCCAAATAAAAAAATAATAATAAATAATTTTTAGAACTGAAATGTAGAAAGAAGGAAAGGTGACCCCAAACATTTGGCAGGCAGCGTAACTCATGAATATTTGCGAATCAGATCAGGGACATTCAGACAACTCTCCAGTGCAACAGATGTCTGTTGTGTTTCGAAACTAAAAGATAATTAATGCACAATGCAGCAATGAAAAAGAAAGCAGAACGTCAGTAGAGAGGGCCTCCACCGACTCACCCTCAAAAGAATACAACTCCCAGAGTTCTAGTTAAACACAGCAATGCTCATGAATGATGCATCGCTCCCTTAGCAGTGTTTACTCTGACCTCATTTCTCTCTCTTCCTGGACAAATGGAGCGACAGAGAGAGAGAGAGAGAGAGAGAGAGAGAGAGAGAGAGAGAGAGAGAGAGAGAGATGGCACTGAGGGCTTCCCACTGACCTGGACACAACAGGCCAAAATCATTCACTGTCTTTGGAGTGTGTTGTAAGTTGTAGAGGTGTGTGTGGACCAGAATGAATCATCCTACTAATATTTATGTGGTTGAATGCCATCACGTCTTCACAGCAATGTTCCGGTAAAGAGTAAAGTGTTCCAGGAGAGCAGCAGCTGCAGCAAAGTGAGGAGCAACTACCAGTGGATGCCCTACATTTGTGAAAAAAAAAAAAAAAAAGATGGACAAGCAGGTGCCCAAAACCTTTTGGTAAAGTAGTGTAAGCACGATAATGGTCCGCGCTGATGTTCTCGCTCTCAGAGTCTGAGCGTGCGGGAGAGAGGGGCTGAGATGCAGCTGGCTGCATGATTTGTCTGCGAGACTGTCCCCAGGCTGGCGGTGATGGCCGCAGTTGTGGATTGGAGGAGACACTTTGAACAGACTCTTCATGACCATCGCAAAACAACTGCTGCTCTGTTTTTTTTTTTCTCTTCACTCCAGACGAGTCGAAAGCGTTCCGTCTGCATTATTCACGGCCGATCCCCATCCCTCGCTCGCACAGAAACGCCTCGCTTGCATATTGTTCTATCAAAATTTCATAACTGGAGGAGAGGAGATGAAAGACGTTTTAATTTTTCATACTCTGCTTAAACTGCATTACAGTTGCGTGACAAAGGGGAGGAAAGACGGAGTGTGTGTGTGTGTGTGTGTGTGTGTGTGACAGAGAGAGAGAGAGTCTGCAGCAGAGACAGGACTGGGACAAGAGGGAGGTCTCTGTCAGTTTTCGTGGAAATCCCCAAAAAACAGCAGCTCAGCCAAAAACACACAGAAAACAGTAAAGATTTAAAGAAAAAATTACTCCTAATTAACTAAATATTATGACGCATGCCGTCATTTAATGAAGCCTCAGTACAGAAATCAACAGATGAATAACAGACTGTGAGAGAGGGAGAAATAAAATAAGAGATTAGCAACTGATAATTAAAACAGTAAATATGGGAGAAACAAAAAAGTGAGGTGTGTGTGTGTGTGTGTGTGTGTGTGTGTGTGTGTGAAGTGAGAGAAAAAGAATGTGAGAGTGAAAGAGTGATTATACCAATTTAGTTTTATTTAATTGCTGCTGGTGTTGTTGTTGTTACAGAATAAAAGGTTAAAAATATATTACAAAGAGTAAACACTGTGGGAGAGCTAGGGTAGAAAAGATGACAGAACATGAGAGAGAGAGAGAGAGAGTAGAGAAAGAGAGTGTGAGAGAGAAAAAGAAAAACTGAGGTAGAAAAAGAGAGAGAAAGATAGAGAGAGTGAGAGAGAAAAAAGACCAAGGTAGAGAAAGAGAGAGAGAGTGAGTGAGTGAGTGAGACAGAGAGAGAGAGAGAGAGGTAGAGAGAGCGTGACTGGCTGCGAGCTGTTTCTTGTTAGACTGGAGGCGTGTTACTAACGCCTGTTTAACTCCTGTTCTAGGTCACCATGAGATAAACACACTTTATTCAGCTCGGCCAAACCCTGGCCATTAGGCTGCACTGACCACTCATTCAGGGCCTGGACTCTGGGCCTCGGCCCTGTGATTAATTACTGCATGGGGCAGTGGCTCTCAAAAGACATGGGACAGGGGGACAAGCCAGAGCCAGCAGGAGGGAAAGAGGGGGGGGGACAGAGAGAGAGAGAGAGAGAGAACACTTTCCAGCTCTACAAGAGTCCCCCCCACAGTGAAGTCTGATATTAATTTTGTTTTTTTTGAGGCATTATCAGTAAAAAGTGTTTGTGTTCCAGGGCTGGGACGATTAGCTCAACAATGATGAACATGGATCACGTTGAGAGTTTGTTTACTTAAAAACCATAAACACTCAGGAATGTTCTATAACAGTAATAAGCACTATCTCTCTGACAAAATGCAGTGCACACCCAGAAAGTACAGGGGGCGATATCACTTACTAGAAGAAATGTCTTTTTTTAAACTGAGGTGCAATGATGTGCCAGAAAAGGTGAGAGGACACTGCAGAAGGCAGAGAGAGAGAGAGAGAGAGAGAGAGAGACAGAGAGAGAGATGAGAGAGAGACAGAGAGAGAGAGAGAGAGAGAGGGGATACAGAAAGCAACAGAGATGCTGAGAGACAGGGAGAAAGACAGACCGAAAGAGAAGGGGAGACAGACAGAAAGACAAAAAGAAGGAGTGAGAGAGTGCTTTCTAGTGTCAGCCTGGCAGCTTCTCCCAGGAGGCTCTCTCTGCTTCCCCTAACATCACCTTCCAGCCCACACATCCTCATCGGCCCAAAATAAACCCCATTTACTCACATAACCGTTCCCCTCACTTCCAGGACATGCTCTCTGCGCTCTACAGCCGTCCCAAAAGAAGCACTCAGCCTGTCTCTTTCTCTGTCACACACACACACACACACACACACACACACACACACACACACACACACACACACTACTCCTCTATCTCCTGAAAACACTCTCCCACCATAAGGGTACTACATGTAGTCATTTCTAAGAGAAAAAAATCCCATTCCTCATTCTACCTGAAGAAGCTGTTTGATTAATTTGTTGTCTTGTATTTTTTCTTGTATTTATTAATGCTAGTTCTCACAGGTGTTCATTCCATGAAAGCCAGCATAACCTTCCTCTGAGACTACTTCTGAGCCATTACATCTCTCGGATATTAAGAACCAGTTCCGTTGAGGACTCTTAGAACCTGGATGGGAACCGAGACTCCACGATCTGCTGGGGAGGGGGGAGGGGGGGGGGGTTGCGGGGGCGCTTGGTTCCAGCATTGCTGCGACTGGATTCAGCACCAGAGCCAGAGCTAAACAGATAAAGTCATGGTTTATCCACTATTACCGCGGGTTCTGATGCACGTGTGTAAATGCTAACGAGTTTGCTCACAGTAGCTGACAGCTCATCTGCTTCTGACACATGTGAAGCCACTGGAAACGGATAAAGCACAGCTACAGCTTGCATCCTGATCTTTATCAGAGGCTGCCATGTTTGTCTGAGCACACACGATCACCTGCTGTTTCTCTTCTCTTTGAAAGCTGATTAAATGAAGCTTACACTCGGGATGTCATGAAAAAGCAACACTAACAAGCGCACTGTGCATTCTGCTTTGACTTGAATCGTGATTTTTCCCACTGTGGAGCTCACGTACCAGGTTCGTACAAAGGCAGGGGAGACAAAGAGTGGAGTAGATCAACACAAATGAGGGAACATCAGAGAGAGCAAGAAAAAGACGCCCAAAAAATCAGCCACACTTGCAAGTGTATATTGCAGTGTAGTTTTCACAAAAGTGCTCACCACTTAGAAGCCCCTCTGGCCTCACTTTTTAATGTTCCCTGAGGTATAACCCTCAAAGAACACACAATACTTTGGGAAGGTTCTATTAAACATCCCTTAAAGCAAACCTGGGTGGTATTTAACCTCAGAATAACAGCTTCAGAATCATTGTGATGATTCACTGACCTATAATAGAAAGAACAGAGCCTACTCTGGGTTCAGCACTGCAGAAACTGCACTATGTAACTTCTGGAGGCAGGCAGGAAACCACCCCACTTGCCTTTTGGGACCGTGCTGTGTACGTGAATTCCACTCTACAACAACAGGGGGAGCCCAGGAGTAAAAAACCAAATCTTACTCACTGTTGGTTTTATAATGCTAATGATGCTAACTAAATGATGCAAAGAAAGAGATGTGAGCAGAGGGTGTCCCGGGTGCCGATTTTGTTGTGCATCCTTGACCTCAAGAACGTATGCACTTCAAAGAGGACCTTAGCTCTTAGGGCAAGGATTGGGACAGGGCCAAAGAGGGCAACGGCAAACGGCTAGTGATAGAGCAGAGATGCTGAATTACTGTACAGTTGAAGGGTAGTCTGGTGATTTCACAGCTCAGATCACACACTAAACTGTCTAACTGTAACTATCTGAAACAGGATATCACAAGAGAGATGCCATGATAACACTGGTGTTCCTGATATCAATTCAGAAACATAGTACAGACCGATACAGATCTGAATTTCTTCAGAAACTACTATGCTATGTCAGTAATACCGCAGATGATATCCAAGAGTTGGCCTGGTTCTCTCGAGGTGGGTAGAATAGCCCTGTAGCCTCCTTAGAACGACGTGGGCACAGATGAGTGATTATTAGCTGATGTAAAAGAAGCAGCTAATAGTGTTCTCCTCCAAGCATGTTTTTCATTAGTTTCTGATTACGTTATATTGACGATAGCCCTCACACTCATCATGTGATCTAGCATACCAAAATAATGGGTGGCTGTGACTAAATTGAGGTAAAAATAGATAGTCACAGCCAGTTCAACCTACTAGATACATATTCTACATCACTTGAAGCTACCTCAAGCGTGAGGGCTATCATGTGCTTGCTGTGAGACATGGGAAACACCACGCTGTCTTTTTCACTGCCTGCAGACAGTATAATATCATCAGAAACTCAACACTGGTTTTCACCTAGTTGTAGCACAAAACCATCATTAGCTCGTGACCAAACTGGCCTAGACATTCCTGAAGCAGGTGTAACTAAACGATTTTAAGCCATGACAATAAAGCCAGAAGCATCCTGATATGGCCCACCAGCTGAGTGAGTGTGAAGGCCATTCTCAGCCTCTCAGCGAAGAGTGTTTTGTTGAGGTGTGTGTTGAGAATAAGTAGAAAGCAGGGTTACTCACCGAGTTGGAGGGCATGCCCAGGTTGGTCTCTATGTAGGTTTCAGTCTTGGGCTCAACAGCGAGTTCAGCCTCTAGGATCTTCTCCACTGGCATGTCCTCGTTGGCGCTGCTGGTGGACTCCACCTCGTTCTCATTTCGGTCTTTGGCTCGCTGGCGCTCCTCCTGGACAGCTGCATGTAATAACACTGGGTTCGGTCACTACTGCTGCTTACAGAGCCAGGGCTAACACAGAAATATCTAAACATACGTAACTACTGAGCGGGGCTTCGTTGTATGGACAAGAGCTCGTACTGCTTACAAGTCTGTAACTGAGACATGCCTTAAAATGTATTACAAAAGTGGCAAAGGTGTCTGTAATGACATGGTTAAAGATTAAAGGTGTAACCTACAATTCTGAGTAAAAATACTGATATCCATTGGATCATGTGATTGCCATAAGACCCATAAAAATGTTTTGTATATTGGGAAATTGTCTGAAAACATCACAGTAATGAAAAACAACCAATAACTCATGCCTACTACTGACCCTCTAATGTACCCTTACTTTGCTTCAGTTTATTTAATGAATTAAAGTAGGTAGCGGTGATATATTTTTTTCAGTGAGTTTAAACTTCTATTTCAGTCTTCCGCAGAGACGTCAGAAGCGCTGAAAACCCAGGCCTGCTCGAGAACAGAGTGCGCAGTGCACTGTTTTGTTTGTAACGCGGCTGCTGATTCAATGTTTAGCTTAATGGACCAGGCGTTTGATCGGCTGGAGCAGAGCAGCAGGAAGTGGTTAAAGAGCAGAGCAGACACTCAGTCGTGCTGTGGCCAAGGCTCAGCTAACCACACCTCAAGCCTATGTGGTTATGGAAACTAACTCTCTCTCTCTCTCTCTCTGCTTCACAACCTCTAAACACCTCCTCCCAATAGGGCCCCTTCACACATGGAGACACACACACACACACACACCCACACACACACACACCTTTTGGTATAATCTCAGGATGTGTTTCTGGATACTGTTTATTTAAGTACAAGTCATTCGTTTTTCAGGACGTGTTTTTTGGGGAGAAACAATAATCAGAAACAAAAATGAATGAGGGAGTGGACGTCAAAGCAATGGAACTTAAAAACAGACCTTTCAACAACAGGATACAGAGATTATGGACTCCTAATAGTCGTGCAAAACCGGCAAGATCACCAGGAGCATCACTATCTGATAAACAATGCTAAAAGTTTAAAGAAAATCAAGCTTCACTCTCTCTTTCAGTCTGAATCTTTCTGTCGATTATTTTCACTATTTTTACGGATATTTCGAGTGAAATCTAAATAAACGAGGGGACTGCTGTTAGTACGTCTTTAGTACAACGTCTACTCCTAAGCCCTAACTCTCACCTAACTGACTACAAACAAATTAGACTTGATCGACCAGCGTCATAACTTTTTGGGTCATAAGAACGTAAAAAAACAAAGACACACACACACACTCCGACTTCACATCACACATTCTCTGTTTTCTTTCATCCTCTGCTATTTCCTCAGAGCTGAATCACAGTAGTGGTTTGCTGAAGAGGCCTTAGGGTACAGTGGAGGGGGAGCGAGACAGAGAGACAGAAAAAGAGAGCAAGAGAGAGGCCCCACTTTACAGAAACTGCTGTCTGCTTCTGGAGGTCAGCCCAAGGGTAAAATACTTCTCCTAGAGTCAGGGGGAGGTGAGGGGGCTGAAATCAAGTTAGCTTTATTTCCCCCTGTAGAAGCAGGAGAGCATAAATTCATTTAATCCTGTTTTTCTGCAGTTTCGCTCGGCCCTTTTTGGGCTCCTTGGCCCCTGCCCCAGGCTACAGGGGGCTTATGGACGACCCGAGCGCCGTATATGATCGTAACCTCCAACAGAACTCCAGCCACTCACGGTATAAATAAGAACGGGGGGAAAGGCCGCGTTGGGGTCAAGGGAAAAGTGCGAGAGGGAAAAGGTCTACTGTGCGTACATATTTCTGACTTCTTTTGTTTCACTGTGCGTCGGATGACGGTGCCTCACTCACACTCTAATAACACAAGGATCTGGGTGGGGCTTAATGTAAATGAGATCATGCAGTTTCAAAGTAAAGAGGCCAGAAATGGTTCTTTGGAACTACACCTCAGAAGAGACTGGTTGGGATCACGTAAAGAGCTTTGTAGTGTATTGTTAAGAACTTTTAATTTGTCATTTTATAAATGCTCTCCTTTAACAATGCAATCTGTCGGTATCTGACAATAAAAGGGGGGCTGGTGCTTCATTTATACACTGATAGAAAACACAGCTCCACTTCCACACGCCGATCCTGTTTATCGAGGACAATGTTGATGTTAATGAGCTAAATGGAACAAAGCCACAAGTCTCTGAAAATACTGACATAGGGAAGTTGGCTTTGATAAGGTTAAAGCCTAAGGAAGTTCCTTATAATGTAAAAGCAATGGTGTAGATTAAAGTTCATTTCCCTAGAGCCATATGTCCAAGACCTTTATTTTTAGGGCCCTAGTTGCTGTGGCACGGAGACCTTAAGCTTCGAGTTATCTATGTAATCTACATGGGTGTAATGTATATGCGTGTAATCTCTATCACCGAACTGATCTGTCATTCATGTTCATTAAGAAGCACCAAAGCAGGGGCAGCTGGGGGCCTGTCGCGTCCTTGACATGAACCCCACTCACGCTGCTCTTATAGATTAAGCACTGTGAGGGGCTACATTTAACGTTTGAAGGTATAATTAGGTTGTAGACGGCAATATGATAGGCTCCTATCGAGATGCAGAGAGAAACAAGAAACATGTTCAGAGGTAAATCCAAACAGAAGCCAATCATGGTCTAGCATGATTACCCCAAGAACTGATCTGAACAGTTGTTCACTAATATACTTTGATAATTGTGTCATAAATAAATCAAAAGTTATGAACCCTGGTGTTTCATGCTATTGGCCCTTTAAGGGAATATTTTAAAAACACCTTTTTCTTAAAAATATCAGAGTAACTGATGAATTCCTAATTCATCGAGACAGCGTTTATTGTGTGTGTGTGTGTGAGAATTTGTATATATAAAGGAAAGTTTAATGACACATGTCGAAACCTTAAAAGCAACATGGCAGCCTCTTTGAACCACTTCAAAAAACAGCAATGAGAAATGACTATTCCCTGTACGCATAATTCATCTATAGCCAAACGTAGGCTATAAACAGTCTCTCAGATCAATATTTCAGCAGTGTGTGTTGCGCTCCTATCTGAAGGACTGATGCTGTGTGTGTTCTTCCATCTCATCCTCCTGGGAACAAGTGTGACGGGTGTGCTAAAAGTGCTAATGTCCTCCTCCTCTATAGTGATAAGCTCCAACTCTAATTCTCTCTCTCTCTCTCTCTCTCTCTCCTGCCTGAGGTAGGGATCCGGAAGGAAAGAGAATAAAGTTTCTTTATTTTTTTTTAACAGCGTCTCTAGGCAACCAAATACAAACTACTGTTTATCTACCATTATTTTTCATCACTGTCTAAAGCGTCAGTATAACACACTAACCTCTGCCTCCAGCCCCAGTACAGACGCTTATCACAATGACACAAGTCTGCTGAAAGCTCACCAATCACCACCGGTCACTTCGAAGGCCACAGATCAAGAGGAGGCTGTAGTTAACACTCATGGTCCCATCAGACTCCAAGGACTCCATGTGTCTGAGGATTATTTTGTATTAACAGCGTAAAGCCATTGTTTATTATTATTTGAATATACCTTTGTATCCTCTAAACAAACCAATAGAGCAGGTCCCAAACATGGAGTCGGCCATGTTTAAATTAGGTTTAGTGCAGAATCTCTGCCACCTCCAGGCCACTGGGTGTCAGTATAAGGTCTGTTTCATAATGTAAATCACTGGAGAAAATGCCTGATTGTTCCTCTGAATTGACTGTTTGTCTTTCTTTGCTAACTGAAATCAAGTTGATGAGGGAAGCCGTTGTTTGGGGTCTGATGTTCGTTTATGCCCCACTAATAAGCACTATCCTAAATCATAACCAACAACATAACTCCCATGGCTCTGCATTTTGTTAAAGGCTTTTATCACTGTGATTTATGATGATGACAGAACAGTGTAAGTGCGAGTTGATTGAGGGGGAGAGTCCTCTACGTAATCTGCTGTACCTTCTCTCTTCATGCCCATGGCCAGACACTTCTGGTAGCGGCAGTACTGGCAGCGGTTGCGCTGGCGCTTGTCAATGACGCAGTCTTTATTGTCTCTGCAGGTGTAAGTCAGGTCTTTCCTCACGGTTCTCTTAAAGAAGCCCTTGCAGCCCTCACAGCTGTACACACCATAGTGTTTACCTGAGGGGATGGAACTGGGCTTAGCACACATAATGGACACATGAAAACCGGAGCTTTATGTTCTGTTTACAATATCCATCAACATTAATGACCGAAGTATTACTTCTATCAACTAATAATAATTGTAATATTGTAATATAGAATTACCACCAGGATAAGGCAACAGTTTTGTGTGTTATGTGTGTGTGTGTGTATACCAGAGGAGCGGTCTCCGCAGATGGCACAGATGTGTTTGGTGAGGGAGATTGGTGTTCCTGAGGGCTGAGCTGGAACCTTCATCACTCCGTTCAGACCCAGCGGAGGTTTGATGTCCTCAGAGCTGCTGACGGAGTTCATCGGGGAATTCAACTGCAGCACACACACATACACAAGCAACACACACTGTTTAGATAGATATCAGCCTGGGAACAGTGTCAGGAGTCAGGAGGAACACTTCCTCCAAGGCCTCAGTGATACAAAAGAAACCAGTGTTTACGGGACCACACAGTACTGACCGAGACATAGTGTACTTAAACAACAAAGTGCACAAAAGTACAATTCAAGCACAGGAATATGATGTAGCAGGACAGAGAGATGGCAGGAGATCAAGTGCACCACAGCAGAAGATATATCCTAACCCTAGTGACCACTGGAGCATGACCGATATATCAGTTAGATAATAATATTATAGGATCATATGGATTTATTATTTTGTTCATTGATTTACACTGGAGAACATTGACCCTTTATTTATAAGTAACAGAACAGTCCGTTATCACTGCTGTCAGAGCTAAACTTTAAATCTGTAACAAAAAGGAATTTACAAAGACAAGAAAAAAAAAAACATTCTTAACTTTTAATATAAATTAATTTAAGCCAATGTTACTAGGGTGTGAATTATCTAAAAATATGAAAAATGGCAACAATGGAAATATGAGATTATACACATGTATTTAAATTAGGAGTGTCAAGTGATTATAAAAACCAAAACATTCCCAATTAATCATATTATTTGCTCATATTAGACCCTAAAGTACTGCGATGAACTGATGCCCTGTTCAGGGTATGTTCCTGCACTACGTCCCAGACTCCATCTAGGCTCTGGGTCCACTGTGACCCTGAACAATGAATTACCCTAAAGTATAGATTTTTGTGTTTAATGTAAGTACCTTTAGTAATAGACATGAATGGAAAAAATACGCTTCATGAGAATAGATATATTTTGTTCAGCATACATGTTTTTTAGAGAAAATAATTTGTCATTTCTGCCTTTATAACACAAGCTACATGCTGGATGGACAAGCTACAGCTGTTGACTCCTACATACAGTTACACTACCAAGACATTTATAGATATTAGGGGTTAATGATTCTTTTACTTTCTGTAGTGAGTTGTATGTATCATGAATGAACCGGGTAGGCTCCGTACCCACCGTGACCCTGAACTGGATAAGGGGTTACAAACAATGGATGAAATGAACATACATTCTGTCATACAAAGACTGAAATGAAATAAAATCAACAGAAAAGGGTGTTTTGGATGGTGCTAGCTGCCAGCTGGGTTAGTTTTATTTATTTATTATTATTATTTTTTTTTTTTTACAGAGGATGGTTCACAATGACCAACTATGAAAATGTGTACACTTTAAGTAAGTTATTATTAAATTAACTTTGACACCCATATTAAGGATAATTTATATAAAATTTTACGTTTGTAAAACAGTGAAGACCTGAGTAAATTAACTCTGCAAATTAAACGTAAACCACATCAGCATCAAAGTACAGTACAAGACCTAGGTGAGCACTATAGACACAACATAATAATGTGTTACAGCATACAGTGCTCAATGATTTCTTACAGAAATAAACAATGAATGTCTTATAGCACACTGCTCTGCTTTCAGTCAAATAGCAAAACCATTCACTTGGATGATTAATGCAGGTGCGTCTGGGAAGATCCCTGCTTTCTCCATCTCCATCTCTCTCGCTCTCTCTCTCTGAGTATAGACAAGCAGTCATAGCAGCAGCATATGTCCCCAGACTCATTTATTCACATTCAACACACCCAGCGCAAATGTTCTATGCTAGGATAGCTGCAATAAAATATTTAAGAGGACAGTGGAATAAAGACAAGCTTATGTTTTTGTTCCCCCTCTTGCAAAAATACACCAGAGCCAAAAATGTGTCTGGGTGAACTCATCCAGACACAGAGGGAGATTTGTTCATACATGCACATCATGAAAACAAGAGCACCGCAGATTTATGAGGGAATGCAGTGGGAGATATAAGCTACAATCAAGAGCAATTCATCATTTCCAATCTCTGATTCACACCAGCTAAACGTATCAGTCTTTCACAGCGCACCATTCAACATTCACACCAAATCAAAAGCGGCACAGGAATGTGACGCGCCGGAACAAGCTACGCTTCTGTAGCCTGCAGCAGATTGTGCTTAAAATCCACAGCAGGAGAACATGCTATTTATCCTTACCCTAATGACCTCAGGGCCATGACCCCCGGTCACTTACTCACCCCAAATCTATTCTGAAGGCAAGAGTATTACTAAAGGGTTGTTTTAAACCCCCTCTTTGTTCCAACTGAAAAACTGATGCGAGTATGGCCCAGTGACGTGAGTATGCCCCAGTGATGTGAGTATGGCCCAGTGACGTGAGTATGGCCCAGTGACGTGAGTATAGCCCAGTGACGTGAGTATAGCCCAGTGACGTGAATATGCCCCAGTGACGTGAGTATGGCCCAGTGACGTGAGTATGGCCCAGTGACGTGAATATGCCCCAGTGTCGTGAATATGGCCCAGTGACGTGAGTATGGCCCAGTGACGTGAGAATGGCCCAGTGACGTGAGTATGGCCCAGTGACGTGAGTATGGCCCAGTGATGTGAGTATGGCCCAGTGACGTGAATATGCCCCAGTGACGTGAGTATGGCCCAGTGATGTGAGTATGGCCCAGTGACGTGAGTATGGCCCAGTGACGTGAGAATAGCCCAGTGACGTGAGAATAGCCCAGTGACGTGAGTATAGCCCAGTGACGTGAGTATAGCCCAGTGACGTGAGTATAGCCCAGTGACGTGAGAATAGCCCAGTGACGTGAGTATAGCCCACCCCTGGCTTATACATTTAGGCTCATGAGTGTCCCATTCTTTTGACAATGCTTTTCTAGAGAAACTGTACAGAATGTGCACCACAGGAAGTAGCTGAATACAGTTTTCCTTATAAACTCTTCAGAAGCTCACAAAAAACAACTTTTGTTCCTGTAATGACAGCGAGGAAGGTAGAGTGAAACACCACGCTGCTCTGATGAAACCCTCAGAGCTGTTTTGCTGTACACTGCATCACTGACAGGTGCTGTACACTCTGTAGTTATTATTAACTGGTTGGAGATGGGGAATGCATTAGGAATGTCAGTCCTTCATCTTCACGGCAGCAGTGTAGTGAGAGCAGCAGGACGGCTCTGTCAGGACCCCGTTTAGGAGGAAAAGACCACCGTCACTTCTCACTTAACACTCAGCCGGAGTGTTGACATGAGTGCAGGAGACGGGCACACTGAGCACACGCATACTGTCGCACACAGGCCAGAGGATGCTTCCATACATGCCTCTGCAGTTCTGTGTGGTGTGTGTAATATCATTCCTATATGTATATGCTTCTGAATACACACACACACACACACACACACACACACACGTAAAAGCAGACACAAGCAGCATTTAAGCTGAACTCAAACCCCTTGGCAGCGGTACATCACTCATCCACATAAACACTTCAGTGATGGCACTCACTACAGACAAAAGCCACATATCTTCAATGTGCTATATCTGATTTATTGCTTCGGAAGTGGCCGTTGTCCTTGAATCATACTGACGCAAGTCAAGGCTACGCTCAGAGGTACAGTGTGCTCTCAGCTCAGCCGCAAGAAAGACATTAGTGGACAGAGAGTAAACGAGAGATGCCTGAATAAATCACATCAGCGCTGCTTTACTTCATACAAGCTGTCAATGGTTATGAGAAAGAAAGAACTTTCAGTTATGATGAGATTCTCTCTCTCTGCCCTTATTAAATGAGCTCTATTTAACACACACACACACACACGGTTTATACAGAGTTATGCCATTTTTATAGCATGGTAATTATATGATGTATTTTATATGGTAGAAATCTTACACACAATAATGAGACTACACTTCGTCTCAACATGACGTTTCTGTGACCACGTTACTTTTGGATGCACTGTGATCACCGTGACTCTGATCAGATAATAAACTACATTCAGACGGGGGCCAAGAGGGATCTTGATCACGTTCAAAAAGTGTGAATGGAATGTGCTTTCTCTATCAGAACACCATCAAATCAGTGGAAATGTAGCTGCTGAAAGTTGAGGAGGTGAGAGGGTAAACAAAGTCACGCAGGATGGAGTGTGCATGAGGCTGGGGTTTTCCCCAAAACAAAAGGTCTTCTTCACGATGAGGGGATTAAAGTGTCTGTGGAAAAACTGAAAAACTGAAACTAAATTGTGAAACACAAGTCAAGGCAATCGTCCCAATATGTAACCAATGACAGTCCCCAGTGATCAGCCAATAGCAGTGATCCATAATACTTTTTTAGAAGGTTCCGTTTCATTATAAACAATTCAACTATAGTTTATGAAAATTAAATTCTAAACCCAATTGTATAAAGAAAAGCTGTACAAAATCCAGTGCTTCCTCAACACACACACACACACACAGACACACACACACACACACACACACACACCAACACGTGATGGTACCTGTTGCTGTGCTCCATGCAGCTCCTCTCTGTGTCTGTCACATCCAAACTCAAAACTACACCACAACTCTACCCTGTCCCTGTTCAGTCTATTTTCAGTGATCATGCAACTCAATATGCCCCAACTTACACTCCATGGTGTGTGTGTGCCTGTGAGCATGTGTGTGTTATAGGGGGCGAGGGGCCGCGGAAGGATTAAAAGGTCTCAGTTGAGTTACTGTAAATAGAGTAATCCCCTCCCTCGCCATACATGATGGTGTCTCCTTGTTTTTGAGCTGCAGTGACATTAGACTGCCCCCTGTGAACAGGACTGTCCTTTGAGCTGTTGGAGTCACCCACACAGACACCCACACACTGACACATATATACACACACCTGCCCCCTCCAAGCCTGCTTTCCCTGGTACACCAGTGTAGGAGGCCAGACACACACATGGGCCTGTGGTTTGCTCCTTTTGTGTGATGTTCATTTTATGTAAATTTTGTTTTACATTGTATAGGGCACTAGCATGTCTTTCAAGTGACTAGTGAGAGAACATGTGATGTCACTTGAAAGACATGCTAGTGCCCTATAAAATTAATTAATTAATTAAGATTAGGCTTTGGGTTGAAGATTCGGTTTATTATAGGGCCCTCCAATAAAAGCACTGAAAAAACAAATTTACAAGAAAGAGAAGTAAAAAACACCCTCTGACACACACACACCCACCCACAAACACACTTACACAAATGAGATGTATATGCTCAGTCATGTGACAAACTTATTGGGATAGAAGTGGTATTCAATGATTTCACTCTTCACACTCCATTCACTTTCTTATAAAAACAGAGTCATTCACCGTGGTGTAATGGTATCACACACGCTGAGAGTCAGATAGGTTTTATGCTACATAAAGTTTTCAGATATAAATATACATGGAACATCTTCCACTCAATTAATAACGTTTCAGTCATTCACTCATTCATTCATTGTTTGTATCCAGGTGGGTCCGGGGCCCCCCCGGGGCGCAAGTCTGGAACACACCCTGGAGAGGGCGCCAGTCCTTCACAGGGCGACATACACACCTATAGACACTTGAGTCGCCTATCTACCCTACCAACGTGTGTTTTTGGACTGTGAGTGGAAATCGGAGCACCTGGAGGAAACCCACGCAGACACAGGGAGAACACACCACACTCCTCACAGACAGTCACCCGGAGGAAACCCACGCAGACACAGGGAGAACACACCACACTCCTCACAGACAGTCACCCGGAGGAAACCCACGCAGACACAGAGAGAACACACCACACTCCTCGCAGACAGTCACCCGGAGGAAACCCACACAGACACAGGGAGAACACACCACACTCCTCACAGACAGTCACCCGGAGGAAACCAACGCAGACACAGGGAGAACACACCACACTCCTCACAGACAGTCACCCGGAGGAAACCCACGCAGACACAGGGAGAACACACCACACTCCTCACAGACAGTCACCCGGAGGAAACCCACACAGACACAGGGAGAACACACCAGACTCCTCACAGACAGTCACCCGGAGGAAACCCACTCAGAAACAGAGAGAACACACCACACTCCTCACAGACAGTCACCCGGAGGAAACCCACGCAGACACAGAGAGAACACACCACACTCCTCACAGACAGTCACCTGGAGGAAACCCACGCAGACACAGGGAGAACACACCACACTCCTCACAGACAGTCACCCGGAGGAAACCCACGCAGACACAGAGAGAACACACCACACTCCTCACAGGAACCTGGAGCTGTGTGACAGTGACACTACCTGACCACACATATTACAAGTCACTATCTTGCTCCTTGGCATTTCCAGACACAAGTATCTCCAAACAAACAGCATTTTAGTCGAACCATGGGCTAAAGTTAATGTTAGTTGCTCACTCAGCTACAGACTGAAGTTGCTGCGGGTTTATTGTAAGATGTGGAATGGAATTGTTGATTTGTCTGGTTATGTTATGGCAGGTTCATAATCCAGCAAAAGCTGTGGACTAGAATCTGTATTGGTAAGTGGATCGGCGCTCTCCATCCCATATTGCGCACATTTGACATCACTGTGCATAGTGAAACATTTGCTGTCTGTGTAGATTATCACTAGATTCAAGTCATTTACTAGCAACTGAGTTCACACTTACAATTTAAAATGCTTCTTAAAAAGTCTGAATAAATAAATAAAGTCAAATTGTCCAGGGGCCAATAAAACTTGGTCACAAAAACTCACTTTATTTAGAGGCACTGGGAGACTCTCTCTCTCTGAGTTGATTCTGTTCAGTGTGTATTGATTGAGATCTGTTGAGCTGAATCTCTAAATCTCCTGGTCTTTTCTGAGTAAAGCTGTGTTCAGTGCAGTGTCCCTGAGGGACCTAGAGTTCAGTGTGGACACTATATGTCCCCTTCAGCCGGACGCTTTAAATGCAGCAGAGGGATACACTTGAGCTCCTCCCTAACGGATGCATTACATGTGATTTAAGGCACGATGCTTCAAACATCTGGGTGTTTGAATAACAGAAAAGAAAAAAAGAAACAACTTCAACCAAACACACTCACAGAGAGCGGAGGCATTAAAGCAGAGGGCTTTAACAGAGCTTAGCCCATCTCTCTGAGCCAGAGAACACACTTCCCTCAAAAGGACACTTCAAAGGGTGCTCTAAATCCTGCAGCACAGGCCCCAAATACACACACACACCTCGCTGCAGCAGGCAGCATTTTCTTAAACACACACACACACACACACACACACACACACACACACACGTCTCAAGAGGATTTTAAAGTAAAAACAATCTGTAATGGCTCCTTAATAGTGAGCTACATCACAGTAATTATGAAACACTGCTTTTAATCAATGGCTCCTGTTTGTGAGTGTGTGTGTGTGTGTGTGTGAGAGAGAGAGAGAGAGTGTGTGTGTGAGTGTGAGAGAGAGAGGAGAGAGAGAGAGAGAGAGAGAGAGAGAGAGAGAGAGAGAGAAACAGAGATGGAGAGATGTTTGTTCACGACAGGACTGTCCCAAAACCCAATGGGCTGCCTACGTTGGCACTCACTACAGCTGTTTAAGTCGACAGCATTCTAACCGACGTCTGTCCTCATGAGGCAGATTATTGAGACACTCTAGACTTACAAGGCAATATTTTGCAATTAAGGCGTTTGTAACTGAGTCAGGCTTTAAACACAGAAATATATTTCAGCACATTACCTACAGTGCTCCTCATAATAATTACTGTGAAGATATTAGAGAAAGAAGCAGACAGCGTTTATACAAGCACTGATTTCAGACACCACTTGATGCCTTTCTCCCTAAAGAGGCTGCCTTAGTAGACAGCATTCCAGTTGTTTCAGACACAGCTCTAGTTAGCGAGCAATAGCTTCGCTGCTTGTTCCCGCCCACTGCACGTGATTGGTGTTTACTTAGCTCAGCTGCTAACATCGCCCCAGCACGTTAATGCGATAGATTCTGTTCTTACAGTTTATATCGTGATTTTAAATATTTAGATCCGGAAGAAGAGTGAAATAGACAGAAGTTGTGCTTGTGTTGCATCATGCCTTTGCCTCAGCAGCTGAGGAACGGTTCAATGCCACCTTAAAATTCAGCCAGATTAATGTACCTCAGCAGACAGCATATTTAAGGTGTCTAAGAACTGGGACAGCCGATGTGTCAGGGGCACGCACACTATGATATAAAATGCTCTCTATGTAGACAGCTCACTAGATTTTGGGACAGATCCAATTTTTTATCATTATCATTATAATGTCTAGCCTAATCAAACGTTTGGGCACACCTGGCCAAATAATACATTTTTAGTTTGAAAGTTTTCCAACATGGCGGCACGGTGGTGCAGCAGGTAGTGTCGCAGTCACACAGCTCCAGGGGCCTGGAGATTGTGGGTTCGAATCCTGTCTGTGAGGAGTGTGGTGTGTTCTCCCTGTGTCTGCGTGGGTTTCCTCCAGGTGACTGTCTGTGAGGAGTGTGGTGTGTTCTCTCTGTGTCCGCATGGGTTTCCTCCGAGTGCTCCGGTTTCCTCCCACAGTCCAAAAACACACGTTGGTAGGTGGATTGGCGACTCAAAAAAAGTGTCAGTAGGTGTGAGTGTGGGAGTGAATGTGTGTGTGTCTGTGTTGCCCTGTGATGGACTGGCGCCCCCTCCAGCGTGTGTTCCTGCCTTGCGCCCAATGATTCCAGGTAGGCTCTGGACCCACCGCGACCCTGAACTGAATAAGGGTTACAGATAATGAATAAATGAAGTTTTCTAACAGGTAAAGAAACATCTTCAATTCTCATTTTTAAGAAGATACTGTATAGCAACTCAAAAAAATTGGAATTCTTTCCCCATTCAATTTGTCTTTGCAGTACTGATTCATTCATTCATTCATTCATTCTCTGCAACTGCTTCAACCTATTCAGGGTCTCAAAGGGTCTGGAATGATTAGGCAGGTACACACTCGACAGGGTACCAGTTCATCGCAGAGCTTCACACATTCACCCAGTTACCCTCTCTCTCTCTCTCTCTCTCAAACACACACACACATACACACACCTGTGGACTATGTCATACACACACTTCCATACAGTCACAAACACGCTCATCCTTCTTGATATGTTTTGATATGTGGGAGGAAACCGGAGCACCCCGAGGAAACCCATGCAGACACAGGTAGAACACACCAACCTCCTCACACCCAGGTACCTGAGCTGAGGATTGAACCCAGCAACCCAAGACCCTAGAGCTTTTTGGCAGCAGCACCACCTGTTGCTCATAGCTCCTTGTAAAAAGGAGAAGAACTCTTAAAGTGTGGATTCACCTTTTAAAACTGATGGAATATTTCCCTGTGAGTTGAATTTAAACTGTGTAAAGTGTGAAATGCAAACAGGGAGACCCCAAGAGCCATTTGATAAATGATGTAGATTTAAATGTAACTAAATTGCATTTAATACCCAAACCGCCAGAGTAACTCCACCGCCCCACACAGCTACAGCTCTGACTCCCACAGGCTGCAGTTGGCGAGAGAGTTAACACATTGGAACCATCCCTCAGTCCAGTGAACTGCCCAGCGCCCAGCTGACCCAGAGCAGCAATCCGCCTTTGCCTGATAACCCCACTCAACCCCTGAACCGTGACCTCTCACACCCATAACTCACCCCAGAATGACCCCATCAGAGCTGCTGTCACCGAGAGTGTGAGGGAGATAATGGAAGCTTTAGCTGCAGTGAGGTGGTCCGAGACCTCGGCCTCGAGCTTCCTCCTCCTTCAACACCGAGCCGGCAGCGGTCTCTCCCGAGGCATTCCTGGAATTCTGACCACTGAGCATACTTTAAGATTAATTAAGCTTGTGTTTACATACATACACTAAAGGCCATAGGCCTGGAGACATGCAGTGTCTCCAAACCTTTTCTGATAAACAAGTAGGTTCTCTCTAAAATGGCTTTTTAGTCTGTTTTTGCCATACTTTTGGGAATAAAGCCAAAATCCACACATTTCATTGCCTTGTTTTGAGATCAGAAACCCATCATCACTCAAGCCTCTCTTGGGGTTTCAACAGGGTTTCAACATGTGCTTTTATCACTGCTTTACACACATTCAAACCGTAACGTATGTAAGTCATCATGTAGGCAGCTCTTTGTTAGCTCACTGGTTTATAACATGATTTCTCAATTTCATTAGTTAACTTTTGTTGTTACTTCAAGCACAACCACAGCATACATTCACACACACACACACACACACACACACACACACACACCTATGGACAATCTCACACTGCCTATCCACCTTATGAGATGAAACTGGAGCACTCGGAGGAAACCCACATTGATACAGGGAGAACACACTAAGCATATGGAAATTTAAAACTGTATTCTCAGTGTGCCTCATTTGCCATCTTTCATGGAAAGCACTGTCCATTTGCAAATTTGGACATCTGCGTGCATCCTATCAGAATAAAGAAAGCCAAAAGGGGGAGGGGCTTATGTAATGTTATATGTGGCCGAGCTCAACAATGTAGTGTATGGACATTCAGAATGAAGCCCTTTTTCAGCAGGTGGAGTGTGTATACTGTGCTTGTTCTAAGAGTAAGAATAAGAGGGAACTAATGTGAGATATTTAATGCTTAAAAAATACGAAACATCAGACTGAATCCTGACCTCGGCTGATTGCATCCACCATGCGATATGGAGTTAATTATGTCTGAGAACGTTACAAATGCAAACAGAGTTTCAAAAGGAACGGTGTCCCCATTTCTCACCACGGGTCAGAGAGGTCATCTAAGCTCTTCCCTGCACTGAGCTCAGATGAGATACTGAGATGATGTAACACCTTCAGCGAGAAAGCAGTCCTCATCACGGCCTGCATTTTAGCTCTCGAGGATTAATCATTTAGATCACTGCAGAGCTAAGCCTCAGACATATGTGTCCAACATGTGTGTCGCTGTGCTGAAAGAGAGAACTTTAAAAGAAGAAAACCAGTCGCAGACTGATTTTGAACTCACTGTCCAGCCTTTGGTCATCTCTGTGGAACTGTCTCCAGACCACAAGAAAAGAAAGGCTTACATATTAGATACGACAGCAGTGTCTCAAACAGCCTTTTCTCCATAAACACCCCAATCAGGGTGAAATATGAACTACAGCAGTTGTTTACTGAATGATTTCACTTTTACCGGCCAAAGAAGATCAATGGGTTTAAATAACAGTAAGAAAACAAGCCCTGGGATGAAGCACTCACATTTACAGCATTAGGCGTATACTCTTATCCAAAGTGACTTACTTTATTTATGTTACGTTATGTTACAGACCTATGTATGGTGACAATCTGCTATAAAGTGGTGCAGTAGTTTGGGCATGGCTCCAGACCAACACCCTCCTGGCTGAGACAAGAGCTATTTTGGGATGGTTTGGAGGACGAAGGTGTTGGGTGTGGTAAAAACTGGTGTCTGTAAAATACAGAGTTGTGACTGGAGGATCACTGTGTTAGTCAGTGGACTACTTTCTTAATGCAACGCCCTCCTTGAGTCCCATGGTGACAGTAAGTGGGGAAACTGTGCCAATCACTTGATAACTACAATGCTGTTTAAAGGCCACTTGTCAAAATATATATATGATTTTAGGATCAAAGTGGTAATAGTTCTAGATAAAAGGTGTAATATTCTGCGACTGTAAAGGCACTGGAGTACCAGATGGTATCCCATTCCGCTCGTGCATCTACATTGCGTTTAACATTAGGTGAGTGAGGGAAACCCGCTGAAACCTTGCTCAAATGGTGACCCGACAGGTATTGAATTATCAATCTGGTATAACTGTGTAGCTGTGATGCTCTTATCTATATTTGCCCTTGACATACCCACCCTCTAGAGAACCTGTTAGCTTAGAAAAACAACTAAACACGTCAGCTGACCAGGGCTATCCAATGTTTAGCGCGGGTTAATTCCCACATTATTGTTTGGCATTTTTAAAATGGAATATAAAATTGTTAGTGACAGTTCTATTGATACTAAATCCAGCAAAGTGGACCTAATGATTTATTTAGTGGATATTTCAGTGGGTGTGCAGTACAGAAATAAGACTTTTCCAGGGTGATTATGGAGCCTGCCAAAACGCGAATGAAAATACAAGTCTGAAAACACCACTGAGCGAAAGTACAGAGACAGTTCCCCCGGCCAAGGATGAGAACTTGACACTGACGTATTCTCATAAGGCACTATAAAGCAGTGCTGGAAATTGGCAGTAGGACTTGTTCGTCCTTGCACGAGCTGGACAATACTTGTACTTACTTCAAGGTTACACTGAATGAAGGCTCAGAAGTGTTCCGTGGGCTGTGTGTGAAAGATACTGTACAGGTATCGCAGCAAGAGGAAAAACAACTGAATCTCAAGTCACATGAGTGAGTAATAAACCCTCACAAAAGAGAGGGAGTCTATTGTTAAAGCCCAACTTAACATTCCGGCAGTGTCTCCATAGGCACTTGGCAAACAGACCCTGTTTTATGTGAACTTTTAAATCCCTCTATTTATCTCTTCAGCACGTCCCACTCCAGCGCAGCCAGCCTAATGATAACCCTCACAAACAATTGCCAATAAAAACAGACCCCCGTCCAATCATCAGCTATGAATAAGGAGTAACCTACGCTGAGAGAGAAGCTAGAGACTATGAATCCCTGAGGAGAGCAGGAACACTGAGGGAGTGAATAGGAGGGGAAGAGAATGGAGTGTTGGGATGTGTTGTGTTGCACTCACACTGAGAGTAATTACATGGCTAGTGATGGAGCAGTAATAGACTGCAATATAAAACAAAGAGCACTTCATTAAATGTAAATACTCCATTTATGAAGTGATTAAAACGTACCCTCTCTTTAAATCTTAACACACAGTATTGAAAAAAAGGACAGGTGGTCTCTGACTTTTGCACAGAACTATACTTGTGTTGCTCCTTTTCTATTCTTTGGTCTTGATTATAATCTCACATTTTGCCCCTTTTTCTGTTGTATTGGATATTGATTATGGATTTGTGCACTTTATGTCTGTCTGTGTATAACCCTTGTCATAGTTGACTGTGTGTCACATTGCCCCATCACATCTAGAACACCATCCCTGCCCAAGGTCCAGCATGTTACATTAACAATACAATCAATATTGACAGCTCTACATAAAAGTCAATGATGATCATTACAGCTTCATCTGTTTAAAATGTCACTGTGGAACAACAGCCCTCAGCCTCAGGGTCCCTTCCCTGCACCCATCAGGACAACACGTTTACATATATGTTACTGAAAGAACAAGACCTTGTATCTCAGAAACGGTAATTGTACAGGAGTAGGAGTGGCAGTTAACACAGAAATTATATATTCCAAGTCATTGTGGAGCATTTCTATTGGTCCATTCTTCCTGACGTTTTGACACTGTAGAGGGCAGCTCTAGATTTAAAATGAGATTAAAAAAAATTAAATGTCAAAAATGGAGATGAAATGAGCTTTGTCCAGACAGTGACAATGTCAGGTGCAGTGCACAGGAGCAGTGCTAGTGGAAATGCATTCATAGTTCTTTTAACCATTAGGTGTCTTTGCCAGGCATATTTGTATGCTTCTTAGTGTGATCTAATTTTGTTGCTTTTGATCCAATCCTGGAGCTTGGAAGACTATTGACAATGACAATTATGACATCACTCAGCAGGAAGTGCATTTGTCAACTGTTGATCCTAAAAATCTGTTGTTTTTTAAACTGACACACATCCAGGAACTAAAATGTTAGCGTAGGGAACCCTAGTTCTGGCCACTTTAGTTACAATATTGGAAATCTTAGCTAACTGTAATTAAATAGAAGTACTTTACTCACTCAAATCAACATTTTTCAGGTGTCAAATATGTGTAGATTAATGTCCAAGACATGCTTGACTTTTTAGATAAAAACGCTTTTGTTTAAGTAGGTGCCAATACTGCTAAGATTATTAGCACCCCCTAACTTCGGCCACCTCCCCTGCTTGTGACAGTCAAACTAGACAGTTGCTACCACATTCAGTGGTTTTGAGAGGTTCACAATGAGATTACGTTTGTCCTGTGTTGGTATCCGTACTCTACATGTAAGGATTACAATGGCGGTAGATTTTCCCCTCAGAGAAAAGGAAGCTAACCGCTAAGCTAACTTTTACACTGAGGGAAATATCTGTCGCGAAATGAAAATGTGTTGTGTTCCACATGCAGTTTTGCACACAAAGAATTACAACACTGTTAGAGATACTTAAATATTGTTAAATATGTGATTTCCTGCAAGACTGATGTTTAAATGCCATACTAAGGCTTGATCTTATGTTTTATTGTTTTACCCAGTGCGATTGGCGAAGAGAGAGAGAGTGAAATTGCACCATATACAGCAGTGGCCGGAATTAGGGGGACGGCCGGAGTTAGGGGAAAGACTGTTATATTGAAAAGTGCCCTTTACAGAGAAAAGAAAAACTGACCAAACTACTCATTTTAGGATGAATGGATGGAAAAATATTATTTCATTTGTCTAGCTGATTTGACATCTGTGGACCTTCAGCTCTGTGGAAATTTGGCAAGCGGACCACTAAGATTCATATCTAAGCATTCCTGGTCTATCATATCAATAACCTTTTCATAATCCTAATAAACAACAGAGAAAGGGGTGAGAGTAGTGGAAATTCCTACAATGCACAACATACATCATGCAATTTTGATTATTACAATTTTGTTAAGTGGGAACAGACAACGCTCTAATAAATTTCATAAAAAGGATTAAAAATATGAATGGAATCCAAGTAAACAAGGTTAATGACTCTCTCTTTGTAATGAAACATGTAGCTGATCAGGGTTTAACCTCTGGAATATCTACAATGTGCTCTGGAAAGTAAAACTGTGCTGTACCGCCATTTAATTTAACACAAAATAAATATGAAATGCTAATGAAACACTGCCCATGTGTAGAAGAGAGCACACAGCTCTCACTGCCCTGTATCATGCTGTGTTTGACAATATACCAAAGGTGTTAGAAGGTCTCCGCATTTGGCAGCTTGTAGGCATGCTTTAAATTATTTATATTCCCGAAATCCTAAAGAATCGTAATGGAAAGTGTTCCCTAGTGTCGTGTTTGTGTTTCACAAATCAAAACTTTAGACTACTGTTACCTATAGGAAAACCCTCACACAATAGAAGCAGGTTGCTCTTTTTGAGAGCGGGCCACTGTGTAAAGTTACTCAGAAAGACTGCGGCCTTGCCCAGCAGGCAGCATGGAACTATCTCAACTGACCAGAGAAATGTTCAGGCAATTTCCAACAGCCATGCAGAAAAGGGTCTGCCGTTGTAAACATGATCAGGCTCTTAACTTTGGCTTCCCTCTTCCCCCAGTTCCTGCAAACCTCAAGATCATATCTGAATGTGAAATAAAATAGCAGATACGTTTTCTTCATTACATACCCCCTCTTAAACGTAAACCACGTTTACCCATGGCTTCAAACCTGGGGAAATATTTAGGGGTCCTGTGTCCGAGGTTCCTTCCAGAGATTTCAGAGCATTCAGAGTTATTAAGCCACACCAGACCAGAGGGACGTTTAGTTTATGATTTGCTTTTCGACAGACGCCACATGGTAAAGTCACAGCCAAACTCTGTTCTGTTAGTAAGTGAACACCCCCCCAGTGTAGGGTGAGTATCGCAGGGGGCAGCACCAAGGCCAAAGGGTCAAACTGTCAGCAGTGGCTAATGAATCACAGTGGAGGTGGATGAGGTGGGGCAGCAGAGCCAGACCACAATCAAACCCCAAAGGCCTCATACAGAAGCTGATGGTTTTGTCTGGAGCGCTGTAATGAACTTCTTGTTGCTGGTTTTACTCAAACTGAGTCCAGCTGGAGCTTGCGCTATTAGGCTGCGATCGTAGAGACAATTTGGTATCTGACCTAAAAAAATTAAAATCAATCTATATGCAATATATAATCAATATACAATGCTGGTCTGGTTTAGGTGTCTGTTCATGGGTACAGGATTCAAAGTGAAAACTGCTGGACGTTGCTGTTCCTTCTTCACAGAAGGAAGCAAAAAAGATCAGACTCACTATGAGCTGTCCTTACATATATTTACAGTTAGACTGTACAGCTCTGTGTGGACTTTTATTTATATATATTCTCTCTGTGTCTGCGTGGGTATCCTCCGGGTGACTGTCTGTGAGGAGTGTGGTGTGTTCTCCCTGTGTCTGCGTGGGTATCCTCCGGGTGACTGTCTGTGAGGAGTGTGGTGTGTTCTCTCTGTGTCTGTGTGGGTTTCCTCCGGGTGACTGTCTGTGAGGAGTGTGGTGTGTTCTCTCTGCGTCTGCGTGGGTATCCTCCGGGTGACTGTCTGTGAGGAGTGTCGTGTGTTCTCTCTGTGTCTGCGTGGGTATCCTCCGGGTGACTGTCTGTGAGGAGTGTCGTGTGTTCTCTCTGTGTCTGTGTGGGTTTCCTCCGGGTGATTGTCTGTGAGGAGTGTGGTGTGTTCTCTCTGTGTCTGCGTGGGTATCCTCCGGGTGACTGTCTGTGAGGAGTGTGGTGTGTTCTCTCTGTGTCTGTGTGGGTTTCCTCCGGGTGATTGTCTGTGAGGAGTGTGGTGTGTTCTCTCTGTGTCTGCGTGGGTTTCCTCCGGGTGACTGTCTGTGAGGAGTGTGGTGTGTTCTCCCTGTGTCTGCGTGGGTTTCCTCCGGGTGACTGTCTGTGAGGAGTGTGGTGTGTTCTCCCTGTGTCCGCGTGGGTTTCCTCCGGGTGACTGTCTGTGAGGAGTGTGGTGTGTTCTCTCTGTGTCTGTGTGGGTTTCCTCCGGGTGACTGTCTGTGAGGAGTGTGGTGTGTTCTCTCTGTGTCTGTGTGGGTTTCCTCCGGGTGATTGTCTGTGAGGAGTGTGGTGTGTTCTCTCTGTGTCTGCGTGGGTTTCCTCCGGGTGACTGTCTGTGAGGAGTGTGGTGTGTTCTCTCTGTGTCTGCGTGGGTTTCCTCCGGGTGACTGTCTGTGAGGAGTGTGGTGTGTTCTCCCTGTGTCTGCGTGGGTTTCCTCCGGGTGACTGTCTGTGAGGAGTGTGGTGTGTTCTCCCTGTGTCCGCGTGGGTTTCCTCCGGGTGACTGTCTGTGAGGAGTGTGGTGTGTTCTCTCTGTGTCTGCGTGGGTTTCCTCCGGGTGACTGTCTGTGAGGAGTGTCGTGTGTTCTCTCTGTGTCTGCGTGGGTATCCTCCGGGTGACTGTCTGTGAGGAGTGTCGTGTGTTCTCTCTGTGTCTGTGTGGGTTTCCTCCGGGTGACTGTCTGTGAGGAGTGTGGTGTGTTCTCTCTGTGTCTGTGTGGGTTTCCTCCGGGTGATTGTCTGTGAGGAGTGTGGTGTGTTCTCTCTGTGTCTGCGTGGGTTTCCTCCGGGTGACTGTCTGTGAGGAGTGTGGTGTGTTCTCTCTGTGTCTGCGTGGGTTTCCTCCGGGTGACTGTCTGTGAGGAGTGTGGTGTGTTCTCCCTGTGTCTGCGTGGGTTTCCTCCGGGTGACTGTCTGTGAGGAGTGTGGTGTGTTCTCCCTGTGTCCGCGTGGGTTTCCTCCGGGTGACTGTCTGTGAGGAGTGTGGTGTGTTCTCTCTGTGTCTGCGTGGGTTTCCTCCGGGTGACTGTCTGTGAGGAGTGTCGTGTGTTCTCTCTGTGTCTGCGTGGGTATCCTCCGGGTGACTGTCTGTGAGGAGTGTCGTGTGTTCTCTCTGTGTCTGTGTGGGTTTCCTCCGGGTGACTGTCTGTGAGGAGTGTGGTGTGTTCTCTCTGTGTCTGTGTGGGTTTCCTCCGGGTGATTGTCTGTGAGGAGTGTGGTGTGTTCTCTCTGTGTCTGCGTGGGTTTCCTCCGGGTGACTGTCTGTGAGGAGTGTGGTGTGTTCTCTCTGTGTCTGCGTGGGTTTCCTCCGGGTGACTGTCTGTGAGGAGTGTGGTGTGTTCTCCCTGTGTCTGCGTGGGTTTCCTCCGGGTGACTGTCTGTGAGGAGTGTGGTGTGTTCTCCCTGTGTCCGCGTGGGTTTCCTCCGGGTGACTGTCTGTGAGGAGTGTGGTGTGTTCTCTCTGTGTCTGCGTGGATTTCCTCCGGGTGACTGTCTGTGAGGAGTGTGGTGTGTTCTCCCTGTGTCTGTGTGGGTTTCCTCCGGGTGCTCCGGTTTCCTCCCACAGTCCAAAAATACACGTTGGTAGGTGGATTGGAGACTCAAAAGTGTTCGTAGGTGTGAGTGAATGTGTGAGTGTCTGTGTTGCCCTGTGTGATTCCCGCCTTGCGCCCAATGATTCCAGGTAGGCTCTGGACCCACCGTGACCCTGAACTGGATAAGGGTTACAGATAATGAATGAATGAATAAATATATATTACAAAATATACATTTTATTTTGAGGCTAAAATGTCTCTTTTTGTCAGTTTCTTCCTCCAAATTTTTATTTCAATTTTTACCTACCCACCAGGTTTTGTATTTTACTTTATATTTAGTATTAATTAAATAATTAATTCATTTATTTATGTATTTATTTTACTTTTTTTATATATATATTAAGGATTTTATTTTGAAAAGCCTCTTTTCGTTTCCTGTGTGTTAAGCAATATTATCTAAAAACTTATTTATTTATTTTATTTTATTTTATTCCATTCTTTATGATGAGTTAATTTCCCCCAGGTTTCTGAATAAAAAAAAAACCCCACCCCTATAACTACAACGGATATGAATCCCCTTTCCCAGAACCAACATAATTCCAGCACTAGTGCCCCACTCCCCCCACTTTCAATGGGCTTTGACTTGATGTCCTTCCCCTCATACATCAGAGAGCAGCCGAGCACAAAACCTGTCATAAATCATGTGTGGATTTAACAGAGCTGCCTGATTTACTGCACAGTTACTGACAATGAGAGTTTTTACTGTGGCCACAGTGTCCGCCGTCATTTCTGGAAAGCCCAGATGCCCAGCAGAGGCCCAGCTGCAGGTGTGACACTGACCTGGGCAGAGAACCGTCCTTTGTGTCTCACCTGCATGGAGATGGCCGCCTGGACCATTACCTCATTCCAGTACAGGGTAACACGAGACCCGGCCTGTTAATTGTTGCTCACTTATGGAGCTCCATTAAAGAGAGAAAGAGGAAGAGAGAGAGAGAGATGGGAAAGAAATCCTTTTTGGCTGCGTGTGTGTACCGCGTGACCTTTCGAAGGCTGTAGCTACCTTTCACAGGCCCAAACACACAGGTCTATTGTGTGCCCATTTAGGCCATGGCACAATGCTGCTATCCAGCATGTGTGTGTAGATCGCAGCTTTACGAGCGACTCACAGGAACAGAGCTGCTGTTTGCCGTTTCAACACAGCGACTACAGACTGGTTTGCAAGTCTCCTAGCTACTACCACCTAAATAACACACACTCGAGAGGCTCCCCATGACATCAGCGCAACACATTAATACACCAACAGTGCCGGTCCCGTAAAAGGTTTTAAAAGGTTTACACCTTTTCTGCATTAGTGAGGCCACGGTACACCACTCACACAATGGTCGCTTTATGTGGAATGACGTTGTGCTGCTGAATATAACTGGCTGAGGGAGAACAAGGTGGAGCTAATTAGGTTTATACATTTGAGACGCCTTGATCAGTGCTGAAAGATGGGGACTCAAGTCTCAGACTCAGAGCTCTAGTATGCAGTCAATAGCAATAGTACACAAAGTAGTGAGGACAAAACTAAATAGCGTTTGGTGTTTGTAGCAACTTTGCTGAGCTTGATGCCTTGATTCATCTCAGGGTGTTTTGCCTGAAGTCCAACTGTATGAGAGTTCAGACGTGAGGGTGTGTGTTTCTGACACCAACAGCTCGTGTGCGCATGAGTCTCATTTAAGAGAGATAAGAGACAGTCAAGTACAGTCAAGTAAAAAGGACGTAACAAAGAAAAACTTACTGTAAACATAAATAATAGAATATAAAAATGAAATAAAACATAAGAAATATCACAAAAACCTCTGACGAATAATTACAACTAAATGAAAATGAATATTGTACGTGAGATATTGCACATTGGTGGATAGATTGGAATATTGCACATTATATAGCCTCCAAATAAATTTACATTCTGTATTCTCAGTATCGGTGTAGATCTAAGTGTTTCACTGGGAGCAGTGATAGTTGTAAAGTCTAACAGTGACCTGTGATACCGTTCCTTCACACACTTGGGGTGAAGCACTTGGGGTCACTGAGCCGAGGAGAGCTCTCAGATCTTTAGGAACTAGAGTTAGTCCTGCCTCAGGTCAAAACTAAACATGGAGAAGCAGCGTTTATCTACTACGCCGCTCATAAACGGAACCAGCCGACTGAGAATATTAGAAGAGCCCTGACTTTAGACACTTTTAAATCAAGACTCATAACATTCCTGTTTGAGCAGCTACAGCTCTGTTTAAAACACTCAGGACTTTTATTCTGTAATGGCACTTTAGTTCTTTAATTTGATTGTATCATTTTAAATTGTTTTAATCTTTTTACTCTTTTTATGTAATTGTTTTATTGGACTTTTATGATTTTTATTCTGGCTTTTAATTTGAACTGTTTTTTTCTGTAAAGCACTTTGAATTTCATTTGTATGAAAGGTGCTCTATAAATAAACATGCCTTGCCTTGAAGGAACTGCCCAGTGCCCTCAGAGTCTCATGCATGGGGTGAGAGTCATTCTCCAGCATGAATGTGAACTTGGTTAACACCCCCTGTCTGTGGCAGAGATTCTGCTGCCCCAGCAGACCACTCCATAAAAGATGGCTGATGCCACTACTGTCCTTAGTGGTCCCAGAGGACCTTGGGAGTGGCTTGAAACCTGATCTTGTAATGTTTAGGGTGACCTAAAATGCACACTGTAAATAGTGTTTGTGGATGCATTACATCAGCACACATTACAACATCAACACTATTGTCTTGCTACAGATTCCAAGAGCTGAAGATACTTGAAGCATGTACAAAGGCTGCATTATCTACAAGACTGAAAATCTGTGACTGGAACCAGTTTTGTGCTTGGATTTTAAAAGACCTGGATTGGCAGATTGACAATGCTTTTTCTTTTGGAGCTGGACGGGATCTCAACCACCCAGGTTACGTCCCCCAGGACAAGACTGCTGGATGAGTAAAATTAGCTCCAGCTCTCGGTAATGCGGCCCAGCTGTGGTGTCTGGTGGCATCTGATGCAGACAGAGTGAGCACAAAGCTGTCTGACGCTGTAACAAACCAAACTGCCAGAAACACAAGAAATACAATGGCAAAACAAAGAGCTAGAAGAAAGAATCTCTTCTCGGATAAAAAAAAAAGAAGAGGCCCGACTCAATGTGTGGCCGGGTTCTAAAGAAGCCGGCGCTGGTTATGAAGTGAAATGATGCATGCGGCACAAACAGCAAGCACAGTGAATTACAGAGGGTGGAAATGTGGAGATAGTATCAAAAGCCCATTGTTCAGCAAACCACAGGTGGTAGAGCACCTGCAGAGTGGCTCTCCTCAGCACATCGCTCCAAAAACCTGCACAGGAGAGGAGTATAAAGTCATCTGCAGGTGTAATGGATGACTGGTGTAATGGCTGCTTGTTTGGAATATCCACTGTCCTGCCAAAAGCCCTTTCAACACACTCCATTAGTGCCAGATTGGACTTCTTACAGCAACACTTTGAAGGTGCTTGGATTAGACAAACAGAGGGCTGGGAGTGTGAACTAATTGCACAGTGCAGTCACATGAAAAGCAGGCCACTAACTGGGTCATCTGGTCATTTCTTTTTTTGGCATGCAGTATGTGAAATAAGCTTTGGAATTAACTGTCTTCAGGGTTTCATTTCTGAACCAGTGAAGGGTTCTGTGGATACTGTGCTAGAGAAAGTTGACACATCTACTGGATAAATTGTACTAGTTGCCCTTTGATGGACTGGCGCCCTGTCCTGGTGTGTTCCTGCATTATACCATATGTATCACAAGCCTGCGCTATTGGCTTGACGTGTAGGAGGAGGTGGTCTTTTCGCATTCACATTGGACCAGTACCAGAGCCAGTACAAAATGATACACGCATATGTACAGAAGGCCAATCAGAAAATCTGAATGCAGTTGGCAGAATCCTGACAGAGGCCAGATGCAAATGCACTGAAGGATTCAGACTCAGTCTACTTGTGGGCGGAGCTTTTCTATCAGACCCATATACTCATGATACAAACAAAAGAAGGTAAACCAGACTATGATATGTTTAAAATAAGTGTTTCTGATTATCCGAGGAGGGCATAGGATATGATTTACATCGTTAAATCATATTCAGTTAAATTATTCCTTGTGGCTTTGAAGAATTTCCATATTGTATAGTAATGTCCTTGAAAAACTGTAACATTCATTCATTCATTATCTGTAATCGCTTATCTAGTTCAGGGTCGCGGCTGGTCCACAGCCTACCTGGAATTACTGGGCGCAAGGCGGGAATACACCCTGGAGGGGGCGCCAGTCCTTCACAGGGCAACACAGACACACACTCACACCTACGGACACTTTTGAGTCTCCAATTCACCTACCAACATGTGTTTTTGGACTGTGGGAGGAAACTGGAGCACCTGGAGGAAACCCACGCAGACACAGAGAGAACACACCACACTCCTCACAGAGAGTCACCCAGAGGAAACCTACACAGACACAGGGAGAACACACCACACTCCTCACAGACAGTCACCCGAAGGGAACCCAGGCAGACACAGGGAGAACACACCACACTCCTCACAGACAGTCACCCGGAGGAAACCCAGGCAGACACGGGGAGAACACACCACACTCCTCACAGACAGTCACCCGGAGGAAACCTACAGACACAGGGAGAACACACCACACTCCTCACAGACAGTCACCCGGAGGAAACCCACGCAGACACAGGGAGAACACACCACCCTCCTCACAGACAGTCACCCGGAGGAAACTCACGCAGACACAGGGAGAACACACCACACTCCTCACAGACAGTCACCCGGAGCGGGAATCGAGCCCACAACCTCCAGGTCCCTGGAGCTGTGTGACTGCGACACTACCTGCTGCACAGGTAGATCATTGTAAGAATTTATTGTGATAAACATTTTGACCAGATCGCCCAGCTCTATTCAACAGTGTGACAATTTCCAAATATACAGCACTGTGCAAAAGTTTTAGGCGCATGCAAGAAATGTTGGAAAGTGAAAATGACTTAAAAAAAATGGAATTAATTCTTTATTATTTACAACAATGTGCAGTAAACATTAATAAACGAAAGAAAGTCAGTATTATATGTGATGACCATTGGACCATTGCTTTATTTTCTTAAATATTAGTCCTAAGTAGAGTTTATAGTTTTATAAAGAAATTAGATGGCAGTTTTACTAAGTGTCTTGGAGAATCTGCCACAGTTCTTTTAAGAAGTTGAATTGTCACACTTCCTTTTTCAGGCAAAAACTCAGGAGCCTTCATTATGTTTTTTTTTTTATTGAACTTTAATAAGTTGTTTTCTTTACAGACATACAACTATTATTTTTTGTAGCATTATTATTATTATTATTGGTAAAGTAAATCAGAAATGTATTTGTACAGAATCAATAAAATAAATATCAATAACAGAATTCGTACTCAAACAAACAGACGCCTAACACTTTTGCACAGTGCTGTATAATGTCAACAGCTTATCCCACAGTTGTTTTTATATGTGTAACATACTCTCTGACTGCTTAGATATTTACCGAAACATTGCTGTGAGGATTTGATTGCACCCAGCCGTTAGTACATGACGTTAGAAACGTCATGTACTAATGTTGGATTATTTGTTCCCAAGTCACTAAAATCCATCCCATAGATGTTAGATGGAGCCCCATCACTCCAGAGAACTGTTTCACTGCTCCACAGGCCATTGCAGGGGGGTTTTACACCCGCCTGGCCGATAAATGGCATTGTGCATGGTGACCGTGCGTGCAGCTGCTCCTGACCATCCCGTTTTATTGACAGTCATTTTCTGCAGTGCAATTTCAGTAACGCCAGCTGAATGTGTGTTGGAATAGGAACAGCAATAGGAAAGGAATGAAGCTTAGGATAATCCACATTCTCTGTGTAATTGTGTGCACGTGTGTGTGTGTGGTGTGGGCAGTGTGTGATGCTGAGTGGTCAGTGCTGACGGGGGGTCAGTTCAGAGCACTTGGGGGTTAAATAGGAAAGACCTAAGCAGCAAGACTCTTCTGGACGGCTGGAGCTGAAAACATCCACTCAGCCGAGTGTTAAACACAAGTGGCATCTGCAGCCTGACTCCAATCACCCTCCATCAGCCCACTCACAAGACCACCTTTAACGGACTCCCAGAGAGAGAGAGAGAGAGAGAGAGTGCATTTGTGACAAGTTACAAAGAAACAAGAGTAATACGTAGAAAAGGGAACAAAAATATTCAAATAGAGAGAAAAGAGAAAAAGCAAACAAAGAAGACAGCAGGAGCGATAGAGAGGGAGAGAGAGTGACGAGTGTTTTCTCCAGTGAGCGTGTGCACAATTGCTTTGTTGTAATATATGAGGCTGATAACACTATCTTACCAAAAGATTTAATTATATAATATTGCATATTTTTACTGTTATGATTCTGAATGGAGTGTAACCAATGATGTTTTCATACACTCCCTACTTCCCCCAGAAATGCAGGATTTATATTCTATTACATCTTCTGGAAAGAATGCACTTAAAGGCAACATGCTGCTGGTGTGTGAAATGCAGTATAATAGGATTTGATCTCAGGACCCTAACGATGTAGGAGAGGTTTGGATATTGCGCCATAATTGGATGAATCATCACAATTCCTTTTGGATGAGAATGGCCAAAATACAAGCACATAATGCTTTCCCCTCGCTCCGAATGTTCCAGGGCCAAACTGCAGCATGTAAACGACAGAGGAGAAATTAAAGTGTGTATGTGCGTCTACTGTACTTTCTAGCAACGGAGGAATATTGTTCCGCCGTGTCCTTAATCCACTCGGCTCGCTCCACTGGAGCTGGGACACAATCATCGGGAATGGAAACAAAGCCAGGCGCACAGCTGCGGTACGAGCTGCCGTTTGAATAAGGGTGAGAGCTTTCTTAGGATCTCTTTCTTATACTTCATAAATACCAGGAAAAAGTCTTCTTCAATTTTCGGAATGGGATATTTTTTTTTTCTTTTTCTTTTTCGAATTGGCTGTAAAAGAAAACTGGGACACAGGAGGCTTTGATGTCTTAATTGTGAGTCTTTTTTTAAATGGCAGAGAAATGTGCAGGCCTATTTATGGAACAAAAGAGGGAAAGTGAGAGAGCGAGCGAGAGAATGGAGGAATATAAAGGATGGAGGGACAGAGGAAAAAAAGATAAGGAAGATGAAGGGAAGAAAGGAAAAACGTTCATCGAGGGAACGCTCGAACGTGAGCGAAAGCAGAGGAATCAGGGGGGAGACGACAGCAGAGTTTGGATAGCAAGGCAAAAGCAACAGCAGCATGTGTTTGAATAAAGCCCCTCCAGTGTGGAGGAAGGTCAAATGCGGCCTAAGTGACTCTCAGGCCGTGATTGTGCAGGGTTCTAGGCTCCGGGTTTGGCCCAACGGACTTGCAGAGGGTCACCCAAAGGCCCTGAGGGAACTGATACACCTAGTGCTCACTATTTGGTGTTTGATCATTGTTAAAGTCAAACTAAATCAGAAAACATTGTAGTGTCAGACAGTTAGTGTCGCAGTCACACAGCTCCAGGGACCTGGAGGTTGTGGGTTCGAGTCCCGCTCCAGGTGACTGTCTGTAAGGAGTGTGGTGTGTTCTCCCTGTGTCTGTGTGGGTTTCCTCCGGGTGACTGTCTGTGAGGAGTGTGGTGTGTTCTCCCTGTGTCTGGGTGGGTTTCCTCCGGGTGAGTGTCTGTGAGGAGTGTGGTGTGTTCTCCCTGTGTCTGGGTGGGTTTCCTCCGGGTGACTGTCTGTGAGGAGTGTGGTGTGTTCTCTCTGTGTCTGCGTGGTTTTCCTCCAGGTGACTGTCTGTGAGGAGTGTGGTGTGTTCTCCCTGTGTCTGTGTGGGTTTCCTCTGGGTGACTGTCTGTGAGGAGTGTGGTGTGTTCTCTCTGTGTCTGTGTGGGTTTCCTCAGGGTGACTGTCTGTGAGGAGTGTGGTGTGTTCTCTCTGTGTCTGTGTGGGTTTCCTCAGGGTGACTGTCTGTGAGGAGTGTGGTGTGTTCTCCCTGTGTCCCACCACGACCCTGAACTGGATAAGGGTTACAGATAATGAATGAATGAATATCTGAGCAAAACTCTTCCAATGGGAAATATCGGGGAGATAATGTGACATTGAGATGTGTGAAGGTGGAGGCAAATATTGTTCAGCAGGGCAGCCTGTGGTAATTCATTGCTTTCATCTTCTCACAGCAACAGCAAAATACCTGGAATAGAAGTCTGTGGTCATGCCTGTACTACAGCACTCTGGTCATACCTGTGGGCTAATGCTGGGGCCGTAGCCCATCCCAGGCGAGGCCATGGAGTGGGGGCCCATGGGCGAGCTGATGACAGAGAAGGGTGAGCCCAGGCCATTCATGGGTGAGCTGAGGCTACTGATGGGTGAGTGTAGGGACCCCGAGGCTCCGATAGAGGATGGACTGAGGAGAGAGGGGTGCATCGGACGGTGGGATGTAGGTGAGCTCAGAGGAGAGGAAGTCACCTGACCCTGTGAGTCTGTGAGAGACAGAGAGAGAGAGAGAGAGAGACAGTTGATGATATCGCTTTTTATAATATGTTCATGTAAACAACAGCAGCGTTTCACACACACACACACACACACACAGTCATCATGCCCAATGTCAAGCATCATCTAAGGGGGTATATTGTCCTCCTAGTATAGGACAGAAGAGCAGTGGAGTTGTGTTCTCTTGTGGCTGAATGCAATCAAATGCTAATCGCAATATGGCAACATCTAATGTAAAGGCTGTTCAATACGTCTGAGTACAGGCTGTTACTGACCAACTTCTTATCCATTTCTTTGATTTCAGAAAAAAAACGTTACATAAGCAGTTGTTTACACTCTTGTCCAGACTGACATTGATGCTGTCACATTTTTCCATGTCATTCAACAGTGTTTTGCTGGTTGCGGCACTGAAACAAAACACACAGCTGGTAGTAATTTTGCATGTGAATCAAACAGCCCAGGTCTTTTATCAGGTTATACATCAAAACTCAAACAAAATGATAGTCTGACATGGGCCACATTCAGATAAATGTCCTAAAGGGGATGTGTTTTCCCACTTTTCCACAAGTAAACACAGATCTGGGGTCATATTGAAATGTCTTTGACAAACTTTGGTCAAAATACCACAAGGGCCAAACACCACAGCACCATTCTCCCCCTGTCTAAACAGTCCTGTTCAGATCGGCCGGTTCCAGCGCCTGGTCCTTATCTTGTTCTCATTTTCAGCATATTTACTCAGTATTTTTATTTGTTTGTGCTGATTATCTTTGCTCTGTTTAACCTCGTCTTTGAGCTCTCACATGAACCCAGGATTGGAGATATTCAGATGAGGAGGCGGGGCGATTTTAAAGAGTAGCACAAAATCATAATGACTACTTTAAGGAAAAGTATTCGGACTTACGCAGCTCACAGTAAACCTGTCGGGTCGTCTTGTTTCACGGTAAGTGAGTTGGTAGATGCCAGATCTACATATTAATGGGCTAATGCGCTATACGAGTGATTATTTTATAATATCCATCCATCCATTATCTGTAATCGCTTATCCATTTCAGGGTCACAGTGGGTCCAGAGCCTACCTGGAATCATTGGGCACAAGGCGGGAATACACCCTGGAGGGGGCGCCAGTCCTTCACAGGACAACACACACTCACACATTCACTCACACCTACGGACACTTTTTTGAGTCGCCAATCCACCTACCAATGTGTGTTTTTGGACAGTGGGAGGAAACCGGAGCACCCGGAGGAAACCCACGCAGACACAGAGAGAACACACCACACTCCTCACAGACAGTCACCCGGAGGAAACCCACGCAGACACAGAGAGAACACACCACACTCCTCACAGACAGTCACCCGGAGGAAACCCAGGCAGACACAGGGAGAACACACCACACTCCTCACAGACAGTCACCCGGAGGAAACCCAGGCAGACACGGGGAGAACACACCACACTCCTCACAGACAGTCACCCGGAGGAAACCCAGGCAGACACAGGGAGAACACACCACATTCCTCACAGACAGTCACCCAGAGGAAACCCACGCAGACACAGGGAGAACAAACCACACTCCTCACAGACAGTCACCCGGAGTGGGAATCGAACCCACAACCCACAAGGTCCCTGGAGCTGTGTGACTGCGACGCTACCTACTGCACCACTGTGCTGCCCATTTTATAATATGTATCCTTTAATAAAATATTTTACAAATAATTATGGACATTCTTATGTATATCTTAGATTTGATTTTTCTTCCTCTTTAGGAATGCTTTTATCCATCTGCCCCCCGGCTTACACGCCCTCATACATGTGCAGAATGGGACATGACAACGTCCCATTGTTACACTGTCTTCTAACGAGCTCTCCGAGTTGCTCTGAATGCCTAACATCAACACACTTTATGCATTCACATTGAAAGAACAGCAACATTAGTGAACCTTCATCTCCATCACTGATAAACGAAAGCTCAGATCAAACACAGCTTTCTTTGAGCTGAACACATTTCTTCTCTGGGGACTCGCCGACTTGACATCTGTTCCCCACAGGACGGGAAAGCAACATGTGCACCAAAAACATTCACGCAGTCTTTTTACCTGTCAGCTCAGGTTCAGAGAGAGAGAGAGAGGAATAGAGCGAGAGGTGCAAGGTCGTCAGCAGTGATGATTACACTCGCAGGCTCTCACTCTTCAGCCCGCTTCACTTCTGTCATCCTCCATCGCTTTATCTTCTTTCTCTCGCCTGTTCTGTTTGCCTTGAACTTGTCCATCACATTGTCACCATCAATCAGAACAGATCAGAGAGAGCAAGGCCACACTCCTAGTCCCCCTCATTCATGGTCTTCCTTTAATCAGGAGCAATAGCCACTGAGTGAACTTATAAAGCACACACAACTTTGTTTTTCATACCTTGTTAGGACATACGTGTATAATATGAGTATAACAGCTCCATAGAAAACAATGAAGAAAAATGGCCTACTCTGGAGCAGATGCACATGAGCATGAGCTCAACATGGGCGATGTCAAATGTGGGCTACAAAAGAATAAAGCCCCCAGCACAGGGAGATAGATTGGAATGCCTTCCCAAAAAAGAAGCTGTTTCTGCTGCAAAAATTGATGGTGAAATTCTGGTGAAAAATTACTATTAAAGTAACGCTAGGTAAAGTTAAGCATTTGTGCTCCGGGGCTCCCCCTGCAGTTACAAAGTTTAATTAAGTTTTAAAGGACTGTCCTGAAATGGAGGGAGGGGGCGCTCTCCTGTATTCCTACATAGTTACATAGAGCAGATTCTGCAGTGCTGAGCCCAGAGTAGCAGTGACAGAGGCTCCATTCTCCCTATTACAGGTCAATGAAGCGACACAGTGATTTTGGAGCTGTAATGTTGAGGTAAAAATACTACCTAGTGTTACTTTAATACGTTACCATACCATTTCTAATAGATACATTATGTATATAATATGTCATATACTATGTTTTGTGCACTGTGGTCTGGTTTTTCTACAAATTCTGAAAGCAGGAAAACAAACACACACAAAAACACACACACGACTCCAGCTAAAGACACATTTTTGCTGGGCTCAAATCCATGTACAACAAATTTGTCAGTAATAAAATCATCAGGATTGGTCTCTTGCTTGTGACACAACACAAAGCTGTTCTCTTGGTGGAAGGTTTCGTAAGCGGATTGGCTCTGATTCTACACAGGAATAAAAACATGTAGAGCTCAATTAGGTGACAGTTGAGAATAACTGTGTGTCCCACTGCTGGTGGTTTTCAGGAGAACACTGTTCCGGAACGACAAACGTAATTTTCCAGAGCCTCCGATGGATTCCAGGGCAAAGGCACAAACCCAGAGGGGTATTGTTGGAGCACTCTTATGCCCCTCAGCCCCGGTCTGAGGGTGTGGTAATGAATGCCCCTCTGCAGCTCCACCAAAGCCAAACACTTCCTCTACATCCTGCTCTGCGGCTTAACACTTTCTCCAAACACCTTCCAATCCCCGCCAAGGAGAGGGGGTGCTACTGTCTGCATACACACACACACACACACATTTACACACAAAGACCTAACAACCTCATGCACACCCACAGACTGGGCCAAGGGGCTTCATTCCAGAAACCTAGACTATTATCCTATAAAATATCACATATATCCTGCCACATTCTCTCACCATGAACATATCTTTTAGTATCTGAAAGAAAACAGAAACACTTAAAAACACCTAATCTACTTAAACCAACTCAAAGGCAATAAAAACAAGCTTTATTTCAGATCCTTTATATTTTAATGTGTGCAGTCTGTAGAGACAGTATACAATCAGGGAGAATGAGTTGATTAATCAGATTTCCAATTCTTTCATTACACAAAGTTAGCTTGTTATTAACTAAATAAATACATGATACATTTGTTTTTACTTTCATTGTACAACGTACAACAAATGTTTTCTTTCACATTAAACCCACTGAGGATGGCAGGTAGGTGTCGCAGTCACACAGCTCCAGGGACCTGAAGGTTGTGGGTTCGCGTCCCACTCTGGGTGACTGTCTGTAAGAAGTTTGGTGTGTTCTCCCTGTGTCTGCGTGGGTTTCCTCCGGGTGACTGTCTGTGAGGAGTTTGGTGTGTTCTCCCTGTGTCTGCGTGGGTTTCCTCCGGGTGACTGTCTGTGAGGAGTGTGGTGTGTTCTCTCTGTGTTTGCGTGGGTTTCCTCCGGGTGACTGTCTGTGAGGAGTGTGGTGTGTTCTCCCTGTGTCTGCGTGGGTTTCCTCCGGGTGACTGTCTGTGAGGAGTGTCGTGTGTTCTCCCTGTGTCTGCGTGGGTTTCCTCCGGGTGACTGTCTGTGAGGAGTGTCGTGTGTTCTCCCTGTGTCTGCGTGGGTTTCCTCCGGGTGACTGTCTGTGAGGAGTGTCGTGTGTTCTCTCTGTGTCTGCGTGGGTTTCCTCCGGGTGACTGTCTGTGAGGAGTGTGGTGTGTTCTCTCTGTGTCTGCGTGGGTTTCCTCCGGGTGACTGTCTGTGAGGAGTGTGGTGTGTTCTCCCTGTGTCTGCGTGGGTTTCCTCCGGGTGACTGTCTGTGAGGAGTGTGGTGTGTTCTCCCTGTGTCTGCGTGGGTTTCCTCCGGGTGACTGTCTGTGAGGAGTGTCGTGTGTTCTCCCTGTGTCTGCCTGGGTTTCCTCCGGGTGCCCCGGTTTCCTCCCACGGTCCAAAAACACACATTCGTAGGTGGATTGGCGACTAAAAAGTGAGCAAATGTGTGAGTGTGTGTCGCCCTGCAAAGGACTGGTGCCCCCTCCAGGGTGTGTTCCTGCCTTGTGCCCAATGATTCCGGGTAGACTCCGGACCCACCGCGACCCTGAACTGGATAAGTGCTTACAGACATTGAATGAATGATTGAATGAACTCATCAATACCAGTTAACACACACCCATTAATGCACTAGAGGCAGTGAACGCACACACACACACACACACACACACACACACACACACACACACACTAATGCACTAGAGGCAGTGAACGCACACACACTTAGAGCGGCGGGCAGCACTGGAGGTTTAGGTGTCTTTCCCAAGGTCGTTTCAGCTATAGATTGAGGGAGGAAGATCATGCTATTTGCCCCCCCCCCCCCCCCTTAAACGCTCATGTCCCCCCCTAACAAGGGAAGAGTGAACTAGGGTCTAGAAAATCAACAACGTATAAATCAAGATGCAACAGGAATTGCTTTTTATTTCACATTCTGAATCTAAACGGAATAAACATGTGATGTGTCCAGAGATTCCCAGCCGAGAATAATACGTCTTTATTTTAGCAAAATAAACAAAATCAAAAACAAAGAAATAAGCAAAAACCCTCCTAAAGTCACAAACGAGGGCTCATTGCTCTTGCAGACGGAAGCCCCCAGGGCCAGAGATGCCAGCTTTTATCATGGCGAGTCGACTGATGCCAATCTGTCGGTGGGCCGCAGCAGCAGAGTAAAGGGCTCAGCTGACGGAGAGTCAGTCGGGGTTGCTCTCCTTGCCAGCAGGGAGTCAACGTGTGTGTGTGTGTGTGTGTGTGTATGTCTGGGGACTGTCCTGGACCCTCACTCTCCACTGTGCTGTGTCACGTTTGGCAGAAGCTCAGCAGTGGTGCTGGTACAGGGCTGAGTGCTGCAGCGTATGTGTGTGTGTGTGTGTGTAGGATGTATTTATGTACCCTCATGGGGAGCAGTTCTGCTCAGAGTCACTGCACCGCTCTTCATGCACAGCTGCATCTGTCCTTGGATCAAACACAGTGAATGTAAGCGATTGTGTGTGAGCTCTCATCTGAAGCCACTTACAGTACCACTCAAAAGTTTGGACACACTTTTTCATAGAGAGTTTCCGCTATATTTATTTGTACATGTAGAAGGCAACAACCTTCAGTTTGAGCGCCTGTTCCTTTAAATGAGAATGACCCACAGCTCAGTTCAGCGCGAGAGCCCAGGAGTGTTTTAGGTTTTTTAGCCATTTTCACTCAGTTCTCTTTCTTCTCCGTACTGGTTTTCTCTGCTCCATTTAACCTCATCTTTGTACTCATCCAGCGCTGTGACTGAAGAGACTCCGTCCAGGGGGTGGTATAATTATATAAAGTCTTCCCCCTTGAGCCATCTCAGAAACCTCATTTCATCCAGTGTTTTCTGACTTTGGTAGCCCACACAAAACTGACTGGGTGGTCTTATTTAACACGGTGTGGGTTGGTAGAAGCCCCAATGGGTTGAGTTAGTTAACTATAACACGAAACACTCATGTGATGGATGTATTCAAATCTCTAATCTCTACCAGCACTTTTTAAGTCTATGACAAACACATTTGCATGAACTTTTCCATGGTACTGTGCGGTGGTCAGTGCGGGTGTGAGGTTGACAGACTGCTCTGGGGTCGGGTTTCCAGATCTGGATTACAGCTGGATGAAAGGGGGCCATTCCCTAATCCCCTCCCAAGAGGGGCACAGCTGGTAGAAAACGGAACACAGAACACAAGAGCAGAACAAAGGAGGATCGAGGAGAGGAGTCTATCTGCATCTTTTGTGTTTTATTTGCCATCTCTGTCCCTGAGATCAGAGAGACCCTGCTGATTGACCCCCACACACATCATATCATTTACAATAGCATTTTAAAATGATGCTTCAGAGCAGAACGTATGCATTTCCCAAACAACCATAACATTATGACCACCTGCTTGTTTCTACATTCACTGTCCATTCTCTCTGCTCCACTGACCATACAGGAGCACTGTGTAGTTCTACAATTATTAATAAGGACAGTCCAGCCAAGAGCGTCCTGTGTCCACCGATGAAGGGCTAGAGGACGACCGACACACACTGTGCAGCAACAGATGAGCTACTGTCTCTGACTTTACATCTACAAAGAGGACAAAACAGATAAGTGTGTCTAACAAAGTGGACAGTGAGTGGACACGGTGTTTAAAAACTCGAGCATCACCATTGTGTCTGATCCATTCGTAACAGCACAGCACACACCAACACACCACTACCACGTCAGTCAGGTGGTCATAATGTTTTGGCTGATCATGTGTGAGTGACTGGTTGATTGTTTGAGTAACTGAGTGGGTGTGTGAGTGACTGGGTGAATGTGTGAGTACCTTAGTGAGTGTCTGAGTGACTGGGTGAGTGTGTGAGTGACTGGGTGAGTGTGTGAGTGACTGAGTGTGTGTGTGAGTGACTGTGTGTGTGTGTGAGTGACTGTGTGTGTGAGTGACTGAGTGTGTGTGTGAGTGACTGAGTGTGTGAGTGTGTGAGTGAGTGTGTGACTGTGTGAGTGACTGAGTGAGTGTGTGACTGTGTGAGTAGCTGAGAGAATGTGTGAGTGAGTGTGTGAGTGAGTGTGTGACTGTGTGAGTGAGTGTGTGACTGTGAGTAACTGAGTGAATGTGTGAGTGACTGAGTGTGTGAGTGAGTGTGTGACTGTGTGAGTAACTGAGTGAATGTGTGAGTGACTGTGTGAGTGTCTGAGTGAGTGTGTGAGTGAGTGTGTGACTGTGTGAGTAACTGAGAGAATGTGTGAGTGAGTGTGTGAGTGAGTGTGTGACTGTGTGAGTAACTAAGCGAATGTGTGAGTGACTGAGTGAGTGTGTGACTGTGTGAGTAACTAAGCGAATGTGTGAGTGACTGAGTGAGTGTGTGAGTGAGTGTGTGACTGTGTGAGTAACTGAATGAATGTGTGAGTGACTGGGTGAGTGTGTGAGTGACCGAGTGAGTGAGTGTGTGAGTGAATGGGTGAGTGACTGGGTGATTGTGTAAGTTACTGGGTGAGAGTGTCAGTGATCGAGTGAGTGAATGTGTGAGTGAGTGTGTGAGTGAGTGTGTGACTGTGTGAGTAACTGAGAGAATGTGTGAGTGAGTGTGTGACTGTGTGAGTAACTGAGTGACTGGGTGATTGTGTGAGTGACCGAGTGAGTGAGTGTGTGAGTGACTGAGTGAGTGTGTGAGTGAATGGGTGAGTGACTGGGTGATTGTGTGAGTTACTGGGTGAGAGTGTCAGTGATCGAGTGAGTGTGTGAATGACTGGGAGATTGTGTAAGTGACTGGGTGAGTGAGTGTGTGAGTGACTGAGTGAGTGTGTGAGTGACTGAGTGAGAGTGTCAGTGACTGAGTGAGTGAGTGTGTGAATGACTGGGTGAGTGAGTGTGTAAGTGTCTGAGTGAGTGTGTGAGTGTGTTTTCTGGCCTATGCTCCAATAAGTAAGCTGTTTTTTTTTGGAAGTACAATGCCTTGTTCTGACAGCAACAATATTTTTATTCCCTGTATTCTGCCCCAGTTCATTCCTCCTCTATCCCTCCTTTCTTCTCTTTTTCTCACGCCCTCCTTGTCCCCCCCACTGCCATCTTCCATCCTGACCTGCTTGGCTGGAAACAGAAGCATGTTTTACAAGCTGTCTAAGAAAAAAGCTCTGGAAGTCTCATCAGGGGCTTGTTCTACCTGCAGCACACCCAGGATAAACAGGCTCCCTAGATGAGATAAGAGAAAGCAAAGAAGAAAAAAGAAGCAAGAGGGAAAACACGAGCCTGGCAGCATCAGGAAAAAAGTGGCAGTCCTCCAGCACTTCTCGCCTTGCCAGCGTGAGCACGAATGGACTGAGAAAAAGAGGAAACAATAAAGACACACCGCTGTGCTGTGCAGAGCTCACTACATGACCTGTCATCATCCTCCAATCAGATCCAACACACACACACACACACACACACACACACACACAAACTCAACAGAAACAGTACAAAGAAATTAACAGAGATGTCTGTTAATGTCTGTTAATGTCTTATGTCTGTACTGTCTCTGTAAGAATGCTACTGTAAACTCCACATTCATGGCCCACACAAAACCTCAACACTAACACCTCTACTGTACTAGCAGCCTCTGCTCTCAGAGTGAGTGTAAATCTGTGTGTGTGTGTGTGTTTGTTAGCAGTGTACAGGTGGAAGGGGTTCCCATGGGAACACGTTCATGGCTGCTCTGGCCTATCAGGACATATACCACCGTTATTCTCAGAATTAGTCAAGCTCTAAAGAGAACAGAGAAAGAAGCTGTCCATCATTTTCTCCAATGACTGTTGTTGTACACTGTAGGAGACACTCTGTATAATGACCCCTAGAGGCCTGGATGTATTAGAGAGCCTGTGAATGTGGGGGACATGCTGTGTGGAGAATAAACTGGTTCACTGTGGAATTACAAAAGTAATTATATTATAAATATATATATATATATATATATATATATATATATATATAAACACAATGGTAAATGATTGATGGAGCATCTCTGTTGATCCATTCATCATGAAATATTTACACAACAAGACAGCTGCTGTAATCAAATGATGTAGTAAACTATAAATGGGGAATGGAGATGCATGGTTCTGATTGGACAGTGGTGATACATGTGTAATAAGGGTACAAATATTAGCATTAGCATAACTGTAATTTAAAATTCAAACACCTCCTGCTCTTTTCTTATTTTATTGTCACTGCTGTGTAGCATTAATAATGAAAACTGAATTTATATTCACATTTGAATGACTATTACACAATTTTTAGTTCTTGAAACAGCTGCAGTTCACAGCACTCCTGCTGACAACAGACTACGACGAGAAAGTACTCCACTCATTAACGGTACGTTGTTTGCTGTGGTATTAACACGAGTCCCCATTTCTCCAGTTAAACTGACCTCTTTCAGAGTCATGTCCTTCTGCTATCAGTGAGGTTACGGAACTTAATTCAGTGTTTACACCAGGACGTGTCTGAGCACAGCGGTGGAGAATGGCATCCTGTTACTCTCTGTGTACTTTTTTAATGAACACTGTGGTCTGGAACACGCTGGTCTTTCCTTAGCAATACTTTAATCTATTGTTTACAGTCAGAGTGTGTGATTCTGGACATAACTCTGGTTTCTGGCCAGCAGCAGGCATACAGCGTCTCATACATCATAATCATGGAAAAAAAAACATGATTATGTGAAGGGGGAGGTGGGTACTCAGTCTTTCTGCATGTCTCTCTGTCACCCAGAGACCACACACATGCACGAACACACACACACACACACACACACACACACACACACACACACACACACACACACACACACACACAAGCCCGGTTTGCCAGCGAGCTGCCTGCATGACTAATGTGTTCACTTGAAAAGGAGCTGTGTAGCTTCATTAACAGAATCCTCTCACTCAGTCCCAGACTCACAGGTTGATAAGAACAGGGTTTGAACCAACAAGTTTAACAACAACAAAGTCTCTCTCTCTCTCTTTCTTTCTCTCTCTCTCTTCTCTCTCTCCCTCCTCTCTCTCTCTCTCCTCTCTCTCTCCCTCTCTCTCTCTCCTCTCTCTCTCTCTCTCTCGACTGGTTACATCACTCTCTGAGAACAAAGCCTCGCTCGCATTCCTTCAAGCCACACATTGTGATAAAATAAGTCCATAAATTATTTTAATGGCTCTCTATGTGCTCAAGTACCATACTCCGTCATGGGAGACTGAGGAACCTGAATGTTCTAGAACTTTCTAGAACCTGAATATTCATCATTGTTATCTATTATCTATGGGCCGGCGGCTACTTTTTCACATTTTGTCTCGGACACGTCAGTGGTCACTCATCACCTGTGGGTGCTTCTAAGCTCGAGTCAACTTTTCATTGCCATGGTTTCACTGATAAAAAAAAGAAAAAGTCATGCCTCTGCCAGTGTGACCCCGGGATAACACTCGCTCCATCCACGAAGCGGTTCAATAACTTTAGTTATCCAAAACACAGGATGTAACACCAGAATAAGTCCTTGGGTTAGTCTCCTAACGCTCCATTTGTCTACATCTGCAACAGAGTTAAACTGTAAGTCACTCTGGATGAGGACATCTACCAACATTTATTTAAAAGCATGGCATGACCAAACTGCTTGGCTTTTTCACACACATCTGTAGTTCACTGTGCAACCCAGTGTTTCATACATCTCTAACGTCTCTAACAATGGAAGAAAAGTATTCAGAACACACATTATCTTAGCACTTTCCAACAACGAGGAACCGGAAAGTTTCCAGTTCGCAAACTAACTTGGAACCGTTCGGCACGTTTCCACCGACCAGAAAAGTTGGTTCCCAACTGGAACCAAAAAACGAGTTGGTTTTCCAGCGCGAACTGTGACGTCGTCTGTGGTCGTGTCGAGGTTCAGTAACTCAAGAAAGAGCTCGGAGCTTCAAATACAGCGTTATCACCCAGTGGCTGGACAGGGTCATTGACAATGTTTCATAGAAATAAATAAAAGGAAATAAAACAGGAACATGCTCCGTTTTTGTGTGTTTCTGGTGCTGTTAGGCGCGACACCACAAGTGTTGGTCTGAGCCGCGGCTCTTGGCTATGTTTCGCCACTGTTCACAAGCCCAGCAGGACGGTTCTGAACTCGCCAACATTTACACACGTATTATATTAATATTATATTATATCGCATTCTGGTCTGACTCCACGGTAAACAATCAAGAATCTGAGAGATTATCTTTGGTTGTGGTGCTGTATTTAGACACAGCGATGCCCCCCACTGATGACGAATTCCTGGTTCCCCTCTAAACGTGTAGAAACGTGGGCCGGTTCACTGGAAAGGACCAAGGTTCCAAGAATCAGGAGCGGAACCGGTTCAAGAGCCAGAGTTCTTATGGTGGAAAAGCACTAAGAAAGATGAAAGTGATATTCACACATCTTTAAAAAATAGGGTGTGCATATACAGTCACCACAAATAAATAAAGTTAGGAAATTAGTTCTGTATAAAAACAAGGGATGACAAGAGTAACACATCCACAAATGTCTAAATGGTGGTTTGCGGCGGCCAGACTCAGACTCTGTGTACTGATTACCTCCTCCCCAGCTCAAGGCTGCTGCTATAGTTTGCTTTAGGTGTCTCCTTCGTTATCTCCATCTTGGGGGCTGAAGTGAGCCTCCTGCATTATGAATGAGGCAGATGCCAGGAACCACAGCTCTGTAAGGCTGAGGGTCCATTAAAAGCTGCTCAACTTCACTGTTCTTCTACAGTCTCCACAGAGCAGGTGGAGTGACACCACGGGGGGGAAAGTGTCGTGTGTAACTTTAGTTTAAAACTGTGAGAAGCCTGGATGTTCAAAGAGGGTCCGGACGCATGGGAAGGAAATGATGAAAGCTGTTAAGTAACTTTTGGGTATTGTGCTCTGTCAACTTTTTCTAACAAATATCATATAATAATATATAAAAATGTATAAATATATAGTTCGATTCCCACTCCAGGTGACTGTCTGTGAGGAGTGTGGTGTGTTCTCCCTGTGTCTGCGTGGGTTTCCTCCGGGTGACTGTCTGTGAGGAGTGTGGTGTGTTCTCCCTGTGTCTGCGTGGGTTTCCTCCGGGTGACTGTCTGTGAGGAGTGTGGTGTGTTCTCTCTGTGTCTGCGTGGGTTTCCTCCGGGTGACTGTCTGGGAGGAGTGTGGTGCGTTCTCCCTGTGTCTGCGTGGGTTTCCTCTGGGTGACTGTCTGTGAGGAGTGTGGTGTGTTCTCTGTGTCTGCGTGGGTTTCCTCCGGGTGACTGTCTGTGAGGAGTGTGGTGTGTTCTCTGTGTCTGCGTGGGTTTCCTCCGGGTGCTCCTGTTTCCTCCCATGGTCCAAAAACACACGTTGGTAGGTGGATTGGCGACTCAAAAGTGTCCGTAGGTGTGAGTGTGTGTGTGTCTGTGTTGCCCTGTGAAAGACTGGTGCCCCCTCCAGGGTGTATTCCCGCCTTGCGCCCAATGATTCCAGGTAGGCTCTGGACCCACTGTGACCCTGAACTGGATAAGGGTTACAGATAATGGATGAATGAATGAATGAATATAAATATATATAAAACACTTCAGTGAGCTCTGTATATCATCAAGCTAAATTTTTCATTATTATTTATTTATATCAATAAACGAAATAATAATCTCCCTAACTCTCCTGGGGTTTACACATATTCCTAGGCTCCGCGCCTGTTTCACATGAACACAACCCTTTCCACTGTACACTTCAGTGAGCTCTGTGTCTGAGCAGTGATACTAACTGTTAAAGCTGCTCTATAAAAGTGCTGGTCTCTGTACGTTCGCCCTGACAATGAGACGAACCCCAAACCCTTCCCGAGACGCTCAGTAGCACAGAGACACGTTTAAGTCTTTGAAAAAGCCCCGGCACCGCCGCACTCTTCTGGAGCGACACACACAATCTATTATTCACAAAGCTGTGCGGTGATGGCTGGCATGTTTTGAAGCCCACAGATGGTGGGGCCCAGGCGGCGATGAAACAGAAATCATTAGCATTTCTCTGAAACGCTCAGGTTTATTCATAGGTAAGAAGGAGGAGGAGGGGGAGAAAAAACATAGAGCAACTTCCTGAAGAACTTCCAAGCGACCGCATTAATGCAGAGCCTAAAATAAAAGTGGCGCAGGGAGCAGAGCTGCGTGTTTTTCTGGTGGTTTGGAGCGGGATGAGGAGCGTTCGGGGTGTGTGTGTGTGTGTGTGTGTGTGGTGGGAGTGGGACAAACATCCTGCACTCTCATCCTCCTGTGTGTTGGGACAGTACATGTAGTCAAATGAGTGACACACACACAAACACACATACAAACACACAAAGGACAATATTTATTTGACATGTACTAAGACTGTTCTTCTCTGAATGGTCCAGCTGTTTATTATTATGCAGGGAAATGGACTATTAATGTCTGGCTGTGGGGGGTGTCCTGTGTGTGTGTGTGTGTGTGTGTGTGTGCATAGATATGGAATTGAAGATATGGTCAGAGCATTAATCAGCCATTTACAATGTGTGTGTGTGTGTGTGTGTGTGGGTGTGTGTGTTTGTATAAACAGATTAATCTGGTGCACACTGTTAAGGCACTGAGAGTAAATAGTGCTGGCTGATGTGTTTACTCTAACTGGATGAGCGCTGGCTCAGGAGAAGACTGAGACGGCCAAAAGGAGCTGGACTCTGTGCTGAAGGAGGCCCCTGTTTCGGTAGGGACTTCTGAAAGGGCCTCCCTCTCACAGCTGGGTAGGGCCCAGAGATGTGAGTGTGTGAGTGTACTAAGGACACATTTTGTCCACTAGAAATACTAAGATTTAGATATATATTAGAAGTAAGATTTAAAATGTTTTTCGTGTAACGTACAACTGCAATTTAAAATTCAACCATTCTCCTGCTGTTTTGCCTTTTATGGTCACTGTTGTGTATTAATTAAAAATGACTATTGTTTACCTAAATATAAAGTTTGAAAATGGCAAGTGAAGATTGGTTACTGCCTTCGTCATTTGTTCTGTTGAGGATGCAAAAGCATGTGCATCGATTTGTTCGGTTCTTGAGGATAATATTGCGTCCAAAAGTGTGTGTGAGTTCTGTTCCGATGGTTTAAAGATGGTGGTTTAGATGTTAGTGATCGTGAGCATAGCTGTGCCTTGATTGATGAAGACTCGCGTCTCAACCACTTCCAATCGTTTACATGCAATAGGGAAAGATTAAAAGGAAGGAAAATGGGTGCCATATGAAATGAGTCAAAAGAATAAGGATGACCGTGTTTGAATCTTTAACAAACAACAGAGGATATAACTAATGGTGACTGGTGATGAAAAGTGGATCTGGGACTGTGGATGGGATACAGAGCTGGAACTGTTAATGATGATCACTACACACTGTGACTGAACCGAGAAATTAGTCAAAAATGTCCCTGAGTCACGTGAAATTGTTTCATGACAACGCTATGCCTCACGTTTCCAAGTCTCAGGGAAGGTAACTGATGATTGGTTGGGACGTTCTGGGATCACCTGGTGTAAAGTCCACCGACAGCTTCTTCACACTATCATTAGTTCAAATCGGTGCCTTGTGTTCACTTCAGAACATTTAAAAAAGTGCAGAAAAACTTTCTGGAATCCGTACGCTGCCTGAAAGACGCCACAAGGTGACAGATGTCAGTCAAATCTATGTGAGCTTTCTCACAAACTTAATTTAAATTTCCATCCATCCATCCATTATCTGTAACCCTTATCCAGTTCAGGGTCGCGGTGGGTCCAGAGCCTACCTGGAATCATTGGGCGCAAGGTGGGAATACACCCTGGAGGGGGCTCCTTCACAGGGCAACACACACTCACAATTACTCACACACTCACACCTACAGACACTTTTTTGAGTCGCCAATCCACCTACCAACGTGTGTTTTTGGACTGTGGGAGGAAACCGGAGCACCCGGAGGAAACCCACACAGACACAGAGAGAACACACCACACTCCTCACAGACAGTCACCCGGAGGAAACCCACGCAGACACAGAGAGAACACACCACACTCCTCACAGACAGTCACCCGGAGGAAACCCACGCAGACACAGGGAGAACACACCACACTCCTCACAGACAGTCACCCGGAGCGGGAATCGAACCCACAACCTCCAGGCCCCTGGAGCTGTGTGACTGCGACACCTACCTGCTGCGCCACCGTGCCGCCCTAAATTAAATTTTGATACCATAAATCTTTAAAACATCTCTACACCTTACAGTAGTAGTGTCACCTAAATTCACACCTTCAACTGTATAATCTCCAAAGAAATAGCATAAAACAACAGTGGTTCCAGTGCACTGTGGACTAGAGGGATATACAACTGTACAGTACTTTTGGGATGAGTTGGAGTGGTGTTTGCAATCCAGAACTAATCACCCAACATCACTACCTGACCTCACTAATGCTCAACAAATGGAACTGGACGACCTAGCAGGACGTCATCGCTTTTATCCCTGCAGGCCTGTAGTCAGAGGATCTTGATCTCACAGTCTGGCATGTGTGTAAACAAACGAAAACAGGGTTTGGCCAAGATATTTCTGCCATGAGAGGGAAACGCAATAATCACACAGTAAGCAGACACTTGTGTGGTATCTGGAGTGGACAAGAAGATCCTGGCCAGTCCACATTTCGACTCCCAGAGCTTCATTAACGGAGGTAGTGCTGAGTTGTAAATAAGCTGCTTGTGGCAGGGGGAAAATGTGGGCTGGCTGGGACTCAGGACTGAACATGCCTGGCTTGTGTGACGGTCTGAAATCTGGCCTTTGTCAGATGTTGAGGGGCTGCTCGGGGAAGACTTGTGAGGCTGGGTGAATGCTGGTGGTTGGGGCCAGGGAGAATAATAGAGGCCTTTAATAGTCCTCATCAGTGGCTGTGACGAGACGAGATGAGAGACGACAGCAGAACCGCGACTGTGTCGCTATCCTCCCGCAGTTAAATAAAGAGATTCCTCCGTCTCGGCTCGAGTCTGGCCACTGAGAGTTGTATCAAGCCTCTGAGTACAGCAGAAGGGAGAGAGGAAAAAAAGTTTAATGGGGGATAAGTGTGTGGGGAGGAGAAAGGGGCTATGATTTGGCCACCAGGGCCATCCATGTAGGAGGTAAATCACAGGCCATTGTTTGCTTGGAGTGGAGCTAACCTCTTCCGTCACATTCATAACTATACCTGCTGTACTGCTCTCTCTCTCTCTCTCTCTCTCTCTCTCTCTCTCTAATTATGCTGTTTATGTGGAAGTGCTGCTTACTGAGGCAGAGAAAGGTCTTGTTTACCAAGAGCAGAAGGAAGAAAGCAGAGGAGATGCAGTTGGCTGAGTATATGTGTAGATAAACTACAGATTACAGGCGCTATCACGGCTTTTGCTTTGGTGCCAACTCTGTGTTGCTCTGATATGGCCTAATTGCCCTTTTCAACTCTGAGGTGATATGAGTGTTCCTTTGTGCCAAAACACACACACACACACACACACATGTACACAAGTTTCAAAATGACTTTACAAGATGCATCAGTGAACAATGCTGGCCTTCTTTTATTAAAAACTAATTCCACCAAATTTTCAAAATTCCTGCACAGATTATGAGTCTTTTGATGTGAAACCCATTCTGATTTCTTTATCGTGGTGATGAGGAAGCAGAGATCACGTTTTATCTACAACAGAAATGTGATTTTTAAAACATGTACTTATTTATTTACTTAATTATTGTGAACTTACTATATGCACCTTCTGAGGTCTTTTACATAACGCTGGTAAAAACAGTAAGTTGCGTGGGATATTTTGCCTCCTAAATACATGCACGTATCTCTCTGTCTTCAACAGATTTTAAAAATGATTTATAGCCAAAACTGCTATAAAATCCACCACCTACCAGCAACACTGACCAATTCTTGCTCATTTTCTCTAGAACGGAGCATTTAAAATCAGACTACTCAGGATGACTTAAATGTTTATTTTAATAGAAATTTTGAAGTTTCTCAGTGATTGAGTTCCAGACGTACAAATTATAACGACGCACAGTGTAATGAACATGATGGAGATGAGGGAAGAGACTACGCTGGTGGATGGGAAATTTAAATACAAGAAACTTCCAGATGGAAGCACAAACAAAAATGTTGTTATTTGCACTTCATGCAGGAAGGAGTTTACGTATCACAGGAGCACTTCCACCGTTTGTTACCAACTCAACGCAAATCATGTTGGAGCTAGTGCGCAGGTCAGTAATGTTAACAGTACAGTGACCCCTCGTTTTTTGTGGGTTCCAAAACCACCCGCGAAAAACGAATTTCCGCAAAGTAGAGGAAAGATATTTTTAAACCCCTCCCTGTTACAGTTAACAACCCACCCTTCGCATTAAACAGTCGTTCTCTAATGTTTTTCAGCTGGAACTACATGTGATATCCCACCAGTTTCTTTAATAGAGTCATTCCTAAGCTGTGATTTAGCGTCAGTAAATTTCACTCGGATGTGGACATGAACAGTACATGTACTGTACGTAAGAAACACTTGTAAATGAGATATTGTGTCACCTACAGGTCCAGTCTAATACATGGACATAATAAAAAAGACCCCCTTGAAAAAAACCGTGAAGTAGCGAATCCACGAAAGATGAACGGTGAAGTAGCGAGGGATGACTGTAACACAAACAGTGTCGCCACTCAACACTCGACCACATGTCGGGGTTCACATTCAGAAACAGAACGTCCAAGTCCACATCAGAGAAACTCACCAATTCACTGGGAGTAGACTGGTGGGGAAATAAACAAGATTTTTGAATTTAAGCTTGTGTTCGTTGATTCATTCATCAACCAAACTTCAATCAGTATCTCTCATGCTAAACATTGAAATGTGATTAATTTTGATTAATTAATTACAAAGCAAATTATATATTTATACATATATAGTGCCAAGTTGTGAACCAGTGAGGCATATTGCTGTCTGCATTTCCTTCTGATAGTTTTATCGCTGGCGCACAAGCTCTTTGTGCTATCTAATCTATTACGCTTTTGAACTGGCAGTAAAATAGATAAGTGTACAGGGTTGCTCACACACACACACACACACACATCCTCTACAGTACCTGTCTGTCTCAACAAACTCATATATATATATATATATGCATTATGAATAGAGCCCAGTGGGAGGTAACGTACAGAATTAGCATTTACTTCACTGGTAAAGTCTCATTTCTGAAGAGATCGGGCCTAAATCTCCAAACCACAATAGACTCCTGATGAGAGTTGGAGAGGGATATAAGCTTGGAAGGTAATTACAACTAATCGAGCTCTCCATAAAAAGCCTGATTAGCAACATGACACAGTGCTATCGAGCGCATCCCCACAAAGCTAATACAGCACCAAGGCCGAGGGGTATGAGGGTTATAGAGAAAGTAAGACACACACAGAGAGGTGGATGAACCAGAAGCTTATGAGAAAAAAATAACTCACTGAGACCACAGAGGAGTTAGCATTTTCAGAATTAGCATTCATTTCACCGCTAAAACCTTGTCCCCTGGTAATGCCACTAATACCAGGGGGTTGGCCGCGGCAGCAGCAGCTCTGTATTATAAATTATAATGATGTGCAGGATTAGACTCATATTACAAGACTTACTGCTCATTACTTATGGTCAAAAATTTGTGGACACTTACGTGTCCAACATTTCCTCCTAAATGAGCTTGATCACTTTTGCCGCAACATGTTTCTATCCACATGGAGAGATTTTAGACTCCACATAGACACTGCAGCAACCATTTAAACGCATTCAGCTACAATAAGTTTAGTGATTTTAGGTGACAATTTAGAAAGATTATTTTGGAACATCGACTCTGCACAAAGGTAATGCATGTTTATCCAAAACTTAGGAACATGCAGTTCCACTGCTCAACAGCCCAGGAGGATTGACACCCTGTTGGCCAAAGCTTGCCTTGCCTTGCCTTACACTAAGAAATGTCTACAGACTTCTGGACATACGGTGTATTTCTCTGCCTCACGGTTGTTTGAAAGTGACCCATATTTGTTACTACTGTCGGCACACCTGTGCTCTGAAAGGACCCACATGCACACATTTTTTTCATCTTTAGCCGCTATCATTAGGCACTGGAGGATCATGACAGTTATGTGAATACCTACAGTGAAATATAGAGCAGGGAGTCCATCCCAGAGTCTGTCTCAAACCACTGGACTCGATTTCACAGTGATACTGAAAACTGCTTGCATCTGTGCTTATATGACTTAGTGATATTTCAAAGATATGATTTATGTGAGATATTCTGCCACATCCTGTTATTCCACAACACTACATTTAGAGACTGGCTGCATTTTTCATGGAAAAATTGGTAAATTATGTCACATTTTATATGTCAAAACTAAAAGGTTTATTATAGGCTATAAGTGGTGAAATAAACCAGAAATGTCCTGCTGTGGTGGGCAGGTTGAGGGATATCACACAAAGAGATATCATTTCTTCTCTCAAGCCGTAAACCAGTACAGTATACACTTTTTATATGGCTGCGTCTGTTGCATCAATTAGGTGTCCTTCATTTGTGGAGAAGCCCTCACTGATCTCAAGAAAAACTAGGCATCGCATTACAAACATGTAAATTATCCCACTCAACAAAGGAGACGCAAGGAGAATCATTAAGACTCCACAAAGAGCTTCTTTCTAGCGACTTCAGTAGGAGCCGGAGAGTGTGACCAAGGTTAGTGTGGTCACACAGAGGCTGTATCTTAAAGGCGAGTTTGTGAATGGCTATATGTAACCTTGTTTCAGTGCTTGGCCCCCAGTATTTAGAGCAGGGGTGGTCAAACTGGGCCCACTGGGGGTTAAAGTAATATTTTGTACAATGCTTACAGGAATTATACTAAATCTTCTGTAGATAAATTGCTATGTCAATCTTTCTTGTTTCGACTGTGGCTCATGTTTATACACTTCATCCTGAAACTGTGTTTTGACACTCAGACTTATTCGAGTGGAATCACTTTTAGGTTCCAATGATTTCCATCTCTTAGAAGTTGGGTTGAAGCCAGATTATTTGGAACCACAGCTCTAAGAAACACAAAGATGCGTGGTGTAAAATCAGGAACACTACTTGTTACTAGGTTTCAGCACTGGTAATAGAAACAGAAATGATGATTCAAAGACTTCATACATTAATGTTACACAGGTTATGCGTGAGAAAGCTGTCTCAAACTCTACGCAGTGTGCTATGGCTGTTTTGTCTTGCTTCTTCAATGTGTTATATGTCTTGTAACCCACTCAGAGTGATTTTAGCTCTGATGTGACTGCAGAGCGATCACATATATATTGGATGCATATCTGATTAAGGTGTGCGTATACCTCAGACTGATTTTGAGCTGATTTTTCGCACAGCTTTGAATAATTAGATGTGGCATTTATGTTAAAAAAAAATAAATAAAAAAAATCTAGCAGATTCACACTTGTATGAGAAAAAAGCCTTGGAGCATCCTTTGTGGGAGCTACAGTGTGAGCCGCATGAAGCCCGCGCTTTCCCCGTTAGATCAGGATCCTCTCGTCTGCAGACAAACAGGACGTTCAGGCTCCAACGCACAACTTCCTGTTGCACAAGCTTCTCGAAACATTGTATAATCAGTTGAGATGAAATCACAGCACACACCCACGCTCAGATCTTATCTGTCTAAACTGCATGAGAACACTCTCTCACCTATGAACAAGAACACCTACACACACACACACACACACACACACCCAAAAAACCCAAAACAAACAAACAAAACAAAAACACAAACCTGCATACATCTAATATAGGTCACTTTATGTTCTATTAATAAACCAGACTGCAGTGTGTGCTGCTGTGGTAGAGGATGTCTCCTACAGTAACAGCATGTTTGTTTTACCCTACATCAGATCCTGAGGAGTGATGCGCGATGATATCGGAGTTATATCGGTATTGGCAGATTATTGCTTTTTAAAGATAATCAGTGCCTGATGGGTTTTTTTATTATTATTATTATTTCAAATGAAATCTGCTGACAGTTTTATTTTATGCCACAAAAAGGCTGGGTCACAAATAATAAAGATAGACTGATGAACGTGTAGATAAACAAATAGGATCAGATTCTTCTTCCTCTGGCAGTGCTGAAGCTGTCATTTCTTTATTACTGTAGAATACTTACGTTGCTGTAGTATTTAGTTGTGTTTAATCCTTTGCTTTATTTTAACATTCATTTATTATTCATTCATTCATTCATTATCTGTAACCTTTATTATTATTATTTTATGCAATTCAGGGTCGCGGTGGGTCCAGAGCCTACCTGGAATCATTGGGCGCAAGGCAGGAATACACCCTGCAGGGGGCGCTAGTCCTTCACAGGGCAACACACACACACACACATTCACTCACACACTCACACCTATGGACACTTTTGAGTCGCCAGTCCACCTACCAACGTGTGTTTTTGGACTGTGGGAGGAAACCGGAGCACTCGGAGGAAACCCACGCAGACACAGAGAGAACTGTGGTGTGGTGTGTTCTCCCTGTGTCTGCGTGGGTTTCCTCCGGGTGACTGTCTGTGAGGAGTGTGGTGTGTTCTCCCGGTGTCTGCGTGGGTTTCCTCCGGGTGACTGTCTGTGAGAAGTGTGGTGTGTTCTCCCTGTGTCTGCGTGGGTTTCCTCCGGGTGACTGTCTGTGAGGAGTGTGGTGTGTTCTCTCTGTGTCTGCGTGGGTTTCCTCCGGGTGACTGTCTGTGAGGAGTGTGGTGTGTTCTCCCTGTGTCTGCGTGGGTTTCCTCTGGGTGACTGTCTGTGAGGAGTGTGGTGTGTTCTCCCTGTGTCTGTGTGGGTTTCCTCTGGGTGACTGTCTGTGAGGAGTGTGGTGTGTTCTCCCTGTGTCTGTGTGGGTTTCCTCTGGGTGACTGTCTGCGAGGAGTGTGGTGTGTTCTCCCTGTGTCTGCATGGGTTTCCTCCAGGTGACTGTCTGTGAGGAGTGTGGTGTGTTCTCCCTGTGTCTGTGTGGGTTTCCTCCGGGCGCTCCGGTTTCCTCCCACAGTCCAAAAACACATGTTAGTAGGTGGATTGGTGACTCAAAAGTGTCCGTAGGTGTGAGTGAATGTGTGAGTGTGTGTGTTGCCCTGTGAAGGACTGGCGCCCCCTCCAGGGTGTATTCCTGCCTTGCGCCCAATGATTCCAGGTAGGCTCTGGACCCACTGTGACCCTGATTTGGATAAGCAGTTACAGATAATGGATGGATGGATAAATTTAGGTTATTTTCTGTGGAATAAAAAAAACAATTGTTATTTTTTTACACTACGCAACAGTTAACTTTGAAACTTATTTGTACACCTGACACAACTGGACATATGTCAAACCTGCCTCGAATAAAAAAGTCACAGAGGCCCATAAAATGACATCTGAATAAAAAGTGATATGAATATTAATATTGCAATAAATTCAGTAGTAACGATTTTTTAGTTGTTTTCTTGTTGCTTGTTTTCCAGTAAAATATCTTAGCAACCTGTAACCTATGAATAAAAGCTATGAATAGTTTGCTTTGGCTCAGTTGAGCCCACTCATACAGTTTGCTCTATAAATCTGATGACTCATCAAAAAACTCTGTAGTTTAGTTGATTACTAATATAATGTACAGTGACAGCAGTGCTGTAGGTTTGTGAAAGTGACGGCTGCAGCCTGTGGTTTTCTGAGTGTTTCCCTGCCTGGGACAGTGGGCCTCTTTTATGAGTCGTGAGGGGAGTCTGGTGGTCTGGCGCTTGGCTTTTACACATCCCAGAAGCCCTTGCTGCATCAACACCACGTCAATTCAGGCCGCTAATACACCCCCCCACACACACACACAAACACACACTCAGACATTAACCAATTAAAAGAGAGGAAATGAATGCAGACTATGGGGGAAGTTAATATATAGACACTTTTTCTTTATAAAGAGAAAGGCTTTTAAGGGCACATGGTCCGTCTGTATCTGAAGAGGTGGTCTGAGTGGACGAGAGAGATTAATTTTGACAATTATCACATCAGGGAGACTGCTGGCATGATGGCAGCATGCTGTGGAATTTGTCACTTCCTCTTTGGGGCGCGTGTGTGTATATGTGTGTCTGTATGTGTGTGTGCTTGTTTGTGTCTGCGGGCTATAAGCTATTTCTGGAATCCTTGCATACTCACTCACTCACTCTCTCTCTCTCTCTCTCTCTCTCTGCACTGTGAGGTAATGCCAGCATCTTCCATACACACAGTACCTAAGTGAGACTTATGCACAAATGTGTTATATTCGCAATGACATTCATTATTCAGGTGGAAGTGTAAATAAGAGCATACACATGTACAAAGCCCTTTATGCAATCGCTTCTAAGCACAAACTAAAATGCACTTCTCTTCCTTGGGCATAGACATTAGTAGCAGGACCATATAAACATAAAAGAAGTGTGCAAAAAAAAAAAATGTATAAAGACATTAAACATGGAGCTAATCATAATGTAGTTTTACTACTTTCTGAGTAACTCACAGTGCAGACAACTGGTTAATTCTTTTTATTAGACAACAAAATAAATAAATGACAAAATGAACAATCAAAAAAAAAAAAATCAAGGGCAAAAACGAGACGAGAGAGTCAGTCCTCCATGAAAAAACCAAGGCAATACTTCACAGCAAAGTATAAACACACAGATTAAACAACACCTGAACTGAGGCAACATATTAGTACTCTGGAGAGGTAGAGCACGGTCGTTGGCACTGATTGGTGCAGACTCACCAATGTGACTCCCCGCACCCCCAGCTTTAATGCTTTGATACAGTTCACCAATTGTAAAAAAACGATTTTCAAATTTTACTGTGAACCTGCTAAAAATTCGATTGCCAACTGCTGACCCTGTGTGAAATGTTGCGACTGTGTTGAGCTGCTAGTGAGCAATGAGGGCTAAATCCAAAGTGCTACGAAGTGCTGTGAAAACAATTCATTCTACACAAAGAAGATTAAGCACAACTGAACAACAGCAGTTGATATCGATGACTCTAACAACAACAAGCACTTACACCAGTTGCATTAAGTGTGCATGCTGCAGTTGCCTTAAAAACATTCTGTGCTGTGTCTGAGCTTGTACGTACGTGAGTGTGTATTTGTGTATCATGTGTATCGTGTGTATCCTTGGCCGCCTCCCAAAGCAGATGTTTCTCCTCATCATTCAGCATCTAGACTTAGAGGGCTGCTTCAGGGAGATAATATCACAGCCCATAAAATTAGTAATTTCTTTCCTAAACACAACAGAAGAAAAAAGCCTGAATGCATTTGTGTGTGTGATTTAGGACAATGGATCCTCTTCGATTTGTGTATTAGCCGCAGAAAGAGGCGAAAGGAGCTGGTTCCCATTTCAGGTTTAATGAAAAAAAAAGAAAAACAACAAAAAAAAATCACTTTTTAGTGAGCAGACTGAATTTATTGACCACATAACGAGCCTCTGAACCCCCCCTTCTTTTTTTGATTATTATTCTTTTGTTCTCTGCTCTGTTCTGCTCAGGGTCTCTTTAATGAAACACAAATGGGGAGTGAGCTGCTTTTTGGCTGGCCTGCTAAAGAAATACGCAGGGCCTTGGGGTGGGCTGCCCCAGTCGAAACAACCCCCCCCCCACCCCGCCTCCTCCCCGGAAAGGAGTGCAGTTGTGCACCCCTGGGGCGGGATGGAGAAAAGGGGCTGGGTGGGGGGGGGTTTGGGAAACTGTGTGTGTCTACGTGCAGCAGGAAGAGGCCTCACGGGCCAGGGTGTGTGTGTGTGTGTGTGCGGAGGGGCATGCGCCACAACGGGGGGCCGGCACACAGTCTGAGTGTATATGCATACGTTTATCCGCTTGTTTTTAGAAAGCTGTGAGGACCAACTGTCTTCTGACCAATTATGATAGAAAAATGCAGACATAAAGGCATATTAACTATCATTTAGTCTTTATACTATATTAATACAAACCTGTGTGTGTGTGTGTGTGTCTCATGGGGAAAGCTTGTTTGGGGTCCCTATCCCACCATCCTCCCCTTGGCGCACAACAAACAAACAACAACACGAAACCCACAGGGGGGCTCGACTTCCAAGACAAATAATCACCATTAAAGAGGGGAGTGCTTGTCCTTTATGAATAATGAGATCCACCCACCCACACAGTTTCCCTCTCACACACACACACTCCCTCACACACATTACTGTACAGTCCAGACCCCACAAGCAGAGGCTGGAGGGGTTCCTGTCAGAAAGAAACTTTCTGTAGAAAAGGAAAGGAATGCTGCTGGAGACTAAGGCTGGGTGATACGCCACGATACCTGCACCATACGTTTCTCACAGTGCTGAGTCGTACTGAGGTAGTGGCACTGTGTACAAAGATTTCAATGATTTCAATTTCAATTTTAAACACTGACACTAATAGAGTGGAATGGTCTGGGGCTAAACTGGGAGAAACTTTGGCAAACAGACGGAGATACAACGTTCTTTGAATGATACATTGGGCTAACACAATAACCACAGCATTTCCACACATCACCCACTACTACCACGACTACTGAAACCTAGACAGGGGATTTATACACGGAAAGATATTACAGAAGAGATACAGCCGTCATTTTAGGACACAGACCCTCATCATCAGCATCGTCACCATGATCAATCATCATCACCATCAATGGTCAGATTTTACCATCACCCTTACCGCCATCAGCAATCGTCATGTACATCACCTTCATTCTCCTCCTCCTCCTCCTCCTCATCATCGTCTTCACAATCATCATTTGTTCATTCATTCATTCATTCACTGCCTGTAAGCGCTTATCCAGTTCAGGGTCGCGGTGGGTCCAGAGCCTACCCAGAATCACTGAGTGCAAGGGAAGAATACACCCTGGAGGAGGCAGCAGTCCTACACAGGGCAACACACACACTCACACATTCACTCACACCTACGGACACTTTTGAGTCGCCAATCCACCTACCAACGTGTATTTTTGGAACCCACGCAGACACAGAGAGAACACACCACACTCCTCACAGACAGTCACCCGGAGGAAACCCACGCAGACACAGGGAGAACACACCACACTCCTCACAGACAGTCACCCGGAGGAAACCCACGCAGACACAGGGAGAACACACCACACTCCTCACAGACAGTCACCCAGAGGAAACCCACGCAGACACAGGGAGAACACACCGCACTCCTCACAGACAGTCACCCGGAGGAAACCCACGCGGACACAGGGAGAACACACCACACTCCTCACAAACAGTCACCCGGAGGAAATCCACGCAGACACAGGGAAAAAACACCACACCACAGTTCTCTCTGTGTCTGCGTGGGTTTCCTCCGGGTGACTGTCTGTGAGGAGTGTGGTGTGTTCTCCCTGTGTCTGCGTGGGTTCCAAAAATACACGTTGGTAGGTGGATTGGCGACTCAAAAGTGTCCGTAGGTGTGAGTGAATGTGTGAGTGTGTGTGTTGCCCCCACAATCATCATCATCATCATCTCAATTCTGGGGAGTTTCAAGCATCTTTCTGAGAGAAATGCCAGAAGATTAAACCCATGACTATCTCCTGTCTAAAGCATCCTCTCTCTCTTTCTCTCTCTCTCATTCACTCATTCTCTCTGTCTGTGCATCTCTGAACACCTGAAGTCTCTCTCTCTCTCTCTCTCCCCCAAACTCTTTCATGTTGGAGTTGAATGGTGGCATGAATGCTGAGTGCTTCTCATAAAAAAAAAAGAAACACACTTCAAGACTAGGGATTGCAGTCACACTGCAGACACTGCCAAAACCCCCACAGTCAGAACCTTCAAGTGAGCTCCAACAGTTCACTTCACCACCTTTCTGTCCACTCTTGCAGCCACGTGGGTCTGGGGTGTGATCAGCCGGGACATCATTCGTTACAGACTCCTAACACTGCTTTAGCAGGTTCAGTCACCTGTAAAGTGATTAAACCTGTAATGTATGTGTGTATGTATGTTATTTATTTCTGAGTGGTCAGAGAGCAGGCTGTGTTTGGCCGTGACAGGTCAGTGCTGGAACGTGTTCCTAAAAGCCTGACCTGTCCACATCAATTATACTCCTGCAGAGAGAGAGAGAGAGAGAGAGAGAGAGAGAGAGAGAGAGAGAGACACACACAGAGAGAGAGAGAGAGAGAGAGAGAGAGAGAGAGAGAAAGAGAGAGACAGAGAGAGAAAGACAGAGAGAGAGAGAAAGACACAGAGAGAGAGAGAGAGAGAGAAAGACACAGAGAGAGAGACAGAGAGAGAGAGAGAAAGACAGAGAGAGAGAGACAGAGAGAGAGAGAGAGAGAATGAGAGGGAGAGAGAGAGAGAGAATGAGAAAGAGAGTGATAGAGAGAGAGAAACTTCAGGTGTTCAGAGAGACACAGAGAGAGAGAGAAAAAGAGAACATAAGTGAGAAAAGAATTAACAAGAGAAAGCACATGGTGTCAAGTGAGAAAGAAAGAACAGCAAGAAGGAAGAAGAGAAAGACGGAAAGGGAGGGAGACAGAAGCTGGGTTTTCAATCAAAATGTTTGCAAATGTTACGTGCAAATAATTAAAATATCGACGGAAAAAAAAACTGATGAAATGAGTTGTTTCCATCAACTGCACTTTTGCAAATTAACTCCAGATGACGTAGGCTCCCATGATTAGTGAGTTGTTTATATCATAAACACACTTTTTTACAGCTCGGTGTACAGTATGTGCACAGTATTCTACACTAAAAAGAGCCCCGGTTGATGCTGGTATGAAAACAGAGTGGTCCTGAAGTGTGGAGAGTGGAGAAGAGTGGAAGGAGAATAGGGGGAGGTTCTGTTAAAAGCCCGTGGTCACAGGGTCAGTCCGGGCCTCCGGTGTGTGTTGTGCCACATGCGCAGTAGCTTTGAACCCACTGAAACGTCATCATTTATCCATCCATTATCTGTAACCGCTTATCCAATTTAGGGTCGCGGGGGGTCCAGAGCCTACCTGGAATCATTGGGCGCAAGGCAGGAATACACCCTGGAGGGGACGCCAGTCCTTCACAGGGCAACACAGACGTCATCATTTATTAAAAATAAAAAAAACGTATCCATCGCTCTTTTGTAAATGTGAGTTTTAGTGATGGTCAAACTTTTCCACCACTTCTGAGTGTCACTTAAATCACTTTTTTGTGAATTCTGGGCCTTTTCAATTGAGGTTTTTATGCACATTTATAATAAAAGAACAAGTGCAAAGAGCAACTTGGCAAGCGTAGTTTTGCCGGACTGCCATTAGCCACACAGCCATTGTCACAGAGGTGTGTCTTTGTTTACATGTGTTTTTTATTATGAGTGTGTTCTGCAGAAAAATATGGAGGGCAGGTAATAAAGGTAGAAATGAAAAAAGGAGCACAAATTTTGTTCACAATGTACAACACCGTCATCAGTATTTCTCTTGTTCCTTTCATTTCAATTCATTTTATTCAATAAACACTAGGTGATCTACCGCCAAAGAACAAAGAAGACCAAGACCATTTTGTTGATTTTAAGAATTACAATTACTTATTTATTCAATGTAAGAGTAAAACACTTGAAGTTTAATGTGGCTGTAAGAAGCTTTTATGGAGTTTTATAAACACACTAACGCCACACACACTCACGGGTAATGAGACAAATTCAGCAGTCCTCCTCTCTCTGTGAGATATAATGTGTGTGTAAATGTTGCTAAGTCGTCCTGCTGAGCTTGTGAACTAGCCAACTAGCCAAACACAGCCCCAGAAACACACACAAACGGAGTGTGTTCCTGTCTTATTCTCTATTATTCAGCCACGGTTCGTGCTGTAAAACCTACTGTTCTTTGGTTCCAGCTGGGAAGGCATTTCTCTGGTTCGCAGTTTATGTCGGTGGAAACACGCCAAACGGTGTAGAAGGTGTAGTAGCGCCACCTTAAGTTCTCGCTGTGAAATACAGCCAGTAAATCAGTCAGTCAGTAAGTTAAAAAAAAAACCTATAGAGAAAGAGAGGGAGACAACTAACAGTTTGAGAGAAAAATAACCAATTAAATTGTAAGAGTGGAGAGAGAGAGAGAGAGATTCTGAAGGTGTGGCGTGTAGAATCTTGCTCGGCTGCGGTTAAATCCTGCTCAGTTTTCTCTCGGCCCCATGGCAGGTCTAACAGCACTGTTTGTATTTTAACAGAAGGCAAAGCCGTAAGCGGATAATCCTTAATAATACATCGCTTTTATTCTCTACCTTTATTCTCACTTTCTTTCTCACACACACACACACACACACACACACACCTCAGAAAGCAGACTCCCTCTCTTCCTTCTTCTCGCTTTAACAGCTTCAACCCTAAATGTTTTTGAAGCGGTGACTCCACGAGTCTGTATTTCTGTCTCACTCGTCAGAACAATGGCGCCTCAGTGTTTTCGGGCCTGTTTTTCTCAGGGGTCTCATGATGCTGCTGTTTTGAACGAGGTTTTCTCCAACTTTTTCCTGCTCTCGCACTCACGACACAAAACGCTCTTCATGCCTCTGCTCCTCTGAGGCCCACCGTACCCAGGCAATCTGTGTTGTGATTGGCTCAGGCGTGCAAAACAGATGAATGAGGTGTTGTGATTGGCATCAGCAGGCTCTTTCAGAAAGGCAGGTGTTTTTCATTGGCCACAGGCAGTAGGCCCATTATTCCTGCGTTTTGATTGGCTGAAAGTTAGCCGTCCATAGGCAATGGGGACACTGGGGCCTGAGAAGGGCACAGACCCTTTTCCCCTTAAGGTGCTCTCTCTCACACACTCACAAACAGACACACACACACACACACACAGTGCTGTGTAAATGTAATTTGTAGTAAACACGTTTCTTTCTTCTTATTATTCTTTAACTATCTTTTTCTCAAGAGAACGGGCATAAAGTAATTCACTCACAGAATAAAGAGAAAAACAAAGAGAAATTAATGGAGGGAAAAACAGCTTTCCAAAAAGAGTTTAAGAAAATTAAACTCTAAAAATATATGGCGCAGTAAAACTGTCACCTTCAGATAAACAGTACTTACGTCTTTCATCATAAGCTCCACTCATGCTCAAGTTTAAAAAGAAATCTGCTGTTTCTGTCCATCTTTCTGCTGAGAGAAGATAAAACTACACTGGGTCTGAAAGAATGTGCATTTTCAAAGAAGACATTACTCAGAAAAAGGAAACAGACCGAGAAGAACACAGACAAATCAAACAGAGTGGCTTCTGGTGATCTCAGGACTCCACAGCCCAGACCTCATCATCATTCATTTACAGCATCTGCTTCATGGGCACCAGTCCCTCAAAGGCCACAGCATACTCACACTCTGACACCTACCAACATGTGTTTCTGGATTGTGGGAGGACATGGGAGCACAGGGAGGATACCCACACAGACACAGTGAGAACAGTGAAACCACAAACCCAGGACTTGTTGCCATTTGGATTATGAGACGCAGCAAATGTCACCAACATCTAACACTGTCCTAACCACAAGCTCCGTGAATGCTCCGTGAAAATTAATGCAGTGGCCTTCACTGGTGACGTGATGGTTTTGACAGATACTCCCTGATATGTCCCACCACTGTGTTGTTCCAATAGGATGCCCACCTTTTTTTGTAAGCAGTTTTAAGCTATTTTTCTAAATGGTCAGCATGTGATTCATGTTCGTAAACTCAAATAAAGGGTGGTCTCTCGACTTTTGCACAGTACACACACAATCTCAAACACAAACATACATGCATACATTCATACATACAGACACACACACACACACTCCAACCATTTACACACTGCACACAGCAAAGAGTGACTGCTGACTCTTTTTGCTGCTGCCTCTGTTGCTGGCAGCTGGCCAACATGTACACACACTCACACACAGCTCACAGAGCATTAAGGTTTGGCCTCTGCCAGGGTTTTTCCATCTAGTCATGAGACCCTTTTCTGCTTGGACTTGCAATACGACAGCAGATTAAAGGGATAATTCTGACATATGTGGCATAGTAATAAAATAAAAAAAGAAAAAAAAAAGGGAAAACATCCCCCATTTACAAGCTTTATCTTATAAGTGGGAAAGAGGGCTTGACACTGTAATATAGAAAATGATACACTCCTCTGATGTATGAGGCTTATATTAAAGAGCAAAACCCACCATAAAAAAGAAAGCATATGGGAACAGCATACAGAGAAATATATTTGCCTTCTTAAGACTCTAAATATATATTTGCAAACTTAACAACTCTGGATAGAAGTCAAGTCAAAGTTCATTGTGAAGAACAAACAGCCATAAAACTTTAATAATGTGTCTGTAGAGGTTATTTACTGTTTATTTAACAGTGAACACTACTTAACACTAATTAGCTGTCGGTGTTGTGTGGTAAGGCTGGAGTGTGTGCTTTCCTCAATTACAGACTATTCCAACACACACATACACACACACACACATATGAAAACACTAAATATGCTCACACAAACAGCAGATGTAGCCTAGTAACATCATAAAACTGAACCCACTAGACATTTGCAGTTTGCATAGTTCTACAAAAGAGGCAGTGCTGGAAGGTGAAAGACGGGTGACACAAACAAATCTGACTAGTCACTGACCATATACAATAAAAAGAAACAAACCGAAAGACAAAGCATTTCATCTAAGCTCCCGACAGACCCAGGCCACCTACTGTTTCTGTAGGGAACTGAGGTGCAGACTGAACAATTAAATGTTTACAGAGAAGGTTATCGACCAATAACGGTAGCTCTACAGTCAGACCGTCCAATCAGAAGATTTTAGGCTACTTCACCACGCCCCCTTCTCACTCAAGCGAACCAATCGGAGTAGGGGAGGGCGGGACTAGTTTGTGAACGAAACTTCTCGAAGTTCTATGTAAGCTCTAGAAAAACAAAATCCCGGACGTTTGTGAAATTCCGCCCGGACATTTTCTTAAGTCTAAAAAAGAGGACATGTCCGGGTAAAAGAGGACGTCTGGTCACACTAGTTATATAAAACATTCATTCATTCATTGTCTGTAACTGCTTATGTAGTTCAGGGTCTCGCTGGGTCAGGAGCCTACCAAGAATCATTGGGCACAAGGTGAGAACACATCCTGGAGGTGGTGCCTGTCCTTTGCAGGGAGACACACACTCACACATTCACTCACACCTAGGGATACTTTTGAGTAGCAAATCGGAAGGTGACTTTAGTAGGAAACGGGAAAACCTGAAGGAAACCCATGCTTACACAAAGAGAACACGTTTAAAACGGAGGTCTATAAAACCAGAACTTGCATCCAGGTTCTAGGCCGGGATTTTAAAATGGCGGCCATTATAACACTCTAGCTGCAACTGCTACTGCAGCTGACTGGCCAGGTATAATATCATATGGTCCAGTCACTGTTAAATCCTGACCTGAAACCTGGACCTGGACCAAAGATCCTGATTTGTACAACTCTGATATAAAGTATCATGCTAACACATGATTGTCGATTCCTCCATTTTGAATCTCCTTCAGGTCCCCATGACATAAACAGCAGCACTACTGGACGGATTAATGCATGGCATGAATTTGCATGTGAAATATCACCAAACATTAAAAGTAAACTCACAAAATGTATTCGCTGCACATGTCGACTCTTCACACTTCGTTGAGAATTCCATTCAAAAAAATGTGATTACACTTTTAGAATTTCGTTGATTAAATGTCGTGTGACAAACAGAGGACATAAAACACAGACAGTTCAGGCTTCAGAAACCCACCCAGAACCTGTTACAGGAGGTTCTCGGGTTACGTCAGTCCCGAGTTACGATGTTTCGTGGTTACGACACATCTCCCATTTACTGTATAAAGCCTTGTTTCGACGTAAGTGGTTTTGCGTCGTAAACGTCGTAACGTGAACTTCGTGTTTGGTGCGGCGCGGTGGAAGAATACACGGTTACGCGGCTCAGGACCGAGGAGGATAGGTGTTAGGATAGGATCAGTGCTTACAGTATGTACGTATATTCCGACTTACACGTACGAAAATCGGTTTACGATGAGACGTAGGAACAGATCAACGTCGTAAGTCGAGGACCCCCTGTATAACTGTTAGTGATTTTATTCACACTCAAAGCACAAAACTAAACAGCAAAACGCATTTGAGAAACTTGGCTCTCACAGTTTAAGCAGGAGAAATATTTCTCTACAAACTGGTAGCTGACTCAGAGAGACTGCCTGAATGTTTTGGTCCGTACCCACGTGTGTGTGTTCAGCCTGTAATCACATGCTTTCTTCTCTTTGCTACTTCTCTAAAATACATGAAAACACAGCAGGGCCACCCATCACTAAATGACCACTAATTTTACCCTCATTTTACCTCGTCCACACCATTAAACACTTCTGGCTTGCCTCAACCTGTACACATGTGTAGAAAGGTTCAAACAAGAGTTAAACACTGGATGTATTTTGTATTGCTGTATCAAACATTGGTGGAAAAAAAGAATGAATTTAATCTCACCCTTTGACAAATCTGTACTGAAATCTCACTCACTCACACTGTGTAATGTGATGTTGTTAGTGGTATTTTGTATATGAGTAATTTGAATATGATTAGCCTACTTTTGGATGCTAATCGTACACAAGGGGCTTCTTTTAAAAGTAGCGCATATTAAAGATTTGATCTTATTTATGCTCAAACATAAATCTAAACAATATACATATATATATTTTAAATAACATAAAATGGAACTGCATTTATATTGGTATTAAACATATGGTATTGGTGTTACAATTGTATAGTAACATATAGAACTGAGGGCTGTTTTTCGTGATGGAGAGTGTGAATACCAGTGGAGTGTAGCATTGCCTTTATCTTTAGCCTACGTTCCAGAAAATTCCAGAAACTGGAATTGACTATATATTATGTAAATGAATTAAATGAAGGCAAAGCTAAATGAAAATCAAATGGTATATTAAAACTATTCGAAAAAAACAAAAATGTACATACTTGTATGCTAATTTGCTAATTTCTACTCTTTATTGACCAAAGATTTATTGCAAACCGTCACAAAACCTGATCCATTTTATGCTAAACAATCTGGAAAGCTGTGTGTCTTAACTGTGGACATGTCCAAACATGCCCAACTGATTGTATAGAGTGAGCACTCTGTATCAACAAACTTCAGAGTGTAGCGGTGTTTACACATAACCTGCTGTCTTTTCACAGACCCTCGGTCTCCCTCCAGCACACTTTGTTTGAGCATTTTTCACATTCACTCATTGCCTTCATCTGCTCTAATTATAAACAGAGGGTGTTTTATTATTATTATTATTTCTAAATGTAACCCTTTACAGCACTGTAACCTAGAGATCAGCTCAAGTACCCAGAGGATTTGAAGGTACTACGTGACATGTGCATCTCTCTATTTTAGTGCATGTGCGGGATGCTGAAATCAGTCCTCTGCAGATACAGAGGGCCAAATGTATGTTAAAATAACCATATAATAGCAAAAACTGCACAATCTCAAACACACTGGAGCACATTGCTAGGCACAAGCTGGAGCAAAGCAAATGCCCCTGAGGCCAGTGTGTTAACCACTGAAGCGGGCATCGTTTCCATTTCAAGCTGATCTGACACTAAAGACTAGCTGATGTGGCCTGAATGGGTGTGTGTGTGTGTGTGTGCGTGTGTGTGGGTGTGTGTGTGAGAGAGTGTGATACACACAGGAATCAATTACACAGTGAGTAGAGAGGATAGTGTGTGACACTGAGTGATGGCTGGCTGAGGATTGCGAGGGCCATGGAGAGTTTAATCACCCATAACCTCAATTACAGACCTCCACTCAGACTCATAAAGCAGCAAAACAAGATCAACTCCTGCTCCAAATTCCAGTAAAGCCTTCGCAGGGATACGCACACACAGACTCTCTCTCTCACACACACACACACACACACACACACACACACAAAAGCAGACAGAAAGAGCAGCAAGGGAAACACTTTCCAGGCCCACACACACACTTTGAAAATGAGAACACCTTGATTTTTATATATTTTAAGACATTACCACACATTTTACCCTTTAGGATACAGAACATGAAGGACTCAAAGGACTCAGTCTTCCTTAAATAAACACAGTAAGCTGTCGGTGGTAATGCATGTTTCTCATTCAGACACAACCACGCTTGGTTTTTCTACAAAGTCAGGACCTGAGGACACACTTGTGTTCCATATGCATTATATACATTGATGCCGTCCAATTAAAAAACATGTGTCTGCCACAGTAGTAGCTTTAAGAAGAAGGGAAAAACCTTCTTTACATTCAATGGAAGTAAATGTAAAAGAAATATTTTATTCCAAGTCATTTTGGAGAATTTCTATTATGAAATTTTCATACAACGTGAAGGCCAGCTACTCACCGATAAAAATGGAACCGTAACTTTACACGAGAAGGCAAAATCATCTCAATCTTTTAAGGTAAATCAATGTAAAGAATTGTGTTTCTATTTGTCCACACATAATACAAGGTAAAGGACATCCTCTGTGTTCAAATGAGGCATTTTTGTCCAGTGACTATCCAAAAACAAACACATTCACACACTTTTAATGATCACAGAAGGGCCGAGTGTATGGCGCAGTCTCACAGACACAGGCCTTAGGAGGGATTAAGGCTCCAGCCTTTATCAGTGCGTTCCCACAAACCCCTGTAGAATATCAGCCTCCCTCCCACCCTTCCTCCTGTCCTCCCTCACCCCTTCCTCCATTTCTCTCTCTCTCCTCTTCCTCTTCTGACAAACAGACAGACAGTTAGACAGTCAGATAGTTAGACAGACAGTTAGACAGTCAGATAGTTAGACAGACGTTTGACAGACAGACGTATAGATACAGATACAATATATGCTCCACACTGAGTGACCTGAGCCTAGTGTGAGGGTCCCGAGGTCATGACCCCCTGGAGTCTCTGAGGTCCTGCTTCTGAACAGATCAGAGGGCAACATGCTGAGTCATGCGACCAGCTCCAGTGGCAATCACAGGGGGCCAAGCACTGAACACACAGCATGAAAACCACCCTCACAGGAGATTGTATGTAAAAGTAAAGATGGCACATTCCTATTTAACTCAGTGAGTGAAAAGACGGTTCCAGGTCCTGTTTGTTAAAGTGGGCACATCTTCAAACTCACGCTAACCCCACATTCCCTGGGAAACCAACAGCAGAAAGGCCAGGGAGTTAGCGGCAAACATCTAAGTCTCTAGTCTCTTTCTCAATACCAACGACACACAGAATGTACTTGAGAAAACACCTCACTAACATTTTCATGACGGCACACTAAAGTCATTTCAGGGGGGAATTGCCATTGCAGTGGATAACTAACCAGGTACCAGTGACTAAAAAGTGAGCAGTGCTGAGTAGAGCCGATTAGTGTAGGCACCATGCAGTGGGAAAGCGCCAGTTAATACAACAGTGCTTTCATAAACAACCATGACTCTGAAGCATTTACTTTATGAGAGATATAGGATTCTGAACATAAATTTGAAAGGTTTGATTTCAAACGTTCTTTGGGTTCATTTGTCAAGTAACATTCACAACATAAAGAAAGGGCAGCTGGCATTTTCCAAATGAAATAAAAAGTTTCTTATGACAGCACCGACAGTCACATTTCCTCAAAATCTACATTTTACACACTCCGCTCTTCATTAAAGAATGGCGGTACTTCCTTTGATGGATTACCTGTCTTAAAAACAAAAAAATAACATTTTAATTTGCTGCTCCATACAGGCCTGTCACCGTACCTGGAGCTTTACAAATCATTTTTAATTGACAGTACCATGACGTGCAGGGACATTGATTCACACAATAGGAAACAAATGTGCGATCATGAACATGGGAACTCAACCGCTGCGGGATTTTAACCACCTTTTATTAGAAGCATACGTTCTCTGGAGGATGACAGAATTCCTATGAAATAGATCAGTGTGTTATTTTCTTCACTGACTGATTGAAGTCCTGTTGGACGTTGTGGATGAAAAACAAAAAACAAAAAAGCATTTTAAAGATAGGTGGGGTCAATATGGTGGAGGTTTGGGAGGATGTATTATGTTAGAGAATGTATGTGTTCACAAAGTCTACCTTCAATTACCTGTGTTCACATATTATAAGGGGTCTCTACAAATGTGGACAGTGCCCTGGAGTGAGAATAGTTGTTGTTGTAGTTGTTGTTGTAGCATGGGGGTTTTCAGGGTAGTGAAAAGTGCTATAAAATGTAATGTAACGTATCGCAGGGATATGAGGATCCCTCACAGCCGCCTGCTGCAGCCTCCTGCCAGTAAACTTCAAAATGCCGATCCAGAATAGAATCAATAACACTGAACTAGCATGTGCTTGATAGAAACATCTCATAAATCGCCACAAGACACTCCCCTGTCACGGCTAGTGTGATGATTGACAGCTTAATCACAGCAGTCCCTAACCTCACAAGTGACCAGACTTTTGACCTCTGGCTGCAGCCTACTGAGAGGGTGAGGGAGGGTCTCAAACAAAAACCCCTCCATCTCAATCTTACACTAATGAAACCTTAAGTCACTAATGAAAGTTTGTCTCCTGTGAGTGTGTTGAAGCTGTCCGTTTTTTCTAATGAGGTTATGTACACACTCTCTTTCTTTAGTTTTAAATATTGTTTTTAAGCTTATTACTGTATTAGTTTAAAAAATACATCTCTCTACAGCTAATTTCTAGTCGAAATTCATTCATTCATTATCTGTAACCCTTATCCAGTTCAGGGTTGCGGTGGGTCCAGAGCCTACCTGGAATCATTGGGCGCAAGGCGGGAATACACCCTGGAGGGGGCGCCAGTCCCTCACAGGGCAACACAGACACACACACATTCACTCACACACTCACACCTACGGACACTTTGGAGTGTCCAATCCACCTACCAACGTGTGTTTTTGGACTGTGGGAGGAAACCGGAGCACCCGGAGGAAACCCACGCAGACACAGGGAGAACACACCACACTCCTCACAGACAGTCACCCGGAGGAAACCCACACAGACACAGGGAGAATACACCACACTCCTCACAGACAGTCACCCGGAGGAAACCCACACAGACACAGGGAGAACACACCACACTCCTCACAGACAGTCACCCAAAGGAAACCCACGCAAACACAGGGAGAACACACCACACTCCTCACAGACAGTCACCCAGAGGAAACCCATGCAGACACAGGGAGAACACACCACACTCCTCACAGACAGTCACCCGGAGGAAACCCACACAGACACAGGGAGAACACACCACACTCCTCACAGACAGTCACCCAGAGGAAACCCACGCAGACACAGAGAGAACACACCACACTCCTCACAGACAGTCACATATTTTTATATTACATTTTGTTTTAGTAACTTATGTATAATGTTGCATTACAGAGAATACTAAACCAGACACAAAATACAGCTGACGTGTTTTAAGGTTGGATTTGAATGTGGAGGAGAGGTGGACTGACGAATACAGGACGGGAGAGAGCTCCAGAAGTGAGATGAAGTTCTACAGAATGCTTGGTTATCAAGATTATTAAAGGCTGAATGGGGGAACTGTGAGTAATCCAGATGTAGACAGTATGAGTAGGTTTGTAAGTACAGAAATCTGTCATAAGAAGGAGCCCAGTCATTAAGAACTTTCTTTGTGAGAAGAAGAACTTAGAACGAATGTGGTACTTTACAGTAAGCCAGTGGAGCTGCATCTTGTATATCTTTATTCAGTGACTACAACACCTTGGTGTTGGAAATGTTCTCGGGAAAACAAAGAACCAAGAACTTCAGACAAGTCGTGTTTAGCATCAGAGAGATTTGCTGTACCACATTATTTACGTAGTCAACAGTCAAATCAGAAGCTGTGAAAACAAATCTGACTTGTTGCCTTTTACGCTGTGGCCGGGATGTAGCTTGTTGCTAAATCACAGCTACAAATGGCCCGTTCTGAAAGGAGATGGGTCGAATGTCACTTGGTTGCTTGCTAATGTGAACACACTAGCATTCACTATCAGCATTAATGACTTGTCCATTCCTTTCAAAAACAAAACCCCAGTGAGAGGAAAAGATATTACGCTGCCTCTATAGCAGACAGAAAACTAGCATTTCTCTGCCAGCTCACAGTGCGGAGGCAAACGCACACCCACATGTCGCTGTTAGCCCACAGCTCAATGTATGTTCAACCAATCAGTTGCACAATGATGCAAGATAAATGGGAATTATCCACAAGGCAAAGGTTAATGTCTTTCAGGCTAATCTGCACCCATTCCGTCTACAGAAAGAGGCGGATCAAAAGCCTGCCGCTTCTCTATTGACTTAGTTGTCCTGAGCAACACTGAGCCTTGAAGGAGACATTTGATCTGTGGGCTGAGAAAAAGCTCTGTCGGCTCGATACGGCCCCGAATTCACTCGCATTGTCACACAGAGAATTTAAATCTCTCTCTCTCTCTCTCTCTCTCTCTCTCTCTCTCTCATCATATAATGTGCCTTGTCAATGCGCAACAAGCACAAATGTGACATCCGTTAAGCAGAGGAACCCAGCCGGATTATAACGTCAATTTCAACAGTCTTGACAAAAGACAGCACTTCTATTGTAATGCACAGGAAGAAGGAAGGACTTCCAGAGCGCATTAGTTCTTTATCTATTGTGCTGCACTTGAGAAGACGTGGTATACGTTTAGCCCTGGGATGAGCATTCCATTTAGCTGATGACTGATTTCTGTATGAATTATTTACTGGTCACTGGAACAACTATTAAAGGGAAAACCTTAAATTATGAAAGGGGTTGATTAGCGGTCTTGCTTCTTATCTGCACATATTTAGAAGCCCCAAACACCAAGTATGAACTTACAACTGCTCATGTTTACACAAGGCATTAGGGTCATATATCAGTGTTCTCAGCATCAAAGCGCACTTTTGGAGAATAATAATCAGAAAAGTGAACTTTATTTTTTATAGAATCCTTCAAAAAAGAGCAGCTCAGCATGTGATTAATAAGAAAAAATGAGTTAAAATAATAAAATGCACCAGCTCAAAGGACGGGGACTCAGAGAATCATATACAATGCAAATAAAAATGTAATAAGTATAAGAGAAAAGAGAAGAGTGTCATTTTAAAAGATTCAGAAGTATATAAACATCTAGTAATTTTACTACACATTAAAAAAATAATTAATTATGATTTTAGTAATCTTAGGATATCCATCCATCTATTATCTGTAACCCTTATCCAGTTCAGGGTTGCGGTGGGTCCAGAGCCTACCTGGAATCATTGGGTGCAAGGCGGGAATACACCCTGGAGGGGGCGCCAGTCCTTCACAGGGCAACACACACTCACACATTCACTCATAAACACTCACACCTACGGACACTATTTGAGTCGCCAATCCACCTACCAACGTGTGTTTTTGGACTGTGGGAAGAACCCGGGAGCACCCGGAGGAAACCCATGCGGACACAGGGAGAACACACCACACTCCTCACAGACAGTCACCCGGAGGAAACCCACACGGACACAGGGAGAACAATATACACTCCTCACAGACAGTCACCAGGAGGAAACCCACGCAGACACAGGGAGAACACACCACACTCCTCACAGACAGTCACCCGGAGGAAACCCACGCAGACACAGGGATAACACACCACACTCCTCACAGACAGTCACCTGGAGGAAACCCACGCAGACACAGGGACAACACACCAACTCGAACAGACAGTCACCCGGAGTGGGAATTGAACCCACAACCTCCAGGTCCCTGGAGATGTGTGACTGCGACACTACCTGCTGCGCCACCGTGCCGCAATCTAAGGATAACACATTAAAAATAGTAGGATTATTTTAATTGAAATGCAATAGCCATGTCCATGAACAAGAACCAGTGCTCAGTGTGCATCACTCAGGTTGAGCCTATGTCCAGGCCACTTTATCCCTCAACACCCACAACGTGTCCCACACATTGCACGGACTTAATCAAACTAGCCCCTTACTAGACACTGTGTAAAGTATGATTCAGCGCATGTGAGAACAGAGCAGCTAAGGCTCCGGAGTTCTCCTGTATGTGCTGCACAGGCGCTGCACTTAAAACATACTGCACATTTCTCACTGTGAGATTGCACCTGACAATGAAAATCTCCCACTGTGCGCTGCACGTGTGAGAGGACCACATACACAGGACATCTCCGGACCTGATCCTCTGGAGTTTCAAGGGAGCTTTAGTAAGGTCTGGATCGGTCCAGTAGGTCCAGGCAGGGCATCAGTAGGAAAGGCTTCTACTGATGAACAATAACCAATTTCTAAAAGTCTCTTGTGTGTGTGTGTTTGTGTGTTTAAGAAGTATGAATGCTTGTGTATATTCATGTAGGTGGGAGTGCTTCCGTTCACTTATCGGGCTCTTCCTTTCTCGCAGAGCGCAAACAGGAAGTGTGAAGCCCCTCTCTTCCTGAAGCGAGGTGCAGTGGGATGCACACTCTTTGAGTGAAGAATTCAAAACAGCAAGTGTAGAAATTTACACACACACACACACACATCGCATTACATTACAATCTCACACTTTCATTCGCACATGTACACACACATCTGAAACCATCACACACACACACACACACACATATATATATATATGAATTATTTAAAACACTCTAAGAAGTTGCATTTTTTGCTTCTGCAAATCTTCACATTTTTTCCACTCAGGCTTGAGGTGTAACTTCACAGGGGAAGAATGGACCAGGACACAACAGGACAGTCATGGAGGTCTTGCAGGTCTTATGTCCGATCTCCTTCTGGGGTATCCTTCTGAAAAAAATGGAACTTAAGCCTAAGCCTTAGTCATAGTGGGCTGATGTCCAATCAGTGACTTGTTACTATGCAGTTACTATATATATATATATATATATATATATATATATATATATATATATACAGTCAATCTCTCTCTCTCTATCTATCTATCTATCTATATATATACACAGACTGAGTATGTGGAATTCACGCTAATGTGGCTCTCACACTCAGGCAATGGAGATTATTATTTGGAATCAGTTCACTGTTCAAAAAAAGAAACCGCAGATGAATGAGGTGTAGAACATTTGCTATGCCTCTATCACACACACCTCTGCTTTTTATGAGTCTAAGTGTAGTGATATAATGGCACTCCAACCAGACAAACCCCTGCCAAAAGCTTCAATTCTCTGTGAGGCACTGAGCGAAAAGCAGACACTGAATTCAGTTCAATGTTCTTTTATTCTGTGTACTTTCTTTTCTGTGGAACCAAACAGGACAAGAGCGTGGGGCGGGAGAGTCACTATGTTAAAAGCAGTCTTAAAAAGCATGCACTTCTCTAGAGTTTAGAAAAGAGACTCTGCTTAGAAATCAGAGCTCCTGCACCCTTTCATTACCACTGTGGCCTGCCAGCAAATGTTCCCCTTAATGAGAAGACTGGACTATCATAAAAGGGCAATCCAAGCTTACGGTGACAGATTATTAGGGACAGCTATATGCAAACATATGGGCAAAACGGAAAACTTGTCCTGGGAATCATGTGCCTACCTCACGCTTCATTTTTAACACAGTCACTTACAAGTACATTTTTTATTTGTTTTAAACCTAGTTAGCTTTACTCATATAATTACTGTGCCATTTAATGCGGAATGGAGTGCTGCAATATTTAAGGTGGAACGGGCGGCGAGTTGGTAACTCTGGCTAGAACACATTCTTGTTTGCATGAAATGGTTGGATGAAATGAAATAAAATGACTAAACCAGCATCTTTTTACAGCCCTGAAGGTGTTTACAAGGGCATCAGGGTCCGATATCTTCAGGAACTCCAGTGTGGTGCCCAGTCTCATCTCCCTGTCCTGATTATACCTACCGTCAAAGGATTTCAAAGGGCCTTGGGGAGTGAAATGAGGACAGTGACATAAGACTGGGAGCCACACTGTGGTTCTATCACTACACCATGTTTCCCCTGACACAAAACAAGCCCACGTTGCATGTGGCGTGGCACTGGTTAAATTTGGTTGTTGCTGTAACTTGCATGAGTTTTAACTTAATATTTCTACTTACAGTTTTACCTGCAAGCCAACTGGACAGTGCACACTGCAGGATGGGGCTTCTTCGTAAACAGACACTACAATTAGCGGTCACATTTGTTTTTCTGCCAGCCAAATGTCTCCTCCTCTTTTATAATGTCCTTCGACAAAAAGTTCTTTGCTCTTAGTTCGATACAGTGAGGTTTAATTTACTTCTCTGACGCACAATTAGCTAAAAGCATGTAATCTGGTTACCTGCGCATTTGTAAAGAAGTCATGACTTACATGAGGTTTACCTCACTCCAGCAAACTGGCGTGCCATGCTTCCTGTAAATCCAGTAAATTACAGCTAAAGGGAAAGTGCACTTAGGCCCTGTGGTTAACAAAGAGACATACAGCCTTGGGAGACACACTCTCTCTCTCTCTGACAAATAAAACATGTTTTGAACAGATGTTTTCAGTGGATAGATGCAGAGACACGATGAACTGACAATGCAACGATGGAGGAATGTGTTATGCATTCCCCTCTATAACCGCACCACTTCCTCAGTCCCGGTCATCTCAAGGACTTCCTCAGTCATGGTCATTCCAATCCAGCTATGTTTCATTCAATCTTTCAGCGTTTCATCATCTTGTCGGGACACGGGCGGTTACAAATTTCAATCCCACCTGAGCCGAGACCCGGAGGCAGCGGACGGTCTGTAATCTCCGAGGCAGGAAGGAAAAATTGTCGGGCGAGGGTTTGACTGACCCCCACAAAGGCGAAAAAAAAAAAAAACGTCATAATACAGTTCCCCACCCAGACGCAGGATGTCACTTTCGACCTGAACGACCTTCAGCTGCTGCAGACGGATGAGAGAACGCGGTCCCGCTGCAGCCTGCCCGAGATTGCTCCCTGATTGGGTGGTGTGTATCTTTGACATGAGCAGTGCGCCGGTGTTTATGTGCATTTCACAGTGACTGATCATTGGTCATGACTATCAGTGCCGTCTGGACAGAAATCCAGATGCGGGGTGGTTATTTGTCTACAGGGGGGATGGGGAACGGAGTCTACGGAGGCTGGATTCCATGCTGACGGAAATATTTTTCCAATTTAAACTGTGCTGATTTTTAAGACTACACTCTGAAAAGGACAATGAGAATGGTTTGACTTTATGGTCACCACTGGCCTACAATCCAAGTGTCTTTCCCTAAACGTCAGGTAACAAAACCCTGTCCCATGTTTAAAGGAAGACTGTGAGGCTGCAACAAGGAGAACAGAGCCTCTGTCATTGCTACTCTGGTCTCAGCACTACAGAAAATGCACTATGTACCTTTTAGAGGAGGTCAGGAAACCAACCTCCTCCTCCTTCCCTCGCACTTAGGACAGTGCTGTAAAATTCATTACACTCTGTAACTGTAGAGGGAGCTCAGGAGCAAAAATACCAAATGTTACTTAATGTTTCGTATTTTAATTTGGTCAGTGCTGGTCCTGTGTGATCTGCATATTTATCTGCATATGTATTTCTACTCAAAGGACTGTTTCAACCCAACGCCACTGAAGAGCTCAGCACGCTTGGAGGAGAACACTGTCCGGACCTGTTACACCAGCAGATGCCCAAGCTGGCTAGCACTGTGCTTGTGACGAGGGGACAAGGATGGCCTCTCTGGGTGGGAGCTAGGCCAATAGGGTTCTGTCTGACTCTGTGGATGACTGAGGTATTACCAGAGATCAAACGGGCGATCCACTGATGGTTGGACCATGGCTTAGAGCACCACTCGGGAGCCCCAGTGTCTTTCTATTGATAGGAGGGATAGAGGGGGGCTGGAAAATGGAGAAGCAACAGATGGTCATTAGGTGGAGGAGGAAATATTTTATGTGTCTGGCCGACAACCAAGACCCATTTAGAGGTGAAGTTTGTGGTTTGAATAAATGTGTGTGTGTGTGTGTGAGAGAGAGAGAGACAGAGAGAGAGAGAAAGAGTGTGTGCATGGTGGTGGTCTGGTGAAACATTGCTATAAAAAGCAAGAAGCATCTGACATTGCTGTTGTGTAATCATGCAGTGGACGCACACGTGTCCGGCATGGATCACAATGCACTGGGACAGATGGCCAGGGAGGTGTTAAATAAACAGCATTACTGTCCTGGGTTACAGGCAGCTGCTGTGGTGGGTGTTCTGACACGGGCTGCTCTGTTAAAGCAGGGAGCGCACAGTTAATCTTAGCCGACTTTCAGGAGAATATTCATCAGCAGTGTGGGCCGCTGGAGCACAGGGACAGGGCAGCATGAGGACACCACCATAGCAATCACCCCGCCTTAATGCCAAAACAGCAGCCCGCACAGCTGGACTGAAACTCGGCCACTGTGGAGATTGAGGAACTGGGTGCACGCACACACGCACGCGCACACACACACACACACACACACACACACACACACACACACACACACACACACACACACACACACACACACACACACACACACACACACACACACACACACACACAGAGCTGGGAGAAGTGCGAACAGCAAAATGCAATGCCTTATGGACAGCCTTAAACCCCCTGTTATTCAGCCTTAATCACGCCTGTTCACTTGAAGAACAACAGCAGATAAATAGAGGGACGAAACGTTCTGTGAGAGCGGGTGGCTTTCGTAAGCATCAGTATGGAGCTCTGCTACAGTCACGTACACACCATTAACCCTTTCCCAGACTCACTGCAGACACAGAAGAGGAAGAGGTATAGGAAAAGAATCAAAGAGAGAGACTGGGGCTGTGTCTCAAATCCAGTGCTTCTGTAGTATGTACTTTTATAAGTAGCACTGAATAAAAAACTAGAACAGGTAAGCCTGGTTTTGCCAGTCCGCCATCGGCTGCATAGCGTTTGTTATACAAATGTCTACTAGCATTTCAACAAAAGGAAAGCAGCATCCAATACATACTCTTCTTATTAAAGGTCCCGGAGAAGCTTTGGCATCTCATATCAATGTCTTTGTTTACATTCATTCATTCATTATCTGTAACCCTTATCCAGTTCAGGGTCGCGGTGGGTCCAGAGCCTACCTGGAATCATTGGGCGCAAGGCAGGAATACACCCTGGAGGGGGCACCAGTCCTTTACAGGGCAGCACACACTCACACACACATTCACTCACACACTCACACCTACGGACACTATTTTAGTCGCCAATCCACCTACCAACGTGTGTTTTTGGACTGTGGGAGGAAACCGGAGCACCCAGAGGAAACCCACGCAGACACAGGGAGAACACACCACACTCCACACAGACAGTCACCCGGAGGAAACCCACACAGACACAGGGAGAACACACCACACTCCTCACAGACAGTCACCCGGAGGAAACCCACGCAGACACAGGGAGAACACACCACACTCCTCACAGACAGTCACCCGGAGTGGGAATCGAACCCACAACCTCCAGGTCCCTGGAGCTGTGTGACTGCGACACTACTGCCCGTCTTTGTTTACATGACTGAGAATGTAGGGCAGAGCTAATAAATGTAGAAATGAACATGTACAGTTATAGTTATAAAGGTATTCGTGCGTGGAAAATTGCACAGGCTATTCATTTTTTATGAATTCAGCAGCATTTGGATGTATTCATAACACCAGCATAATATATAGGATCAGTTTGTTCTTTGCTCGTATTATAGAAAATTCAAGGTTTCATCGATTCCAAAAAATCCCAATTATTTATACAGTTTATTCAGATTAGTTTAAAACAAGAGAGTTGAATTTGACAAACACATTCACACCACTGTAGATACTCACCCTACTTCACCTTACAAAAATATTTCAAGCAAAAATACAAGACACGACTTGAGCTTTAGCTTTTTGTTTCATTTTGGCCATTTAAGGTGGAACAGCCTCGTTCTGGTAAGAAGGAAAAAAAGCAAGTCTTAGCTTCAGCATTCTTTTCAGTACTGGGGCTGTTTGATTCATTTAGTGAAGTGTGAGTGAGTTTGACAAACATTTTCATACCACTTTATATCTTCCAACTACTTCTTGTTACAATAATAATTCAACCCACAGGAAACAACATCACTACGGCAAACCTGAGCTTTGTTAACTCTCTCGTCTACAGTTTGGCAGGAGCCAGTCATTCAGTCAGTCAGCGAAAAGGCCTCTTCTGGGCCAGTCTTCAGGACGGTCCAGCGAAAGAACACTTCACAGAGCCAAAGGGTGGATTTCAGCAGGTCTGGCCACTGCTGCCGACAGCTCAGACCGTCTTCTAGAGTCGCTCTCCAAGGAACGGTGCCATATGGCACCATACGGAGGTCACAGCTAATGCTGCCTTCTAACAGACCAAACAGAAAACAGAGCCCTTATTCAAATACATGATGTTACATGATAAATAAAAAACTGAAACAGTAACAGATTGTGCAGCAAACACAGTCTCTGACTCTGAAGGCGAGTTTGGAGGCCCAAATACTCCTCTGACACACAGTGGAACTCAGCCTAATGTGGGCGTGTGTGTTTTGTGCTTGTGTATATATAAAAGGTCAGCTTCTGCAAAAGTAACCCTGCAAGTGCCCCAAGTGTTGGCAGATGGATAGAGGGAGAGAGGGAGGAATGGAAGGAAATGAAAGTAGAAGGGCACTTCTTTGGCAAAGAATAAGTGATAAGTGACTAAACACTTTGCACATCCAAACAAGACTGTCCAGGACCCAAACCGCAGGGACGGTCCAGCAGAGACACTGTCCTCTGAATTCGAGTTAGCCTTGTTTTTTTGTTGCCGCCTCCCTCCGGCCCGAGTAGTGTTCCTCTGAACAGCAGCACCCACAAACAAGACATTTCCATTAGCCACTAACCCCCACCTCCAACACAAATCCTTGAAGGGGAACGGCACGGACGGCTGCTAACACTTTACACTCAGCATGTTCACATCCCAGCATGCCCTGCTCCACATTAGCACACTCAGCTGGCCCTGTTGCTGGGCTAGAGGAACGTGTGACATTGCAAAGGTCAGTAACTCGAGGGCAGAAAAGATTTGATGAAAATAAAGCATTGTGGGTTTTATGTCCAACATGCGATGCTTTGTTAGAGAAGAACCAGTGCACTCTTGCATTCAACAGATTTCCCCAATGAGGATTAAAGAGGGATTCTCTATAAATAGGAAAGTGTCGTCCAGGAACTGGCTTAACCCTTGTCTGGGAAACTGACCCCTTAAGACTTTATCTCGGGTTAAATTCTTAAAGTGGACAAATTCTCCTCTTTTCCACAAGTGAACATGAACAAACTATCACAAGGATCAAACCCACGCAGACCCCGGGAGAACACACCACACTCCTCACAGACAGTCACCCGGAGGAAACCCACGCAGACACAGGGAGAACACACCACACTCCTCACAGACAGTCACCCGGAGGAAACCCACACAGACACAGGGAGAACACACCACACTCCTCACAGACAGTCACCCGGAGCAGGAATCGAACCCACAACCTCCAGGTCCCTGGAGCTGTGTGACTGCGACACTACCTGCTGCACCACCCTGCCGCCCCTTTTTGTTAGTTTTTTTTATTTATTTTTTGGTTTGAACGCTGCAAGCTCAAATGCCAGTTTGCGAGCTCTGTGTTATTCAATGAAATTCATCACCTATGATTTTGTAAGAGACAATGGTGGAAAGTGTGAGATATGATGCAAATCGCAGCTATTTCAAATTTCCCTATAAAATAATAATGAAGTGTCCAGTCCTAAATACTCTGGCCTGGAAACTTCCCTTCCTCCTCCTCCTGCTGCTGCTGACTCCCACTGAGTCCCCTCCCGTTCCCCCAGAGGCCCCGGGCAAGGCAGTTAGCGGTAGGAGGGTCCGGCCGGGGCAGCAGGTGCTCCAGTGCTGACCTTCCACTTCATGAGATCGGCTCCGGTGACATTCGGATCAAACGCTGGCTCGGCCCGGCTCTCTGCTCCCTCCCTCCGCCACCGAGCTGGCGATAATGCCAAGCATGTCCAATCAGTTTAACATCAAAATACCCACAGAGCCGCACGCCGCACGCACACACACACAGACACACTCTCACTCTGTGTGTGTGTGTGTGTGTGTGTGTCTCTCCACAGCAGTGTAAGAGAACTGGTATTATAACATGGGCTTAATGTCCCCAGCGCTGTGGCCAATGCAAACTGACCATCCTTCTCGCTCAGACCTCTGTAAGGGAGGAAACCACAGCACCTGGTGGAAACCCACGCAGACACAGGGAGAACACATCACACTGTTCACACACAGTGTCCCTCACACACACGCAGTGTTGCGGACAATTTCACTCACTCACACACGGCGATGCAGATTTGTTGTGACACCAGCCTCACATTTTGTTTGTTGTAAACATTGTACACAAACCTCTCAACTTTAAAGGTTAAGGAGGGGCTACGTTTGGAGCGGTCCCACTGCCGCAGCAACATCACGCATGACTTCTGAACGTCATTTCTCCTCTTTCTTTTTTAAATACCAACTTCTGCAGGCGTGATGAGCATATGTCACAAACCCCAAAATGTGCATGCGCGGACCACTGCTCTAAAGGACGGCTCAGTTCGCAGACCACTGCTGTCGCATCCCACATGCTCCGCTAAACAAACAGACACAGAGGACGGAGGGATCAGAGGAGGGTCATGGATGTGGGCAGCGAAAAGATAAACAGTGCTGAGCCGAGTCTTAAGATACAAATTCTTCAAAACCATTTACCAGGGCATAAACAGAACATGACTTTGTATTAAACGGAAATAAAGAGTGCAGGAAAAACTACGGAGATGCGTTGGGAGCTGGTTGGAGCCAGGTGCTGGATGAGGCCCACACTGAGCTTCCTCGAGGGAAGACATGGACTTTTTTTTTTTGATTGAATGTTATTTGTATTTCCAGTGCAAATAAATTCTTACTGCCCAAATAAATATTTGGCCTCTGACCAGTCTCCAGGGGCTCTGTAAAGCTTTTCTGCACCGCCTACCCGGTGAGACCATGAGTTTTGACCCTTGAGGCAGAGCTCAGAGACCAGCCCCGAGCCACATGGACCGAGGGAGAGCTTCAGCACGGCTCAGTTCTGGCCCTGCTGGTACCTGCTGAGGAATACTCAGTGTTCCAATAGGTATAAAGGGCTGTGTAGAGTTGAGGAGAGGTAGAGGAACAGAGAGAGAGAGAGAGAGAGAGTGTTCTGTTTTGTTTATGTTAAGTTGAAATAGTGTGTTTACTTTGGTTTTCATTTATATTAATGAAAATTATATTCATGGCCTAATGGTTAGATTAGTCCGGTGGGCTTAGGACCGGATGGTCACTTGTTTCGATTCCCATGACCTGTAGGAAAATTGGGGGCAGTGGGTGTGAAGGAACAGCACTGGCCTCCACTCTCAATCCACATCCACAGTCCCGGGCACAGGGGGTGGCTTCCCACGGCTCTGGGTGGGTGCGGGCCAAACAGCCCCTGCCTCCAGCACCCACCTTCCAGGTGGCAAATAGCTTCCCACAAATAGCTTTTTAAAGATAGTTCACAGGGGGCTAAACGTTTTGCATGGTGACACAGGAGGACATGTTCACAACCAAGCAAGCAGCACTGTGATTACACACACTCACATGCAAAAGTATGGGCGACCCTGCTGACTTTATGTTTTTATTATTCTTTTATAGCAATAATATCACCAAAGCATCCAATCTGTACAGTGGTGCTCCAATATAAATCTATACACAGGTGGAATTAAGAGCACATGTGGGGATGTATGGTAGGGAGAACTCAGATGACCTTAAGCTCCAGAGGAAATGCGAGCACTAATCTGGGAATATGAATTCCACAAGATTTAAGCTTTGCACAGTCCCAGCAAGTCAAGCGTGGTCAGCGCCTCGAAACTCACAGCTTTCTGTCCATAGACATAATGAAAATTAGTATTTAAAAAACTTCAAGGCAGTGCTTCTTGTGTTTGTGTGTGAGTGTGTGTGTGAGAGTGTGTGTGTGTGAGAGAGAGAGAGAGAGATCTGGAGGATCCTGTTGTCCCTGGCGGCAGAGACCTCATACATACTGCACTCAAATGACTTCATCTCAGGATCCAAACAACACTTTGAGCCCCTCTCCACACACACACACACACTATAATTTTTCTGGGTTCTAGATGCTGTTTTTGTCACAGATATAATACAAATAAACAAATAAATAAATAATACCCCCCCTTCACAAATAGGCTCATTCCTTTTAAAATGGACTTGTATGTCAACCCTGTATGTACCGTAGTACTCTGACTGATTTGGTCACATGTTTCTGCTGGCTCTCTAGTGGCCATCCTACTGGTGGGATCAATATATATTCAATATATATTGATATATCAATGGGTGCAGTTTTTAGCTGCTGATAGAGGAGTCATGGTACATGCACGTTCATTCTGCACAGAGTACAATTCATCAGAAGTTGAACCTTACTGTAGGCTCCAGTTACTAAATCCAGAAGATGTGCAAGGTTTTCTTTGTTGACGGAGGTGCTGCGTTTTGATCACGGGAACTTAATCATGCCATTGGTTAAGGCCTTCACTCCCGATCACCGAGTTTCTCTCTGTGGACTGCAGGCTTGTTCTGAAGTAGGTTAATACTTATTACTGTTGACATTTTTATTAAAAGTCAATGAAAACAGACTCTGATACGCCCTAATTTGCAAGTTCTCTGCATTATTCACAGATAAAGAGCGGAGAGCTGAAGACAGCAGATGGCAAGACCTCACAAAGTCACAGAGAGACACAAACATCAGTGAATATTCATAACAACTCCTCACATTCAGACCCAGGAACAAGAACCTTGAAACACCTTCCCTGATTACTGAGAGTCCCTGAGAATAGCAAATGGAGGCCTTTACCTAATCAGCTTTCTTTAATGATTTATATGAAAAGAGAAAGCAAAGGATGGAGTGAGAGAGAGAAAAAGAATATCTGATCTGAGAGAGAGAAAGAGAGAGCTGTAAGAGAAATACCCCCCCCCCTCCCCTGTGATATTTGGTTTTTACATGAATCTTTAATGTGTCAAATAGATGCTGAGTAACATTTGGGGTTTCAGGAAAAGGTGTTCCAAAATTTTTGAAGGCTGTGCCCCCCCCCCCCCACACACACAGCAGTTCTTACAGTGTGTCCAACCACCTGATGTAGCTGGATAAGGAAAGGTCACACACCTTATGAATCATTTAAGGTCATTTTACAGGAGGACGCTGTGACCTTATATACCACTCTCAACACACTTCCTGAGCAGAGCCCATCTGTGTGGTCATAGCGTATCCACTCTGCTTCCCCTGCCCGGGGCCACTCAAATAAAAATCAACCAAACACATAAATCCTGACCTCTAAATGCCAACAGAAAATTAGCATAAGTACCTTTATTTGGATATGTGAGCATTTGGGCCCAAGTTTGGAGGGTTATGAAGCAACCCCCCCCCCCCCCCCCCACACACACACACACACACAGATTTTAATGTTTACAAGAAATTGAATCAATTGATTCTTAACCTCTTATTTATAGTATATATGTGTAAGCACCTATATGTTGTAATTATAAAATAATGTTATAATATGCATTTTATGGCAGGGTCTCTTTGAAATAATAATAGCTGTGTCCCAATTGTTTGAGTAGATAATACAGTTTGATTGTGGCTCTGTCTCAAATAGTGCTCTACTCCCTACATGCACTTCAAAGATTGTATAACTAAAACCGCTATACACGTACATATTGACCTGCACTGTGCACTACGCAGTGTGGAGGGAGATATTTGAGTTTCCAATATATCTACTTTGATAAAAAAAAAAAAAAAAAGCAGATAGTGTTTTAACTGCAGTTTGATTTGAAATTCATTGTCATAGCAACAGTTTATCATGTCCTGTTAGTAAGAAACAGTGTAGTATGTTAATATCTTGCTAGCTATACTATGTTGCATAGTATATATATATAATGTATTAGTGTGTAGTATACAGGCGGAATGCAGCCAATATGTAGCCAATATATTATACAAATGTCTAATATGACAATACATTAACTTCCATTTGATTTTAAAAACTTTGATTTAACTTTTAAAGTCATATTTAGGAAATACAAAGTTTTGTTGTGACCACAACATGTAATGAGAGTTTTCTGAACTCTACATTTGTCCTGAAAATGCAGGAGAACACACACACAGACACACACACAGAATGCATTGATTCCTAACTTGGCCGGCAACATAGGCCTTCTGAAAACACTCTAACTGCACCACACACTCTGAGCAGAAACACTCCACACAGAACTGCTTTATTTACAAGAACAGATAAAGTGTATATGACCTCCCTACTACTACTACTACTACTGTGCAGCCAAAGTTGGCAATTCACATGTGTGAAATGAAAGTGAGCCACGTCCAATCAGGTGTCAGACTTGTACCCGGAGGGCTGGCCATTTCCTGAGGCTCTCACTCATCACAAAGACCTGTGGCTCTTCGGTTTTGTTCCCAGACTTTGTGACAGTTCCGTAGGGGGGGTTGGAGCTGTCAGTGCCTCTCATGACATCACCCCCCTCCACCCCCACCCCCACCTCAGTCCTTGGCTCTGTTTGTGGACAGCTGTGTGGAATGCGCTAATCGGCACGGTCTCTGAAGGTGGATGAGGGCGAGCTTTTCAGTGTATTACCAAACAGCTGATGAAAAAGAACTTCAAAATCCAATTAGCTCTGACTCCTCTGGTGGCCGTGACCCCAGAAATGACGGACGGCAGACCTCTGGCTGGAGGAGAGGACATAAACTAAAGCAGGCATGTGCTGTAATATATTCGAGGAGGGAAAAAAGTAGGGGAAAACATAAAGACATAACAAATGGCTGCTGAACGGCTGCTCCTTCCACTGCGCTCGCCTTTGAAGAGCAGCTTAAATAAATAAGAGTATTAAAATAGCTGGAGTGCAGGACGATGATGAATCAGAGCGAGGGAGGAGAGGCCCGGGCCTATAATCGACTTGCTGGCGTTGGCTAGGCCCCCCCTTTGACCGACCGGCCAACAGGAAGCTGTGAGGGAGTGTGCGTACGGAGGCCAGGGCCAATTAAAACAGGGGAGCGTGGAACATGTCGTAGCTAACGAGGTCCCTTCCCTTGACCTCTGACCTCACAGAGACCCTGCTCTGGGAAACATAAGGAGCCAATGGCCGCTACCACAAACACCCACCAGTATGTCCCCCACCGCCACATGACCACAAGGTCTACAAACATATGCTTGGATTTCTGGAGCCCAACCACAGGGTTTTTTTTTTATTGCAGGCCTATGGCTCTAGTGACTCTAAACAATGAGTAAAAATACACCCAAGCTCATGTTGGCCAAGTTTCTCTGTAATTTACGGGGTTAATCTGGGTCCTGCTTGCTGGAAAGGGCCTGTTTTCTGGAAAAGGGGGTCTCTCCAACCACTCAGGATGAAAAATAAGCTCCAGATTAATGAGCAGAACTTATAAAGCCAATGAGTTGATTATTCAGAAGCACAGAGCGCATATATACGACGATATGAAATTTATATCACAATATATTTCTTAAGGTCAGTCTATACTATATAATATAATATATAATATTGATATAAACAATATAAAACAATGGAATAATTACTGCCAATGCTTTAGAATTTTATGAAATGTCAGGCAGGGGACTTTTAATTTGAAATGGCCGGCCCTCTGTGCTTCAAAAAGATAAACATACTTTTTTTCTCTTACTCTCTCTCTGTCTCTCAGTCACTTTTTAGGGAGTGTGTGGCACCACCACTGGTGAATTAACTCTTAGAGGAAACACTGCACTGACAGCTGCACCTAGAAATGAACTTTATTCAAATCCAAATATTAGAAATGTGTTTTTTAAAATCATATCACCGTTACTGAAGCTATGTCTATCGTGATAAATACTGATATTGAGTTATTGTCCAGCACTAATGCTAGCCACTTGGCTCTGGATAAATCTACTGCTTATTTAGGCACAGCACTGTCAATAAAGAGTGATGAATCGAAGGCAAACAGCACACCTGGAGCAGGACTGAGTGGATCTGTGTGGCCTGGACCGCTCAGAGATTAATACACTCAGCCAGTGCTGGGCTCTTGGACCGTCCAGTTGTTGCTGCTCCAGGCTCAATAGCCCCAGCACTAATGAAACAACAAAGACAAAGCCAGCGAGGGTTTCTCCGCAGCCCAGTACCGAATTGCTCCTGTCATTTGTGCTCTCCAAACATGGACCATATGTGAGTTCAGCGCTGGCAATCAGAAGCCATTATGGAGCAGGCGGCTGAGTTCATCAGGAAAAAATTAGCCCGCCGCTCGCTCCAGCTCTCTCATTGGCCGCTCACATGGAGCGCTCCGTTTGAGGGCACCCCAGACATTCCTGCGGATAATCTTTTCCATTCCTCCACTCTGCGCGCTGAGAAGAGCCCAGACCCGAGGACAAGGCCCGCATTGTGATCGCCTTCAAAAAGCCCTGTTTTTCATAAGCTCGCTCTCGCCTGCTTCATACAACACATCTCCCCAAAAACTTTCCTTTCTCCCCCCTCTCTCGTTCGTAGGCTTTAGGAAAAGGAATAACAAAAATGATTGCCTTTGAAATGATCTGCGGAGACGGGAGCCTGGGGATGCTGCCTTTCTCACGGTCTCTTTCCAGCAAGGATTCGTTTTTTTTCCTTCTCCTGCAAAACAATATAAAACCGCTGGAATCTCAAGTGTGGCCACATCAGAGAGTGCAGCGAAGTTCAGGAGATCAGCTACAGATCACACGTCTGCTCCCCTCAGCTCCACCCAGGCTGCTGCTGCTGAGACATGCTACAGCCCCCTACAGCCCCTCACCGAGGAGGTTTACGGCAACACCTTCCCTAATTAGAAACACGGTTATTACTCCTTCCATAAACGCAGTACTCCAATCAGGCTCACTCACATACAGCACGGTGTTCCCACACTCACAATCACCAAACAAAAACTACATTCCTACCCTCATCCAAAAGTTACAGAGTGCAGTTTCTGCAGTGCTGAGCCTGGGGTAGAAATGACAGAGGCCAGGTTCTTCTATTATAGCTCAGTGAAGCATCACCATGATTTTCAAGGTAAAAATACTCCCTAGTGTTCTTTAAAGGTAATGTTCATGATGTTAATTCAATACACTTTTAAAAAACTTTTAGCTGGACATCTTGAGGCGTTTGGAGGGTGGAAAGACCTCAATGTTGAAAAGCATAAAAAGAGATGAGGATGTTGCTCTAATCATTGACTTATTTTTTTGCAGCTACATTTACTTACTGTAAAGGGGGAACTGACTCCAAATCTGGGAGACCACTAACTGCATGAAAGTAAACACAGACCAAGACAAAACAACTTGAGCAACAATTCAAGCAGTAAATATAAACTTAGAGACAAGTTAAATTACAACAAAGAAAAAGCTACAGCCGGCTTCTTACTCAAACATGCCATTTCCACCTTAAATGATGCAGAGCTTCTGAATGAACACAAATAGTGAAAACAGTAGTTCTCCACAATCGTCTACGTTGCCTTTAAGGCCTGCTTTTCCACATGGCCCTTTTCTGCAATGTGGAAACAGACAATAAAAAGACAGAACTAATTTTCTGGCAAACTCTCAGACTTCCCGAAACCCTCAAAAGAGCACTTCCATTCACTCTGAGAATCCTCCCAGGCATAAACACTAACTTTAACTAACAGTAACAACAGAAATGCCGCTGGAGAGTAAATGGCTTAGAATAAATTCAACAAAGTCAAACAGCCCTTCAAACAGACCTGTAAAACAGCCTGCCGCTCCACGAGCTCCATAAAGCACGCTGGCTGCCTCTAATTGCTGCGGAAATGCTCTCAGGGCTGGGACAGTAAAAATGCAGCCAATCAATCACAGACTCTGATGGCTGTACAAAGAAGGGCAGAGAAACACGTGTTCCTCCCAGACACTGTTCAAACACGTCTGTGCGGGGATTAGTGAAGCAGACATGTCCAGATAGGATGGCTGATATTTTACAGTAACCAACCATGGTCATGAAGGTGAAAAGATGTCTATTAAAAGTGCTTTCATCATTAGAAATATCTGGCTGGACATTCAGTAACAAATCATAACCATTTCATCCTGTTCAGGGTTTTGTAGTGTCTAGAGCCTCCTTCGAATCACTGGGCGCAGGAACACACACTGAGTGATGACAGAGTGCCAGTCCATCACTGAACATCACACTCAAACAGCAAATCTACTACCAATATGTGTTTTTGGACTATGATAGGACACTGGAGCATCCGGATGAAACCCACACCGACACAGTGAGAACACACCAAATTACTCACAGACATTCGGAGTTGGGGATGTGTGACAGGTGTGTGACACACAATAGCATGTCGTCAACAAAACCCCCTTAAAGAAAAGCTAGGCTAGCTCATCACAGCTCTGGGATAACAGCAACTTTGCAGGAGAAGAAAAAAAGCAAAACAATTGAGCCTTTCAATGTAAGTCCCTATAAAGAGATTTCACCCACGCAGCGCTGGATCATTTGGGTTGTTTCATTCAACATGACATTTTAACAAAATGTACAGGGCAGATGGCATTCAAGTAGCATCCAAAAAGGGAAAAATGAGAAATGCTAACTGCAATAAAATTGATGAAGCAAGGGTTTGTTTCCTATTAGGCGCGAGGAGTTTGGTATGTTCTCCCAGTGTCAAATGCAGTTTCATGTGGAGCATTTCCATTGACTTCTGTGGAAAGTGCAGGCTTTAGACGTCTTGAGAGTTTGTGTTTACCTCCAATCACCTCCAATTGAATTTATCCAAAACTGAACTACTGGTCCTCCCAGCCAAGCAAGCTATTCTCCACAACATCAGCATCAAGCTAGAGTCCCTATCAGTGGCTCCCACCAAGGCTGTGAGAAATCTGGGTGTCATGGTTGATGACCAGCTGACCTTCGCAGATCACGTTACTGCTGTAGCTCGATCGTGCCGCTTCTCCCTATTCAACATAAGGAATATTAGACTATACCTAACTCAACATACAACACAGCTCCTCGTTCAGATGTTAGTAATCTCCCGTCTTGGCTATTGCAACGCCCTCCTGATAGGTCTTCCGGCCTGTGCTGTGAGACCGCTACAGATGATCCAGAATGCTGCAGCACGCCTGGTCTTCAAACAACCAAAAAGAGCACATGTCACGCCCCTATTAGTTGAGCTGCATTGGCTACCCTTAGCTGCTCGCATCAAATTTAAATCACTAATGATGGCCTTCAGAGTATTCACTGGTTCTGCTCCCATCTACCTCAATAGACTCTTAAAACCATACGTTAGCGCCCGCCCTCTCCGTTCCTCAAAGGAGCGCCAACTAACACGGCCAACCCCCCGTACAGGTCAGTCGAGGCTATTCTCATCTCTGGTACCACGCTGGTGGAACGAGCTTCCAAGCACTATCACAGCAACAGGAACCCTCTCCGCATTCAAAAAATCATTGAAAACCCAGCTCTTCCGAGAGTATCTCTTGCATCTCTTTCTTTAATACACTTATTACTTCCTGGCATATTGCACTCAATGTAAGGTACTTTGTATAAATCGTGCTGTAGTTTGAATGTTAGATCCTCTTGTAAGTCGCTTTGGATAAAAGCATCTGCCAAATGCATTAATGTTTAAATGTTAATAGAAAGGTGGACTCTAGACTATGTTCTACAGCCTGAAGGGGGAAGTGAAAAAAAAAGCCAAATGGGTGCCACACAATCAAATAACTGATTGAATAACTTTTGATTCAAATAACTGTATATAGTACCCCTTCTTGAGACCATCCTTCATTCACAGACTTATTTACCCTTATTTACGACAAGAAACATGCAGAACTTCTATCGTGACATGATGGATCACTGACTTCTGGTGAATTTTCCTGAACCGAATGAAGCCTTTACAGAAACTAAACGAATGGATGATGCATATTGTAAATAAAGCAAAAAAAAAAAGGTTCTAAAACTTTCTAAAACGTGAATTCGTGACTCAAGAAAAATAATGTTCTGAAATATCACATGGCAATATCTATAATTAAGGGACTTGCTAATGAGCTTCTTTAATCACAAAAACAACCATTCTGTGCGGCATTAAATAAAAACTAATTATTAAAGTGAAACTGTCAAAACTAGTGGGTATTTAGCCCTTTGCCTGGAAGCCATTTCTTTAAAGACATTTTTAAGATTTTAGGTTCTAAATGTGTACAGCCACAATTAACACAAACTATTCACGAGCAGAAAAAACAAAGCCAAAGCTGTAACAACAACAAAGACCAGATCACTTACTATCAAACACATCACTCTCACTGGAAAACAGCCCTCAGCCAGAGAGTTTAAAGCTGTTACGTGCTTCACAAAAGCTTTCTAAAGACCCATCAGGATTAGAGCTGAATAGGCAAGTGTATAGCGCACCATTCCTCACATGCCACAAGGTCAGGAGCGGAATGTGAAGTTCTGCTCCTGTGTGTGTGAAGCGCTGGGCCTGGGAAGACGGCAGTGAGATGATGAAAGGGGAAGACACACTGATAGCAGTGTGTTAACAGATCTTTCAACAACTCTACTCAGACCAACACCACACACTGTAAGTGATACACAGCAGGCCTTTACAATTCCTCCATCCAGTCTGAATGTAGAGTGTGTACGTGCGCATGAAAGACGCAGAAAGAAAGCCTCCACACATTAGATAGAGGTTAACGTGAAGGAAAGCTGTGAAAATCGAACCAAGTTTGAATGTAAGATGCTGATATCCATCTTCATGAGGGTGTAGATACAGTACTTGCTAAGAAAAAAAAACAATCGCCTGCAGATTTACACAAATAGAATCGTTTCAGCAGCAAAAGGACCATTGTGAAGCTCTACATCTCTATACAGAATCACTAGCTTTAATAAGAACCTTTGAGGAACTCCATTGAACTGTGAGGCTGCATACTACACTCTTATAAATAAAGATGAAGGTTCTTTAGAGAGAGGCTATCGAGGAACCACTTAGGGTTCCCCATAGAACCACCTAGTGTATTGTAAAAAAAACAAATTATACAAATTATAAAATGTTTTGTGGTGAAGAATATTATCTCAGCCTCATTGACAGTTTCTACACTCTTTTCATGTTTCTGTCCATCACAATACACAACATGCATCACACAAACATGTCAGAAGACCACTAGGAATCGCTATGGAACTCAGCATGAGCGACATAACCATAACCTCACTATTTTTGTCTATGTCCAAGGAATAATTCAGTTAAAGGATAAGCCTCCTACTGAGAAACCTGCCTCAATTAACCACTGCAAAGCACTTACAGGCTACGTTCACACAGCAGGCAAAAGTGGCCCAAATACCATCTCTCTTATGTAATTTGTGAAACAGATGTGTCATTGCTGTTACTTTCAGTTTGGTCCACTTTCACATCCATCCATCCATCCATTATCTGTAACCGCTTATCCAATTTAGGGTTGCGGGGGGTCCAGAGCCTACCTGGAATCATTGGGCGCAAGGCGGGAATACACCCTGGAGGGGACGCCAGTCCTTCACAGGGCAACACAGACACACACACATTCACTCACACACTCACACCTACGGACACTTTCGAGTGGCCAATCCACCTGCAACGTGTGTTTTTGGACTGTGGGAGGAAACCGGAGCACCCGGAGGAAACCCACGCAGACACGGGGAGAACACACCAACTCCTCACAGACAGTCACCCGGAGCGGGAATCGAACCCACAACCTCCAGGCCCCTGGAGCTGTGTGACTGCGACACTACCTGCTGCACCACCGTGCCGCCCCCACTTTCACATGTGGAACTGAAATCCAATCCATACCCAGTCCGCAGCAGTGTGAATTCAGTCTTATTCAGTGTTATTCAGTCTATCAATCGATTTCCATACGATTTCCCATTGTCCAGAGGAACAACAGTTGGTAGTGGTCTGTTGACTGGTCAAATCATTTCCCGAAAAAAAACAAAAAAAAACAAGGTTCCCCTCACTGTTTATTACAAAATAAAAACCAAAGTCACTGGTATTAAGCATTTTTAAAGATACAAAAATAAGAGGAACTCATGTCTCAGCAGGTCTTCATCAATTTTATATTGTTCCTGTCAGTATAAAAGCCTCTCCAATGTGGATCACAGCAATATTAAACTCATTCTGTTGGCTCGCGCATCTTCCTCTTTGGAGAGCCCATGTTTGCAAGAGACCCCCTGCAGGTTCGCACTTATGAAACATTCAGACATCCAGCCAATAGATAATCACTGAGTTTTGGAATCGGTTCACGGTTAAATACTCTATCGAGTCTTTATTTTATTCCACAATTTCTCCACACAGAAAACCATCTGGGAAAAATATTCGTCGCATGATACAGAGCCACACAGTGGTGCACCAGTTCTTTTCAAAATGGAAGTGCTTTGGACAGAAGATATGGACCTTTCCCTCTAGTGAGCCTGCGGGAAACATCGCCCAGACGTATGTCTGAATAAACAGTGTGAACAGTCAAATAATAATAATAATAATAAAAACGAATTAGATTAGGGCTTTCTGTATAAAGTTAACATGCTTAGTGATGGCTATAGGATGTCCGTGAAAGAATTTTCCCAGGACCATACGTCCAAGGAGAGTATCAATCCAGGATCCTCTATTTTTAAGAGTGTACACTACGTGGCACAAAAGGCAGCTTGTGTTTCAGGGCAGTATGGGAGTACAGTGAAAGCTTTGTGTGCTGGAGCTGGAGCTGCTGAGTGATGAGGCCTGTTACCTGTAGATAGTCTGCGCTGATGGAGAGGGCATATGCCGCTGAAACAGGAACATACTTCCCCTGAGCGGCCTCTCTGAGGGGGTGGAGCCATGGAGCACTGGGGCTTCAGGAACCCTGCAGAAACAACAAACACAGAGTGAGTAAGAGAGGTAAGAGCACAACTTAGACCTAGTGACTGACTACAAAAGAGTTCTAGAACCACAGTTGTATTTAAAACATTCATTCCTTCAGGGCCACAAATGGTATGGCTGCTATATTATTATTTTATTCTGTCCTAACGTTTCCAAACACCACCAAGGTGTATGATAAAACATTGTTTAGAGAGAGTATATTTTCATCTGTTTTTGGCCCAAGAAGCATATAAACCTCTTCAAAAACCTTGAGGTAAAGTTATGAGTTATAAGATAAAAATAAATGTTTAAGCGGAGGCTTGTGCTGAATTTGAATGAGCTCTGCATTTCCTGGTGACTAACACAGCTCTGGCCAATCAGTGCTCTGCAGGGTCTACCATTAAGTACCTACTCGGCACGGTTGGAACCCGGAGTGAGCTGGGACTGAAAACTCACCCGGTTCCAAGGACCAGATTTGGCCAGTGGAAACACAAAAGAGCCGTGCTGAGTCGAGTAGAGTCATGTAGGTTCCACGCAGTGGAAAAGCTCCATTTTACTACTGCACCAAGAGAGCGGCTACATCCCTAATGTCTCCCTCAGCACTATGTAGTGCACAGTGTAGATTAAAAACGGTTTCTACAGTCAAGTACACTGTCAGAAGAAAAGCTTCCACTCTACAGGTACTGTATGTAGAAATATATTTATTTATTTGGCTATAGACTTCACATCTTCCCGTTGAACTAGTGTCTGTCTCTAATGAGCTTCTAATCTGTAAAGTGCACTATGTAGGGAGCATGGGGCTATTTGGGATACAGCTTGAGCCTCTCCTCCACTGCTGTTTTGCCTGTTTTGATTAAAATCTGATTGCCCTAATGATCATATCTGTGTCAAATTAAGGCAAAGAAAAAAATCAGATTTGATTTACTTCAGCTTGGAAACGTGAACGTAGCTTTAATCGTATTGGTGTGGCTTGTGGAGCAGGTTAAAGACATTTGAATTAACTCATGTTAGCTCACAGCGCAGGCCGAGCAAGGTTTAATCGCACTGGGCTGTTTCGCTGAGCGGGCCGAGCAAGGTTTAATCACACCAGGGTAGCTCGCAGTGAGCACAGTGAGATAAAATCACAGAGAGCTAAGTAATGGTTTAATCACTCTGTGGTAGTCACTCTTTGGTCAAAAATGTATTTTCCAATACTATCCATTACAATGAAATGCACCAGAGGGAAGAAGACTTTACAACAGACTGATTCAGCCTTGAGCCAGAGACCTGTCAGCGCAGACCATGACTTGCCTTTTAATCCTCAAAACAGATATTTTATAGGAGCAATGACCCATTGACTGCTTCAGCTTCTCTCTCTCTGTGCCCTTCTGTGTTACAGAGAGGCCGACTCGACCCTTCACATTTCCATTTTCAGTGCCGGCCCGCTTCATATGACCCAAAGCCCTGGACATTGTTGCTGCCCCAAGGCTTTAAAAAGGCAGGCAGTCCAGGGCATGAGTGTTAGAACCAGGGGTCAGCTGGGCGGCAGTCGCTCAGCGCTGGTAAAATGCCATATGCCTGCAGGGCCTGCAGAGGGACGCCATGCCGTGGCCTGGACAAGTCTTAGGTCACTCTCCACACTGAGGTCATTTATCTAACACTGTGATTTAACTCATAGCATTTCTGTCATAACACGGCCTTTGACACAGTGCTGCATGATTCAATAATCGCGATCGGTATTGTGATAAGTTCCCCTCATAGATGTTGATAAAGTCATAGGCAGATTTATTGTGTTGTTGATTTAAGTGGAAATATAACCCAGCAGCCAATGAGAACACAACTTACTTAAGTGGGTGGGCATTTTACAGTCATACAGGGGACTGCTGAGTAATTTCAAGCCTGAGAGTGAAACTACAAATGCAGATGTTAGGCCTGAGCAATAAAACTGTGAAAACCTACTCCACCCAACACTGCTTCTGAAATGAAGGGTGTTAAACGGGACACAAGTTAGGGTTTGTTTTTCTTTGCTCCTTGGCCCCTCCTACGGCTGCAGAGTGTAATTCACTTTTACAGCACTGTCCTGAAATCAAGGAGTGGGATTTAAAACTCTAACAGTCACCGCTGTTTCTGATCCACTACCAGCACAACACACACTAACACCACCATCACGTCAATGCAGCAATGAAAGAATCCATCAGCCAAATCCAAAATCCTGTAGGGCTCATGAGTATTGAACAACAGGGTGAAAGGGGGGTAACAAAGTATGGCGAGCAACATACAGACTACAGTCTGTAACTGTGGATCTACAAACTGCTCCTGTATGGTCAAAATAGCTAAGAGAACTGAGAGTAAACCAGGAGGTGGTTATTATGTTTTGGCTGATTGCTGTATATCTTGATGCATAGCTGTAGAGCACATATGAATTTAAAAGACTCATTCGCTGCTGCATTATATAAGAGTCAGTGTGGGACTTATGTAAGTTAGCTTTTCTATACCGTTCCCCCACAACGCTGCGTAACTGCACGATGCCGCAGTAACATCTTAAAAGATTCATCCAGCCAAACTGCCTCTTTGCGTGACTCTAAAACCGAACGGAGAAGGATATGGAGCTGGAATAATAGACAGCAAAGAAGACCATCCCGGGCACTTCTGCAGAACTGAACAGAACTTCTGCGGTCAGCTGAGGATGCAGTGTGACTCACAGCCAATGAGGGAGAGGAGCGGGGAGTTCACAAAATTTAAAAAAAAAAGATGGATAAATCCTCTTTTATTCATTTCCTGGTGCAGACCTTTAGGAGCGGAGGAAACGTGAAGAGCGAAGGGCAGAACAGTCCCCTCGCTCGGCTCCCTGCTCAATAAAGCGCCTCCTCGTCCACCGTGAAAAACATGTCATTCCACATGAGCTCAGCCAATGACATTTAAAGCAGGCGCAGGGATATTGAATTAGTTCCCCGTGATAAGCCGTCAGAAAGCTGGAGCTGTGGTTAGGGACTGAGGCCTGAGAGAAGGTGGTAAGGAAGGCACTGGGAGGGAGGGAGGGGGCTGCCTCTAATGTGTACCGCGGCTTCTTGATTAAAATCGTAAAAAACTTTAAAATGCCAGAGACGGACAGCAAGGATTTAACATTCAGGGGTAGGAGACAGGGGGGAGAGGGTAAGAGTGAGAGAGAGAGTCTTAAACAACTTCCTTTGCATCATAAAGACAGCTTTATAATAAGTAACACCATCATTAATTCATCTCTACCAGAAGAAAAACACATTTAAAACAAAAGACCCTTCATGGTCAAGAACACAAAGTGACCCCCCCTATTAATCATCTAAGAGAAAATCTGCAGGTCCAATTCAAAGCATAATTGCCTTTCAACTCGTGTTCAGAGAAAAAAAAAAAAACAGAACAAAAGAGAAAGGAATAAAAAAAAAATAGGTCAAGAGTAAAGAAAATCCTGTGCAGGCCATAAAAACTCTAATGAGGTTTTGTACACTGGTAGAATGAAAGTTCAGTGTACAGGAGTTCTGTGTGTGTGAAGAGGCTGGTGTGTTTTATCTGTGTCCGCATGGATTTAATCTGGAAGCTCAGGTTTTCTCCCACGGTCCAAAAAGAACATGCTCGTGGGTGGATTGGCTGTGTGAATTTGCCCATAGGTGAGTGTGTGAGTGACTGAGACTGTCCATGGGTGTGAGTGACTGTGTGAGACACCCTGTGGCGCATTGGCACCCTGTTCCCAGTCGTGTTCCTGTCTTGCTCCTAATGATTCCAGGCAGGAGGCAGACCCACAGCGACCCTGATCGGGATGACGTGATTACAGAAGATGACTGAATGGATCCATAGGAATGTTTTTGTTCATCAATGTGGAAGAAATTTACTGTAAACTGTCTGTAAGCGTGTATCCAGTTCAGGGGCACGGTGGGTCCGGAGCCTACCTGGAATCACTGAGTGCAAGGTGGGAACACACCGTGGAGGGGGCACCAGTCCTTCACAGGACGACACACACTCAAACCTATGGACACTTTTGAGTCGCCAATCCACCTACTAATGTGTGTTTTTGGACTTTGGGAGGAAATCGGAGCACCCAGAGGAAACCTACGCAGACACAGGGAGAACACACCACACTCCTCACAGACAGTCACCCGGAGAAAACCCACGCAGTCACTGGGAGAACACACCAAACTCTTCACAGTCACCTGGAGCAGGGCTCTAACCCACAACCGCAGGACCCTGAAGCTGTTTTATAGTCACACTACGTACACAAATAATAAACCCCCTATTAATACTATTCATTGCAGAAGAATCCTGGATATACCTATACCTATTACACTTAATATTTACATGAATGAAATGTATTTGGGGCGGCACGGTGGTGCAGCAGGTGGTGTCGCAGTCACACAGCTCCAGGGGCCTGGAGGTTGTGGGTTCGATTCCGGGTGACTGTCTGTGAGGAGTGTGGTGTGTTCTCCCTGGTGCTCCGGTTTCCTCCCACAGTCCAAAAACACACGTTGGATTGGCGACTCAAAAGTGTCCGTAGGGGTGAGTGTGTGAGTGATTGTGAGTGTGTGTTGCCCTGTGAAGGACTGGCGCCCCCTCCAGGGTGTATTCCCGCCTTGTGCCCAATGATTCCAGGTAGGCTCTGGACCCACAGCGACCCTGAACTGGATAAGGGTTACAGATAATGAATGAAATGTATCTGAACAATAAGCTGAGTCCCAATTAAAGAAAGAACAAGGCTAAAATATTTGTAAAATCGTAAACTAACAGAACCTACATGATCCGTCAGCAGGGAAAGCTTCTCAGGGAATGACCCGATCACTGGTCCTTCTCCCCCATTAGCTTTATTCCAAAAATCCCGGATGGAGCCAATGCCCCCTGTCCCTCAGCGGAAAGCAGCGAAGGGCGGACAATGACACATGCTCATTCGCTCTGAGCCATGTCACTGAACATTAACACATGAGCTAACATGGCTTCCCGTCACGTCTGGCTTTTCCAAAAACACGACTAATGCGACCGGACAGTGAACATGGAAAACTCCTGCTTAACAGCCCAGAAAGAGGAGGGTGTTTCCTTATTTTTAATGTCAGATACGCACAAATATGTGATTGAATTTGAGGTGTTTCTCATTAATTATGGACTGTGGATCAGTTATGAATTATATGGTGATAAATACACAAGATGCATCTCTGTATTATCTTACTCCACCATGAATGGGTTAGAAGAAATAAGGCCAACAACTCATTTAGAGTCAAGAACATCAAGACATGGTCAGATCTAGAACAACTGTGCATGTCACATCAAACCACTCACACTAATGACTATTTCACTCACTCACGCCTGTGGACACTCTCACACAGCTATTCCACCTTCCAACATGGGAGAGGTAACTGAACAACACAGAAGAAACCCATGCAGACACTGTGAGAACACCCCAAACTCATCACAGAGAGTGACACCAGGGTGGGGATCAAACCTGGACCCCTAGCCCCTGGAGCTGTGCGTCAGTGACGTTACCTGCTGCAGCCCCATGCCACACTATGTCCTAAAGATTTTTACCTATTCACCTCCATTTTGGGGACCCACTCTATGGAGAATAAACACGATCAAACTGAGACTGCAAAGTAATTTCATTTTTTTTTATCTCCTTAGTTGTATCATTTTATTTACAGAAAAATAATAAATAATCACATATTGCAGAAATGCTTTTAGTTTTTTTTTCTTTTATTTAACCCTTTAAAGCCAAACGTTTCAAATATTATACATGATCTTTGGAGGTGGCTCTTTCATTATCTAATGAAAAGAAATACAGAAACACACTTCCATCCTTTTGGAGCAAGTGTTCCGAGTTCTCTACTGAGCTATTAATGAAGTGTAAGCAATTCCATGTATTTACCAAACCATTACAAAACACATTTAGACAATTTTACAAAGTATTTTTATGAAACAAAAATGTATTTTTAGTTTTCCAAAAGCCTTGACATAGATTTTGTGAGACACATTCAGAAGAACAAGATGATGGTACAGAGGAGTGTGGGAGGTCTGTTGAATGACCTCATACCTTAAGCCATGGTTCAGACAGTAACAGAAACAACTGGAGTTCCTCTAAATGTGGAAACACAATTGTGCAGATCAACAAAAAAGAGCCTTTGTGGTTTTGGTGTTTTTATTACCACCAGTAGATGAAATGTAAAAAGGTCAGGGAGAAGAACAGAATACTCATAGGTCAAGGACCTCTGTTTTCCTGAAAAGTTCTGAAGAACAGAGACCATCAGGATGACTGTCTGTGAGGAGTGTGGTGTGTTCTCCCTGTGTCTGCGTGGGTTTCCTTCGGGTGACTGTCTGTGAGGAGTGTGGTGTGTTCTCCCTGTGTCTGCGTGGGTTTCCTCCAGGTGACTGTCTGTGAGGAGTGTGGTGTGTTCTCCCTGTGTCTGCGTGGGTTTCCTTCGGGTGACTGTCTGTGAGGAGTGTGGTGTGTTCTCCCTGTGTCTGCGTGGGTTTCCTCCAGGTGACTGTCTGTGAGGAGTGTGGTGTGTTCTCCCTGTGTCTGTGTGGGTTTCCTCCGGGTTACTGTCTGTGAGGAGTGTGGTGTGTTCTCCCTGTGTCTGCGTGGGTTTCCTCTGGGTGACTGTCTGTGAGGAGTGTGGTGTGTTCTCTATGTGTCTGCGTGGGTTTCCTCCGGGTGACTGTCTGTGAGGAGTGTGGTGTGTTCTCTCTGTGTCTGTGTGGGTTTCCTCCGGGTTACTGTCTGTGAGGAGTGTGGTGTGTTCTCTCTGTGTCTGTGTGGGTTTCCTCCAGGTTACTCTCTGTGAGGAGTGTGGTGTGTTTTCCCTGTGTCTGCGTGGGTTTCCTCCGGGTGACTGTCTGTGAGGAGTGTGGTGTGTTCTCCCTGTGTCTGTGTGGGTTTCCTCCGGGTGACTGTCTGTGAGGAGTGTGGTGTGTTCTCCCTGTGTCTGCATGGGTTTCCTCTGGGTGACTGTCTGTGAGGAGTGTGGTGTGTTCTCCCTGTGTCTGCGTGGGTTTCCTCCGGGTGACTGTCTGTGAGGAGTGTGGTGTGTTCTCCCGGGTGCTCCGGTTTCCTCCCACAGTCCAAAAACACACGTTGGTAGGTGGATTGGCAACTCAAAAGTGTCCGTAGGTGGGTGTGTGAGTGAATGTGTGTGTGTGTGTGTGTGTGTGTGTTTGTGTTGCACTGTGAAGGACTGGCGCCCCCTCCAGGGTGTAATCCCGCCTTCCGCCCAATGATTCCAGGTAGGCTCTGGACCCACCGCCACCCTGAACTGGATAAGGGTTACAGATAATGAATGGATGAATAAACAACATTTAGATTTTTAGTTGTGATTTTCAAAAAAATCCTTCTTATTCTATTATTAATACATGTGCCAGGCTTCAAAGGGTTAATTATGCAGATTTGTATCCACAGAATATCTAAGGCCGCTAGTAAATGGATATAGATGTATTAGGCTGGAATTACTGTCCACTCGTCTCCTTATCTGGAGTGGTCCTGATGCGCTGATATGATTAAGCAGCGCCTCTTTAACAGTTCCTCTGATATCAGAGCTATTATACATGACTACGTGTGAACGGCTGATAAAAGACAAGCTTTAAAATATTGCACTCCTCAAGTTTGATCTCCATTTCAACAGTGATGTGATCAGGCTGCAGGGGACGTGTGTTCACGGCCCCAACCCGTAGCCAATCAGAGTTAACTCCAGTGATAATCTGAGGCTCTGGAGAGGGGAGCGAGTCCACCGTGGACCGCCTCATTAGGATACGGCTCTAATGATGCTCCAGCTTCAGTGTTATTCTCCTGGTGAAAGACACAGCTCTGATTTCTCACACCATAAAAAAGCAGGTCTGGCCTGGCCACGTAAAAGATTGCAATCTGTAAAATCGCTGGTTTCCAGCACGACACTAATGAGAACGCAGGCTTTGTTGGAGCGCAGGGATCATGAGGCTACAAGGACTTCTTTATGAGCCGCAGGGACCTCGACTCAATTGAAAGTTTACAGATACCGTTATGAATCAGGGCAGAAGGTCAGCACTGTAATGTAACCAAGGGACTTCGTTACAGGACCGGCTTCATTTCTCGTTCCTGTTACCATGGAGATCTGTCACGGTCAAGCTTACTGACCATTGTGGGATACCTTAAGTGATAGAGTTTAAGCAGTTGTCGTCCCAAACTGCTTCTGGTTTCAGAATCATTACTTAGGTCAGTGGTTCCCAAACCACTATACATGATTAGGAAGAGAGGGAGGGAACAGGCTTTCCCTGTTGAAATCAGAGATCAGCTGAATCTCAAATGTCTCCCTACACCTTATGTAGTGCACAACGTAGGTCATAAAACATAGCTCATGCAGTGCATTGTATGTTGAATCATATTGCGGTATAAGATTCCCATCTTGCTGTCAGACTAGTACCCCATCAGCTTTGAAGTACACTATGTAGGGAGTATGGGGTTATTTGGGACACATCCTCCATTGGGAGCCTCTCCTCCACTGTTGTTTGGCTGCACTGCCAGTGCTGGAGCCTGCAGCCCTAAGTGCATGTGTACAGTTATGGGCTGGAAAATAATTGAATATTAAAATATATTGCAATAAAAATGGTTAATTAACAATGATTTCAATATAAATTATTTACAGCAGCTGTGACTGACTGACGTTCATTACAGGGGGCTGCTCCCCGTTTATTGTACTCAAGTTTATAATTAATTTAACAATATTTATATTTCGAAATAACAATATTTTTTATTATTTATATTCATAATGATATCGAAAGGCGGCACGGTGGCGCAGCAGGGAGTGTCGAAGTCACACAGCTTTGTGGGTTGTGGGTTCGATTCCCGCTCCGGGTGACTGTCTGTGAGGAGTGTGGTGTGTTCTCTCTGTGTCTGCGTGGGTGTCCTCCGGGTGACTGTCTGTGAGGAGTGTGGTGTGTTCTCTCTGTGTCTGCGTGGGTTTCCTCCGGGTGACTGTCTGTGAGGAGTGTGGTGTGTTCTCTCTGTGTCTGCGTGGGTTTCCTCCGGGTGACTGTCTGTGAGGAGTGTGGTGTGTTCTCCCTGTGTCTGCGTGGGTTTCCTCCACAGTTGCCCTTGGCTTGCTTATAGGAGGCTTGGACCTGGATCTCTGTGAAGATGCTTGTGACAACTTTCAGTTGTAAAAAGCGTTATATAAAACTGATTGATCATAAATCATAATGATCAATCAAATCATAAACTTGATTTGATTGATCATATTTTATTCATCAAAATTAAGAAATATATTGGGACATCAGCCCTATCCTGTGCTGCAGAATCAATAAAGATCTGAGGCATGTGAAAGTGCGGAGAGTCTCTGCAGACAGTAATTTTCAGATAGTTCTAATTGTTCACATAAGCCACAAAGCACAACCCTGAACTGTAATGTGCCGTGTAAATGCACCTTTATTCAAAATAAAAGCCACAGCCCGACATAAAGGTGCCCAGGCTCAGCATGCAGTGTGAATACAGGTTAGTGGGGGAGTCGAGAGGAGGCATGCTCTGGCATGGTACGAGGCAACAGGGACAAGACTCAATAACAGCACTAGAGTTACATCCAAGGCATGAGAGGGTATTTACTTCTTGCTCATTTTAAGGGGGTAAACTGATGGTAGAAGGGGGCCTTAAGAAATCAGGAAGTTGTAGATTTACCATATCACCCTCTCTCACTGGGCCACTGACCTTCAGCACATCTTTAAAGTGGAAGTTTAAAGTCAGTAACTCTGGTGTTGTGAAATGGCTCTGGTCTCTGGGCGTCTTGTGAGCGTCAGCACCAAAGCGAGGCTTTTGCCTTCGCCTGGCTCTTCGTCCTGCGGGTTCTTCTGATATGAGGATAACGAGCCTGTCTCATCCTTAAACGCGAAGGAGGGAGCATGAGGCGGCCTCTTTCTAATACAGAGGTCAAGGGGAGGATGTCTAAACTGCTGGTGAACTGACGATGCAATTATCCTTTCAGAACACATCCTCCTCTCCCTGAGCCGGGTTCTGCAGGCGCTCCGGTTCCAGCGCGAATCCGCGAGCTGCTCTGGCATCCTAACTGAACCCCAGATGTTTGCTTTTCACTTAAAGAAGTAATCAGGGGGAGCAGCCTCTCATTAAATTCAATTACAGCGCTGACAGTTATTTTACGCCGAGCAGCCTCCACCTCTCCAGAGCCTTAATCAAAGCCCATCAGAGCTGACAGTGCAGACTTTGTCCGGTCTTCTGGATAAAGCCCATCAGTCCAAGCTCCCGTCTCTCCGAATCAAACACTCGCTCTTTGTCACACTTCCCTATCCACTCTCTCTCTCTCTCATATTCTCTCTCTCTCTCTCTCTCTCTCTCTCTCTCTCTCTCTCTCTCTCTCTCTCTCTCTCTCTCTCTCTCTCTCTTATCCGTTTCCTCTTCCTCTCCAACTTTTTGTTTCTCTTTCCTCTCTTGCATTCTCTGCCATCTCTTCTGCCTTTCTTATCTGTCTCTCTCTTTCTCTCTCTCTCTCATTCCTCCTCTCACCTGTCCCTCTCTTTGTTATCCCTTTCCTCTTCCTCTCCAACTTTTTGTTTCTCTCTTCCTCTCTTGCATTCTCTGCCATCTCTTCTGCCTTTCTTTTCTCTCTCTCTCTCTCTCTCTCTCTCTGATTAGAATTAAGGAGATATCATATGGCGTCAAAATAGGTTCTAAAGTTCTGAGAACCAAAAAAAGGAACCATAACCAATGTCATTTTGTAATTGAGAAAACTGTCATTAATATTGAGTTATAAAAAGAGGTTTGTAAACAGAATATTTCTGTATATAATCGTCTATTTTGAGTATAATATTCTTGAAGAATACGTTGTCGTTTTCATTCTGCCTTTTCTCGGTTGCGTTTCTGTCAATCTCGCTTTCGCCTCCAATGGCTAGTTAAGCCCCGCCCACCCAGCAGATTCTACACACTCCGCTACGTCAGCGAGAGCGCGGCAGTCTTACCCTGACTGGAAAAAGACTGACCGGCAAACACTGATAAGCCATATCAAATATTTATTAACGATTGTGTCTTTTAATAATGCAGAGTTCGTCACAGAGGCTTATAGTCATTTTGCAATCAGGGTTAGGGTGTGCAGAATTAGCTGGGTGGGCGGGGCTTAACTTTAGCAGCCAATGACTGTCTAGATCCCAACACTGTCCAAAGTCAAAAGCGAGAGAGTTCTGAAGGCGAAAGCGAGAAGCACAGCTGAGAAAAGGCGGAATTGAGGCAAAAACGGATTGTTCAACGAATTTTAATAACTCTGAATATTAATGACAGTTTTCTCAATTATAAAATGACATTTATTGGTTATGGATTCTGTTTTTTGGTTTTCAGAACCTATAAACCCAGGGTGGAGGGGTCTATGATGCAAATAGTATTAAAGCTAGCAATTTTATTTAAAAATCATACGTATCAACGTCAAACGTAATCAAACGTACGTAGAATTTCACAAACACTAACGTCAAAATCACCATCTTTAAACTGTCCAAACCAAACCTCACCCATATTTTTGGATTCGATATTATCCCAAGATACAGAACAGAACAAATCGATACACATGCTTTTGCAGTGCTCTTTCCTGATGGAACTCACAATGAATGCAGTGATCAATACATTTTATATTAGGTTCTTTTATTTGTTGAATGAAATAACAGATGCCACTTTTAATACTACGCAACAGTTATAAAATGACAAACTTAATCATCTTGCCACAGATTTCTACTGTGAATCAAATGCTTCTCTTGTCCTTGTCACAATTATCTGTGGTAAGTGACCACTGACCACACGCTGCAGATGTGGGAGATAGAGACTGTCAAGCTGTAGAATGAGTAAAAACAGGAAAGGGGCATGAGCAGTGGAGTCTTTATGAGGTTGAATCTACCCTCAGTTTCTTACTCCACCTCTCTGTCTGTCTGAGTGCTCTCTGCAGGGGGCCGAACATTAGCCTCTGAAATTCCACCCTCAGCGAGACCCACTGCTGAGACCACAGGTGTTCCCCAGCAGCCAATCAAAACGCTCGGCAGGTCACACTCCGGAGGCCTCACGCCAAGCACATGAGGATTACGTATCAGACTAAAAGCTGCATGCAGACTCCACCAGGCTGGGGCGGACAGATGAGTTACCCAGACACTGGAGGACCACCACATAAACACCACAGAACAGAGGTTCTGGAGCAGCGCAGTTGTTTATGAGATCCTTAGTGATGCCTTCAGGAGCACCTTCCAGAACGTCTCAGAACTGGGCAGTTATAGTGTTCTCCTGCAAGTGTGCTGAGCAGGGCATTTGAAAAGAAGCTGAGGTTGGCTTTCGTATGTCTCAGAGGAAGCATGTGCTAGTCTACTAACCCCTTGTTAGCTCATGTGAGGGGGAGTCTACGCTAATAGGTGCAACTGGCACTGATACAATAGAGTATTAGCAGTGAGAGAGTTAAGCCAGTCGTAACCAGCCCCATTTCCTGTGTGTGTGTTTCCTCAAGGCCATGTGTGTGCAGACTGCTGCTGCACTGAACACTCAGACACATGGTGCACGCTCACACACAGCTGTGCTTAACAGCAGGCACCTGTGGCTACAAAGCAGCCGCTACACACTCCTAACACACATTGGCTGCAGGAGAAAGGTTTCCTGTCCAGACTAACGTATGCCTGGGTACAGATGGGTTTCAAAGAAGCCTGCGAGTAGTCACAGCACTTTGAGTGGAGCTGGTTATATATCGTCCCCAAATCATTGAACTCTCACTTGCCTCAAAACCCCCATTTTAGACTGATGCAGCATCACAGTGAGCGATTGCACAAATAAATAAATGTTGGTGTCTTTTACATTATATCTGCACTCGTGCTCAACCAATGACATACAGGGCACAGAGGACAGCCAGTGTCTGGTAGTGACTGATGGGTTTCAGTTCAGAATCTCTGGCCTCATTTTGTGTAATTTTATACAAAATATATATATATTATATATATGTATTTTGTATATATTTATACAAAATATATATATATATATATATATATATATATTATAAATATATATATACCCTCCCCCTCCTTTTCCTCTTCTTCGAGCTGGATGTGACCAATGTGAATATTCCCTCCAGCACGGGTCTTTCTATAATGTAGCATGCTTTTTAAATGTTGTGATCTGCCTCTGCTGGCCAGTGTAGTCGGGCATCATCACGTGTCCACTTCCTGTATCAGTCATTACAAATTAAAAGCCCCCTGCAGAGTTTTCATAAAAGTAACTCTGCTGGACTGAGTGGAGCTGTGGTTTTGATTTGTTGTGACTGTGAATATTAAGCCATTCGATCCCTTCACAGTGGTACAGAGATTAAGTTACTCATTTTCAAATGTTCTATTTTTACTTCTGCAATGCTGCACTAGGTGAACTTTATATGAGCTGATGGTGAAGACACATTTACAAAATAATAGTAAGCAGCAGCTTGGATGCAGGTTATTTCTTAAAGCAGTATATTCAGTGTTGAGCAAACACACTGGGCTGACTCTGAGAACTATAATGTACTTGAAGTGTGCACAATGTAACAGCACTATAGGGAAGTATCAGATTGTGACTCAAAATAAAATTAAAGGCTTGAATCGGGAGCAAAACGCTTGAACGAGACAGAATTTCTACCTCAGTCTTTGCTAAGATCAGCTCTTTTACTCATTATTCATATAAGCTTGTTATTTATTACTCAGCTGCAGTCCCCCTCAACAACACCACTTCCTATTTCCAAGTCTCTTACTACTGTTTTTAGCAAGAACGTATACTTTAGCCTATTTTTAAAGAGAACCAACTGTATGACATACAATTTGAGAACGCAAAAAGCAACGTCTGACTGAGATGACTAAACAGCTAAAAGTGGTTTGAGATGTGCGATGTGTGCGCTGATTTAGATGTGCTGTTTTATCCAAAGCTTATGGCCTCGCAGCACCAGTGCAAAACTCCCTGCACTGCAAGTGACGGAAAGAGAAATCCATGCACACTGGATGACATGTGCATTTTCCTGCTGAACCATCTCTTTAAATACCCCCCCCCCCTCAGGACGTCTGCTCTGAAGATGAGGGTGGAGGTGTGTGGTTTAGGGGCTTGTGCATGGGCGTGTGAGTGACCTGTGTCATTAAGAGTTAACGGTCACTAATGTTTTTTGCGGCTGTTGAGTTGTTTCGAGTTCACAGTCCTGTTTTGACGTGGCGTGTGGCATCACCGTTGGTTGTTGCCAAGGTGTGGCATTAGAAACCACAAGACCACAGCTCAGAGACATCATCGGGCTTATTTGCATTCGGCTTTGGTGGAAATCTCAAGAACGATAGCAGGATATGCTACACTCTCTATGCTTTCAAAACGACCCGTTCAGGGCATTACCCCCAGATTGTTTATGGTCTCGGTCGAGCAAACACAGCAGGTGATAACACCACACACTGGGCTCCTGCGAGGCAGGAACATGAATGTATAATACATGCATCAAAGCCTGGTTTATATGCATTGCCTGCATTAACGGTAAAGGTATGCACGCACATGTTCAATTATTAATGCCACACTACTGTGTTCCCGCCACTGTGGAGCAGGACTGGGAGCCTCACGTAAACCTGCTTCATGATGATTGGCAGCTGAGCATTCTGCAGCTACTGTGGTTTTCTCTCACCCTGTTTCACCCCACACTGAGAGAGCTTCAGAACATTTCCTGAGTGGAATAATACAGCTGTCAAAAGTGTCAAATCTGAGCCCAACTGACTGGCTTAGATTAATAATGATAATCACTCACAGAGGACTGGGCCATTCACTAATCTCCGACCAAGGTTTAAACTTAAAAATGACTGAGAGCAAGGGGAAAGGAGAAAGGAGAGCAAACTTTGTGAACGTAGACTACTGTACACATATGCAGCACTGTGTCGACAGCATTTCTACGACGCAGAACAACAGCATGTGTCATAAAATGATGGGCGGTATATCAGGGCATAAAACATAAACATGAGCCAGCCCTGAGAAATAAATACTGCTCAGCAGACCACGTTATGAGAAGGTGATGAGAAACCTTTCAAAACTCAAACTTCTAATAATAAACATAGAACTTCTCACACTTAAAAACGATGGTTCTACAAGGGTTCTTTGTTAAAGAACATAAACCTCTTGGCTTGGTCAATATGAATATTTATAACTAATATTAATATTTTTATAACTAACTTTAAAACTGAGGGCAGTGAACTACAATGGACAACATCATATCATTTAATCATAACATTTTATATTGTGATATATAATAATATTGAATTATTGTCCAGCCCTAAGTAATAGATGATAAGAGAAAAAGAGATAATGAAAGAAGGAAGTAGAACGAGAGAGAGAGAGAGAGAGAGAGAGAGAGAGAGAGAGAGAGAGAGAGAGAGAGAGAGAGAGAGAGGAGTGGCCAGGAAAGAAAGAAAGAAAAAGTCAGCAGTAATGAGGTTAAGAGGGAAATTTTTAGAAGATGGCTTATGCGCGTCAGGCATGGCTCCAGGGCACAGAAAGAGCACAAGGCCCTCACTCTCTGGCCGGCATTCATAAAGTTCCCTGGGCAAATGGCATAATCGAATTTGTGTGATTGGCCTCAGAATATACGCAGCATAGAAAGAGGCCTCTTTGATGCAGCTTCAGACAAGGAAGCATTTAAAAAGCCAACATCAGCCCAAACATCTCAACTCCAACTGATCACATGATTCGAGTCTCTTCACACAAACAATCACAGCTCTGTTCCAAGACCTTCACGGAGAAGAGGACACAGGAGAAAATCTGATTCCATTTACAGCTTTTATAAATACTGCCCTGTGAGAGTTCAGCGTGTCCAGTGTCTTATACCTGCAACTACATCGAGACTGGGTGCGGGGGTGGGGGAGTGGGCTACGGGGAGGTAAATCCAGCCTTTAGTCCTGTATTCATTCATTTTCTATTACCAATTCCTCCTAATCAGTCTATGGTGGGTCTAATTACACACATTACACAGTCACTCACATCACACTCACACCTGTGCACAATTACACACATTCACCCAGTCACTCACACCTGTGGACAATTACACACATGCACCCAGTCATTCACACACTCACCCAGTCACTCACACATGTGCACAATTACACACACTCACCCAGTCACTCACACCTGTGGACAATTACACACATTCACCCAGTCACTCACATCACACTCACACCTGTGCACAATTACACACATTCACCCAGTCACTCACATCACACTCACACCTGTGGACAATTACACACATGCACATCGCACTCACACACTCACCCAGTCACTCACATCACACTCACGCATGTGCACAATTACACACATTCACCCAGTCACTCACATCACACTCACACCTGTGCACAATTACACACGCTCACACAGTTACTCACATCACACTCACACCTGTGCACAATTACACACATGCACCCAGTCACTCACACCACAATCACACCTGTGCACAATTACACACGCTCACACAGTTACTCACATCACTCACACACCTGTGCACAATTACACACGCTCACCCAGTCACTCACACCACACTCACACCTGTGCACAATTACACACATGCACCCAGTCACTCACATCACACTCACACCTGGGCACAATTACACACACTCACCCAGTCACTCACATCACACTCACACCTGTGCACAATTACACACACTCACCCAGTCACTCACATCACACTCACACCTGTGCACAATTACACACACTCACCAAGTCACTCACATCACACTCACACATGTGCACAATTACACACACTCACCCAGTCACTCAGACCTATGCACAATTACACATACTCACCCAGTCACTCACATCACACTCACACCTATGCACAATTACACACGCTCACAGTTACTCACATCACACTCACACCTGTGCACAAGTATACACACTCACCCAGTCACTCACATCACACTCACACCTGTGCACAATTACACACACTCACCCAGTCACTCACATCACACCTGTGCACAATTACACACACTCACCAAGTCACTCACATCACACTCACACATGTGCACAATTACACACACTCACCCAGTCACTCACACATGTGCACAATTACACATACTCACCCAGTCACTCACATCACACTCACACCTATGCACAATTACACACGCTCACACAGTTACTCACATCACACTCACACCTGTGCACAAGTATACACACTCACCCAGTCACTCACATCACACTCACACCTGTGCACAAGTATACACACTCACCCAGTCACTCACATCACACTCACACCTGTGCACAATTACACACATGCACCCTGTCACTCACACCACATTCAACCAGTAACTCACACCACAATCACACACATTCACAGTCACTCACACCACATTCACCCATTCACTCACATCACACTCACACTTGTGCACAATTACACACATTCACCCAGTCACTCACATCACACTCACACCTGTGGACAACTACACACATTCATCCAGTCACTCACATCACACTCACACCTGTGCACAATTACACACATGCACCCTGTCACTCACACCACATTCAACCAGTCACTCACACCACAATCACACAGTCACTCACAGCACATTCACCCAGTCACTCACACCTGTGCACAATTACACACATGCACCCAGTCACTCACACCAAATTCAACCAGTCACTCACACCTGTGGACAATTACACACATGCACCCAGTTACTCATGCACTCACCCAGTCATTCACACCACATTCACCCAGTCACTCACACCTGTGGACAACTACCCACATTTCCACCACACTCACACCTGTGGACAATTACAAACATGCACCCAGTCATTCACACACTCACTCAGTCACTCACACCTGTGGACACATTTACACACAGGCACCCAGTCATTCACAAACTCACAGTCATTCACACCACACTCACACCTGGAGACAATTACACACATTCACCCAGTCACTCAGCCACTCACACTACTAGACAATTACACACGCACACCCAGCCACTCACACACTCACCCATTCACTCACACCTGTCAACAATGTCACACACTCAGTTACTGGTTTCTATGGAAATATGAATGTATTTGTGGGAGGAGCCTAGTTAGGACAATTCTCCTGAGGTTAAATCAGATATTCTTGGTGTTGTAAGAGGTGGGGGATAAGAGGAAGAGGTGAAGGTGGGATGTGGAGAAGCTTGATGACCTTTCTTCTGAGTCTAATAAGACGTCCCGTGGACATTTAACGTCCTGTCTGCATCTGAAATGACATCCCCCTCCATTCATAGTAGACTATTAAACTGTACATTATCTCTGCAGCCCTCCAGCACCTCTGCCTGCAGCCCCCGGCTTCAACACGCAGGAATAAACAAGTCATAAAGACACACATACATATGAAGATATGATGCTAATGAGTGTCTCAGAGCTCTACGGGCTGCCACACTGTCATGTGGGAATACATGTACACACACACACACACACACACAAACGTCTTTCCCCACTGAACAATGTGCTTCTCAGTGTCTGACCCAGATTCCCATGGCGCTGTGGAGCCCATGAAGCTCACACATACTCATTACCATCATCATATCTTCCTCCTGTCCCCGTTAGCCTGATACCTTCCTCTCCATTCATCACTGTTCCACACCTCTGCACTGCTGAGCCTCAGCTCCGCCGCATCTCCTCCTAATGACTCATTAGCATGTTCTCTAAACACTTTCTCCAAAGCTGAGCACGGATTTGGAATCATTGGAGTAAGGTTTACATTTTATAAAGCGGTTCTTTTGCATAAAACACTCCGCTCTCTCCAGACTCAGGGAATTTGCTTCCGCCAGTTTCTCAATATGTTACTGTCATCGTGATACACTGTCACTATATACTTTTCTGAGCAGAGGACAAGTGTCGACAGCATTTCTACGACACAGAACAACAGCATGTGTCATAAAACGAGGGGTGGTATATCAGGGCATAAAACATAAACATGAGCCAGCCCTGAGAAATAAATACTGCTCGGCAGACCACGTTATGAGAAGGTGATGAGAAACCTTTCAAAACTCAAACTTCTAATAACAAACATAGAACTTCTCACACTTAAAAACGATGGTTCTACAAGGGTTCTTTGTTAAAGGAAATGGTTCTATATAGAAACCTGAACACCTGAAGAATTATTTGCATGATTAAAGGGTTCTTTGTATAATGTAGGGGTTCTTCAGATTGATGGAGAATGTGCTATAGATGGTTTTATATAGAACCTTTTAGATAGGTTCTATATAGAAAAAAAAACAGTTCTTCTGTTGTTACAATGTCAAGTTTCTTACCTTTTCCTTTAATAAAAAAGCCTTGTAGAAACACCATTTTAAAGTGAGTACTTAGGCTGTGGTCATTTTTGTGTTCAGTGTGTTCAAAAATCAGTCAAATCGGAGCATCCTTCACACGTACGCATGAAACTAGAGAAGGCATTCTCAATATTAATTACTCAGATGTGATGGCACTTTCCTCTGGTGGGGTTTTAGAAAATGTGGAAAAACTTCACCAGGTTCTTCTTGGGTTCTTAAACGGGTTCTGTTCAGGATTCTTGGAATCTTGGTGCTGCACCAGCTTTCCACACAGTCCCAGAAAACACCCACACAGAGCACTTTTCTGTTTTTAATTCCCTTTTTTATTTTTATCAACCCACTGTAAATGTCCACGTCCAGCTTCACTATGCAAAAAAACTGTATTCGAGGCTCTGAGCACTTTCTGGAGCTTCTTCATCACAGCACGCCCACTGACGTCTTCATGGTTCATGTTGAAGAACCTACTATTCTTGGGTTCTGGTTCAGGAAGCAACTGAAGTGAGTTCCAAATTTGGTTCATGAACAGGAACCAAACGGGTTCCAGAATGGTGGAAAAATACTATCTTCTAGAATGGAGATTTCCCCATTAAAAACTTGATTTTTTGGCTTCTTCAATTGGAAAATTGCACTCTTTTAATGTACAAATATGAATCTTTCAGCCCTAGGGGTAGAACGTTTATTTTTATAACACCTTTTGTACACTGCACTTTGAATGACCGCACAGTTTCAGATTTTGTAAACACATCATCTGATCATCACATGTATAAAAATCGCTGAGCCATTTTGCCGTAGCATGTCTGTTCCAACTTAAGGGGCATATCATGTGTTTTGTGTTTTGAAATGTATTCATGTCTCTTTATATCTGTTCCACATGAGCCACCCTAAGCCAATAAGCAGCAGGTTGAGGAGTGGTGAAAATGACCTCGCTGGAGCTAAGAAATTAAGCTGTGTGAATACTGTCTAATAAACCTGTTTATCTTTGCCTTAAAAGTGTATAATCAGCCACAAACAGGTAGTGAAGGAACATTCGGATACTTCTAACTCACAATCACTGGTGTTCTGCAGTGTGAAGGCTGTGTGGTCTGGTCAGGACACAAATCAATAGACCAAACTGATGGTCATTAAAACCTCTGAAGCCCAGGCTTATCTCCCTCCCTCCCCTGCAGCAGCATTCAGCGTCAACCGCTGACCACAGGGCTGAGGCTAAGTGAGACTTTCTTTTATTGCTGTGAAGTCTTTGCAGCTGGACCAGAGCACTGTGAACAGGAAATCAAAAGAGGAAATTAAATTCAGAGCACTAAAAAGCTTTAGTCATGGAGGCTGCCTAAAATTGCACAGAGCGGTGTAAAGTGTGTTCCACTCAGATGCTCTAATGTGTGCCCGTCTCCTTAGACTTTTTCAATTTCCCCACCACTTTCATCGCCGTGTAAAATACGGTTCTGTACATTTAGAATTGTTGGACTTTGTGTACCACTTCTGCCAGGAACATGGAAATAATCACAGCAGATAAACATGATGCTCCTTATATTTAAAGAGGTCAGATCCCTTAAGGTGAACACCCACGGTGAACATTCAACGATGATCCAGTAGTGCACACGGAGCTCTTATAATAATCATAGAAGAACATACAACAAACGGGTCACCCTGCACAAAGGGAAGGGTCTGCTCGAGGTGTAAAACCCCAGGAGTGAGGGGGTGTGTTCGATGATACGGGCAAAATTATATCACAATATATTTCTTAATTTTGATCGATACAATACATTTCCGATATCGATATGAACAGTATAAAATCCATTGAAAAACTTCCAAGAACAAACAAGAAGCATGACATCACCATCAAACATAAACCTACTGGCTTTGCAAATATTAATAATTTTATACTCATCTTATACTAATTTTATAAAAATCATATCATTGTTATTGAAACATTTTATATTGTGATATATATCGATATTGAATTATTGCCCAGCGCTAGGTGGATGTCTTTGGGGTTTATTTTTGCGATCCCTGACACCAGTACTTGACATCAGTAATCGTTTTTTGTGTCTGAATTCATTCAAATTCTCACAGCAATGTTCTAACATTTAGCATAAAGCCTCCTAGAAAAATAGAGGTTGCTACGGCAGCACAGGAGTGGCAAACTCTCTAACAATACCCCCAATTTCAGATGAAACTTTGAATGTCCACAGTAGCCCTACTGTTCATCATCCAATATCAGGGCATGAGAATGCTGAATTCTCACAGCAATGTTCGAAAGTTGACTCTCAAACTCTTCCTGCAGCAAACAGGGGCAGATTAACTATTAATACCATGTATTATATTTATTGTTTCCATTGGACTATTGACAGCAATGGGATTCAAATTAGGCAAGAGTTATTTCTAGATATTTACAAAGTAAAGAGTTGGGACATTGATGATGTTGCTGTGTGAGCCGCTGCAAGTTAATTTGTGTCCATCATTTGTTGAAACTCTAGGGATGAAAGGGAATTCTAACTGGGAAGAATCCATTTGCAGTGTAAACACACTTGTGTGGAAGCCCTGACGCTCAGCAAAAAGATAAAACCAAAATCTGCTCCAATCCTCGGACCCTGTGGAGTTACCATCACCAAGCTACTGCTGTTAATCCACACCTCTCCCAGCCCTCACTGACCGGAGAGTGGACTCTATACCACAGAACAGACTGAAGGCAGTGCTCCACTCGAGCCTTCAGTGTGATGATACTGTTTTAGTGCGGGAGAACTAATACTGACCACAACTAAAAATAGTCTTAGACTGAGGCCCATTTCCTACTTTTATTTACCCTCTACCCCTTGTTGTTGAAACTGAGTTACATGAAGCAGAGGTTAAAACCTTCCCAAACACCTCATCAGAACAAAAATAAAAGCTATGCTTCATTCCCAGATGATTAGCGGTGCTGTGCACTCAGCTCTGCCAGTCTTCAGTGATATCAGATTAGCTGCTGCTAAATTTGGGGCGTCTTCAGAAGCATCATGTATTAATTGCCAAATTCTAACTCTAAAGTTTGGTCCAGCTTTGTTCTGTTTGCAAATTGGCTTTGCAGATATTGCGCATTATTGTCGAACATGTTGGCATAGCAACCGTGAAATACCTACAAACTGCTGACTCTTTGGCATGCTGCAGGTTGCTGTACCTGTTTGTGATGGTGCTGTACCACTGCACTGTACCTACTCCACTCAGATCTACTTGGCTCTACTTGCTTTTTGGTCCATGGTGCCATGGTAGCTTTTCCACAAACAGCTACTGCCCCCCCCCCCCCCCCAAAAAAAAAAAAAAAAAACATCTCTAATGAGAATGTAAGCTTTGGAAACTATGCTAACGGCAGAGTTAATGTTAAGGGCAGTTTCCTCTTGGTGTATTCATGTGTTGTTGTTGTGATTTGGGACTAAACACAGCTCTGCGCCCCAGTTCAGAAAGATCAGTGTACTTTTTTTGTACCTTCCATGTTTTACTGGATTCCTTCATTGGCCACTGATCATAGTCAAAGGACCACAATATCATTTTACAGGCTGCATTTTTAAGTCAGATAAAAACAATCCTGATCACTACCGTAGTGTGGAGATAAAAAAAAAGGACTAGTTTGTGCTGGATGTCTGCATTTCATCATAATTCAACATCCTCTCTGGCCAATCAGTGCTCGGCAAGACTCGGCTCGTTTGTAACCACGAGTGAGCAGGTTCTAAAGAAGTACCTGGTTCCAAGCAAGTACCATGCATTGGAAAGACAACACAAATCAAGCATAACACATGCTGTAAACGAATTACACTGAATTTATCAGGCCCGTGGATTGGCCTAATTATCTGATACCTGACCCAGGTAATTTTGTTACTATGGGGACCGATATCGGATCCTAATATCAGATCGGTGAATCCGTAACTTTAACTGCTTGCAATTTTGGCCTGTGACAACTTTATCACGCTGTTAATGGTGTACAGTAGAAAGACTGTTGCTAACCTGATTTCAGAGCAGTCAGAAGTGTAACAGCAAACACCAGAACTCTTTATTCTCTCACTGAGAGTGGTTCTTACTGCAGTAATTTACAGACATTAAAGGCATCTCAGTGCTGCCTCATAGCGTGCTCTGTTAGATCATGTGAGTGGGCGTCTGTCTTCCACATAAACACATGCCATACGCAGACCAACAGCTCCCAGAAAAATGCCTCATTATGTCAGTGACAAAGCTCACAATGTTGAGAAAAATGCTTTCCATTTAGCGCTCATTCAGAGCTGGTCAATTCGCACCCAGAGCAGCCGAGAAGTGTGGGAAACAGCCGCTGAAATGCCTTGATTCTCTCCTCTCATCCGACAGGCTGTGTGTCACAGTAAACAAGATATTAGTAAACACAACAGCCTCCCTTTCAGAGTAAACAGGACCCAGGCCTCGGGAGAGAAATACAGTGATGCCTCGTTGTTTGGACATTTGTCTAATGACCTCCAATCAATTTCTCTCAGTGAAATGGGCCGATTACATTTCAGCGATCCCCTCTCTCGTAACCAGAGCCAGTCGCATTTGAATTAAACAAGAAAACAAGTGTTTAACGGCAGCAAACCGCAGCAGCTGATGGAAGGAAAACTCACGCTTATTCAAACTCTCGTACATGCTGAAAATTGGAGATAAAAAGCTCCCTCCAACTCACTCTCTCTCTCTCACACACACACACAGTCCAAATAATGACACTGACACACTGTGTTAGATCGTGTAATTGTAAAAAGGTGCCAGACTCACAACATTTCCACATTCCCTTCCAACATAAACATACAGTGCCCTTAAAGCTTTAATCCAACATATATATCACAAAATTCAAAAAACGTGTCCTCACCATTTGCTAAAAAAGCTCCAGTGTTTGTACGCAGACCTGGCTCCGTAAAATGGGAAACAAACACTCTAAGTACAAACTTGCTCTGGAGCTCTGTCCGTCTGTTGCCTGCTGAGCCACAGCCCTCTAAACATTGAAAAGCATGAATAGAGATGAGGATGTTGTTCTGTTCCTGCTCCACATGCGTGTAACATTGCCTTTTGCTCTTTCAGATGCATTTCTGTACTTAAAGTGGAAGTACTCCAAAGTTAAGTAGCTCCAAGTAAACACAGATTGAAAGTGCTTGAGTGACGAACTAGCTTCCGTTCGAATTCAAACACTAAGTAAAAACTTACAGACAAGTTAAACTTCAACCACAAACAAGCTACAGTCGGCTTTGTACTCAAACGTACCGTTCCACGTTAAACAAACAAGAGGGGGAGCTTGTTTCGCAGTGAGAACTCTAGTTCTCCAGAATCGTCATTTCCTTTAACTGATACTTGATGAGCAAGTGTTTCTGTACATTTGGTCATATATTTTGTGTCCTGCACCTTCCCCCCACCCGCAAACCTACACCACACATGATACAGACCATCTGAATAGCAGTGTGTGAAAGTGGCAGAAAGAAATAGAGAGTAGAAAAACTAAAAAAAAATATCTAGGTCAAGTCACATGACTGAGTGGCGGACTGCAGGCCGGATTACTCCGCTACAGCATGTGGTCATTTACAAAACAAATGTTGACTACAGCTTTATCTGTAGTGTCTGAGCCAGACGGGCGAGCGAGGGGGAGAGAGAGAGACGCGTTCCAGTGTGGAGAGCCAGTGATAGCAACTCTATAGACAGTGAATAAAAGACAACGGACAAAGACACACAGTCACCAGGGACAGGGAGGCGACAGACAGGAAGCAGCTCGGTTTTTGAAGGACAGAAAGTACAGAGTCAGAAGGATGGACGCGTGTGTTTGTGTGTGTGTGTGTGTGAGCGGACTGGACACTACTCATCAATTACAGCTGAATATGTGAATAACACACAGACTGAATTCATTTCTGTATGAATCTGCAGTGTGTCTGTAGCAGTCTGGAGATACATCACTGCTTCAGTGAAACGCTTTTACAGTAAGAACACAGACCCATGTTTCTGAATGTGGTACTGGTTTACTTTCTTTACTTATCTGTGTAAACATTCATTTTTATAACAACACTAACATCCTACCATGGTGTTTAAGGGCCACTTGTTGAAAATTAAAATGAAAGACTTCAAGACTGAAGCTGTAAAATTAAAAAAGAAAAATCAATGTTGGAAATTCTGATAACGATTAGATTTCAATTCTTAATAACAGGAAACATTTAATTACTACATATTATGGGCTATTATATCCTCTATAACGTTTGTAACACCTGCTTTAGACCACTAAGGTTTGTTCTTGGGGGAAACCTCAGTTAATCTTCATTAATTAAGGGTTGGAATCCAATTCTTTTGGACCACAGCGTCCACAGCGACTTTATTCTCCTTTTCAGAATTTCAAATTTCGTTTCTCAAAACGTTGTGCTTCTATTCTTGAAATGCTGATTTTATTTGCTAAATCTTACAGTTTTTCCTCAAAATATTACGTTGTTCCCATATTACAGCATCATATTCAAAATATTAAACCATTTTTGTTCCTCATCAGATTTTCACAATATTGCAATTTGTTTCTTTATTATTAGAAATTTAAAAATTACGACACTTTTTTTTTATATATATATTACCTATATATCTACAAAATTAGAAATTGCCGTCATACGAAAACAACAATAAAGTCTTGGTTCTGTAATTGGAGATGATCATCCAGACCCCTTTTTTTCAGATGTAGCTTTATTTGGCTCAAGATTGATCGTTCTCATGTGTCTGTACTTTACATCAAATGCACGTACAAGAACGCGGCTGAATTAGTGAGAGACTTGAGTGATTTAGCAAGTAATCTCTACCCATTCTAAGTGGATCTGACAGTTATTGTACAGGATTATTAACAGGATACGCTATAGAGCATGTATCTGAGCATATGCAGTGGAGCTTACAGCTAAGTGCTTATAATTTAGCACTAAACACATCCGGATTGAGGTTTTACACAAGAAGCCTAAAATACAGCAGCTACAAAGCTCTTCCAGGATCGAAGAGAGCCAAGAGACGTTGGGGCAGAACCAGCAGTGCGGCATCTATCAGCTGAAGGAATTAAATCTGTAACAAACTGGGCAGAAGTGTGCGTTTAATGCCACAAAGCACACGTCAGGGAGGTAGAAGGGAAATGCCAATGTGCTCTGGGTAAATCCATCCAGTGGTGACTAAGACATGCACTTAATGCAAGGTGACGTCTCACGACGGGAAAATATCACGAGTCTCATAAACAACGACAGAGGAGACGACAAACTGAACGGCTGCCAAAGACTAATCCCCACATAAGATCACTCTCGCATTAAAGCTCCGCCTCTACAGCATCAAGTCCACCAATAGGACTCTACAGGATGAACAGGTAATAGCCTCTGAACAGGACATGTTGAAACATTGCTGTGAGGATTTGATCGCATGTGGTGGGTGTATCTTAAATTGCAGTCACTAATTATAGAGGGCTGTGATTATGTGATAAGTCCATGCTTCTATCTTCACCCAGCCCACTGTGCAAGTTGACAGGATTGGTTCCTTAGCTTTATGACATCAGAAACCCTGATTGTCTGCATTTGCCTGTTTGAAACACTGCAGTTTCAAAGCGGTAATGCTCAGTCGTTGTTTTCACTGCTTATTTCACTCATGATAAATCTCCTCTAGTACCAACAACCCCACACAGACATGTTAAGAAGATTAAACACTTGATTTATCCCAGAGAGGGGGGTTTAATCAATACAATTTTGACTGATTTTATCATATCCACCAGAATTTAAATTGGGATAATAAAAAAAACGTAGCTAGCTTGTCTTCAGAAACTCTTCTACGCTTCAGGTTAGATTTGACCGGATTTTAAAATATGCGAATACACAAAACACAAATCATTGGTGAAGAACAAAAAAAAAAAAAATCTGCCTTAGAGGAGTGGGGAACTTATCTCTAATAACAGATACTAAGTGAGAGAGACAGAATGTCATTTCGGTTTAGGGAGAGAAGCCTGCACTAAAAGCTGAGCTAAAGCAGCAAAAGCGATTTGGATCAAGGGGCACAGGCTGACCTGACAGGCTGCTGGAAGGTCACACCTCAAAGAAATAGAACTATAACCCTCATACATGTGTGAATACGGAAAATGGCAAGATGGCAGGTTCTCCCGTCACCAGTCTATCACCTCCACACACTCCTCGTTTCGTCACTGTGACGGATGATGTCCATGTCAATGAAGTGTGCTATTAATGCAGGACAGAGCTGTGTTCTAGATATCAGTACACTGCTATGTGAGTCAATGTGATCGTGGGGGTCATATTTCTGTACACACAAGAATCGTATGAGCATATGGCAAATCTACACTCTAAAGGCTGCACATCTGTTCTAAGCTGATGTTTGAGGGTTTTTATTTCTAAGAAGAATGCAGGGAAGATAAGCCACCTGCACAAATAAAACGCACAGCTAAAATACTTCAGCAACATAACAACTCATGGCTTATGCGTCTAGGCATCATTTGGAACATTTTCAAGTTATTAAGCCATCACACAAACAAAGAAAGCTTTAGTTGTGCCGTATGTCTGGTGCATGTTGTACAGCAATGTGATAGTGGAATCATATATTAGGGGTGGGCGATATGGCCCTAAAACAATATCACAATATTCCAGGGTATTTTGTTGATAACGATATTCAGTCACACAGCTCCAGGGACCTGAAGGTTGTGGGTTCGATTCCCACTCCGGGTGACTGTCTGTGAGGAGTGTGGCATGTTTTCCCTGTGACTGCGTGGGTTTCCTCCTGGTGCTCCGGTTTCCTCCACGGTCCAAAATCACACATTGGTAGGTGGACTTTCGACTCAAAAGTGTCCAAGTGTCTGAGTGAATGTGTGTGTGTGTGTGTTGTCCTGTGAAGGACTGGCGCCCCCTCCAGGGTGTGTTCCCGCCTTGCGCCCAATGATTCCAGGTAGGCTCTGGACCCACCGCGACCCTGAACTGGATAAGCGCTTACAGATAATGAATGAATGAATTTTTATATCATGACACTTCATACAATATTATATCAATATTAATAGTCAAGCTTCAATATTGTGATGTGAGTAAAATGACACTCATGATATGAAGCTTATATCCAATTGGGACTATGACATTTGTTAAATATTGCTCATTGTCACATTGTAGGGCTTGTATCATGAGACTTTTGTCTTGTACACTATAATGAGTTTGTTTATTATTATATTATGAACTATGTATTGAATAACGATGCTGGTACTGTATATAATATGTGACAAATTGTGATGTCTTGGTATATGTACTATGACAGTTATAATGAACTGTGATATTCATATTGTATTGTGGGGCTTATATCATGTCTGGTTTTATCTGAAGCTACTGTGAGTACTGTATCTTTACACGGGTACATATTGCATCATGATGTACGCATCACAATACCAAATACATGTATTATATTTGATTAGTTTTACACGAGAGCTGGGGTAATGTAATTTTTCCACAAGACGTCAGCAATGTTTATGGTGGCTTCACATTGGATAAGAAATCCAGAGTGAAAATAACAGAGATGGGAGGAGCTACTGGATTCACAGACTACCGTCACACAGTGTGGATCAGACACAGCAGAGCTACTAGAGTTTTTATACTGTCACAACTGTTCTGAGACCAGCCCTCCCACCGAAAAAACAGCCCTCAACGACTTTATCTTCTAGTCCTTCACAACAGATAACGGCCGAGAAGGTGGCAAAAAACTTTACTAAACCTTTACACAGATATTATAACAGATATTATTAATATATTGTAAAATTTATATTACACAGTGCTCATATAGTGTCACTATGCTTACATGATGTCTGCTACTTTTTATGACATTGTGATTTTTGCGTATTGTATCTTGTCACTTGTACCATACTGTGAAGTGTGGTTTGCCTCATGTTGCTGATACAATACCATCATGCATCTAGGGTACTCTGACACTGGTATTGTAATATGGACTGTATGGTTGCTGCCAATACGCCTCTCAAGGAACACAGATATTGTGAGAAACTGCACGGTAAAGGCATCATGTATGGAGCAGGAAACACTGGAGTAGTGGAGTAAATAATGCAGGAATGAGAAGAGGCAATCCATACACTCACTCACTCTCTCTCTCACACACACACACACACACACACACGGGCCACGATGATGATGTACACATCGGTCTCTCCCTGCTGTTCCGCGTGCAGCCAGGCAGAAAGATGTAGGCCATCTGCACAGCAACACAGAGAAAATAGCTCTGTGTGCAGACTGAGGGAGACACGATTAACCAACTGGCTGCATTCAGAAAGAGAGAGAGAAACGAGAGACTGAGAAAGACAAAGCCTTGGTTTGTGACACACTCTGATACCCCTCTAGCCAACATTTGATGACCCAGACTCATGTGTAGCTGTTCCAGAGCACCCTATTTCATTTCAAAGTTTCCCCCACAGTGAATGCACCTTAAAGGGCACATACCGCACCCCTTTCCCACAAGTGAACACAGTCCTGGGGTCTTAATAAAACATCTGGGACATGCTTTGCTCAAAATACCACAAAGATCAAACAGCACAGCACACAGCGAGGAGCAGGCACGCTGGCTTTTAGTCGCTTTCACTTTGTTGCCTTTCTACTATATGTCCTCTTTAACACCGTGCCAATGTAAAGACACATGGGAGTGATGGTTACATCTTTTAAAATGCCACATACATTTCAGTATGTAATTGGAGCTGAAGTCTGACTTATTGAATAAGTGACAAACGAACAATGGGGGGGAAAATAGGAAAATTCCAATCTAATTCCGGAGTTTCGGAGCCCGCTTTCCCCCTCAGGTAGATCAATTCCAAAAATGAGAACAATCTTTTCTTTCCATGTTTTCATTGTTTTTTTGTTTTTTTTTATTTAAACAATGTTCATGTGAAACTTGGCAGCGATTGCAGAGAATTGTACCCAGCACGGTGATAAAGCTCTTGGCGCTGCTGGGAGATTTCCTCATCAGGCCTCCATCTTACACCAGAGAGAATTCCTCCTTTCTTCTTCCTCAGTCATGATTCACGCTCAAGGATTAGACAGGTATTACATTTCACACTCTACTAGGAATGAGTGATTCCTATCGGGATTAGTGTGTGTCTGAATGGGGAGGGAGGGTTTGACAGAGGCAGACTCAGGCCCGGGTTGTTTCCTCTTGTGTTTACGGGTGAGGTGTGTGTGTGTGTGTGTGTTAGGACTCCGGTGTTCTCTTGCTCTACCACTTCATTAGGCTCTGCACAAAGGGCCGCTGGTCACATGGGCCTAATTTAACCCATAATAAAACCCTGGAGTGACTGGGCCTGCGCTGTAATGGGGGTCTCTCCTTCATTTACGCTCCAGCAAGGAGTCGGGGGGCTTTGAAGACCTTGAAAACCAGCTCTAGGAGGGAGAGAGGGGGAGAAACAAGGCCTAAATCAAAAGGAGGGACCCTTAAATTCCAGGGAATGTCTCCAGATGTTTCAGAAACCTTTGCTGAAGCGGTCCAGATGTGCCAAGCTTCAGGATTTTAGCACACACACACACTCTCTCTCTCTCTCTATTGTTCTCTTTCTGCGCACTCTTTCTCCTTTCAGTCAGATTTCTTCTCATTTTCTCATCTGTACTTTCCCTCTCTCACCCTTTCAACCTTTCTTTCTTCCTTGTCATCTCTCCTCCCTCAGTTTCTCCACTCTCTCTCTCTCTTCTACCAATTTTTCTCTCCCCTTCTTTCACATTTTCCTGTCTGTCACTCTTTTTCTCACCTTTCTCTAACACACACTTTTCCTCGTGTCACATCCCCACCTTTGACACACAGTCTCTCTCTCTCTCTCTCTCTCTCTCTCTCTCTCTCTCTCTCTCTCTCTCTCTCTCTCTCTCTCTCTCTCTCTCTCTCTCTCTCTCTCTCCCCATCTTCCCCCCTCCCCCAGCACCTCACTGCACCTCTCTTCACTAGCTCTACGGCTATAAAGGCTTCAAAGGGATTCACACCTCTCTGCTTTAAATGTGGCTGCTGTAGGAAAATAAAAAAGAAGGTGGAAAAAGAAAGAGCGAGAGAAGAGAGGAGGAAGCGAGAGCCCTGATGAAACTGAAGCCCCGGGTGGAAAGTGTCCTTCTCCTGGGGAACAGGCTAAGAGCCGCTTGGCTGTGAGACCTTCTGTTGTCCTCTCACACTCACCATGCGCCCACACACTGTGACCATGCCGTGACCTTTAACCCCGGGCGTCCCAGACCACAGGGTCAGGAGCTGTTTCAAGTGTGTAGTGTCTGTTGTTCAAGAAACACACACACATTCCCCACACTAAGGGGTTAAAAGGGCTCTGATTCACAGTAATCGTATGTGCTTTTACACTCATTGTATAATAATAATAATACTCAATTTGTTAAATATTCACTCATTTATGAAATTTGATAACAGTTATTATCTTTGGTCTTAATTCACATATAGCACTGCTTGATAATAAATGTGAGAGTGTAAAACATGCTGCTCCATCTTCTGATTCAGAATTGATCAAAGAATTACAGGAAGAAAAATTATTATTATTATTATCATCATCATCATCATCATTATTCATCTACTGTAACCACTTCATCCTATTTCAGATCTTGTTGGATCCAGAGACTTCCCAGAATCAAAGGGTTCAAGGCAGAAACACATCCTTAACAGGTTGCCAGTTCATCACACACTCACTCTGTCACACACACACACACACACACGTGGACAATTTCACACCCTCACATAGTGCTGGGCGATATGAGCACAATCAATATCACGATTAATTGTAAATTTGATCACGATTACGATTCATTCATTCATTATCTGTAAGCACTTATCCAGTTCAGGGTCACGGTGGGTCCAGAGCCTACCTGGAATCATTAGGCACAAGGCAGGAATACACCCTGGAGGGGGCGCCAGTCCTTCACAGGGCAACACACACACTCACACCTACAGACACTTTTTGAGAACACACCACACTCCTCACAGACAGTCACCCGGAAGAAGCCCACGCAGACACAGGGAGAACACACCACACTCCTCACAGACAGTTACCCGGAGCGGGAATTGAACCCACAACCTTCAGGACCCTGGAGCTGTGTGGCGGTGATATACCAGCTGCACCACTGTGCCACCCACACACACGTACGCATACGATTAAATTATTATTATTAAATAGCGGTTGTTTAAATAACAGTAGCTAAAGTATAATTATTTCTGCAAGTTATGCTTCCAAAACCATACATTAATATCTGTTTCATAATAACTAAAAATTATTTACATTAAAATCACATCAGCCAACGTGGTTATAAGTTTCAATCTTTGCATATACAAATATTAGTGTCTTGTTTTGTCATGCATTAAATAAATCTATAAATCAGAAATGAACGGTTTGCTTTTCCTTTTAAAAGGTAATGAATTAATTTTTACTGACACCAACAATGTCATCTGTCACTGGGCACAGGCACAAATCTCACCTACAGAACACACACACACACACACACACACACACACACACACACACACGCGCGCTCTCTCTGGGCCGTATAATTTGTGGCCGTCTCCTGTTCCGTGTTGCAGGCTGAAACAGAAGTAAGCGTCCTAAATGTGACACTTGAACTTGTGGAGGCAGTTTCTGTGTTTCTGCAGGCGTTGGAATGTGAGCTCTGTGGTATGCAGCGCAAAACACACTGCTAAAAAAAAAAAAAAAAACCCTGCCAGCACCCGCCCGCCAGCCGCCAGCGCATTTCTCAGCTGCCCGCGGCTTTTCTTCTTTCTGCTGAACACGGGACGGGAGCTGAGTCGGGCCAGAGAACGGCCGATCAAACACTCGGCTTTTCACTTTGAATGGAAGAAGAAGAAAGGCTGTGCTGGGAGTCTAAACAAATATCCAGGGACAACAGCCAAACCACAACTGCCTCCTGATGCTGCAAGTGCTCCTAAATTACTCGAGCGATTCAGTAGAAAACACACACACACACGGGCAGTGAGTGGCACTCACGCCCCCGGAGATTTAAAAGACTCTCAGCTGCAGAGAGCCAGCTCAACAGCCACTTGACGATGAGCAGTAGCCCTCACACTCGGCGGGTGATAAGAGTCGCACTCGCTTCCTGCTGGGATCTGACAGGGTGGGTGGAGTGGTGTGTGTGTGGGGGTGAGGGGGGTCTGAGCCTGGAGTACAGCGCTGGACAGAAGGCTCCGGGAGTGGAGAGTGAATCCAGGAGGGAGAGCCTGGTTATTCAGGAATATACAACAATAACCAAAACAAATCTTAGTGTACTTACATTTACATTTACATATCATCTCTGTCCAAAGAAATGCATGCATCTCATAAATAGTAACTTTACAATAAGAAAAGATCTTCTCAACTTTCAAGGGAAATCAATGTAAAAAGATTTCATTCCAAGTAAATTTGGAGCACTTCTATTGGTCCATTCATCATGACATTTTCACACACAGTGTAGGGCAGCTTATATAAAGTGATATGACACCTAGAAAGCTTTTATCCTACTCTGATTTGTTGCGCTCTGCACAGAGTGAATGTGCCCATGCCGTGACTCCTCTATCAGCAGATTGAGTCCAGTGCCAGGCAGGTTGGCCATGAGGGGGCCTACAGATACAAGTAAAATATATATTTAAAAAGTGTGTGTGTGAAGTTTGGAGCTTTATAAATAATTGATAAATACGTATCAGTCTTTACTTATCAGTATTACTTTATTTTCTTCATAAGAAACTTTTTTCCTTCTTAATAAATGTTGCACAGTCACACTGAGTTGTTTCTGGATCACTCCTGAGATTCGATGTGCTGAGACTCTGAGTCGTGATGGATGTGGGTGCAGGTGAAACTGAGGAAACAGAGGGCTGGTGAAGAGAGGCCCAGTAGAAGAAACAATCCTAGACCTGCAGGCATCAACTGACTGTAAATCACTCTTCTGAGCCCTGAGCTCGATGGAGGGAAAAAGAGCAGAGTGAAGAGAGATTGGTCACAATAGTAAAAGAAAACCCGGTTCTGCAAGAAAAAAAAAACATGTTCTTGCCTTATCTGAGCCTCTGTTATATTCCCATGCAAATCCACCCATCTTATCTTAATTCGGGAATCATATTTTGGTTGCTGTAACAGATCTGGGCTATCATAATTGCAATCAGGGCCCTTAATCTGCCACGTTGGTTTAACCTCTTCTGTGTAAGCTGCTGCATTAGTGGACAGAGCCCCACTACGCTCACACTCACACACTTGTTTTTATACAATGGAAGGACTTGGAGTTTATATTTTTAATGTCTGTCTCTATTTCTCAAAGTCAGAGGTCGACTTACATTTATTTAAAATAAAATAAAAACATCCATTAAGTGCGTGGTTATTTTCAGACTAAATATATATTATAATTACCAGAAAATTACAAGACAATTTTTCTCCACCCCCAGGTATATGCCCACTGTCCTCCCCATGATAATTCATCTCCAGTAGTGTATCTCCCCAGATCTCACACAATTCTCCCAGCCTCGGGAGGGTGACTTCCTTCTAACTGCTACCGATTCAACTCCACTGAGTTTAACATGTCAGAGGAGAATGTAAACTGCCCAGATCTGTCACATCAGCTGAGAGATGCCTATGCTGAGAAGCACATTGGATATCGATGGGGCGAGGCTGAAATCCTACCAACACAGGGATGGAGACCCCCTTCTTTTTTTTTTTTCTTTTTTTTGTAGGGCTCCCGGCCTAAGAAGCTCAACATGAACAATTCAGTTGTGAATAAACACTCAAACACCTTGTTTATTCTCTCTTAACATACACCAATGAATAGATCGTTTTAAACGTTGTAATCGTCACAGCCCACATACATGCGTCCTGTACATTGGCGTGAATGTCAGGCAACAGATCCACTAGAGGGCAGCTCAGGGTCAAACGTTTCTGACGACACCAACAAACATGGCGACAGTAGAGGAGTTGCTGATGAGAGGGTGTTTTTTTTATTTTGCGACATGTTACCAGACATTTTTTTCCCCTTTTTTTTACCAGTGGTCGTGCCACGTCTCTGTAACGTAAGCTTTCCGAGAACGCGCACGAGCTTTAAGAAATTCCAACACGTTCAGTGATGCTGAGTTCGGGGGACTGCGGTGGTCAGTTCATTGTTTTGAGAACAGTTTTTCTTTATTTACTTCCAGTTTCCTTTTCTCAGTTTGGCATCTCATTGCTTCTTTCCTTTTTTTTAAACTCCAGTTTGGGTAACTCCTATGGTTTCACTTTTACTTTCCTCTTACTTATGTGGATTATATTATATTTAATATCCTCACAATAATCTCCTGAGACATAAAAGGGCTTTCATCTAAGGGCTTTCATTGTCTGAAGAGGGTCCTCCAGCCACTGTGTGTAGGGCACATATGCACCACTTAAGCGTAAAGTAAACTGGGTAAGGCTAAACTGTAAAACAATTAATTCTACTTATTGTTCATTGTATCCTGAGGAACCAGATAGAGGCTGACAATGTCAGGACTCTACTGCAGGTAGGGAGTGCTCCTCTTTTTTCCCCTGCTCATGCGATAAAGTGAGGACATTTTTGTCCTGAAAATGCAGAAAAACGAGCGCGCACACACAGACACTGACAGACACAGCCAGTTACCCCGTGCTATGTTGATTGCTCCGACAGAAACAAGTTTCTTCTTCCCAAACATTCAAACTGAATTTAGCATATCTCTCCCAATAGTACACACACACACACACACACACACACACACATTTCCCACTACAGCCCACACTGAGACACTCTCTCTCTCTAAAAGCGCAAACTCTCTTTCTCACTCCACTCAGAAAAAGGAAGAGCATGCACTGCATTGCCTTCCTGTCTCACACAGCCCAAGGGGTTCTGGGAGGAGTTTGGTGTGTTCTCCCTGTGTCTGTGTGGGTTTCCTCCGGGCTCTCAGGTTTTGCGTCACTGTCCAAAAACACATGCTGGTAAGTGGACTGACTATTCAAATAGCATCCATAGGGGTGCGTGAGTGATGTCTTGTGATGGACTAGTGCCCCATCCAGGGGGTGTCCCTGCATCGTACCCAATGATTCCCCATAGTTGAGGGACCCACCGCAACCGTGAACAGGATAAAGCATTTACATGAAAGAATGAATGAATGAATGTATTTTGTGGTGCACAAGTGGCTGAGGAGGGCAAGCAGCAGCTGTTTGTAGCTAAAGTGACCTGAACACTACATTTCTCTGCCTGGCACCTTCTGAGGTGTCAGACACAGTGGTATCTAGACCGGAGCTTCGAGATTTGCCACCAGCAAAATAAAGAAATTGTGAAGTCAGTGTTGACCCCTGTACCAGCCAGGGGCTTCTCCATCACACAGCTCCGATTAATCAGTGACAGTAGACCTGTCATTCCTCAAATGTGGTCGATTAGCCAGGACCTGTTTGGTGTACAAAGTTTACTTCTTCAGTTTCTCTCTGCAGAAGCTGGAATACACTACACAACCGACAGCCCCACATCTCTCCACACTTCTGAGAAAGACTTACACTAGATGCTGGAATACTGCTGTGAGGATATGATGGCCTTCGGTCGTGAGAGGATCACACTTGCCACTCCAACTCAACCCAGAGGTACTGTATGGGGCTTAATTATTTCTGAGAATGTAGAGCCACTGGTGGTAGGCTTTATACACCTTTGTGTAGGCTTTATAAACCATTGATCTATTTAACTAGTGTTTTTAGCTAAAAAAATGGAAGTGTATAGAGTGAATGACAGTTCACCCCTTGCCCCTACATCTAAGCCCCATCCCTCCATTTTGTCAAGGGGTAGTGTGGCTCACTCTTTTTAGGACAGAGAAGCAGGGTGAAGTGTTAGGGCTATCTAGCCCTTGGAATAGAGATTTTTCAGTGGCACACTCCATACAGAGTGTTACAAATAATCTATGTCATTATTTTCCCCTTTACAAACAAGGGCTTCCGAGTTTCAGCCACAATATTGAGCCAATATCTGAATATTCCACAGTGGGGTGTGGTTCAGAATACCTGCGTCCAACGCCCTCATTAAAACCCAGAGGCTGAGCTGCGGCCCGCTCGCTAACTTGTGCCACTAAGGACCCAGCGTATAGATGAGTTAACCAGTTTTTGGGTCCAGCGTAATTCGAGATTTCAAGCTGAAAAAACGAACTGTAACTTCGCCACACTCCTTTGTTGTAGCGTGTTGGGACTGTTTTGGCTCCATTCTGGACTTTTATGTTGACGAGGCTGAATACGGACGAATAGTCGAATGTTCGAGGCCTGCTCTATTGTTTTACCCTATTGTTTAATGTAATTTCAAGCCTTATGTCCCTTTACATCATAAGGGGCTAGCTAGTAAATTTCCAGTTCTACCTTTAAATGATGAAGAAATTACATTCTGGCACCTAGCATTACTGTAGCTTTTAAGGTGGAACTGTAAGTTTCAAAGAACAAAATGCAGACTAAGAAGCTGAATTCAGGGTCATGGCATGGAAGAGTTAGAGGTGTTTCTGAAGGCATATGGCACCCTAAATTTAAAGGAACGCTAGCTAAGATTTTGAATTTTACTCCTGGGCTCCCCCTACAGTTGGAGAGTGTAATTCACTCTTACAACACTGTCCTGAAATCAAGAGAGGGGTTCCCTACCCTCCTCTAAAATTTACATAGTGCAGTTTCTGCAGTGCTGAGCCTTGGGTAGCAATGACAGTGGCTCTATTCTCCCTGTTTACAGGTCAGTGGAGCATCACAATTATTCTGTAGCTGTTTTTAGTGTCTAGTGTTGCAGCTCCGCAGTGCTCATCTGATGTAACTGCAGACTGGCAGAGCTACTGATTACATATCAGGCTCATGAACGTTTGTCCCATTTCATAGATTTTAAATACTACACTACCCCAGGTGACACTCAAAAACAAGGGGTAGGGGGGGAAATATGAGGTGGGATGGGGCTGTATTCTACCATCACCGTCAGCTCAAGACCAGGTGGATCTGAGCAGGTTGTAGTGGTAGCTACACTGCCGTACTTTAAATCATTTAACACCATCCTCTCTAGACTTCTACAGCCGCATTATTGACTATGACTTGGCAACAAATTATTCAATGCTCTACTCTGGATTTAAAGAACTGGCTCACAAGCGCATCAGTGATAATGACTGATCTGTTTCTATGTAGAGAGGGCAGGGTATTGTAGTAATCAAAGGATATTTATCATATCTGTAGTTTGACTGAGACTCAGCCCACAGCTTCTGAGGCAGAAGTAAAACTCAGAGCAGATAAAGCATGTGGAGATCAGAGGTCAAGGGCTGAGGTACAGAGTCCTCTACTCTCCGTATAGATAAAGCTCTCCCCCTCAGTCCAGTGGGGCCATGAACACACAAATTATTAACAAACCTCCAATGCACACGACAGCTATGACATGCAGCTACGTCCTCCTCCATCACGCACACAAAAATAACCCAGCGTCAGGGCGCAGAGGTAACGTATGTGCTTTCCCTCCTGTATAAGAATCACTCAGAACGTCAGGACCCTTCATGTCGACAAATATCGAAGTGGACAGTGCTTTAAAGGAAAAAATCTTAGAGATACAGTGTCACTGACACAGGGTTTCAGGGTCCTGGAGTTGTGGGCTCAATCCAGGCCTCGGGTCACTCTCTGCGAGGAGATTTGGGATCAGGTTTGTTCTCCCTGTGTCTGAGTGTGTTTCCTCTCACAATAAAAAATAAATAAATAAATAAATAAAATCACATGTTGGTGTGTGGATTGAACTAGGACCAGGACCTTGGGTTTCCTAAACGAACACCATCCTGAGCATCAAAATGCACGCACCTGCTCGCCTTCTTCTAACAAAGCGCTTTTCCACCAATGAGGAACCGGACCAGCTCCTGTTCACCGTGGGGCGTGTTTCCAACAACATGTGAATTGGCTTGAGAATAGCTTTTACCCCATCTGCTGAGGATGATAACCCTCCAGAAAGAGCTCAGAGCCTCAAATAAAGTGTTATCGTGCAGTGGCACTGGATGTGATCATTTACAGTGTGTTGTATAAATAGTTAATAGGAAGTAAAACAGGAACATGCTCCATTTGGGAGTGTTCCTGGGGCTCTGTTTAGCATGACGCAAGGCATGATTTCTCTGCTGTTCATGAGCTCAGCAGGTGACTCGGAACTCTGGAACATTCACAGATGTGTCATATCTCACTCTGATCTGACACCGCTGTAAACAAATTGACCCTGATATGGTTCTGTCCGTTTATCTACGGCTTTCTCTCTCATTCACATTCTCATTTCTCAACATACTCTACCTCTTTTATACAAGTAAATAGTCTTAATGAAATGTCTGTGACCTGCTTTGATCAAAATACCACTAGGATCAAACACCACAGTAGTGTTCTCCCCTGTCAGCGCCTGTTCCTTTAAATAAAAACAAGCCACAACTCAGTTCAGTGTGAAAGTCCAGGAGTTAGAAACAGCTCTGATTTCCTACTCTTATGACTCCGTGCTCATTGTGTCTGTTTTGCTCTGTTTAAACTGGCCCATGAGTCCAGCGCTGTGATTGGAGAGACTCAGACGAGGAGGTGGGACGATTCTAAAGTCTCTGCACACTACGTAAAAGCAGCACAATATCAGAATGGCTCATTTAAGCCGACATTTTCAGACTGAGGCATGCCACAAAACAGTGTTTCACAATTTGTTGGAGGTTAGTCTCCAGAGCCACAAATGAATGAACAAATGCAGTGAAAAGTGAGAAAATGTTTAAATTCATTTTGTGACATTTACAAACATCCATCCATCCATTCATTATCTGTAAGCGCTTTTCCAGTTCAGGGTCACGGTGGGTCCAGAGCCTACCTGGAATAACTGGGCGCAAGGCAGGAATACACCCTGGAGGGGGCGCCAGTCCTTCACAGGGCAACACAGACACACACACACACACACACACCTAGGGTCACTTTTGAGTCACCAATCAACCTACCAATATGTGTTTTTGGACTGTGGGAGGAAACCCACGCAGACACAGAGAGAACACACCACACTCCTCACAGACAGTCACCCGGAGGAAACCCACGCAGACACAGGGAGAACACACCACACTCCTCACAGACAGTCACCCGGAGGAAACCCACGCAGACACAGGGAGAACACACCACGCTCCTCACAGACAGTCACCCGGAGGAAACCCACGCAGACACAGGGAGAACACACCACGCTCCTCACAGACAGTCACCCGGAGGAAACCCACGCAGACACAGGGAGAACACAGCACACTCCTCACAGACAGTCACCCGGAGGAAACCCACGCAGACACAGGGAGAACACACCACGCTCCTCACAGACAGTCACCCGGAGGAAACCCACGCAGACACAGGGAGAACACACCACACTCCTCACAGACAGTCACCCGGAGGAAACCCACGCAGACACAGGGAGAACACAGCACACTCCTCACAGACAGTCAGCCGCCCACGTTTACAAACATGCACCACAAAAAAAAAAAAAAAAAAAAACGAGCCAACTTTAAAACAAATGAAAAATATACGTGTTAAAATAACATTTACTGTTTGTAATCCAAAAAGCAGCATCAACAAAATAGATCTTGAAAGGACAAACATCTAAACAGCTACTTGTAACTAAGCTATTTATGCAGACACCATGTGCTGGTTGTTGTTGTGGTTCTATAACAGGTCTGAAATTAGTCTAAACATAACACACTGTGACATCATTTGCTGCTTTTGTTTATCACTTCAAATGAGGTGGAGGGAAATTAAATGTACTAAAAATAAAATACAATTGCACAGTTTGAGCTGAGTCAGGGAGAATTTGAAACTGAAACCAAAAAGACGAGAGCGAGACAGAGACAAAGCACCATCCCTTTGAGCCATTAGCTTTCCCTATAAAACTTCTTCTTCTAAAAAAAATAAAGACAGCTGCAGACCCTCACCAAAGGGGGAGATCAAACCAGCAGAAGAAGCCAAAACTGTCCGGCTGTAAAACGTGTACGGTTTTAGTGGTTCTGAGCCAAACAGCCCCCAAACCCAGCCTTGTTAAATCCACCCCCACCCCTCCTCCAAACCAGCTCTACCTTTGTTCCTGAATTACAGCCAACACAGGAATGCAACCCCCCCAACGATGAATGTCAGCCTCTCATCAAAGACCATGAACTTCATCGAGAGGTGGAGGAGAATCACCTCCCGCAGCTCAGCGCTGTCCAAGTCTTTCTCGCTGTCCAAAAACACTGGACAAAACCAATATTTACTGTCAGTTCATTTTCCACAGTTGTTAGAAAGACAGAAACTTTCCTCTCCGTTCTCATTCTCTTTAAATTTACCAGGGCTTCAGACTAACTTTATTCAGAACCATCCCAGAAATGCCCCGAATTTTTTTTTCATGTTTTTAACAGGGGCGGCATGGTGGTGCAGCAGGTAGTGTCGCAGTCACACAGCTCCAGGGACCTGGAGGTTGTAGGCTCCGGGTGACTGTCTGTGAGGAGTGTGGTGTGTTCTCCCTGTGTCTGTGTGGGTTTCCTCCGGGTGACTGTCTGTGAGGAGTGTGGTGTGTTCTCCCTGTGTCTGCGTGGGTTTCCGCTCCGGGTGACTGTCTGTGAGGAGTGTGGTGTGTTCTCTCTGCGTCTGCATGGGTTTCCTTCGGGTGACTGTCTGTGAGGAGTGTGATGTGTTCTCCCTGTGTCTGCGTGGGTTTCCGCCGGGTGACTGTCTGTGAGGAGTGTGGTGTGTTTTCCCTGTGTCTGCGTGGGTTTCCTCCGGGTGACTGTCTGTGAGGAGTGTGGTGTGTTCTCCCTGTGTCTGTGTGGGTTTCCTCCAGGTGACTGTCTGTGAGGAGTGTGGTGTGTTCTCCCTGTGACTGTGTGGGTTTCCTCCGGGTGCTCCGGTTTCCTCCCACAGTTCAAAAAACACACGTTGGTAGGTGGATTGGCGACTCAAAAGTGTCCGTAGGTGTGAATGTGTCTGTGTTGCCCTGTGAAGGACTGGCGCCCCCTCCAGGGTGTATTCCCGCCTTGCGCCCAATGATTCCAGGTAGGCTCTGAACTGGATAAGGGTTACAGACAATGAATGAATGAATGAATGTTTTTAAGATTGATGTTGCATTATTTTTGTAGTTTTACTTAAGACTTGGATTCCTACGGTAAAAACCCAGGGAATAACGGGATAAGAAAAGCGTGATCTTTGGAATTACAGTGGGGTTTTCTGATAATAATCTGAGGTCAGTTTTTAATTACAGGAAAACTGTGGATTTCCTCTTTATTGTTGAATTTTCTACACTGTCAGAACAATGTCACTGTGGTGGTACATGCACAATACCTTTAATCAGGGAACATAACTGTACCATATTCTAATGGATCTATAGATTTTTCAAGTTGTGATGATTTCAAACGCCTAATTTAACCTCCAGGACTTCTGTAATGAAATCTTCTAGAGAAGAAAACGTAATGTACATTTAGGGAACACAACTGGACTCTAACGCCACTGATGTACCTTTAAAGGTTAAACATTTAGACGGTTTGTACCTTTAGTGACAATACTGTGCCGGTACCAATTTTTTACCAATTTGCTTCACTGTGCCTTTCAGTGAGAAGCAGGTCCCTGTGGATGCACAAGCGGAATGAGATGCCCTCGGAAACTCCAGTGACTTTACATTCTCAAATATCACCACTGTAATCTCAAAATCTCATATTTTATGTTTGTAACAAGAGGCCGTTAAACAGCATTGAGGTTAGCAGGCGAGTGGCATGGTTTCCGGGCTTACCGTTGTCATGGGAATCAAGGAGGACGGAGAATTAAGAAAGTAGTCCACTGACAGACACGGTAATCCACCAATCACAAGTGTCCCAAAAGACCTTTTTGTCTCAGCCCCTGGATGACGGGACCGCATCATAATGATCAAGTCTGGAGCTTGTTGTGCTCTGTTTAACCTAATCTTTACACTCTCGTATAAACACGGGCTCTGTGATTGGACAGACTCCGATGATGAGGCAGGACAATTCCAAGTAAGATGCGTCCTCGGTATCAGAAATCAGCTTGTTTTAATACCAAATGACACCGAGGAAAATCTCAGAATAAGTCTGCAGTCCCCACACCCTTGCTGTTGTGTAATGAAACTCTATGAATCACTTTATAGCGAATGTGGAATCTGGACCAAGTACTTTACTCTCACATTCAAAATAGCGACCTTATCAGAAAAAGACACCCACTACAAGAACAGCAACAATGACAACAACAAAAAAAAAGCATGCACTAACTTTAGTCACTGAACTAAATAAATCATAGTCTGTCTGATGTTCGTAAGCCACTGCAGCAGGCTGATGCAACAGTTGAAAACTCCCACAGGCCGCACCTAGACGTACATCACACTCGCGGAAAGAAATCAGCTCTCTGCCGAACTCTGCTTTAATCTGCGGCAATTCAAGTCATAGATAAGGAGCTAATGCTTTCCAAACACTTCCTTACTACACTCAACATATATTTAGACTTTCACGCCAGCCCCATTTTATTTCTTTCTAAAATTATTCACCGATCTTGCCCCCACCCCCACGTCCTCAGTGCGGTTTGCCTCTCTCATGTTCAGTGTCATTTTCGCTCGTTCTTTCACTGTGAAGTGCTCTCCGCTGCATAATAATGCTCTACATAAAAGACTGAGTAAACACATGCAAATTACAAATCCCATCCAATTTAATCAACTCATAAAAGTCCACTCCGGCTCATTCACAGACAGTCAGGCCTGAAGTGGCCGCTTGATTACTGCCTCTGCTACACTTGTTAAATTTTAATGCGCTAATGGAGAATAAATAATCATGAAAACAGCAGGTTAATGATCCAGAGGACAACAGCAGGTTTGTAACTGCTTTCTATCGCCACAGGAAAAGGTCTGGAGAGTGTCATGAATGTTATGTGCTGGTATTTTTCATCGCAACGTCATGGAAAGGAAACATGCTTAAATTTAACAACACGTCTACCACCATGTCATATATATATATATGTATCATATGAGTAAAGGGTTGGTAATGTAGTACAATTACATCACTAACTATCTTTCTGAATGCATTAATCTGTCAAATTTGCCCAGTTTTTCAAAGCAGATATTAATATATTTTATCATACACCCCCCATACACTGTGCACTAACTGTAAACACATAACGTACATAAATAAGTCAGTGACATACAGGTGAAATGTCAGCCTTGTCCATTGTGTAATTTACATACATCTACTAAGTTCTCAGGTTTGTGAGCACATCTGTACTGGGTATTCAGATCTTGATCGCTTGGTTCCGGAGTGTTAAAGGTTCTCCGAGGACCGGGCACTGGCAAAAACCACTCCATGACCCTTAATATGTGTTATATAACTATAACTACCCCTAAACCTAACTATTAAAATTAGCCATGCCAAATCAAAGAAAACAGTGCCTGTATTTATACAGCCCATATTTGGCGTTCCTAAAACATTCCCCTACTGCAATACACTGTCAACGTTTGTCGTGATTATACAATTGAAATGTAACTATGTGTAATTACACCGAAAATGTCATTTCCAATTATCCTACCTTTACATTCAGTTTCAGTGTCAACACGTTCAAGTCTGCACTTCAGACCACTTTCTACTGTTCTGTTTCACTGTAAACACACGGCAGATCTGCTGTAATTCTGAGCCAGGACATTGTTATTAAGTTTAATATTATATTATATTAAATAAAAAACTACGCAGACCACGTCACCACAAGGGTTCACTCATGTGCTTAAAATATACCATAAATAATATTGTAATCACAAAATATAGCAGTACAATTGTTTTATATATATATATATATTAAAAGACATGAACGGACATATTTGACAAATCACAGGGATAGAAAATGTAACAAGGCCCTTAATGAACAGAGAGTAAAATATTTGAATGCACACAATATATGAGGCATTCACATGCCATTAGAATTTACGTGAGAAGCAGCAGCAGGTACTGAACTAATCAAACTGCAGGATAGTTTTATCTGTCAATAATTAATATCCAGTACAGTACTCTGTATTTCACAGCCCTGCTGTTGCACTTCAGCAAGACTGTGAAAAGCTGCTGAAAGTGTGTGTGTGTGTGTGTGTGTGAAAGGGGAGAAAGCTGTGTGGAGATGTGCATGCCTGCTGCCTCTCATCTTGGCGCAGTGACGGGGTGATGATGAGTGTCAAGGTGTAACATGAACCCATCATCAAAGACCTGCAGACACAATAACACTAGAGCCTACAGCCTTGGGCTTCTCACTGGGCTTAAACCATGCGGCACAGACACGGCGCCCACATAAACCACACCGGCGCGAGAGAGCCCAAATTCAACTGTTTATGACCCCCAGATCATGAGCTCATTGGTAGGGATCTGCATAAGTATTGGGTTACACTCATTACAGTGCTGAGTGGTCTAAAGCAGGCATATTTTTGCTTCAAAGACCACCTTAGACTGTGAGGGTGCCATAAAGAAAAATTTGGGGCCTGAATGGCAAATGGTAAATGGCAAGCAGTAAAAGGTACCTGCTGCATCTCTCAAAGGACAACTGACTGTGCATTCATAACAACAAATAATGTCAATGCTTTATTTCCATTCTTTTTAGGATGTTATAAAGCAGTGATCCCTTATTCACGGCTATGTATTTATTACATCACAAGTTTAGAAGAGTGAGATTTTAATGTTAAATTATAAGGAATGGGTTAATTTCTGAGTAAATAAACATGCAATGTTCAGAACTGAAATTGCAAAATTTCTATCTAACATAATAGGTGTAAAAAGACTATAAAATGTGTTCCCTCTTTGCACAAGTGTCCGTCCTTTTAGGAAATAATTGATTAACATTGCCTTAGGATTTGATTGCTTTCAGCCACAACAATGACAGTCAGAAATATAATATTCTGGTTCACAAATGACACACCATTTTATTTGAATAATTACTAGATGGAGTTCAATCACTGCAGAGTATGCAGTTCCATCGGCTCATAGGCAAATGCAGGGGAATTTTACACTGATATAGCTGTTGCTTTGCATTAGACTTGGTGACCTTTGACTCATGTGTGGCTGCTCTAGAGCATCTCATTCTAGCAGACTTTACTGTAAAACTGAACACTTATGTCAACACAGTTACTAGATACTTTTATATATATATATATATATTGTGTATATGATTTTAAAAACAAAGCTGCACCTGGAAAATATTTCCATGTACTTCAGCAATGGCATTCCCTTTAGTTTATAAGTATAAGCATTTAAGTTATTTTAGTGTCCATGACTCTAACCCCCTACTGTTACTAAAGTACATATAAAAACCCATTTTAAGGAATAATAAGTAAAAAAAATGTTCCTTATGATCGACTTCTCCTTTTAAAAATACACACCCACAAAACTGAAGTGGCCAAAAAACTTTTACTTTTTCCCAAAGAAATTTCTAGCCGCTGGAAATCATCCGGAACAAAACAAAATGTAACCTAGCGCACACCTGTACTGAGACGTCGGATATATGTCTCAAAAATCAACGGGAAATTGCCCGGCGTTTAAATTTAAAACCTAACGGTTCAAAACAAGCCGTGCGCGAGACTGACCGTTGTGGGACAAGGCTAAAGAGGCTAACGCCGGTTTACTGTACAGAAATAATAAGGATAATAGACACTTTGGCGAATATTGAGGGCTTTGTTTTTTAAACAAGGCACGTATACATTACGCCTCCCTCAGTCGACCACCGCCAGGTGAAAGTATGTAAAATTTCACAACCCTGACCGAAAAACAACAAACCCGTTTAGAGCACATTGAAAACTAATATGAATCTCAAGTGACTTATTTTAAAGCCTACAGCCACACATTTACCGCCGTTCGTTTGTTCCTTTTACATCCTATTATGGGTAAAATTGTAGGAAACAGTTCGTGTTTTGTATTTTATTTAATTTATACACAACAGGCGGCACACATCAATCGAGTCAGTTCATAGCAACACTGTTTTCGTCACAAAGATAAGGAATGCCAGACGCTGCGAACACAAAACACGACCGACTGTTTGTATTGCTCATCACACTCTCCGCGAAAAGTGTAAGTGAATGACAGGCGCGTGCCACCGGGAGAGCGCGCGCGCCGCAAGTTTGCTGTTTACTTCGAGCTCGCGACTTCAACGCCAAATAAACACGGATTGCATCAAAACTGGAGCGGCACAACAGTCCGCGAGCTCCAACATGTGCTTCTACCGCGCTTTAAAACACAGAAACACGGCAACACACCTTGTCTTTCTCTTCCCGGGGGGAGGAGCAGCAGGAGTAAGTACACCACGGTGGTCTCGGTGCACGAGAAAGACAGAAGAACAGCGTTCCAGAGTCAGTGCAGTGGTTAAAAACAACACTCACCCAATGACAGGAAAGGTTTGGTCTCCATGATTGTGTTAGTTAGCTCATGCCAGCTGTCCGCGAGCGCGCGCCGCTGCGTTGCTGCAGCGTTTTCCTCGAGACTGAGGAACACAGCTGGTGCTTCTTCTTCTTCTTCTAGTTCTTCTCTCACTTTGCGATCAGTTGGGTTTTGTTGAAAGCTCTGTACCTCACAAACACACACACAGACATAAACACGCACTGCGTTCTGCCTCGCGCTCTCGGTGTTGCACTCTCTCAGTCTGGCGGCTCTACTGCAGGAGGACCCGGTGAGGAGGGAGGGGGAGGGGGCTCCAGAGTTAACCCCTCCCTCTCTGGAGGTCTATCAACGTTTAACACGTTTAATACACACGTTGGAGAAACGGCGAGAGGTCGCTTAATTTTGATGATGATGATGATGAGTCTCAAGTTTAAAGTATATTCAGATGAATTGGAAACGAGTCAGGACACGATCAGCTAGTTCTCAACTCAAAAACTTGAGTGAAGGAGGATGTTATAATTGAAACTCAGGATGTTTGAGGACTCTCCCAATGTTATACACTGATCAGCCACAAGATTTAAACTACTGACAGGTGAAGCGAATAGCATTCATTATCTCATTGAAATGACACCTGCTGGGTGGGATTCATTAGGTGTACAAATAAGTTTTAAAGTGTAATTGTAATTTATTTTAACATTTTATGTTACCGTTTTATTTTAACTGTTGCATAGTGTTAAAAATAACAATCGAAATCTTACATTTAAAAAAAAGAAATCTAAAAATCAAAGGCAGCTAGACTTCTGTTCTCACAGCAAAACAAACTCCCTCTGGTTTGTTTTCATTCAGAAGCTCTGCATGTTTTAAGGTGGAATGGTAAGTTTGAGTAAGAGTCCCACTGCACCAAATCCGTGGCTGGAGTTTGACTTGTCTGTAAGTTGTCATTTCTGTAATTCTGTTTGAATTACCACAGAAACTCTTTTGTAACTCGAGCTGTGCACTTTCAATCTGTGTTTACTTTCCTGGAAAGTTAGTGGTTGTAGTCAGATTCACCTTAAGTTTACTAATAAACCTGAAACAGAGCAACATCCTCCTCTCTTTTCATGCTTTTCATGGTTCTGAGGTCTCCACACCAGTCCAAAACCCCAAGGCTCAGCCAGCGATGCACAGAGAGAAAGCCTGAGTCAGCTCGGACCGAGATGACATACTTTGTTACCTATTTACAGAGCCAGGGCTGTGTCCAAACACCTGAGATTTCTCCACTGCCCAAACACTCAGGAGTGCTTGCAAATGGTGAGGAAAACATGAATGAAAATGAATTTCATAAAAGTGTATAGGGTTAAAACTGCAAACATCGACTTTTATTTTTAATACGCTACGTACACCATTGCTAACACTGAAATAACTATATTCAATTATACCACAGTTAGTTCAGACCCTGCACTGTGATTGGCTGAGAGACGTTTCAGAAGTGCCAATACTACACGACAATGACTCTCTGACTGAAGCTCTTCAGGTATCACACCGCAAAATACATGTAACCTAGCAACGACTCCAGTGTTTACAAGAAAGAGCTGTGCCTGGACTTTTTCACCCAACGGGTAAATTTTCAGTTCGCATACCATATTCTGAACAGTGTAAATATTTATCTGAAAATCTGAAATAAATAATATAAAAAAACCCTCACTTGCAATTTTCAAACAAATTACTTTTTAGTTTTTTTTTGGTGAATTAATTGAAAATTGTCATTTTAAATACTACACAACAGCGACCATAAAATAAAAAAAAAAGCGGGAGAATGTTTGAATTACATCATCATCATCATCTTCTTTTCCGCTTTTCCATTTCAGGTCCTGATCAGATGCCCGAACGAACCTGCAGTGACGGTACTATACCTATTACACAAGAGCCGACATACTGCTGAACCAGCCACAGGGTCGGGCCGCCCAAGGCTCATTGATGGCGCTATGTGCTCTGACAACTTTCTGCGACAGGGATCAGATGAACGAGCCTTTACTCCCCTCACACACCAGTGAGCCTTGGGCACCCGACCTAATGCCTTTACTGCACAACTTTTGGTCACGTTTGAGGCTTTTTCACGTTTGGAGATCTGGAACCACTGACTATGCCAGTGATTTTAGTTGGGCATAAGCTTGTATAATCTGAGTGGAAATGAAAAAAATGGAACTACATGCTCTGGAGTGATGGAGGAGCAACTGCCAGTGACCTTTGGACATTTTAGAATGGCATTACATGACCATACACGAATACATTGTAGGATTATAGCATCAAAGGCTGCAAACCATAGACAGTAAACAGTCAAGTGTGTACTACTGTTTTTAGATGTACTCTTAATTCTGTCATTTGTATCATAACACATCATACTACACACACTGCCAATGGCATCAGATGACTAGTGGAAACTTAGCTACACTCTGAATAGTGCAGGCACATACAGAAAGCTCTGTTTCATTTCCTCGTGGCCTCAAATGAAAACTGCAAGCATCGGATTTCTCATAAAAATGAATGAAAAAACATACTGCGTCATGATTTGACACAAACCTTCTACAGACATCAAGCCTCCATCAGCTCCAGCTGCACACCATAAACAAATAAAGGAAGGAGAGTGGGAAAGTCAATGAAATCCTGTGCATCAAACTTCTGAAAGAGGCCCTGGGGCTAGTTTAACACCCCAACTGTCTGCTGCATTTACATAACACCCTGCATGTTACTGCAGAGAAAGAGAGAGAGAGAGAGAAGTGGGTCATTTCTTCATCATTATACCACTGTCATCTCGGTGTGGCCATGACGACACTTCATCTCGCACACATTGCTGGATTAGCTCGCCATGCAAGTGTCGGTGGGATACTGTATACAACACAGAGTACTGTATACGCAGCGGACGTGTACACAGCTTGGTGTATACATTTGTATAAATGCTATCAGTGAAAATAGCTGGCTGAAAGTATTTTTGGATGTGGGCCAGTGACAGAGTGTGGAGGAGAAGGAAACAATTTGTTTTTAAATAATTAATACATATATATTTAAAAAATAAAATATTTTTCTTTGTAAATTGTGATTAAAGCACTATTATAATTTTTAATTAATTATTATAAGTAATTATTCATTGCTTAGTCCTTTATTTTTCCAATAGTTATGAGTTGCAAACACTGTGAAAACACTGAAATATATATTTTGATTATGATTTTAACACATTGTGGTTATTTAATATTTAAAGGGGAGCATATATAAATAATAATAATATTCATTCCTTCATTCATTCATTATCTGTAACCCTTATCCAGTTCAGGGTCGCGGGGGTCCAGAGCCTACCTGCAATCATTGGGCGCAAGGCGGGAATACACCCTGGAGGGGGCGCCAGTCCTTCACAGGGCAACACACACTCACACATTCACTCACACCTATGGACACTTTTGAGTCGCCAATCCACCTACCAACGTGTGTTTTTGGACTGTGGGAGGAAACCGGAGCACCCGGAGGAAACTCACGCAGACACAGGGAGAACACACCACACTCCTCACAGACAGTCACCCGGAGGAAACCCACGCAGACACAGGGAGAACACACCACACTCCTCACAGACAGTCACCCAGAGGAAACCCACGCAGACACAGAGAGAACACGCCACACTCCTCACAGACAGTCACCCGGAGCAGGAATCGAACCCACAAACTTCAGGCCCCTGGAGCTGTGTGACTGCGACACTACCTGCTGCGCCACCATGCCGCCCATAATAATAATCATTTAAAAAAAAATATATAATAATAATAAGGGCATATGCATAGTGTGTGGCTCTTGTTTAAATCTTGACTTGTTTAAGTCTTGTGGACTTTCCGAGCATTGTTGTTTAGATTGGGCACTGTGTTATTTGATCCCTGTGGTATTTTGACCTCAGGACTGTGTTAATGCGTGAAGAAGGGGTTTAATACGTCACGTTTAACCGCATTTGGGTTGCAGTATGTGGACACTGGAGGCATGGGACCATGTAAAACAACACGATGGAACATTGCATTACATCCAAACAACCACAAAACAACAACCCTGAACACATTACCATGCCTTACACACCTGAGAGAGACGACATCAGTGCATCATGGGAGCCATGACACCTCCCACAACTCCCCCCTTGCCTTTCTGCAGCACACATACGCAGCTCAGCCGCACAATATCCGTGACAAGGGAGACCGTGGTACCAATGCACGAACACTTTCTGTAATTCACCAGTAATCTGTGGGAAACTCTAACCAGACATTTTTTTTTAGCAGAGCTGAAGTTTTCTCGGGTGGCACTCGGGGTGTGGACGTGGAAATGTACGCATACACACACACACACACACATTTGCTCACAGAAGGTCCTGAAGCCATCCCAGCGGCCTGTGAAAACACAGCGCAGCGTTTGAAGGTGCTCGCTGCGATTGGGCTGGCGGGAGGATGCATAATTAATGTAGCACACTGCGCATTAGAGATCAAAGACGTTTGTCGACACTCTGCAATAAACTTAAAGCAGCCGTGACTGGGCTTCGATTCAAGGAGAGAGAGAGAGAGAGAGTCTGTGTGCCTGCGTGGGCAGGTGTAAATGATGACGGATGATATGAACAGGTAGAATAAAGTTTTCACTTCCAGCAATTCATCCTCGCTTGTGATGAGCAGAAGCCATAGGCCCTGGATAGTTTCCACGAAAGCTCCCACCTGTGCAATCAGCTCTTTCCAGGACCTTCCAGCAATCACTGACGCTACAGGATCAGCTGAGAGATTGAAGTCCAACTGTGTGTGTGTGTGTGTGTGTATCAGTGAGTGAAAAAGTTCTGTGTTCGATTAAAGACTGAAGCGTGTTAGGTGGCTACTGAGTGTGTAATAACTCAGAAATGGAAGAGACTGGTAGCTGATGTGAGCAGTTGCCCCTATGTGTTTTTCCTTTTCTGGCCTATCATCGCTGTCCAATGATATCCAATGACATCATATCTCCAGAACAGTAGTAATAGTAGTAATAGTAACTTTAGAAGAGAAGGGGGAAAACCTTTTTACTTTTCAGTGGAAGTCAATGTACAAAGACGTTATTCCAAAAATAATTTTGGAGCATTTCTATTGGTCCATTCATCATCAAATGTTCAAATGGACAAAAATGGAGATACGTGCTTTTCATTGGACAGCGATCATTTTTTGAAAATACAACTTCATGTTCACGGTAACTGGACCAATAGGAATTCATTTCTGAGTCTCATCACTGTGTCGCTTCATTGACCTGTACTTAGGAGAATAGAGCCTCTGTCTCTGTCACACCAGCTGCTGTAAAAGTGAGTGAATTACACTCTGTCACTCTAGGAGAAGCCCAGGAGCAAACATACCTGCCTTATATAGCGTTCCTTTAAAAGTTAGCAAGGTTATATTGTCCACTCTTACACAGTTACTATTTTGCAGATTAATAACTGCATTAAATTCAGTTGCTTCATATGATATTAATGTGGGCATGTTTAATATCATAATATTAGGACAGTTTGCCAGTAGCTTCTGAACTTCAGTGCAAGTAAATCCACTGAAGCTAAGCAGGTTTGGGCCTGGCCAGTGGTGACTGAGCTCTTATATGAAAGCTTAGGAAGCTGATGGAAGTGTGTGGGTTTTTTTCTCCTTTTGGGGGTGGAGGTGCCACATGGGAAATCTTCCTTGTATTCTGTGTGGATCCCAGTGCCCGTGTTGGACACTGGACTGAATAATAATATGGCATCCTTGAGATGAGACATAACTCTGAAGTCATTAACAAGAGTGCCCTCCTAGATTTGCCACTATGGCCAATTCTGACCTCTTAATCATCTCCATTTACCAACGATGGGCTCAGTGATCTCCTCTCGTCTCCTCTGCTGTGTGGTGAGCCTTCTGGTCGCTGTCACATCATCCAAGAAGATGCTACACATTGGCGGTGGTTGAGACCTATTGATTTTTGCTTACCTAGCACGTCAGAGCATAGGGAAAGAGTGTTGCTAACTGCTAGACTCTCTCACCCTCTGAGACTGAACAAACTGTGTGTTCACCGAAAACAAATCCTGGCCAAAGATAGAGTCACACTAGTCAGTTAGTATCCCAGGGTGCAAAACATTGGTCTAAACCAGCGTCATACAGCCAGTGTGAACAGGGCTTTCATCTACAGTAGATCTTTGGTCCACTGTCAGTAGAACTATAGTCTGGCCACATCAAGCCCTGTTTGATTTCCGCAGCCTTAGCTGAGTTTTCAGTTGCCCACTTAACACCTTGAGTTCACTGTAGGAACATGGAAAAACTATGTATTCAGGAAAAGCTTGGGTCAAAGGTAAAGACTAGCAATCTGAATCTGATTATGACTCAATCCTTCATGTGATAGTCTGTGGTTTGCATCATATCTGTTTCCCTATCACACTCTGTAGCATAAACACAATTGATGTTTCTGTTCTGATATCACTGCCAGAAATTAGAACGAGTAGCATTTGTTGTGCTTGTAACTCTATAATAATAACATATCAATATAACACTATATTACACAAGCCTTACCCTTTAACCTGAACTTAACCGTGAGCTGTAAACGCCAAAAACAAAATATTAGAAATGCCAGTGCGATGTGCTTGTGTAAGTCTCTCGCAAACAGATTACAGTGCTGTTTTGTAGCACTTCTTCAGGAACATATCAGTGCTTTTGGGTGGATTTAGTGAAACAGTGCCACCCCTGGACGGGAGGTCACTTAATGAACCTGAAATATTTATTGATATAATTATAATCAGACATAACATACACATGTTAGGAACATCTGGAGTGCTCTTTGTATTCATTTGTCACTTTTACAGATCTTGTTTCCTACTTCCTTTTAGAGTTAGAGTTAGGGTTTAGAGGAAGTTTTAAGGCTGATGTTTCATGCTGGTTTCCAGAAATACATTCAGAGATAAACACTCACACATATATTTAGGTCACATTTACTGACTATAGTTAGTGCACATTGTACAAATTATGGGAATGGTTTTTAACTAAAGAGACCAGTCTCTAAATTAATATACCTCCTCTTTCCCCAGCCTCAACACTAAACTTAACCTGAAAACCTAACCACAAACTCAAGTTAGAAAAACAAGCAGTGCTTTGTGTTTGTGGAATGCTATCGCTAAAAAAAAAAACACTGTTGTTGTTGCAGCTTTTCTTTGGGTAAATAACAGACAGTCTGAGTGTATGTAGTGAAACAGTGCCCCCAGTGGATAGGGGCTCCCTTAGTGATCATAGAGTAAGTGTGAATTATGATGAAGCAAAGTGTCCTCAAGTGTAAAAATGACAAAATTTAGTATGGTTCTTTAGTATATTTATTATATTTCAAACATGATATCAGACTGTTTCTCATTGTGACAGCTTGTGCAAGAGAATACAGGGGAAAGCAAGTGCTGCTAAGTGTTAAATTGTCACATTAATTGTATGCCTTTTTAACACTTGGATTTATTTCTATTTTTTGGCCAGAAATAGTCCAAAATGACTGTTCATTTTTTTTGTTCAAAGAGAGAGAGAGAGAGAGAGAGAGAGAGAGAGTACACATAGCCCCAGGAAACACTTATTAAAATGCTCCATCTTAAGGTTAGGAGGCCATATCTTGCGCAGAGCAGTTGGGGTTTGTTATTCTTTGGATTCATCACTGTGAACATTAAGCTCTTGTTTAGAGTGTAGAGGGCTCTTCTGGTGTGTGGTAAGAGAACAGATGAGGGATACTGATGTATGACTGACCACTCCAGAGGTGCTGTGGCCGGCTGATTACAGAGTGGGACTTCTCTCCGAGGCTCAGATGGATGTTTAGCCTGCGGCCGGCAGCTCTGTAATCTAAGACAGACGCAACACGCTCTTTTAAACGCCTCAATCGGCCGCTCTCTCATCTGCCCCACGAGAGCCGGCTATTTAATCCCTTTCTAGGGCCGTGATTAATAGCTGCCTGGCCTCTGACCTTGCCGGGTATAAATCTCAGAAGGGTGTTATGGGTCTCCAAGGCTCCTCATAGTTCCGACCACTCCTCTCAAGACACTCACACAGTCCAATGTCTCCAATGGCTCTGCCTTTAAAAAAAAAAAAAAAAAAAATGCTCTCACGGCTACAGGGGACAGCAGCATGACGGCCTCCGCCGAGGTAACACTGACAGTCGCTCTTTTACTGCTCGAGGTGGTGATAAATGGAGCTCGGGCTTTTGTGTTGTAAGCGTTTAGAACATGCTCATCTATAATGCTTGTTTGCTCTGATGCCATTCTGCTTCCATCACCAGAGGATTAGATTTACCACCAAGACGTCTGAAGCATTGTGTTCTTGCACAGATTAAGCCTAAGACTGGACTAAAAATCAGTTAAACATTTGAAAAAGGCAAAATCTTGTGGGCTATTCTTAAATGGGGATAATTCTCCTTTCAGTCAAAGTTTATGCCACATTATTTACTCACTTTGCACTCAGAAATCTGATAATAACTATGTTATTATTATGTAATTACGTTGAAACTACAGCCTGAAACTACAGGCTTAAATCACGTCTGTAAAACTGCTCTGTATTTTACCGTGTTTCAAGTTTAAATGCAGAGGTCAGTTTTATTCGGTCAGTCGTTTCAGTTTCACTGAAGCTTCCTGCGAACTTAAGCAAATGAAAAACAGTAAAGCACTGTATAAGAGCTGTAACAGCCACGGTGTCCTACATCATGCCCTCTGTCCCTGGATTTCATAGACAAAATCCATGTCAAGTCCCCAGTGGAGCGAAGAAGAGAAGAAGTAGAAAAGAAGGACGACATGGACACTAATCACAGATACTAGACAATAAGCAGGGCTCCCTGGGTCCCCTAGCCCTAAGGGCTACTGTGTGGTCAGCAGCAAAGCTCTTTGGTTCACATTCTTAACCCAGAGGGGTCAGGCTCCAGCCTGAAGCCATGGCCACTGCTCTGCGGACTCACTTCCCCATTACAGAGGTCACTGTGGCTCCGGGAGAGAGACACAGCCATTGGGAACGGAAACCAAACGTGACTTTTTTTACTGCACTGAAATGCACCTCCAGTCCAGGTTCAAACCGTGTCATCTTCAGTCAAACGCTTTTGCTCTTGTGTGGAACAGGAGGAGGATGGGCTTCTCTTCTGAGTCGTCGTTCTTCTCAGGGTTTCTTCCTCATGTTCTGAGGGAGATATTTTTCTGCCACAGTTGCCTCTGCAGTGCTCAGTGCAATTTTGTAAAGCTGCTTAGTGAAAGCACCAGCTGTAAACAGCACTATACAAATAAAACCCAACTGAAATGTAATTAAATTAAAGTAACTGACAATTAGAAGCCATATTGGGAGACTACCTTTAACAGCAATGACTGTGAGCTGTAGTTTATGGCGAACACGAGTGTGGCAGCTTTAAAATGAAGTTCTGCAAGTGGCTTGGCAAAACGGAGAGGACCAACAGGAAAAATAAGCTTCAGCATTAGGTTGTAGGAAGTGAAGCCCCAACTAGAAGAACATATCTGGGTCATACATATAACGTGGAAATCCTATTGATTAGCCGGATACAGATAAACACATGCATATCTCTACAGCCTCAGATTCTCATCTCACACATCACGTCAAGGCACGTTAACATCACTGTCAGGGGTAATGTGGCTTCAAAGGGGGGCTGCGACAATCATGAGGCATCGGAGAAGATTTAGCTCAGAGATTTAAAACAGACTGAAGCGGGACGTCCTCTGTGCTAATAGCTGGATCGCTCAGCCTGCCAAAGAACTCACAGGAAAGTACGCCATTTTTATCCCAGAGGTCAATCGGCCAGGACAGGTTTGGTGTGTGAAAATTAATTCTTCTGCTGCACTATATATATATATATATATATATATATATATATATATATATTCAATCTATTAACTCTATTAACTGTAGTTCCATGACTGACAGCTTTACAAACTCCATTAGCAAAGGTTTGAAAACAAAGTATGCAGAACACATGCATCATGTGGCCTACAGTCAGTGATTGTAGGACTACAAAGTGCCTCTGTCTGGTCAGTGGTGCTGACAGAACGGCCAGTTTGGAAACTTAGAGGTGGTCATAATGGATATATTCTTCCCCTTCTCCAAAAATGAAATGTCTGTGTCCTGCTTTGGTCAAAGTACCACAAGGATCAGACCTCACAGCAGCGTTCCCCTCATTTACACAGCCCTGATCAGAATGAGCAGATTCTGCACCTGCTCCTTTAAAGGAGAACGAGCCACAGCTCAGTTCAGCGCGAGAGCTCAGGAGTGAGGAGCGAGGATTTTAGTCATTTTCGCTTGGTTGTCTTTATTCTCTGGTCTCATTTTCTCTAAATTTATTCAGTAATTGTATTTTCGCATAAATGCAGGTCTAGTGCCATGATTGGAGAGACTCAGACAAGGGGCGGGACTATTTTGAACATTTTTTAAATGTTTTAAGGCAGTGTTCACAAATGTTATTTTACAAATATTGCGAGTGCTGGTTAAAACTGTGTGAACTTGTGATGGTGAGGTTGCAGGACTGTAGAGGTGTGATGTGTGTGGGCTCTCTGTTCCACTCTGAGAGGGAGATGGAGGATCCCTCTCTTTGGTGATAAGGACACTGTTGTCGGGGTGAAGCCGAGCACAGAGGAAAGTGACAGGAGCCGTCGGCTCTGTATTTATCATCAACAATTAGAGCCTGGCCTCGCGGGGTTCTTATCAATATTAGGCCTTACATCAGCCGCTCTGCCTCTGTGGCGCCCTCCGCAGTGTGTGTAGCACTGCGGGGCAGAGGGAGGCCGGGTGTGCATCGCTCTTTAAAATCACATTAAATCCATATTGGCCATGTTTAAACGGGTTCTGTGATAAACGCTGGACAGCTTTCTTTATTGCAGCGGATGAGGAGGAATCATTCCCCACCCCCCGAATCGGCCACTGCTGGAGTAGAGCGGAGCTAATCTGCAGTGTGTGATATCCTGTGTGTGACACACACACACACACACACACCCACACACACACACACACCCACACACCCACACACGTATTCATTGTCCAAAGGAAAATATATATCTCCAAAACTGTAGAGAAGGAAGAAAAACTTAACTTTCAATTATATTCCAAGTCAATATTATATTCCAAGTCTTTTTGGAGAATTTCTCACATTTTCCCACAATATGAAGAAAAAATGTTGTGATCAAATGATACGTAAAATCAACAAAAATAAAGATAATTTTTTTCCTAAAGCAGAAACAATATTCTATTTAAAAGTATATCTCCATTTATTCATTGTCTGCCCTGAATCACTGGGAACAAGGCGGGAACACACCTTGGAGGGGGCGCCAGTCTGTGCCGGTGGTGCAGCAGGTAGGTGTCGCAGTCACTCACAGCTACATGGACCGGACGGTTGTGGGTTTGAGTCCCGCTCCGGGTGACTGTCTGTGAGGAGTGTGGTGTGTTCTCTCTGCGTCTGCGTGGGTTTCCTCCGGGTGACTGTCAGTGAGGAGTTGGTGTATTCTCTCTGTGTCTGCGTGGGTTTCCTCCGGGTGACTGTCTGTGAGGAGTGTGGTGTGTTCTCTCTGTGTCTGCGTGGGTGTCCTCCGGGTGACTGTCTGTGAGGAGTGTGGTGTGTTCTCCCTGTGTCTGTGTGGGTTTCCTCCAGGTGACTGTCTGTGAGGAGTGTGGTGTGTTCTCTCTGTGTCTGCGTGGGTGTCCTCCGGGTGACTGTCTGTGAGGAGTGTGGTGCGTTCTCCCTGTGTCTGCGTGGGTTTCCTCCAGGTGACTGTCTGTGAGGAGTGTGGTGTGTTCTCTCGGTGTCTGCGTGGGTGTCCTCCGGGTGACTGTCTGTGAGGAGTGTGGTGTGTTCGCTCTGTGTCTGCGTGGGTTTCCTCCGGGTAACTGTCTGTGAGGAGTGTGGTGTGTTCTCCCTGTGTCTGTGTGGGTTTCCTCCGGGTGACTGTCTGTGAGGAGTGTGGTGTGTTCTTTCTGTGTCTGCGTGGGTTTCCTCCGGGTGACTGTCTGTGAGGAGTTGGTGTGTTCTCTCTGTGTCTGAGTGGGTGTCCTCCGGGTGCTCCGGTTTCTTCCCACAGTCCAAAAACACACGTTGGTAGGTGGATTGGCGACTCAAAATTTGTGTGTTCAGAGAAAAGGAAACCGTGGCCAAAACACATTCAGACTCAAGGAGGGTGTGAAAAGATGCTTAAATCATTGAGCACCTGGACACATTCAAATCCAGGTTTGTCCACTGTATTTGTGCAGACAAGGTACAATAGCCCTATGTCTCTGGTCAGAGGTATGAAAAGAAAAAAGGCAGGAAACATATTCATTTGCCGTAAAAGCCTTATTTTGCTCTCTGCTGGGTGACAGCAGGACGCTGCAGGACTTCAGCTGGACAAACAGATCCTGTGGAGAAAAGTCCTCTTTAGATACATGCTGGTGGAACCCTTTTCTTCACCGAGGTGCCAAATACAAATGGCCTACTCGGGCTGAGGTAAAAGAGAGCGATTGACTTGATTATCGTCCTCTGGGAAAGCGGGGAATAATGCTGTTGTTGGCGCGCGGGATGTGACGCAGTTTGTGGAAATATATATATATTATCAAGTCATATTTATTTATATAGCACATTTAAAAGGCAGTGAATGTCAGCCAAAAACAAATACAATTATAAAACATACAAATAAATGAAATAAAACAAGTAAAATAAAATATATATATTCCCTGAGTTCATACATTGTGTACAACGTATATTCAACCTCAGCCACTAAACAGAACTCCATCTGTGATACTGCTTCAGGGGATTGTCTGCAGCAGCTGAGGAAAAGGCTGTGTCCTTTAGGTGCTGTGAATGCCATGATGATTGGCGTCCCAATTGTCTAGAGAAATTTTTGGACATGACAGAGAAGTCAAGATTGCTGGGAAAGGATTGTGCCTGGTTTTATGGACACCGAATTCCCAATAATCCTTTTCATATAATGATGGAAATTCAAGCTAATCTGTGAAAAAAGTCTGGCCAACGATCTCCAGGAAAACAACACACCTGCGCTGTCCCTCCTCTCAACCAATGAGTTTCTGCTTGGACACAGAAAACCATCTCTGAATGTGCTTTGAACGGTCTGATCATAATCCAATTACAATGCATCTTGGGAGAATTTACACCTGGCTTTTTTTATGCAGACAAGTAAAATCTGAACAGGGTCCAATCGCCAAAAACGCGTGTTAATGCCAGGTGTAAACAGGCCCTTAACGAAACTCGGAGTAGTAATTTTATCTTCAAAATAATTGTGATGGTCCACCGATATTTAATAAAGAGAACAAAGCCTCTGTCTTTGTTATTCTGCACTCAACACTCCAGAAACTGCACTATGTAACTTCTGGAGGAGCTTTTTTAAAAAGCCTCCAGTTTCTCCATTCAGGAGAGTCTCTGGTGGATTCACACGTCACGAGGCTAATCACAGCTGGTTGCTTTTTTCTTTTCTTCCCCCAACACGAGGTGACATCTGCCCGGAGTAGAGTGGAGATTTCTATCCAGACAAGTTCTGAGTTCTGAGTTTGGAGAAAAAAAAAACATTATTTGACCTATTCTCTAAAGAGGAATGAGAAAAATATAGAAATAAAATCACAGAGGAGCCCTCATAAGTTAGTGATTATCCTTTGAAGACAATCCCATTCTAAATCCACAGGCATTATTATGGAGGTGGTTGCCCCTTTGCAGCTATAACAGCAGGTTTGGAACCCAGTTGCTGAGTCAAGAGAGCGTTTGTCGACTTTTATGCACTGCATGCCTCAGCACTCAGAGACCCTGCTCTGCAATTTTACGTGGCTTGCTACTTTGTGGACGAGTTGCTGTGGTTCCTAAACAATTCCACTTTTCATTAGTATCAGACACAGTTGATTGTGTTGTATCCAGGATGGAAGATATTTCACAAACTGACTTGGGGCAACAGTGACATCCCACAGCACCATGCTGGAATAGGTCTTTGTGATGACCAATTCTTTAAAAAATGTTTGCAAAGCCAGACTGCGTAAATACATGCTTGAATTTAAACACCTGTGGGAATTGGACTGAATTAAACTCCTGAATTTCATGATTAGGTGGTCTGTCCATAAAGTGTATCAAAGTTTGTATTATTTTAAAAGTTAAATCCAAGAACCATGGGCAAGCCGTTATTTCTCAGAGACAGTTATGAGTTTCCTCATTAATTAAACTGAATTTTGGGGCTAAAAACATGCTGCCTCCCTTAAAGTCAGTAGTACAGTGAATGCTAAACCATATGTGTATCTGATAGTAACCTGATCTGATGGTATGATTTAAAGCCACTTCTATGACTTCTCCCTCTCTTCTTTTTCCTTTCATCCTTTTACTCACTCACTTTCTCTTCCTTTTGTTGCTGGTCAACTGCCATGAGAGTGGCCGCTAAAGCAGCCGAGCCCCGGCCATAAATCTGCACACTTCCTTCAGCTGTCTCCCACTTCAAGGGGAAGCCTGAACTGTTGCAAACAGCATTAGCCTCTTAGTGTCTTCCCTTACAGCTCCCTGTCCTCCCACCACAACCCCCCCCCCCCCTCCACACTACCCACACATTACAGCAGGAGGAGTGAGGGGATAACGTGTAACGTATAAAAGCCCAAACCCAGTGGAGCCCAGATTAGACCGGAGCGATCCATTGTTTTTAAATGAGCGCAATTTTCCAACCACAAGGGCTGCATTTTTAATCATATCCTGCATTATTCACAGTTGTCTTAAGAAGTTCTAAGTGGAGAAATTTAACCCAATGACGCAGAGCTCATGAGTTGGCAGGCTGCCAACTTCCATTCAGCTTCCAGGCTAGTGCCTGAAAACAATGGCTCTGCTGGTCGTCCCAGAGATTAACTTCAATATAGTAATCACATTTAACTGCAACACTGCTGAGAAGAAACAGTCAGATCCACAACTCGTCCAGTCGGAGCCCAGTGCCGCTGACCTCTCCACGCTCTGCCCATGGTTTTGTTCTTTCATAGCCATTGTTACTAGTTTGGACAAGCTTTATAAAACACTGGTCTTTCAGTGGAGTTTGTCAGATTGTGGCATTTCAACATGATTAGCATAACATTGTTATATATCATTGCTTAGTAACCTTGGTGTAGGTTTTATTTCAACTCAGTTTCACAAATTCAGTGTGTCTTCCCCGAACAGTGCAGCCTCAGGAGGGTGAAGGTGAATGTATGCTTCCTCCGAGACTCATGAAGCCCGCTCACTGCTTCTTTTCAAGCTTCCGCTGATGCAGCAGCAGCACAGAAGTCTTCAAATCCGAAACTTTGATCCAGATTCCAGGCCAGGACTTTACAATGGCAGACTAGTATAAACCTGGCAAGTGAAGTGCATTAGCAATTGTAGATGAAGCGTCATACCAACTGGCTCTCTTAAAATCTCGGCCTGGAATCCAGATTCAAGTTCCGAATTTGAAGAACTCTGGACTAGTGCATCAGAGGAGAATGCAAACTTCCCAGATCTGTCACATTAGTTACATCAGACAGACACCCAATAACATTGTGAGCATTGACTGGGGTAGAACAGTGTTGCACACACCTGGAGATCAAAGCTAGTTGTGCTCTGTGCTCTCCTGGTGATCGGGCCAGCACATAACACCACAAACTACATGTCATGTAGCTACAGTAAATCATTATGCTGAGTTGAATGCTGAGTTGGGTTTTGTAAAGCTTGTCCCACCTGGTAACTGTGCCCAGGGAAGAATGCATTTGTAGGAAGTGCATGTGCATGTAACACTAAGCCTCCAAGAACTACCTAAAATACTCCTACCTAAGGTAAAAAAAAGAACACCTGCAAACCTGCAACAGCTAAAGACTGTGAAGTAGCTCTGGAGTTGTTTCTATCAAAGGAAACAAGGTTAAACAGCTGAAAAAAAAAACACTTTAAACACGTTTGGAAGGAGTAATTGGTGCGATGAAAATGGCCACCAACCAGTGTTCTGTAATTACATCAAGAACTGTGTTTTTATCAAAACCAGGGGAATGTTACAGAGGAACTCCGCATGGCATACTTCTGAAAGCAAATATTTCTTTTCAAATGACAGCGCCTTTCTCTTCAGTGACAGAGGGAAAAGTTTTCAAAGGCTTTTTCAATGCACAGAAGAATCCTTCAAGATGAGTGCGTGGAAAAAAAAATACTGGAAAAAAAAAAAACAACTGTCCCAGAATGCCAATTTGCAGCTCGCTGAGGAAAGTTTCAGCAGGGGAGGGGCGCGGTGCCTGAGAAGAGGCGAATAAAGACGTGTTGTCATTGAAATGCCCAAATGCATCTGTGAAATCTCAGATCAAAGGCAAGGGAGGCTGCCAGTCATATCGTCGTCCTGCCATGAACTGGAACAGAGCGGCAGTATAGAAAAAGCTCAGCTCCGCTCCGACCCACTACCAGCCACGCTATGGATTTTTCCTCCCTTATTTTTCCTGGGTTTCATGATTTTTAGCATTTCATCACGGAAGCTCGGGGGCCTGTGAAAGCTCGGCCTGTCTGAGAGGAGAAGTGTAAAAATGTAAACATCTTACAAAAATTCTGTGAGCTATTAAACCAACATAACTGCTTTCTTCCGTGCCTCCCCCGATCTGATGGAGATAAACAAACACAAGCTGTAGCCCTTTATGAGCAGGGAGGGGTCAAGGCTTCCCTCTTTTTTCAAAAATACACCTTAATTCAACAGTTCAAGTGCAGTGAGTGGTTGTAGGGATGTTTGGTTTTTGATTTCACACTCACACGCATTTAACATCAAATTCAAGGAGAAATGTGGGTCTGTGGGTAAATATCAGTTAAGAGTTAAATTACAGCAATGTAGGCCCAGTACAGCTGCACAGCTGAAGGGTTGTGCACTGCACTGTTAAAAATAAAGGTGCTAGAAGGGGTTCTTTGAGCAATGCCATAGAAGAACAGGTTTTGGTTCCATAAAGAACCATTTAAATTTGCATTGAAATTTCTCTTGATGTAAGGATTCTTTACCAATTAAAATAATATTAACAATAATGGCTCATGGGGGTGGCACGGTGGTGCAGCAGGTAGGTGTCGCAGTCACACAGCTCCAGGGACCTGGAGGTTGTGGGTTCGATTCCCGCTCCGGGTGACTGTCTGTGAGGAGTGTGGTGCGTTCTCCCTGTGTCTGCGTGGGTTTCCTCCGGGTGACTGTCTGTGAGGAGTGTGGTGTGTTCTCCCTGTGTCTGCGTGGGTTTCCTCCGGGTGATTGTCTGTGAGGAGTGTGGTGTGTTCTCCCTGTGTCTGCGTGGGTTTCTTCCAAGTGACTGTCTGTGAGGAGTGTGGCGTGTTCTCCCTGTGTCTGCGTGGGTTTCCTCCGGGTGACTGTCTGTGAGGAGTGTGATGTTTTCTCCCTGTGTCTGAGTGGGTTTCCTCCGGGTGACTGTCTGTGAGGAGTGTGGTGTGTTCTCCCTGTGTCTGCGTGAGTTTCCTCCGGGTGACTGTCTGTGAGGAGTGTGGTGCGTTCTCCCTGTGTCTGCGTGGGTTTCCTCCGGGTGACTGTCTGTGAGGAGTGTGGTGTGTTCTCCCTGTGTCTGCGTGAGTTTCCTCCGGGTGACTGTCTGTGAGGAGTGTGGTGCGTTCTCCCTGTGTCTGCGTGGGTTTCCTCCGGGTGACTGTCTGTGAGGAGTGTGGTGTGTTCTCCCTGTGTCTGCGTGGGTTTCCTCCGGGTGCTCCGATTTCCTCCCACAGTCAAAAAAACACACGTTGGTAGGTGGATTGGCGACTCAAAAGTGACCGTAGGTGTGAGTGAATGTGTGTGTGTTGCCCTGTGAAGGACTGGCGCCCTTCCAGGGTGTATTCCTGCCTTGTGCCCAATGATTCCAGGTAGGCTCTGTACCCACCGTGACCCTGAATTGGATAAGCAGTTACAGATAATGGATGGATGGATAATGGCTCATGGCATTGCTTAAAGAACCCTTTGTAGCGCTTTTATTTGTAAGAGTGTGGAAAAATGTCAAGAATCTGCTTTCAAAACCTGATTAACTAGCGTCTTTGGTGCTCAGTTCATTACTGGGGTGAAACCTGAGATGGGTATTGAGACACAGCTGCACTGCCATAAGCAACTTTATGAAGTGCCGTAGAAAAGGGCACAAGCAAACAAGCAGTATTTGGGCTTCCTGTGTAGGGAGATTCAGGGCAGACCACACTCCAGAATGACACTGTTCTTTCTGATGGTGAGCCCCCGAACAACAACAGCAGCAGCAGCAGCAACAACAACACAAATGTAAATGAAAATGAACAACCCCAAATGTCAACATAAAACCCCAAATGACCCCAACAACGCTAAAACTGAGGAACTGGGGAGGCTGCAGTGCAAGACCCCAGCCCTGTCCCGAGTGCAGTGCCACTATAATAAATATATATTTGTCTAAAGGACCATTCAGAACATGTCCACAATGTGTACAAAATAAAGCTTGCTCTTCTTAAATGCCTTCTCAGCTTTTTAACCCCAACCCTAATCATAACTCTAATGCCAATTTCACACTGGACGCCACACTTATGCATTGGTGAAAGCAGCTTCTGTTTTCTCTGCATTTTCCCATGATAACACCATCTGAAAAGTCTTTATTTTATGTTTTTAGCTTAAATAGATTTTATGTTCACTACAATTAAGCATAGCTTCTCTCAATCAGCTTCATGAGGTCGTCACCTGGAACGGTTTTCAGAGCACAGCTGTGTCCAAATTTTGATGGGTACTATATATACAAATCACAAACAACAACACTAGCCTTTTCCACACTGGGATTAGGGCTTTGTAAGTAAAAAGAACTCGTATTCTTAAATATCCACTGCACCATCCAACAATTCAAACTAGGACTGCTAAAAGTGCCATATACTGACTAATCATAAACATCTCCCACCCCAGGGGCCCTCAGAGGCCTTGGACTACCCCCAAACGTAAAGTAAAACCAGTCCAGACCCTGAAAGTGGGCTGTTTTAGGCGAGTGTGCTTTAAGCGAGTATTTTAAGTGAGTGTGTTTAAGTTGGGGTCTGAGAGTTGTGGTGTGATTTCTATGGAAACCTTCTGCTGACGGCCCAACGTCGCCTTCACTTCACTCAAAGTCAAACAATGATCTCATGCACTTTCCCACAAGCCCAGCAGGAGTGTTAAAAACTGCCCACTCTATGCCAACACACACACACACACATACGCACACACACCCTTCTACACACACACAGACACACCCTTCTACACACACACACACACACACACACACACACACACCCTTCCACACATACATACATCCACAAACACACACACAATTATATGCTCATTCTTCAAAACATTTTGTAGCTGTCAGAAGTACACCTTGCATTTTCAAAATGATCAATCCCAGTCCTCACTGTAAATTATTACATTTATTAAAACATCAACACCAAAGAATAAAAATACATAAAAGTATCAATTACCAATAAATAAAAATACATAAAAATATCAATTACCAATAAATAAAAAAACAAACAAACACATAAATCCAGTTAAAGCAAAAACAGTCCAGAGACGGCAGGAACATAAATAGATTCATGAAAATGAAATGAAAGGGAGGAGTGGAATAAAGAAGTGACAGAATAATGCTTCTTATTCCAATCGTATTTAACGCAGATCTTATGTTTTGCCACGCTTCTTTGGCAGAGAGGAGCGGCACCGCAGCAGCGAGCGACAGCACGATGGCTTAATATGACTGATTCTCTCTGTTATGGTAATCTGACCGGGCTTCCAGTTTACGGCACACACAAAGAGCCCCGAGAATCACACAGCACACTGATCTCAGACCTGTCTTCTACATTTAAAGCAATTACATTTACCCTAGTTTCCCCTCAGTGAAAAACGTAGCTGATGTTTGAAGTTTGCTCTTGCTAAAGCTAGCATAGTGTGCTCCAGTGTGTTTTAGGAAATGAATGTAGCTATGCAGGAATGACAAAACCTTCTACTTTATTCATCACAAACTGCATGCCTTAATAATCCCACACTTACTTCAACCCATGTTCTGACAACACATACATAATATAACATTTACAGAGTACAAAACATATAAATATATTCCACAATACTGTAAATAATACATTTATGTTATGCTCTGTAAATATTGTGTTATATTATGTATGTGTTGTCTTGCCTTATCTATAAAATAGCCAAACGTGCAATTAATAAATATATAGTTTAGCCTGTATTTTGCTCCATTTTATAGATTGCAGTATGTATGTAGTTTGTATTTTAGCAATAAGTGTTTTGTAGATATCAGATATCTGATATGCAGATTCTTTAACCATGTGTTTGATCACATCTTCTTTTAACAAAACTCTATAAATGTTTGGGAACTGAGGAGACCAACTGCTGTAGATTTGAAAGTGAAATATTTTCTCATTTTTGCTTGATAGGATTTCAGCTGATCAATCTCTATTATAGTATTATTTATTTCATATTATGTCAAATATTTTGAAAGTGTCTGAACCAATTTAGCATTCCTCCTTTACTAAGGGACAATGCCGTTGTAAATCAGGCAGAATGTGGATTGGCCTTGTCTTGTTAAGATAATTAACATAAATAAAAGGCTTTCAGACAAAAAAAAAAAACGTCTGTATGTTAGCATATTGCTCCAACCCTTGTACTATATCATTCAGCATTAACAGTGCCTTCTCTGATTTGCAAGGCAACCGTGCCATGTGCATTAATGCACCCCCATACCAGCACAGATACTGGGTTTTGAACTTTGTGCTTGTAACCAGCCGGATCCTACTCTTTTCCTCTCTTATTTCTCAGTTTTAACATTTGAGATTTTCTTGAGTTTTCTTTGTATTGTTAACATTTATTAAATATATAGTTTAAATTATTTACATATTGTCCAGCTATTACGCACCCCACGTTGGTCTGTGGAGTGCATGCATGTCATTAGAATGACTTGGAGTGGCTTTTTTGATCTAGAACTAACTAACCATCCAGCGTCAGAACCTAATCTAACATTTATATAGTGGAACGCAATCAAATCCTCACAGGTTTCAGCTAATGTGGGTCCCAATTTCTGTTGTAATAACTATGTAACTACTGGTGATATAAGCACACTTACAGGTGGACTGTAGTGATATAGCTGCTGTAAATGCACCCTGTGAACCATCATCCATTAATAATTCTCTCTTAAAAATAAAGGTGCTAAAAAAAGGTTCTTTGAGTGATGCCATAAAAGATGCCTCTATACAACCTGCCTTGACTTAATATTGTTGCTGTTTGACAGCAGATGTAATGTATCTTTAAGACCCTTGTTGTAGTTGAAGGGGGCAGATACACTGTGTGTACCTTTGGTGTAGTACAACATCTCATCCCTGCAGTATTCAGTCGACGGATCTGGATTGATTCAGTGTGTTTATTCCTGTGTGGACAGAGACTGAGACTCATTCTGCCGAGCCTCCCTCAGCCCCTCCCCCAATGTTACTAACGCTGGCCTGTCACTGGTGTTTAAAACCCGGCCTATACACATGCTCTGATTGATAACGTAGCTGCGAAGAGCAACACTCCTGACTAATGAGTGACACACATGAAAACACACAGAGCAGCGGAGAGTCCACCTGCCGCCTCAGTCAGCGGCATCTGTTCAGCATTAGCATCTCCCTGAGTCCTATAGCCTACACAGAGACCACAGGATCGGCTCAATATGTTACAGTGTATACACACACACACACACACACACACACACACACGTATTCACAAATACAGGCAAGGTCTCCAGCTGGCTTCAAGTAAAACTAACTACAAGACCTTCAAAACACCATAAAATAATAAGACAAATATAAATGTAAGTGTCAGGTCCAAGGCCGGCGAGTCGAGCAGAGCACACACTGAATAATTCAGACTAAACATCAGTGCGCAGATGACAGGCTTTGAAATTCCTATTCTCCTTACTGTTATAGCCAAACGTTTGGACAGCCCCGCTCAAATTCCACGTTTATATCGAGTGAAAATACGTCAACACATCCTCGACAAGGACGCAACATGCCCTCATTGGAGTCGAGAATACTGAAAGAGAATGAGATCTTGGGTTCATCAGACTTCCCGTGTTCTCCCTGTGTCTGTTTGGGTTTCCTCTGGGGGTCTTTGGCTTAGATTAAAGTAGATTTAGTATTCATACTTAGGTTTTGTCTTTGTTTTAATGCACTGCATCATGGGTCCTGTAAGTCCTGCTGGAGCGGAGCCCCAACTTCCCAGGCCTTTTGATTGAGAGTCAAATTAGTCCAGACAAGATCTAATTAAAACAACACTTGCGAACGTAGGTTTACGCGATAAAGACAAGTCGATAAGTGAGTGCCAGGGTGATGTTGCATTGTGTGGAGTGTCGTGAGGCTCCGGAGAGCGCTGTGACATCAAAGACCTCTCTATCCATCATCGGCTTTAACGTCAACGAATACCTGCTCTCGCAGAGCGCTGTCTTTTACATAACGCTGCAAAATCAAAAGCCAAAAGACTTCAAAAAAGCTGCCAGTGACTCTATTTCATCAGCCTTGAGCTTTCTCACCCTCTTTT